>NC_136057.1:761409512-762120012 GCF_964261635.1 Lissotriton helveticus | reverse complement strand
TGCGTGGGATGCAGCGCACTGCTGCTTAAACGAGAAGCAAGTGAGCAGACCATTAGCACTGTCTGTGGTATGGTAGTATACTTTAAAAAAAAAATACTTGATAAGGAAGCTCTAAAAGAAGAAAATGGAAAACTAAAGGACTGGCTCACCAGCTCTGGCACTGAAGCACACTCAGTTTGAGGTGGATATGCACATGCGATTATACAAAATGGCATCACTCACAGAACAAAAGAGTTAAATGGTGAAGTGGGCTGAATCCTTGCTCCATGCTGTAAGCGAAATGCTGTCATGTACGGAAACAGAGTGTAAATGACATTCAAACAGAATAGTCCCAGTAGAGGCTTGACACTAAGACCCTCTGTGCTTCTTCATGAATGTATATGTTTAAATATAGTACTGAGATTGAAGCAAATCTTTATCTTCCTTGGCCATCAAGGGGATTGATACAACATTTTTCTCATCTATTCTTTGCAGCAAGTTTAAAAACAAATCATTTCTAAAGCAATTTTGGCAATGTGAATTAAATGAACTTAGGCCTTGATTAAAAGTTAGGTGAAATGAAATTACAGCACAGTCTTATGTGGAAAGTTTGCTCAGTTTGATTACATGTTTTAGCCCATGGGATTTTTACCCAAGATTTGCATATGGTTAACATCCATATAGTAAATTTGATACCCACAAGAAAGTCATAATCAATGGACCCATGGTCCGATTTTTCACATGGTAATGGTATCCAATTAACTCACTTGGATACCTTTCAGCTCGTAATGATGGCCATAGTATAGAGAAATAAGTCAGAGTTGCTCTTTTTCGGTTGCGCACCGGAACAAGACTGGAAATCCTGGTGGCCACAGGATATGTTTCCTCCTGATAAGGTTGCTGTCAAGGCCAAGAATTTGGGAGTGATAGTAGATTGTGACTTATCCTTTGGACCTCACATCTCGTCCATTGTTGGGAAATGCTTCGGCATCTTACGGATGCTGAGGAAATTTCTTCCTCTACTATCACTCAACCACAGGAAGACAGTCGTTCAGGCACTAATCGGGTCGCGACTGGACTACGCAAACGCTCTTTTTTTGGGTCTACCGAAATATCTCATGACCCGTTTGCAAGTGGTCCAAAACTCGGCAGCCCGTGCCATCTTTGGACTCCCGAGGAGAGCTGGCGCCACGGCCTTATTGAACACCCTTCATTGGCTACCTATCTCCAAGCGAGTCCTTTTTAAATGCCTGACTGTGGCCTTTAAGGCCATACATGGTATTGGCCCCAAATATCTTGGGAAACGATTTTCCCGGTATGTGCCAAGCAGGACTCTCAGATCATCGGGTCTGTCTTTGCTGACTGTCCCTGCAATTCGTCGTGCACGTTTGGGAGGTCGATCTTTCCGCTATTTGACACCTAAGGCATGGAACGAACTACCATTGTCCCTGAGATCGGCCTCCTGTCTTCTTGCTTTTAGAAAGGACTTGAAGACATGGCTTTTTAGGAAATAGTCCTTTTATTTCTTTTATCTGTTGTGTGGTTGCTTTCTTTGCTGTTCCTTTCTTTGCCAAAGGTCCGGGATGCTCCTTTGGAGTTGCGGTGCGCTATAAAAGAAATAAAGTAACATAACATATAACTGCTTCTTGCATGTAAAACATATAAGCAGATTTTGCCGTTTTTTTAAAACACATAAAGCCCGTTTTCCAGAAGGCTGATCCATTAAGCCATCAGAAATAACACGAAAAAAGAATACTTCGGCCTGTATGTGAAATGCATATGTATACAAAGGAACTCTGAGGGCATTTTCTCTGTAATCATTTCAACAAATAAATGAGCAAAACTGTGACTTTAGAATATTTTAAACTATTCATTCTGTTTCATCAAAATGGCTATTTTGATGCCCTCCTCAACAACTATAGAAATGTCCCTCACTTTATTGTGAATATGAAAGCAGCATAACTTTAGGCCTGGGCAATATTTTAATTACCCTAGCATAATTTGAGTAATGTGGGAAATTTCGAGTTGCACCTAGTAAGTGAAATTCCCGAATACACTTTAACGCCCCTTCACACAAGTATGCACCATTTGCTATCAAAATTTGCTATTCACTTTCTCACCGCGACTGAGTGGGAACAACAGAACACTGGCAACTGTTGTTCTTGCTGACTTTTACTGCACTTTTTATGCAAAGAGTGTCCTAAGGTCATAAAATGACACTGACACATTTCATATATTGTGCGAAATAACAGCTTTCCATTTCATGTAAATTTGCGAAATTTCATGTACTAACAAAAAAGTGAATTGTGCAAATCTAGCACTTCCATACATAACTTTAGCATTGTGTAGCTCATACTTTTCCTCATAATCAGGATAAAGTAATACCTGTGTGAACAAAAGATGATAGTAAGCAACATTTTAGACTACTTCTTAATGCAAATTATATAGTGAGAAGTCTCAATGTAAAGATCTCGGGCAAGTATTGGGTTCCCGAGATATCCATAAGCAGTTAGTGGTAGGGAAACATTACAGGAAGGTAATGCAAATCAGAATCAACATCTTTTTGATAACAAATACAATATATTCAATGTTTGCTGCTGCCAATAAATGCAAAATATTCTGTGATGACATATGGTTCTGACTAATGTTTGGAAGGAGATACATTTTCAAGTTATCTTTGCTAGCATCCATGCCCTGACCAAAGGCTTATTACATCATCATAATAGTCCAAGATAATTTTTAGTCTGAAGAAGTAAATTGGTGGGATTAGGGAGAGTGTAATCATCTCATCACCTATACCACCTAGGACACTTTTTGGATAATTACAGTCACAGTATGTTTGACCACTGAGTATAATACATTTAACAATCATTATCCTAACTCTTTGGCTTAATGTGTCTAGTGGACCGTGGGTCTCAAGTTTTAGTACAACAAAAACTTGAAAATATCTCATTTCTGCAGGCAGATAGTGTCTCATCAAGATCCCAGTTCCCTTGCTTCAGACATTGGAAGTGTCGAGTACCACATGCAGCTCTAGGAGGACTGGAAAGGCAATATTTACAAACACTGACATTTTCAGAGATGCATATAGTCAAAAATAGTGTGAATTTAGTGTAGTCAGTACTAATTTCCATATTTATTTATTTGGGAGAGCAGGATGAGAATGAATAGCTATACTCTGCAGTGGTGGAGCTACTTTAACTTTATCTGTTGCCTGAAACAAGTATAATCACTTAACATGTCTAATCATAATTCACTATTTAAATTGTCTACTAACATTTACTAAATGCTTCGTGTTCATATCCTTTCCAGCTCCTACCCCAACTCCACCTATGGTTTACGGTAAACAATTGCCAAGCCTACTTGTGTGTTTGCTCTGTGCATTTGTAACTTTCACCAATTAAAGTTTGCAGCATCTCTTCTTTTTTTTCAGAGCAGCTATACAGTGTGTCTTTTGCTTGTTATATTTATTTTTGCCTATGCTGTAGAGATTTTGCCATTTTGCTCCAATTTATTTGACGTAAACTGTTTCAGTTTATTCCACGGTCATCCAGGAATTTCATCTTTGAAGACATTTTTTGGTTCAAAATTTTCCAATCTGACCACTATGCTTATTATTTAAGGGACACACAGGACAAAGGAAACATCACACAATATTGCAATGCTAACCCCGAATTACAGTTATGGGTAGGGGTTACATACTAAACACTAGAAAACTCTATTTACCCCTTACTAAAGTAATACTTTAGTTTGAAACAAATTATTTCACATTGAAGGAGGTTTCATATTGTCACTTTATATCATACAGCAAGTTTGGAATTAACATGGATGCCATATGTATTCATCCATAATAGCCACATTTGAAGTGTGTTACACATACTACTATAGTATCATTTCTCTATTTAAATTTTCCCTCCAACATTTGTATCTCGTTCATCCAACACCTTAACATTTATACAAAGACAATACCTGTTATCACCTAGGTTGCAGCATTATAAATGCTACAATAAAAATCAGTTTTATAACAGTAAAACTTTACAAATAAAAACATTAATAAAATGGTTTGTGAATTATGTTTCATCAACAACCTTCTTCAGGACATTCTTTTAAAAAGGAATTTTCTTTTGAAGAATACAGTTTTATAAAATCACTGAATTCATATTCAGGACTTCATTTTACACTGCTAGTAATTCTTACAGTTGTTACTTGATGACATGCATTGCAACGCCCTATAAAAAAAATAATAATAAAAAAATAACATTTTCACAGCCCTAACCTCATAAATTAATAAAATCTTACAAAAGAGTCCTACCTGAAATAGAAACCCAATTTTATAATTCGCTTTTCAATAGCACAAGTATGAGGGAAAACGTCACAAAATTCTCTTCATCTAATAATGTGTAACGGGCCACTGCTATGTTTTTTTAACCAACCATTTTAATTGAAGTCGATCGAATTTATTTTTTAGCACATGTTTCCATATAAAAACCCAGATTGCACTGGTATGAGGCACATCACGTTTTTCCATGCATGACCATCAATAATGAATTGGTCAGTAAAATAAATGCATAATAACCAGGGACAGGATAGGAACAAATGATCCTGCTTAAAATCTTATTATGAACTGGAGTTTTGTATTTTGAAATCCCAGAATCAGCATCTTGGAACATGAGATTACATAAGATTTGCAAGTTTTCCATAATAAACTGCTAGT
This sequence comes from Lissotriton helveticus, assembly GCF_964261635.1. Classification (NCBI taxonomy): domain Eukaryota; kingdom Metazoa; phylum Chordata; class Amphibia; order Caudata; family Salamandridae; genus Lissotriton; species Lissotriton helveticus. The sequence goes on along the minus strand of NC_136057.1, from coordinate 762,115,319 downwards.
AAGTGAAATAGTATACACATAGTATTTCTCTAATAATATGATTACTTATATCCCATAGCTTATTATTTAGTCATTCTCAGTAATTTTCACCTAAGAACTAATTTGCAAACTTTCATTGAAGAGTGTTCACACTTTTAGTTCAGTATTCCTTTTCTGCAACATCACCTAATACTAAGTTATACCGTCCAAAAAGCACAGTTTCAAAACATGTTGAAAATTCACATGCAGCTTTTGTACATTTTCCGCAACATGCCACAACCATGTAAAGGATTCATTTCACTTATCATAAAGCAGTTGTTTTTAATAAACTACTGTGATGTTTAAGGAGTGATAAAACGGCCACCATTGTGTTCTGAGAATTTACAGTAGTCTCATTATAAACAAAAGTGAAACATGCTTTCACAAATTCTATAATAAAGCTATTAGAGTTGGTCAGAAAGGCACACACAACTCTCATTCAGTTGTTTGCTTAATTGATCTAAGCACATCTTCTTGGGCACTGACATTTTCCTGTAATTACTTTTTTCAAAAATACTGATCTTATGGTCAATCTTGGTAAATGTCTTTTAGCTCGTTGTTCGTACACAACATAATTCCTAATTCATTAAGGACATCTCAAAATACTTTAAGCAAGTATGTAAGGTTCCCTAGTTACAAAACGCATGTATGACTCTATAGTTTTAGAAAATACTTGGAACAGAATATACCATGCCATCACGCTCTACAGTAATGTGGAACAAAGAAATCAGACTCCAATTGCCTTATACCCATTGAATTCTGAAACAGTTTCAGCATGTTTCCACTATGTTTTTGATTTCTTATAGGAAGCTAAGTTTGAGTTAGTTAGTCACTCAAGATCCTTAGTAATACACTTTTGTAGAGGTAAACAACACTTTATAATTTCCTTTTTCATGAATTATGGAAGCTTCATTTTCATTGACATATGCATGGATGCAGTGAATTCCCTGCATTATCATACTATGCATTCATTTTTTATTTGCATGCACATTCAAACTGTACAATATTCATAAGACTTATTGTATTTTTTTTTCTTACTATGCTTCAGATTTTGTTTTGCAGAAAAATATGCAAAGGTGCCTTATTTTATGGTGCAATCTACTTGAATGTTTAATTATTTGTTTACTATATGTATGTGTCACTTGCAGATCGTCCAAACCAGCCTTTTGACTTAGAGTTGACAGGACATGAAGAAAGAAGTGTGCAGCTTTCATGGATACCTGGAGCCGACAACAACAGCCCAATTACAAGTGTGTATTTATCTGCTAAATAGAATAAATAAAGTGGTGTCTTACATGTTCGACTACAATCCAAGGGGTCTGTCAAAATATAATTCTTTGGTAGAATTAATGTACTATGTCAGGCTGTAAATGAAATCTGCCCACTGCCTCCAATGAAAACTATTAGAAATTATCTATGGTTGTTTCAGGACAATCCATGAACCAAATAACTCTAAGAATAATGTGTTAATCTTTGCCGCATTTCAAAATATCATGTTCTTCTAAGTTCAAAGAGTAATGCGAAGTTCAAGCTTTAATTCAGTGGAAAAATTAAAGAACGGAGCTGTTATAGTTAACACCAATACTGCTACAACACAAAACCTAAAAAGATGCAAAATTCAAAATCTAAAGTACTACTGCACCCTTAAGTACCACCCCTTCCATCATGGGTGAACTGTGGCAATGAGATGTAAAAATAAAAAGAGTCTGCATGTATGTATGTATGTGTTGGTGTTAAATGTTTGTATTACTATAAAAGTGTCTGACATTGAGGGCTTGAACATTTCATTTTCTTTTTTTAAAGACTTAAACATTTGGTTTTGTGTTATAATAAGGTGTTGTAATGCTACTTTAAACAATGTTCCTTACATGCTACTGTGTGAGTGCACTTTAGTTATTGTATGATGACGTTCCACATTTCTTTTCTTTTTAAAAGTGGGGTTCTAAGTGTAATTATTACTGATCTGATTAGTGGTATTCTAGAGTTATGTTGTGTGGTGTTTTATGTGGGAAATATCTGGAGTTGTAAAACGTGTATGGTAGTATTATGGTTACATTAACAACTGAACTTTAGAATTTCACATGTTTTTAGGTTTTTGTTTTCTAGCCAATATTGACGTCCATACCAAACTTAATTTCTCCATTTTTTTTTAATTTGTTTCTGTGGGAGAAGTCACCAAGCCTGATAAAAAGGGTTCAATAAAGCATTTCCTTTATTATGTCAACTGGTGAAATATGACATATTTAGTTATAGTATATAGTTAGGCAACCATGTTGTAATGCTCTGAGGTTCTGTGAATCCTGAACCCGTTTCATAAAGGTCATGGTTTCGTTACGAATTTGGTATTAGCGAACCGTAACTAGTTAGTGCGGCAAGTATGAGTGTTTTCATCACATTAGACCGATGGATTCACTACGTATTTAGGGATTTCGTTCTGAACCCTTGGGTTCCATTTTGTGTATGGCAGCCATTTTGTGGTTGCCCTCACATAGGCCGATGACTGTGGCTGAACTATGTACACCTTAGCTCCAGTTCGTGCTGACTCCTGTTTGACCTGAGTGAACTGACCCTGTTGCCTGAAGCTTACCTTGTTAAACCAGTTCCTGCCCTTTAGCTGATCAAGATTAAGGATCAGAGCACAGGAAATCATAAAGTTTTATTGCACACAAATATGCCTTATCCTACTCTCACCTGTTTCTGCTCCTTTCTTTATGGTCTATTTATGATTGGGTTGTGGCCTTTTTTATTATGGGTTCGTTCGACCTGTCTAAAGAAGAATGTTGGGCTTGACCGATGATTGATCATGGGCTGGGCAACTGAAAAGTGTGTTTTACCGTCATGCGATACCTCTGGTGTGGATACATGTGATTGGACAGTTTGTAAATGTTAGGTATTTGTCTGGAATGTGATTTTTGGCATAAAAAGGGATGACTTGCTGTGTAAAATTGAGCAGTCTCCTGAGAACTCATACCGTGATGATTTCTAGGACTTCTGTTACTGGCTGCAGCCAATAAATGTGATCTTTGACGCCACCAAGAAGTTTCCGTGTCTCTGTATTCTAAGACAGGTGGAACCCGAAGACTTTGGCCGTGCCCCTGGCGCCGCTGGGTATTAAATAACCCGGTTCTTCAGCTCCCTTTCACACTTGCCCATGGCTGGATTTAAGGCTCATCTGTGATAGCTCCCTTGCTTTACCCAAGAGTGAAGTGTAATTTGTGGTCTCTGCCCTGCCCAAGGGTCCAGGGTTTTGTCAACCCCCCCACCCTCTTAAATTGTACATAAATTGAAAGGTATGTTGTGCCACATCCCCCGTCTTGTCCAATGTTGAGGCTGTATTTTTTGCCATGTGCCTTGCCTGAAGGTGGGTATTTACTGCCAGCCTCATGACACCTGGCAAAGGGTATGTTATGCCCTGCCCGACTTACATAGGCACCCGCGAAAATCAAGGAGCCCAAAAGTGGCAAATAGGCGGGGTAGGCACCCGCGTTGCAAACAACTACCCTCATGGGGGAATCCCTCAACAGGAGATTCTCTCTTTCAGGGCCACCCAGGGAAATCAGCACAGCGCCCCCAGGCGCTACAGGAACCAAAGACCCAAGTCCAGGGCAAGTCCTTTAGGAAGGTAGGCAGGGGGGGCAAAGGCTGGTGCCCAGGGTCCAGCTCACAGGGCCCTCCAGGCAGGGAGGCTGTCCCAGTGGCGTTCCTCCTGGCGCCCAGCAGCAGCAGGCCCCCCCTCAAGATAGGATCCAGGGAAAGAACATTTACATGGGGTCACCGCCCCTCTTTTATACACCAAATCCCTTTGTTTAGGCTTCAGGGTGAAGTTAAAAACCAGTCGCAGCTAGTTCTGGAGCACTCTGTTGTGCTCAGCCACTCTTCCTATTCACTAGTCAGGCTAGGGTCATCAGTCATTGTCAGCATTGTGAGGGGACAGCCCAGCCCTATTCAGGTCCCAGGTGCACCCCTCCCTCACATTAATATGCAGATCTTTCCACTCACCACCGGGGAAGACCCATCCTGACTCATAGAGCCAGGCACACCAGCCAGTCTCAGCCAATCGCAAGCCAGACAGGGAATTCACATTTACTAGACAGACATGCCAACTTCAGGAAGTGGCACTTCCACACTAGACACATTAAAGCCGCACACATCATCGTGCAGCATTTAATCTCACAAGTCCGCACATACCAAACTCGAGCCTGCACTCCCCACGCATCAGGAACTACCATGGACACACATATTCCCCATGCATTCCTATGGGAGGGTAGGCCAATCTCACAACATGCACTCAGAGAGAGCGCGCACTTTACACTGGGTCACAGTAAAAGTGCGCAGAAGCCAAAAACAACCAACACCAAGTCACTTCTAAAAGCAAAAAGTTTATGGGTGAACCTGCCAGAAGGGCCAAGTCCAACACAACCCCCTTCCAGGCAAAACGCAGGGCAGACCAATCACCACCGTGATGGGCTTCCCTGCTTTGGGCGATAGAACACGGACGCGGGCCCGCAACTGCTGGGACACCCTTCGGTTCTAGGCCACGGTGAACCCATGTGGTTCCTTCTAAAAACACTGTCTGGAACAACTGGGCGACCCCACTGGTACTCCCAAGCTGTCCACGGCCAGGACCAGGACCTGGGCCACCCAGGTGCCACTGGTCCTTGCCAATTCGCAGGCCCGCGGGTAGTAACCCCTTGCACATAGTAGCCATTCTCCACTCTTCCTCTCTGCAGGACAGGGCTAGACTGCCACTGATTCTCAAGCCTAGGGTCTACACCCTCAGGCGGACCAAAAGTCACCGGGGAGGCTCTCCTCCCTCTACCTCTCCTTCTAGGGTTCCTCTTCCTTTGAGAGGTACCCTTAGAACACCAGTCTCCCAACCTAGGGTTTAACCCCTCAGGTTGCACCGGGGTCAGAGGCAGGCTCTCCCACCCTCTACACCCCCTACCAGAGTTCTGCACCCTCCCAACTGGAGTGGTACCCCTGGAAGATGAACCGGTCAGGACACTGGTTACAGACGTCCTTCCCTCTAGGTCAGGCAGATCATGAACCTGGACTCCCAACCTCTGGTCTAAAACCTTTGGCGGAATACTTGCCTGGCACTCCAGGACTTCTGGGGACTCACACACCATCCCCCTGAGGCTAACACATGACTCATATGTTGTGTGAATGTCTGTCTGGCGCAGATCTCCCGTCCACTGTCCATCTGACAGTGCGCGAAGATCCCCCAGAACAGAAGTGGTGTCACCATGGTCACTCCAAGGGAACGTAGCCCAACTGGCTAGTCCCTGACCCACTGGTTCTTCCACTGGGGAACCCATCCCCCATTCACTCCTCACTTCGGACTTCTGTGCCCTCCCAACTGGAGTGGCACTGCCGGACACTAGAACTACGGGAGCACTATTTACAGACGCTCCAGGTTCTCTAGACACTAGGAGATCCTCCTCAAATGGGCTAACATGACAGCCTAGGCCCCCAACCTGGTGTTCCTTTAAGAAACCATCCAAGTTCCGAGACTGGGTTTCGGGCACCTGGGAACCCTCAGTCCCACACTCCCTCCTACTCCACTGAGACAAGACGTGAGCCCCTACACCCCTCTCGCTACACTGGGACCTAGCTGGGCTACTCTGAACCTCTTCCACCACTGTGGGCTGGAAGATACCTGAACCACTACTTTTGAGATCACTCACCAATGACTCTTCAGAACCTCTGGCACTTTCCCAGCGGTCTGCTTCCTTTGCAATGTCCCAAGGTCAAAAGTAGTCACACCTCAACAGGCGTTGGCGCAACTCCGGCACAAAACAATTGAGCATGTGCTCTCTGATAACTAGGTTAAGCAGTGCATCAAAATCAGGTTCCTCATGAACCTCTATCAAATCAAGCAGTGTATCACGACAATCATCCGCAAAATCCCCCCAATCCTGGTGAGGCAGTGTCCTACTGCCCCTGAACTTCAACCTGTAGAGGTCCTCTCGGGAACAAGGTACTATTCTTTGGGAACTGGGAATGGAACTTCCTGCACTGAACTCTATATTGCTGCCACTACTGGACTCAAGCCTCCCTGGGGAATCCAGAAAACTATAACTGCGCTCAGGGGATAATCTACCCTCCAGAGCTATTTTCTCCTGCACACCCAGCTGCGCTATCTCCTTGGCATGCTCTAACCTGAGCTTCTCCAAAGCCACTGGTGCTCCCTTTCTTCCCTCCTATCTACCCCCTCCTCTGGGGACAGGAAAGGGATGGGGTGCTGCACCGGACACTGGACCCATCAAGGGACTCCCTATCTATGGGGTCTTCACTGTCTACTGACGTCCATGCACTGTCATCCTCTTCCTCCTCTTCAGACTCTTCAGGGCTCCCCTCAGACCCACCACCCTCATGGCGTGCAGCCCGGGCCCTCTCTTCCTCACTGCGCTCACGTTCCCAGTCCTCCTTCTGCCATTGGATTAAGTTATCCCTAAGCTTGGACTGGGTGTCTGACTCATTCACTGCGATGTCTCTCTCTTCACAAAACTCTACCAACTCATGCATGCTGTACATAAACAGCCCAACACCCTCCTTCTTTTGGATGGAGACTGAGACTCTGGACAACTGACAGCTTCTTCCATCCAGATTTTGCAAACAACTTACTGGTACATTTTTTCGCTGTTCAGGGCCTCCTTCGTACTCAGCTTAAAAAAGATGATGGCGGTCAAGAACAGCTGATACCTGTCTCTGTGCTCTGTACTCAAAATTGAAGGAAGCCTGGGAAAGCAAATAGGAGCCCGGGTGCACGATCTGCGAATACTAACAGGTGACTGGGGGAAGCTAATTCTCTCTCTTGAACGTCCATCTATCTCAAAACATGAGGGTGAATGAGATCCAGAAAGGAAAACAGCTGTCTTGTTTTGTTTCCTGCAGCTAAATTGATAAATTACATGTTTGCAACGGACACCTATCCATTAACTATAAACTTAATTTCAATTAAGCTTTTTGATGCCTACAAATAATTATAGCTGATTGTATAATTTCTATTTCTCTCATTGTAATGTAAACCGTCTGTGGAGCTGTCAGAGTTTCCAGCCATTAAATTGTACCAAACATAATATCTTTGGTAGGTTTTATCATTGAGTATGAAGATGGTTTACATGAACCTGGTATTTGGCATTACCAGACTGAAGTCCCAGGAACCCAGACAACAGCTGTATTAAAATTGTCCCCATTCGTCAGCTACAGTTTCCGCGTCATCGCTGTTAATGAGATTGGAAGAAGTCAAGCCAGTGAACTATCAGAAACATATGTTACAAAATCAGCAGGTATGTAAAAACATCTGTGTTCTAGCAGATACTGTTATTCTATAGATTTCTTTATCTGTGTTCTATAGGCCGACCTTCTACCAGGTTTGATTAGCTATACGTGTTTTATGGTATAAACCGGGAATCTACTCTTTAACTGAAGGGAATTTAGCTTCATGATTCATTAGGTTGAACAGTTTTAGCTAAATAGCAATCACAGTAACATTACTGAGTGCACAGGAGCTGGTAAGCGATAGATGCAAAGTCTTGCAGTGCTCAGTCTTTATCCTTCTAAGGGTGATGAATAGATGGCATTGAGTTAGATAATAACATCTATCATGCATACTATATCATTTCGCACAGGATATTGTGGGGATTATTGTACAGCACCAATAGGACCAACCAGCTAGTAATATGCAATAAGCATTGCCATGAACGGGCCTTCTTCGGAGGCACACCAGGAATCCCTTAACGATACTGCATGGCATACCAGTCTCACTTGACACATGTTCAGTAGTGTTATTGGTGCACTTAACACTTATTGACATTCAATCATTGGTTTATGCTGATTGATCACACCCTCATATTTCTTCTATACTTCCTGCTGCTCAATGCATGGTTAGCTGTTCACCATTATTGCCAACAGCCAGAAGACACAGGTTACTCATCAACCTGGGCCCTTTTCCTTTTTTAGTACTTCGATCATCTCTAAGAAGTCTGAGAGCCTACAAGCCCAGACTTTCTCAATTACAGCCTGAAGCAATATAGATGTTTCTACTGGTGCCCACTCCCCTACCCTGACCTTTGTCCTGATGAAGATCCCGCCCACAATGCGCGAAACTGACTGTTCCGTTTTGGTGTCGAAACTTCAACACTTCTGTTTATATTTTTGTCAGACATATACAGCAGGGAATGTTTATAACTGTGTTATGACTTGCCATTTAATGATTGGACAGTAATACTGTCAGAATAGTTTGCAATTATTTTATTGATGTATATATGTACGCGCCACTGTCCTTTTCCACAATCCTCCCCATGCACCTATCATCTCACTCCTCTGTGCACCTGTTTCTTACAGAATATATCCACTTAGGATTTGTTTTGCACTTTATAAATTGATGAATTCAAATACTATGATGCAATTAAAGCACATCCATTGTTGGAAAGACTATATGGTGGTGTCTGACTTTGATTAGATACTATTGATTAATACAATGTACTGATTGGTCTGTTCTAATTGAGCTCCACTGGGACACACACTTACTGTACCACTCAGTGCATGGGAAGTAGATCATGCTGAGGCTAGGCATCATTGATTCAAAGACCTAGAAGATCAGAACAAATCTGACCAGTCTTGCTACTGTTTATGCATTGCCTGTTTATTTTTGACATAAACAACCCCACTACCATCACATTTTAGTGGGTATAGCAATTCACAATGACATTTATATAAATACTCAAAAGTAAATCAAGTCTAATAAAATTGGATATAAAAACCAACACTTCACCAAAGGACATTGGAAAATGAGTGACAAGTGTAATAGTGACAGATGTGATGTTTGGTGACATAAAATTTGTTTTCATATGTCGTTAAATTGCAATCTTATCACTGACTTACTTCTCATGGGCATTACAAGTGCCCAGTAGGTCAAATACAGTTTTTATCGTAAGTAAGGGTAGTTCGAACTTTCCCTGAGAGCCCACCACTGTGAGAATACGTGAAGTTTATATCCCACTTAGTATTTGCTATTCTAAATGTAATTCCATTAATGTTGATGATATTTCCATTTTAGAACCAGATAAAAATCCATCCGGTGTCAAAGGGGTTGGATCAGAACCTGATAATTTGGTCATTACCTGGGAGGTAAGGAAATGTTTATTTTCCCCATTTCATCTCTAGTATTGTAGCTTTTGAACTTCCCTATACTTGCAGAGAAACAAGGTTAATGTTAGAAGTGTTTACCAGATCCTTGCATATAATTCAGTAAAACTACAATTATCAGAAGGCTAAATGATTGGGCTTGCCGCCAATCTGCTCTAACTATTGAGGAGTAAAATGCCCACTAGCCACCAACAAATGTATATATATATCTTTTTTATAATGTGATGGCCATGGACCACCTTGGTATTGGGGAATGCCCTCTCAGCCGATGCCCCAACAGACTTTATGTACCTCCAGGGAACATATTGGGGGTTACTAGGGGTATACGAAAACTCACTAGACACCAGGGATTTGTTTACAAAACAAAGAATGGAGTGCGGAAAGCCTGCCCTTGCATTAGGCCAGACTCCCACCGCTAAATAAACAGTCTTTCTGCACCACTTAGGAGCCGATTTAGGACACTACCCCGCATCTGTCCTCACATTGGGGCAAAACGGCCACTAGCCATGAGGAACTGTATTTATTTTTAAACAAATTAAATTGGGGTGGTTTGCTCAGGCTGTGGGCTGTGTCTCCACCTACCAATTGCCGCAGCAGTATGTCTGCCCCCACTCCCTGGAGGAAGGGGGCAAAAAGCCTACTATACAACACTGAGGATTACATTTATAAAGAGGAATGAGGTAGGAGTGTCCCTCCAGGCATTTGGCATGATCCCCACTATTAAAGGTCCCATCGGTCTGTACCCCAATCAGCCCCCACAGCAGAAAGTCCATTGGATGCCAAGGATATCTTTTTAAATATGGTGGAGGCTGTCCATTTCCCCACCTCTTATGTCCTGACAGTCTTTCTGCCCCTCTGTGGAGAGAACCCTCGGTAGTAGGAATGTTGTGAATCCCTGCACGTTCCAGAATCTGTGATTCTAGCCAATGTTTGAAGTGTGCTGGTCATTCTGTGTTAGATTGCATAGTGGAATCCATGCAATCACACCACCCTGGACTCACCTAGATATCTAGGATTCAGTAAGGCCTAGGCTTGGTAGGCTCCCTGAGCGACAGCCAAGTTCAGGCCCAAATACTGCAGCTACCCACATAACCAGAGTGAATCAATTTGGAAGGTAAATTCTTGATGCTTCCTTGTTGGTTTTGAACCCTTACCTGTTGCCAGCGATAGTGTCAGCCTCACAACTGGGATGCTGTTGGGATGCAGGGTGGTAGGAATTTTGTAGATCCCTACAGATTCTGGAACTTTCATTCACAGAACATTGAGGAAAATCTGTGGTTGTGGCCAAAGTTTAATGTTTGCGATGCCTCATTGATAAGAAAATGTAGTGCTAAACATTCATGTCACACCACCATAGACTACCTAGGTGTTTGGGTTTCCCTGGGTGTCAGTCAAGTTTGGGCTCAGATTCCTCAGCTACCTACATCAACAGAATGGGTCAATGTATAAGCTAACATCTTGATGTTTTCTTGTTTCGCATTTTGGGGCAATTCTTGTTGAGGACAATATGTCCAACTACTCAGATGGGGTAATGTTGTTCTTAGAAGATGTGGGAACGTTTGGCGGTTGGGATTTTGTCTATCCCTACAGATTGTAAGTCTTTCTCTCTCTGGAATGTGAGTAAAGTCTGTGATTCTAGTCAAAGTTTGACGTCTACAGGGCATTCTGAGTATTAACACGTAGTGGTATTCACACAAGTCACACATCCCTGACCTTCTTTGGGTGTCTAGTTTTCATAAATGTCTAGGTTTGGTAGATTTTCCTGGGTGCCAGGCAAGTCCAAGCCCAAATGCAGTAGCTACCCACATGATATTAAGGCCATGTTAACGATTCCTTTGTTATGGGTGCATTATCTATCCCATCCAATAACAAAAAGATAACACGGTATCACAATCATAATTTATTTTATAGAATAAAAATGGCAGGCATGAGTTTCCGTATGAAAATAGGGCATAAAATTGAGATTTCTGTGCCTACCACACAAAAATCTGCTTTTACAGGTATTTACCATTCTTTTCCTCCCCGTACATTTTGGCAAGCTTGACTTGGCAAAATTATCAGGGGTAAGACCTAACTGTCAGATTTCATAGAGTAACTTAGAACAACTGCGCAAGCAGGGGTTTGTGTTGTGAAGGGAATATTTTATGGTATGTTCCCCACAGTCATGAAAGTATGCAGGAGTTGCATTATTGTGAACAGCCAGCAATACTTTTGACATTCTCTTCATGATATAGAAGCATCCATGCAGCATGCAACCACTGAGAATATAGTTTCTAGGGGGGAAAGATTTGAGGCCCTTTCAAAATAAATGTATCTTCTAAAGGAAGGGTCATGATGTGGTGATTGTTGTCCAGGAGACAAGCAGGGGCAGGAGGCAAGCAGGGCTATATTTTGAGAACCCTGCACCTTAAGGATTCATTGATCACAATGTTTTATGGGTTCCTTTAACCGCTTAGCCGCGGCAGCAATTCCGCTGCGGTGCGGCAGTTTAGTGGAGTGGGCGGGGCCGTGTCGGCCAACGGACGTGCGCAGCACTACAGAGGTAGTGCTTGCGACGGCCGTTGACTGACAAACGCACGGAATGGGTTAAACGTTACATGTTCACAGTTCACTTATGATTTCATTTTACTCCACAGTCAAAAATATTATTTTCAGTTTGTCATATACAGTAACTTTGAAAAAAAGGTCAAGTGAAACTAACAGAGCCTGGAATAAATGTTGCTATTGTATGCTGTGCAACTTCATAACAGGGGATTACCTTGTCATTTACCTATGTTTGTACAGATAAACTATTTTGCTGCAAACCACACATACACAATTGTACACACATTACTGCTACTCAAATATATTCGAAGAATCGGTATCTCTATGTATTCAGCCACCCAAAATATTGCCACCCCAATCCACTGCATCTTCTAAGATATTTCCTTGCTTAATGATGTCTTGAGGGGTTGAAATACAGATATGCTGCACTAGGCTAAGACCTGGACAGTGCACCCTATCACAGCAAATGTGCTGTTTGGCATTTTAGTGAAAGACTTACTGGTTATTTTAAGTCCTCGGTCTGCCTTTCACTGTCTGTAGTTATCCAGTCTCACTTTCAAAGTGGGAATATGGATCCTTGTGATGGCAGGTTTAGTGACTGTACCTTCCTGCAGGAGGGGATTTTTTGTGTCACTGAGACCCCCGTCTAAAGGACGTCCTTGTGGGGTGCGTAGAATGTTCTCAACCTCCAGCTGGTGAACAGTCTGTTCACCTTCTGATGACCTCTTTGCCTCTGCACCCTCATCTACAATATGGTGAGGGTACAAAGGCAAAGGATTTCCTCATTTGCATGGGGCAACCTCCCATGGAAACAAAAGAAGGCCTTCATGGGATCATACCGGCACACATGTAGCTTTAAAATGATCCATATTGCAGTAGGGGACATGCAAGCATTTGAGACCCCTTCTGTAATTATAAGGAGCCCCAGGGGAACAAAAAATGGTCGCCCTTTGTACACATGGGACACTGTATAAACTATTGCCCACAGGCTTTTCTTGCTTTCAGTTTATTCACAGAAATCATCTACGTTAGAGCAATATGTGTGACTTTTCTTTATATTGTAGTACTTGACTGTTATTGATGCACTATGCTTCTGTGGGACAGTGACTTCACACCAGTTTGAGTTATCCACTATTTGGCTGACTACATGTTATCTAAAAATAAAACATTCATGTCATGTGTAATAGAGGACCAACTTTATAAACTCAATGATTGCCATATTACACATTGCACCTCACATAATAATATTATTCTAGGTAAATTATCAATTAACTTTATTTTTATATATACTATTTGAAAAAGATTCTTATTCCAGAGGAGGAAATGTTAATTTGAATGAGTGTTGACCACTTTTCTGTATAAAGGGAAACTCTAAACAACGGGCCTATTCAAAAACTGAATTGTGTAACACTTAATGTAGTACTAGAGTAGTACTTCCCTAGTCCCTAAAAGGGCAAGTGGGTTCTGTTATATCTTCGTGTGCTCACCAGCTACGTAAAATCAGAAAGATAAGCAGACTGCTGACCCAAGCCGTGCTGGTACAGGTTGTAATGGCCATGGTTCTTTCGCGGCTTGACTATTCTAATGCAATTGACCTTGGATTACCAGCTGGTCTTATGAAACGGCTGCAGATAGTCCAGAACCAGGCAGCCAGACTTATATAACGACAACCTAGCTGGCATCATGCTTCCTCCCTTTTGAGGGAATTGCACTGGCTTCCTATGCCCCAACGCTGTGCTTTTAAGATTTGTTGCTTAGTATTCAAGTCACTGCATGGTCAGGGCCCTGGATTCATAAATAGTCTTACTTCTAGATACACCCACTCACAAATCTTCAATCAGTTCACCTTCAGCTACTATCAATCCCCACTTAAAGCAACAAGGAGGTGCCAGGATTGCTACCCTGACCCCTAAGCTATGGAATTCCATCCCTCTGAAAATTAGGTCTACTACTGACGGATATATGACGTTAAAACGCATGTTTTTACAACGCATACCGTTACAACGGGACTTTTACAACGCCAATACTATTACCACGCATGTATTTACAACGCATTTTTTTACAACGCAGGTACCTTTACAACGCATACCATTACAACGTAAGTATTGGTAAGTATATATATTTTTTTTAATTGTATATTATTTAAAATTAATATAATGTAATGTAATTGTATTTAATTTAATTTAATTTAATTTAATTTCATTTAATTAATTTAATTTAAATTTAATTTTATTTTATTTTTACCCTGTACCCCTTTACCCAAAAACCCAAAACTGACCCTGAACCCTAAAAATACCCCTTTACCCAAAAACCCAAAACTGACCCTGAACCCTAAAAATACCCCTTTACCCAAAAACCCAAAACTGACCCTAAACCCTAAAAATACCCCTTTACCCAAAAACTGAAAACTGACCCTAAACCCTAAAAATACCCCTTTACCCAAAAACTGAAAACTGACCCTGAACCCTAAAAATACCCCTTTACCCAAAAACTGAAAACTGACCCTGAACCCTAAAAATAACCCTTTACCCAAAAACTGAAAACTGACCCTGAACCCTAAAAATAACCCTTTACCCAAAAACTGAAAACTGACCCTGAACCCTAAAAATAACCCTTTACCCAAAAACCCAAAACTGACCCTGAACCCTAAAAATACCCCTTTACCCAAAAACCCAAAACTGACCCTAAACCCTAAAAATACCCCTTTACCCAAAAACTGAAAACTTACCCTGAACCCTAAAAATACCCCTTTACCAAAAAACTGAAAACTGACCCTGAACCCTAAAAATACCCCTTTACCCAAAAACTGAAAACTGACCCTGAACCCTAAAAATACCCCTTTACCCAAAAACTGAAAACTGACCCTGAACCCTAAAAATACCCCTTTACCCAAAAACCCAAAACTGACCCTGAACCCTAAAAATACCCCATTACCCAAAAACCCAAAACTGACCCTGAACCCTAAAAATACCCCTTTACCCAAAAACCTAAAACTGACCCTGAACCCTAAAAATACCCCTTTACCCAAAAACCCAAAACTGACCCTAAACCCTAAAAATACCCCTTTACCCAAAAACCCAAAACTGACCCTAAACCCTAAAAATACCCCTTTAAAAAAAACCTAACATATAACATTTTAAATATAATTATATACTTACCAATACTTACGTTGTAATGGTATGCGTTGTAAAAGTACCTGCGTTGTAAAAACATGCGTTGTAAATAAATGCGTGGTAATGGTATTTGCGTTGTAAAAGTTCCGTTGTAATGGTAGTGCGTTGTAAAAAATGCGTTGTAATGTGTGTTTACCACTACTGACCTACTTAAATTCAGAAAGCTGCTTAAAACCTGATTGTACTGTCAGGCTTACAATTGAACTATCCATCTCTCTGGCATTTCCTAGATCGAGCGGCAAGAAGCCTATCCGGTGAATGAGCTCTTTACAAAACACTACTAATATAACATAACATAACAGAACTAAAACTTTTATTTACAAACCTTTGCCCGGAGCCCTCTGCCTCTGCATCTCTTATCTTTTCGAAGCAGAGAGCAACGCCATGGTGGTGAAGATCTCCAGACACATAGATGTACTTTTCAGTAGTAATTACGAGAGGGACAGTGGGTAGAGGCTGGAAAATTGGAAATCCTTACTACTAACTGGTAGGTATTTAGGGGCAATATAAACATACACGAAAAATGTTGTAATACCATTGCTATTCACAAACAGTACTTCTAACGTTACTTCAGCCCTAAAGGTGTTAAAACAGGTGTAAATGTAATCCAGCTTAGCCTTGGAGCAAGTCAAGCACTACACAATGCCACTAGCAGTAACTAGATCTCACTCACCTAGAAAATAATGGAGGCAGGGAACTAAAATATTATCTATATGTATTTTATTTTGATAATTAAAAAAAATATATATATATATAGTTGATAATGATCCTAAATGAAAAATATACTTCAACTTTTATTTAAAAGAATTAAAAAGTATTTCAAAGTATTAAACACGTAATGTTTAATACATTTGACTACATATTTAATAAATATAAAGCTGTTAGTAAGAGTGGGAAGTGGTTTTTACGAATATTCAATCCACTCAAGGTTCCCGCTTTATCCAGATCACACAAAAACAGAGTATTGTACAAGGTGTTGCTAAGGATATGTGGCCATCTACACCTGTCGCTATGCCCATTCACACTTGCACATAACAAAGAGAGATTAACATAAAGGGTGAAATGTTTAATAATTTAGTTCAAAGCATGAAATAAAGTATAACTATTGCACTTTATTATGTTAATAAAAGATGAAGATAGACCAGAACTGCTACCTCATAGTTAGCCTTTAGATGACAGGAAAAACTATTGCCTTTGTAAAAAAAAAAAAAATAGCCGTTACCTGTGTTCAAAACCTTAAAATGGAAATTGTCCAGATGCAAATGGGCTGCTCACACCATTGTGCTACCTTTGCCCAATCCATATAGGTCTAATCAGTGCTAAATTGATGGAACGCCA
The DNA here is from genome assembly GCF_964261635.1 of Lissotriton helveticus. Classification (NCBI taxonomy): domain Eukaryota; kingdom Metazoa; phylum Chordata; class Amphibia; order Caudata; family Salamandridae; genus Lissotriton; species Lissotriton helveticus. The sequence goes on along the minus strand of NC_136057.1, from coordinate 762,099,093 downwards.
GACATATTGCAGCTGAAACTATAAAGACTCAATAGAGTCACTAGAATACTGAATTTCGAATAAAGATCTCACTCTGAATAGGGAACCAGAAATTCCACTGCACCTAGCTATAAACATAGACATGATAGAATGTGTAGTGGAATAGATGCACCAGTCCTGTAGATGCTCAACCCTTATTTAATGCGCCAGTCATGGTGCCTTGATTTTAATTATGGGCTCAACAAAAACCCTAACTCATCCTTCCATTAAGGATCACATGAACAAAACTTGCAGAGGAAAATGTGAAACGAGAAACACCAAAGTCCCCCTGTAACATTGGGCACAATCATTCATTAAGGGTACACATAAACATGCACTCTGTGCCTTTCACTCTTCATCCTAAAGTAACTAGGAAACATACAGTCTAGTGAGATAACATCCATTCTCTACAATCTATTGTGGGCTGAGGAACTTCTTCGAGCTTCACAGAATAGTGCCCAAAAATCAGAGGAGAAGACTTAAGGCCAAAGGAAAGTACTCAGAACTGCCAGTGGCGTGGGCCAACCGCAAATCTGAGGAGCTTCTGAGAAACCCCATCCATGGACATCGATCTTTCTTTAAACAAAAACCTGGAGAGACCAAAAGAATCACCTGCTGTGCATTTTATTTTGTTTTGAAGCTAATAATCCATATGTACTGGTTCAGGAAACAAAGGTCTACTATCATACGAAAGTCGCCGATGACTTACGTGACCAAGACTCCCCAGGAGTAGCAAATAAAGCCCTCTCCTGAGAAGGAACCTTGATTAGGGCCCCTTTCTCTTGCAAGGAGGCAATTGGGGCCCTTTTCTTAACCAGCTCCGAGGCCGCTGGGTCTGGAAAAAATGAGACTCTTTAAACACTTAAAACTTTGTGGCACTGTTTGGACTATTCAGTTGTCACAAATAGAGGTCCGAAAGGGTCTTTGCCTGGACTTACATGCAGCCCAATAACTTTGAACAATCCTCACCTTCTTGGATTGCTGAGGAGAGAGATTGGAAATCATTACCTAATGACCGGGGAAGTGTACAACGCATACATTTCAGATTGTAAACAGAGGCTGAGACTTGCATGAGCCCTTCTAAGAGCCCCCTCTACCTTCTTATCTACAGGATTAGCCAAGGTGACATTTTCAGTAAGTAAAAAAGGTATCCCAGTCAGATTCGAGAAGAGAGGGTCAAGTTTTAGAACTTGTGGCAACTCAGTCTCTTCCTGTGCAAGAGTCCTAAGTAGGTACCAACCCCTTTCCAGAACTCTCCATTCACATTTCAAAAGATTCTGGATATCAGGAATTACTGCCACCTTACGGACTGAAGGTCATTGGAATCACTTGACCAGACTCTACTCGTATAGGGTTGATCTACATCCTGGGAAGTTGGAGATTAGATGACAGGTAGGAGATTGTTGCAAGGATCCTGCTCAAACACAGAACTGTGCACAGAGACCTAGGACATCAGTGAATTGTGGTGTACAAGAAACTCACCTCAGTACCTAGAAAAACCCCAACCAGCTGGCATCAGTGTCACATTAGCTCTTCGTCCTATAGCAAAGTAACCAATGATTAGACAACCTAGAACATGCAACTTAGTACGAACTCAGGAATGGTGCGAAGTGAGAACACTCTTTCGTTATACTCTCATACCAGTCCACAACAGGAGTAAATAAGAGACACAGTAATGTTAAAAGATTTATAGTGTTCTCATATGCAGTATCTTAGCCTACATAAGCAGACATATGATTAGAAATGATATGGTCAGCATGGTTACAATGCCATAAAATACAAAAGGAGAAATCATATTACAATGATGGTGAAAACAGGTCCTATAGTGCCTAGTTCAACACCCTCCCTATATAGGAACTATGTATTATAAACTAAAGAAAGTTTCTTAAGCTTGCTTGGAGGACCCCATTACCTTTCCGCTCAGTAAGAGGATCAGCCAAAGCTCTCTGCATCCCTGGAAACTGAAAATCTTCCAAGTGTCTGAAATCATGGCAAGTGTATGATAATAAGGACGCCAGAATCGTAGTTGGCTCACAGCTGCCAAATTGTTGTGTCTAGAAAGCGTTACTCGAACATGTCACAAAACAGATAACCTGTTTTGATAACCTTGACAGCTTCAGCACTCAATGTGCAGACTAAGGGCACAATGTAAGTCTAGAGATGTCGAAAACAAAACCTTTTCTCATGTGTAGAAATTCGTGAAGGCTAACTTACAAAAACAGCTATGTAGTGTCGTGTGCAAAAGCAGCACAAGGTAAAATGGCATTTAAACTTCTAACAAGCCATGCTAACATAAAATGCGTGCAAAGCAGTCCTTAGACCATACTACAAGATGACAGGTTCCAAGTCTTCTTTCAGAATATATTTCCATCTGGAAGTAGAATCTGTGGGACAAACAACCTACTCCTCATCATAATCAGGGAAAGCCCAAGACGAAACAGATGAGGGGTGAGACACTAACAAAAAATGAGTCCTCTGGAGATTTCTGAGAAATAGATAAGGCGATCTTGTCATGCTGTCTGTTGTAGACATCTGATAATTTCGGAAGAAGCGCCTCAGACATAGAGGGACCATGATCATCTCCACGACATTATGAAGGCGTTTATCAGAAGAGACGTGCCGTGTCTTTTGTGAGTGCTTCCCATGGTGATCCTAGCAAACGGATAAAGAGGCAGCTACATATATCCATGGATGTCAATTCATCAAAATGCATGGGGTAGTGATCACAACATCACATGCCATTTGATGTTTACTTTCACTCCCACAACCATGCTAACACATACACACACACACATACATTCACACACTGTCTCACACATACATACACTCTCACCTGCTAGCATGCACACAATATACATTTAAAATCATGTTTTGCTTATCTCAGCTATAGGGAGAGTCATATTCCAGCTAACTGTACTTTATTTTTTATTACAGTAAAAGTGAATAATATATTATTCACACATGAATATAGAGTCGGCAAAATTTGAACAGAGTATAGAAAGAATGGTTCTTGGGCCTTCAATCTTGAAGTTGAATCTTACTTTATTGTTTCAATTTAATACAATTGCAGTCAACGCGTTTTACCTTCAAAAAGGCTTAATCAGGGCTAAGAGGTACCAGAAGTGTTTCACCACCGAGAGCCTATTGAGCTGTACCTTGTTCGTCCTGCTACGTAGACTCGTTCATCTTTTACTATTAAAAGTCCGGGTGGCAGGACAAACGAGGTGCAGATGAAAGGGGGTCTCCGTGCCATTATACGTCCTGCTTTGTGCGCCCAACCCTCCTATTATGGAGGTTTCACTGAGGCAACTTGATGAGGCAAACCTGCCAACGCCTTTAGATTGAGCCACGAAAACTCGCTATGCATTTACTTATTTTAATACCGGGACATAAGGTGTGGTTAGTCAACGTTAAAGGACTTTGTCTGTATGACTTTGTAACAATCAGAGGTACAGCTTAATAGACTCTCTGCGGTAAAACCCTTCTGGTACCTCTTAGCCCTGATGAAGCCTTTTTGAAGGTGAAACGCTGTGGCTGCACTTGTATGAATTGAAACAATAAAGCAAGATTCAACTTCAAGGTTGAAGGCCCAAGAACCATTCTTTGAATACTCTGTTCAAATTTTGTTGCCTCTCTATTCATATGTGTATTATTTCTTTGCATGGTCCATAAGCAGCGAACCTTTGAGGCAGGTAACGTTTTCTGTAATATTTAACAAAAAACATTTGTGACTTCACCAGGCGGTGCAACCACAAATCCATTGGCTGCTTCTTAATCTGTGTATAATATATTATTCACTATTACTGTAGTGCAAAGCAGCAGAAAGTAAGGAAAGTGGAATCCCAACCGAGCCCCTGTGTTCCTGTCACTGAGTTTGCCACCTCTGAGGCCATGGGTTGCAAAGGAAGTACCAGGGGTCTCATGGTGCAAGCCAGGGGTCGCAGCTGCAACCCCCCGTAACCCCTAACTGACGTCCCTGTGAGTATCCCAGGGGTCCTGAGAGGGAGGACAACTTAATGCCTGAACAAAAATCAGGCTGAATTCAGGCAGGGACACCTCAGGAGAAAATAAAAAGAAAAGGTAGAGAGCAGGAGCCTTTGTAACTTTAAACAGGAACAGGCAATGAAATGCAGAAGCACTGCACAGTTTTCTTAATGAAGGTTTAACATCAGGTCAATGTTTAATACAAAAACCCTACTAGAATCCAGTGGCCTGACTGTGCAAGAAAGGCTATAAGTAGGATCCTGCTAACATACTTTGTTTATATAATTATACATCCCCTTCTGTATTACCAGCTACAATTGCGTGGTATCCTGGGAGACTGATCAACTACCCCTGAACACAGAGGTAGTCCCTTTTACAATACAGGAAACCTCCCAACTCGGCTGCAGGAAAGGCGGGCCAGGAAAACTGGCTTGCACACGTGGCAATAGAAATAAAGCATCCGAGCACCTCAGGTGTTCTCAGAAGAGAACGTTTTAAAGAAATGGCCATAGCAAACATGGCACGTGGGAAGTAAGGGTGCCCCAGCAACCACAGAAGCAGGGCTGCAGTGACTCAGCAGCCAAAATACTCCCAAACGGCAAAAACTGCTTTCAGAAGCAGCCACTGCTAAAAAAGTGGCAGAGGAGAATGCAGAAGTTGCAAACCCTGTACCGCTGCTCTTACCTGAGAGTAACTTCCACAAAGTTACCTCAGGGAAGGCCACCAATACTACAATACCTTGGCAACCACAAAAGCTGGAAAGTGGTTCACCAGCAGCCACAAACACACCCAAACAACAACGTTGCCGCAAAAATTAATGTGGTGCTGTTGGAAAGGTAGAAAGGTAAAAACTTTGAGACCTACTGCGAGGGGTACCCGCGCCGGGCTTCATTGCGGTCGGCCTGAAACTTTGATGTTGTCCTGTCTAGTACGACCAGATGTCCCAATAGGGGCCATAGGTTTCTATGTGCTTTAGAGTGCTAAAGCTGTAAAAATTCACTACATGGATTTTTTATGTTTTGTTGTCATTTTGAAGATAAAAATATTTCCTATTGTTATAAATTGGTGTTGGATTTTTGTTGTGTTGTGTCGTAATTATTTACTGAATTGGTGTTTTTAAATGCTTTACATACCTGTCTTTGAAGGTAAGCCTGCCTGCTGGCAGCCAAGCTAACAAAGGTTAATTTCTGGAGACCTGTTCTGAGCCCTATATTGAGTTAGGGACATTATTGCCAGTGGTAGATGCATATTTACCACTACTAATGATCCACTTTCCAACATGTGGCCTTGCAACAGCTGATAGTAATCATAAAGAAATAAATAAATTGCCATACCTTTTATGTTTCTCATGTTAGGGACCTCCTCAACACCTCAATAAAACCTATAAGAGAAGGCACGAAAAAGAACAAATATTTGCAATGTAATAGATCTCGCATTTGCAAGACTTAAAGCTATTGCTTTTTAAACATAAAAGAGGGCGCTGTGCTAAAATATAAAGCATTGCGCCCATGCATATTTATGTTATGTGCATGGCGGCCCATGAAGAAGGTGCTACAATGATAAAAAAAAATAAAACCAGGCGCCGTCCTAGGTGCCTTGGTGATAGAATCTGACTAGCTCAAAACAAATGAAGTAGTCCCTAAAAGAAACACGTAAGCACTTAAAGCGTAAAAAAACTGTAGTTGGCCAGTGCTCCTTGCGATACAACAGAAATGATGTATTTGGAGCATGAACCAATATGGAGCTAGGAAAGAAGAGCGATGGAGGTGTTAACCAATGTTTAGCTGCAGGCGGGATTACACTCCGTATGCTGCTTACACCAGGCCTTGCAGACAGCGCATGCACACTGCCTAGGCTCGACCTAAACAGAGTTGAAGGAAAAGGAGGCTTGTGACTCTTTTTTTCATAAAAAGAGAAGACAACTTTACAAGGGTGATAAGGGAGTGAAGGGGCTCAATCACTCCATTAGTAAGGAAAGGGGCGAGGTTAAGAAGAAGATGAGGAGGTAATTATTGCAAAGTTCAGGATTACTGCAACTAATTCCCTAGGTAATTCCCCATTTCGATCTATCTTTCACACAGAAATATTACTAGGATTAACCTGACAAAATGGTTGGCCTTTTGGAAACAGGGGAAATGTGTTTTCCTCTCAGTAGTCCGAATCCCGATTTGGCTTGTAATTTCTGTGGTACAGGCTGAATCATGATTGCAACCACACTTGTAGTGAAGGACATTATGCTTACACACTGATTGTTTCACTTCCCTTTTTCTACAACTACACATTTATTGTTAAACCAGCCATGACCCATTTAATGTTTATATCTTCGATTAGTCATATTATTTTGAATGTGACAGTCATCTTAGTTAATAACTCCTTCATATCTCTAGATCTTTTGTAGTTCTTTTCATACTTCTGCAGTGTTCACTGCCATCATCAATTATTTAGCTTCACAGTTTACACGAAGTTATGAATTGTATTTTCATAGTCATACACAGATTTGTTGAATACAATGTTTTCTTTTATGTTCCTCAACATGCATATTATAATTCGTCAGAAAGCTCTTTTTTATAATGGCGGTCATCAAGCTGTAGGTACCTCTGAAGTAAATTTCTGTTCTAATGTCATACTTCTTGCCTGACTCAGAAAGGTAAAGTTACAGTTTTGTGTAAGCGTAAGCTTACTCTTTTTCAGTATTAGCAAACACATGATTTAATAGTAAAAAAAAGGCCATCCCAATCTTTTTATGTGGGGAACTCTCCACCCAGCTGCCGAGTCCCCGCAGTGGTAAAGTTACTATTAAATTATTTGGTATTGAATACAGAAAAAGAATAAACTTACGCAAGTGTACCTTTGTGAATCAGGCCCATTGAATGAACATGAATTGTAGAAAGTTAGTCAAAACCACAAAATAGAAATAAGCAAAGTTAGCTTGTTTTGTGTTCTGTTTCATGTGTTTACATGCTAAATATTTCGTTGACATTTTTTCTCCGTGATGCTTCTGTGCTTATATTTGTTTGTCATAAATATAACTTTTGACTTTTCTTGGCAGCCTCTGACAGGATTCCTGTCCAATGGTCCTGGCCTCCGGTACAAAGTCAGCTGGCGGCAGAAAGATTTTGATGATGAGTGGACATCGGTCACTGTTGCAAACGTTTCCAAGTATATCATGTCCGGCACGCCGACCTTTGTTCCCTATGAGATCAAAGTCCAGGCTGTGAATGAACTTGGCCCCGGTCCTAATCCTGAAGTGATCATTGGACATTCTGGAGAAGACTGTAAGAATGGCTTATTGCTTCAAGTACTAACACAAAAATGGTAACATGTAACAAACTAGTGCCCGAGTATCATGACAAAGGCCTTGTTTATAAATCAGTCACAAATAACCAGCAACATTATTGGATAATGCTAATGTCCACGCTAGTACTATGCATTTATACACACTCTAGAACCCCATTTCTTTCACAAGACGCCATAATATATTCAACTTTTACATGTATCATGCGTCTTGTGTAAACATAACAATCCCTTTTTTGAAACTTCAGACTATCGACTTTTAAGGATAAAGCTGGCGGGTATACATTCTCCTTAACAGGATAGCTCTACAAATTGTCTAGGTTTGGTGGGAACTCATTAGCTAAATAGACAATAAGCTTTCAAAGTTTTTTAAATTGTTGCTGTCCACGCATAGGGGGAGAATAGTGGGGCAAAACAACCTACACAAGAGTATTTTATTTGGGCCAATGTTTAATTAATTTGTTTGCAAATATATATTTTATATATATATATTTTTTGTAAACAATGATTGAGTTTATATTTGTGTTTACATTTTCATGAGAACTGTTGTTGCAGTACTCTCATCCGATGATTTTCTCTATTCAAAGCACCTTATCAAAAGAATGAGCGTCTTTGCAAATATTGGTTTAACATTCAGAAGCTGATGTTCAAAGAACAGGAAAGCTAAAGGGGTCTGTCCGCTTTTGAAAAACACAAAACTAAGACATTGGGAACGCCAATCAAAGTATATGTATATATATATATATATATATATATATATATATATATATATATATATATATATATATATATATATATATATATATATATATATATATAACTCAACTCGCTCTCAGCTTCCACTTCCATCCAGGAAAAACGAGCGTGACCTCAGATGCAGAAACCCTTTCTGATTTGATAATATTGAAATGCTTCCAACATGTCAGGTTCCTTGCTAACAGTCTCTAGTGCTCTGGACAGATTTACTTTGCCGAAATTCACAGCTGAAAACTACGATTGCTCTCTCTCTAGATGAGATTTGTATAACTGAACCACACAAGTTTAAAAAAGCTTATACAGAAGGAAAAATCCTGTGGTATATGCGGCAATGGATGTGGAGGTTTCTGCTCTTTCTCTGATTGGCACCAGAGAGGACAGAAATGCAGCAGAGTACGACAACACCTGGACAGAGGTGCGCAGAAGAGACACAGGTTCATTCTGTGCCCTGGCAGAGATCATGGCCCCACTGCGGGCACCTTCTGCGGTTCATCACTTTGCTAGAGCGCTGTGGCAGGCCACGCTTTCTTGACTATACCCATGCAAAGCACTGCCTTGAAGACCTGGAGATCCGGGCTTTGCAAATTAGAATCTGGAGATGCATCACTGACATCGAGGGGGCTCCAAAGGGCCAATTTTACAAACAGTCCTCGAGGGCTACTGTCTTCCACGTTTTGAAATTACCTTTCTGCTTGGCATAATTCTTTATTACAGTGAGCATGTAGCTCATTTATGCCTTTGCCTCTGCTTCATTGACCACTGCGCGGTATTTCTTGTAAGAGAGACATGCAATACGAGTTCAGCTACTGTAGAATAAATGTGCCTCTGAGCAGTGACTTAAAATGAGTGTGGGTGCAGTAGACCAGAGTGGTACATGAAGACACAATTTGCCAGTTCAAGAGGCAGGGACACTTCCATGCATGTATTTCAAAGATGTCTATTTATTTAATTTCATGTGTCATCCTTGTGTAATGTAATTGATGTTGTGCGTGAGTGATCAAAGTTGTCTTCGATTGCAGCGTCTGGGTGTGTAGTGGTGGAAGAGGAGTGAGAGGCATCTTCCAGTCACATCTTCCCTGTGTGTCTTGTTAAAGTCTGGAAAGGGATGAAGGCATTGACCCTTGTTCCTTGACCTCCTTCTCACATAAATCCACAACTTAGCCCCTTCTCTTTATTTCATCTGAAATACTCATAATGTTCCTTCCACAGCATCACCTCTCTGCCAGCTCTAACCCAGATGCTGCCACCAGCTTCCTAACAGACTAAACTTGTTGGGTACTATCCAGGCACTGGACGCATGTGCCTCCTAGTTTGGATTGCAGAGAACTTGCCAAGGCGGGCTGTCTCCCGCACATGTCTATTAGCTACTCCTCTGTTGCTCATGGGTGAAACATATACATCCTTTACTACAACTGTTGTACACCAAAGAATGCCCTTGAGTTGTACTGTCAGACTATATTGTCTCCTTTTTAAATAGCTCACTACAGATGGGCTATCTCCCAATAAGGCTTAAAGAAGCTCGGGTACGACCCTTGCTGAAAAAACCGGGAGCTGAACCAACAAATCTGAAAAATTATCGACCAATCTCTCAGCTGCCGTTTATGTCCAAAATTTTGGAACAGCATGTGCTACAGTCGATGTCTGCTTTCCTGGAATCACACAATCTTCTCCAGGGACGCCAAGCAGGCTTTCGGGCACATCACAGCACCGAGTTGGTGATGCTCTCGGTGTTGGATGAGCTCAGGGACATGCTGACAGTAGGAAACCGAGTGCCCTGATACTTTTAGATCTGTCGGCGGCATTCGACACTGTCAGCCATGATCTGCTCTTGGACAGACTGGCGAGTTTTGGAATAAAGGACACAGCCTACAAATGGCTAGAGTCCTTTTTGACAGGGAGGCAGCAGAGGATTCAATTGGGAGAGGAGATTTCTGAGTTGGGCAGGATGAACTGTGGGGTTCCGCAGGGATCCGCGCTATCACCGTTACTTTTTAATCTCTACCTGCAACCCCTTCTTGAGTCCTTAGCGCAGATGGGTTGTCGGGTGTTTAATTACGCAGACGACACCCAACTGCTTTTTAGCATTGAGAACTCTAAAGCAGCACAGCTACATATACAGGAGGTCCTTAGGTATACAGTCAGCTGGATGAGTGACAATCTGCTGAAAATTAATCCCGAGAAGACGGAGGTTTTGGTGGTGTCAACTGGCATTTCACCATGGGGAGACTTGTTTTGGCCAAAAGAACTTGGGCCCACCCCAACACCAGTGGCCAATGTGAAAAGTCTGGGTATAAAAATTGACAAGGATTTGTCGATGGTTACCCAGATTTCTACTGTCGTAGGTACCTGTACTGGCCTAATTAGGCAATTGCGCAGACTAGTCCCCCTTTTATCCGAATCTATGCTTCGGACGGTGGTTTCGGCCACCATATTATCAAAACTGGACTATGGCAATGTCCTTTATTTAGGTCTACCAAAGAATTTGATCAGTAGACTGCAGGTTGTTTTCAACGACGCTGCACGTCTAATCTTCAAACTTCCGAGAAGATCACATGCATCCCCCTTACTGTCTAAGCTTCATTGGCTTCCTATGAAGCAGAGGGTAGAATTCAAGAGCCTGTGTATTGCACATAAGGCAATCCATGGGCAAGCCCCTGTTTATATTAAGGATCGTTTAATGCCTTACAACCCGAAACGAACCTTAAGATCATCCGACGCCCTGCTGTTGACTTGTCCCCGCTTTAATATGGCCACAAAAGGTGGAAGGTCCTTTTCCATACTTACTCCACTGTTATGGAACAAGTTACCAGTTTCCTTGCGCAAGGAGTCAAATCTTCTTTGCTTCAGAAAACAGTTGAAAACGATCTTGTTTAGGGAGGCTTTTGGATATACAGGTTAACCTGTATTTTGCTTTTATCTTTTCTGTGAGTAAGAATACGGTGTGTTTTCTTTGGTCTGGAGCACCTTGAGACCTGTTGGTGAGTTGGCGCTATATAAACCAAAGTAACATAACATAACATAACATACTTTTGTGGCTCTTAGATGACCTCTACACAGGATGTAGAAAGCCTGCCTGTGCCCAGTACATTCTGTTGAGCTGCTCTTCTGTCGCTCCTGGGCAGATCCTGTAAAGCATTTATCCTGGCTGCCAGTAAGCAGTGCACACTGCAGGTTTCTCCTCTAGCACTCCTGAGTACTAGTAATCAGTGCAATGTATAGGTTTCTCCTCTGGCACTCCTGAGTACTAGTAATCAGTGCAATGTATAGGTTGCTCCTCTGACACGCCTGAGTACTAGTAATCAGTGCAATGTATAGGTTTCTCCTCTAGCACTCCTGAGTACTAATTCTCAGTGCAATGTATAGGTTTCTCCTCTGGCACTCCTGAGTACTAGTAATCAGTGCAATGTATAGGTTGCTCCTCTGACACTCCTGGGTACCAGTAATGAGAGCATGCTGTTGGCTGCTCTTCTAACACTCCTAGGTGGGCGATAGAAAGCATTTATCCAGGCCCTCTAAAGTCCATGCATGCTGCGTGATGCTCTTCAGTTGCCCTAAAATCATAGTTTGAATTCTGGCCGACGCTACAAATTACTTAGTGACATGCAGTTAAATGTTATTTGAAAACACCTCGGGCCCCCATGTATCATTGATGATTTACTTGCATGTTGGTATATCTCATTTTGTCTTGATCCTTTTTGGATCTGCACACATATTTGTGACTTTGGGGTCCTGGCTACCTGTAGCCAGAGCATGCCTGCAGGGTGCCCCTTCTTTGTTTCCAGGTGAACAGTAAAGAGCATTAAATAGAGCTGCATTTCACCAGTGGATCCTTCAGGTAACACATGCCTGCTTCTGGGCTCTTTCTTTAGACCATTTCTGATTGCTGGCTGTTTACAGTGTATGTCATGAGTGCTGTTTAGTATCCACCTGAGGAGCTTTCTAGGAAGGTCTCTTTCAGAATAAATGACAGCACAACACATGCCATTACAACGCGGTTGTAGCAATGCAAGAGCTGTTACCATGCGTTACCATTACATAGCAAACTTTTACCATGCATATGCCTTTACAACACATGCCTTTACAACGAATTTCATTGTAATAGCATGATTGGTAAAGGCATATGTGTTATTAAGGCATATGTGTGATTAAAGTTAAGTTTGAAAATATATGTATTTTACAGGTAAGTATAAACGCTATATATATATGGCGGACTGGTGTTGGGTTTCTAAATAAAAATATTTTGCACTATCTATGGGTCTGGCATCGTCTACTTTGCGAGCTGTTCCTTTGTTGGAAGACGTCTACATACCGAATATATATATATATATATATATATATATATATATATATATATATATATATATATATATATATATATTATATCAAAGAAACGTCGCCTCCAACAGAAGACAACGAGGGACTCAGCGGGCAGTGTGCAGGTAAAATCACTCAGTACTTCTTAAGGCATGATGCGTTTCAGGATTCGTCCCTCTTCAGACGCCTGTGCTCCCCTCCTGACTCCTTTTGACAGTCCCTTTTTGAATGTAGTATACCCCCTCCTCATTGGTGGAAAGATGGTGGACTGCAAATACCAGCATCCCTTGTGGTGGGATGTCTGAACAGGCTGCCAGGACTCGGAAAGATTTCCCTCTTGGGGCTGGATGAAAATGTCCCTCACTGCCCAACGCCTACTGCAGCCTCCGCAGTGGGTGAAAAGGGGAAGCACCGTGGCAATACTCCGGGCTTCACCGCGGGATCGTGGTCCCGTCAAGGCCCGATATTCACCCTCCCGTGGCTCGCAGCGCTCCAAGCACACCATCGCTACCGCAATTCTCCTCCGTTGTGCCACAGTGGTGCTTGGCTCGTAAGGGCGGGTCACCTCCATTGCGCTGTGGCCTCGCAAAAAATATCAAAGAAACGTCGCCTCCAACAGAAGACAACGAGGGACTCAGCGGGCAGTGTGCAGGTAAAATCGCTCAGTATTTCTTAAGGCATGACGCATTTCGGGATTCGTCCCTCTTCAGATGCCTGTGCTCCCCTCCTGACTCATTTTGACAGTCCCTTTTTGAATGTAGTATAACCCCTCCTCATTGGTGGAAAGATGGTGGACTGCAAATACCAGCATCCCTTGTTGTGGGATGTCTCAACAGGCTGCCAGGACTCAGAAAGATTTCCCTCTTGGGGCTGGATGAAAATGTCCCTCAATGCCCAACGCCTTCTGCAGCCTCCGTAGTGGGTGAAAAGGGGAAGCACCGTGGCAATACTCCGGGCTTCACCGCAGGATCGCGGTCCCGTCAAGGCCCGATATTCACCCTCCCGTGGCTCGCAGCGCTCCAAGCACAACATCGCTACCGCAATTCTCCTCTGTTGTGCCACACTGGTGCTTGGCTCGTAAGGGCGGGTCACCTCCATTGCGCTGTGGCCTCGCAAAAAATATCAAAGAAAGGTCGCCTCCAACAGGAGACAACGAGGGACTCAGCGGGCAGTGTGCAGGTAAAATCAATCAGTACTTCTTAAGGCATAACGCGTTTCGGGAAACCTGCTCTCTCTTTCAAAATGCAAACCAAATTGCTTTTCCACACGGGGAGCTGCATCTTAGCAGCTCCCCATGTGGAAAAGCAATTCCGGCTCCCGGCTCCCCATGGGGGGATTGGGGACCCCCCTCGGTCCCCAACGGAGAGCGCCAGCCCCAGGGGATGGGGTCCCTGTGGCTACAAGTGCCCGGGAGGGGGCCCCAAAATTTAAACATTACAAAAATTGAAAGGCCAGCCCCGGGGGATGGGATCCCCGTGGCCATAAGTGGCCTGAGGAGGGGGGCAACGCAGCTCCCCTGCAAAAGAATGAAAAAAAAAATAAGCCATGCCCCGGGGGATGGGGTCCCCGGGACAGATTAAAGCCTCTGGAGGGGGGCCATGCAGCCCACTTCCATTTTTTTTTATTTTATGAAAAAAATTAGGGGGCAGGCCCTGGGGGATGGGGTCCCCAGGGCCAAAAAATTAAAAAAAGAAGGGGGGCTACACAGCCCCCGACCTTAAAAAATAAGACCGGCATCGCGCCGGAGGCCACGCCCCCTCCTTTCAGCACTCTGCAAACGGGCCCCCTCGTGCTTTTAAAGATGGGGAACTAATTCCCCTTGAATACTGGGGATTCCTGGGGGCCAACTAGCCCACCAGGAATATTCAGTATACGCCAGGGGGCTGGGTTGCAGAGAGGTGTTCTGAGGCCACGCACCTTTTTGCACCTCTCTGCAACGCCCTCTGTGGTGCTTAGTGGAGGTAGCTGGTGGGTTAGTTGCACCCCAGGGATCTTAAGTATTCAAGGGGAGTTAATCCCTAACTTAAAACGCGCCACGGGGTGTGTTTGCACAGTGGTGAAGAGAGGGGGCTGGGCCTGAGTTGACATGTGTGCAAACACACCCTGTGGCATGGTATAAGTTGGGGAATTAATTCCTCTTCAATCCTGGTGGTCCCTGGAGGCCAACTAGCCCACCAAGTACCTCCAGTAAGCGCCACAGAGCTGGGTTGCAGAGTGTTGTAAAAGGGGCGTGGCCTCTGAATACCTCTCTGCAATGCAGCTCTCTGGCGCATACTGGAGGTACCTGGCGGGCTACTTGGCTCCCAGGGACTCTCAGGATCGAGGAGGAATTCATTCTCCAACTTAAAAAGCAACACGGGGAGTGTTTGCAGACATGTCACCTCAGGACGCTCCCCCTTCCTTCACCATTGTGCAAATGTACCCTGTGGCGAGTTGAAGTTGGGGAATTAATTCTCTTTCAATACTGAGGGTCCCTGAGGGCCAACTAGCCAAAGAGGTATCTTCATTATGCGCCAGGGAGGTGCGTTGCAGACAGGTTTCCAGAGGCCACGCCCCCTTTTACACCTTTCTGCAACGCAGCTCTGTGGTGCTTACTAGAGGTACCTAGTGGGCTAGTTTGACCCTAGGGACCCGTAGGATTCAAGGGGACTTAATCTCTCAACTTAGAACGTTCACAGGGATCGTTTACACAGTGGTGAAGGGAGGGGACGGGGCCTGAGGTGACGTTTGTAAACACGCCCTGTGGCGCATTTTAAGTTGGGGAAACAATTCCCCTTCAATCCTGAGGGACCCTGGGGGCCAACTAGTCCACCAGGGGCTTCCAGTAAGCGCCACTACGCTGCGTCGCAGAGGGGTGGTCTATGCTGTGCCCCTTTTCACATCTCTCTGCAATGCAGCGCAGTGGCACTTACATGAGTTACCTTGTGGGCTAGTTGGACCCTAGGGACCCTCAGGATTCAAATGAACTTAATCTCCCAAGTTAAAATGCCCACAGGACGTGTTTACTTAGTGGAGAACGGAGGGGACGGGCCTGCGGTGACGTGTGCAAACTCGTCCTGTGGCGAGTTTTAAATTGGGGAAATAATTCCATTTCAATCCTGAGTGCTCCGGGGGGCTAACAAGCCCACCAGGTGCTTCCAGTAAGCACCACTGTGCTGCGTTGCAGAGAGGTGGTCTAGGCTGTGCCCCTTTTTACACCTCTCTGCAACGCAGCTATGTGCCGCTTACTGGAGGTACCTAGTGGGCTTGTTGGACCCTAGGAACCCTTAGGATTTAAGGGGACTTAATATCTCAACTTAAAACGCCCACAGGGCGTGTTTACACAGTGGGGAAGGGAGGGGACGAGGCCTGAGGTGACGTGTGCTAACACGCCCTGAGGCGCGTTTTAAGAGGTTGTTTTAATCCCCCTTTCCTATTATATGCTAGGGGCTTACAGAGGAGGTCATGCTAATCACAGGGAGACCCCAACGCATAGTGTTCCCTAGTGTATGTAGGTGTTTCACGGTATTCTAAGTGTCTTTTCACATATCACTGGCTCTAGTACTGGTTAGTCAGACTCAGTTCCCACCAGTACCCGTCTGAAAAAGTTGAGGGTACAGGATGATTTTGCAACAAGGCTTCTTTCCGCTCCTCTGTTTGTTCTTTCTGCACATCTTGCTTCTTCCTGCAATTTTCTTCATCTTTGAGGATTTCTGTTGCTCCTTTCTGCATTTCTTTTTTTTCTTTTTGTGCGTTTTTTCTTCTTTCTTCACATGTCCTACCTCTGTGGGCATAGTTAGAAACTATCATTTAAAAAACCTTTGAAATTCACTGAAAAAACCATAGGTTTAAGGCACGTTATAGTTAGGAATTAGCATTTAAAAAACCTTAAAAATTCACTGAAAAAACCATAGGTTTCAGGGGCGTTTCTAATTTTAGAAATGCTCCCATAATATATTAGCAGCATGTAAAGAACAAATAAGGCATATTTTTTCTAAATCTGATTTGCAATGGATTGCAAAGATTTTAATAGGAACAAACCCACGGAAACACTGTACTGGTGTGATAAATACACACAAATTAAATTTTCACAAGTTATAGTTTGTGCGTAATATACGTTTAACGTTAAAGCAGTATTCTGATGGGAATTGAATGGTTATTTCAAGACGATATGTTAATGAAAAATGTGCTCTCTGTACTTTGCAGTGCCCTACCACTTCATGCTTTACACATATATTTGGGACAATGTGTTTCAAAATGCACCACCTAACATATCCTACAACCCCCACCATACTCCTGTTGAATAGACGTGGCTCATTTTCTACACATGCGCTTTATATAGTACTTTTTTCACAATCCCCATGACTTCATTGATGTAACACTGATGTCAGCATCTTCACTCTGAACACTGTTCCAACACCACTGCTTTGAGTAATTCCCTAGCAGTGATAACGATTTAACTCTGGTGGCCAATAACACCACCTCATTTCCAAACATCACATTTGAAATTTTGACATTGCATAAGAGTATCAGATTTTGTGTTTTGTTTTGTAAGAAAAAGTATTCTTTCCATCTAGAAGATAAATAAAAAAGAAATGCCAGGAATATAGCTCTAGAGCAATCCACTGATAATTGGAAAAACTCTGTCAGGTCCCCCTCTACATCTTGTCTCACCAATGCTAAATTACCAATATATAGTGCTGCAGTTAATTCAGCGATAGGGGACCTTCAGCCATCTTTATGAAAATAGCCCAGAATTTTGAACACCCAACTATTTTGAAGCAGAATCTCCTGAGTGAGAAGAAAGGATTACGTGTAATAACCATCATTGAAGGTTCTAGACTACAGCTAAGGGCCTAATTACGATGTTGGTCGGAAACCTTCTGCACTTCTAAATTGCGAAAACTGAAGATTTTGTGAATGAAGAGTTACGACATTGTATATGAAGTTTTTTTCACAAACGTAGCTTAGTGAAGTTGTATAAGAATCAAACCAATTGGAAGAATAATGAAAGTTCTTGTGCTTTTTCCACTCAGTACCAATGGTGGCTCCAAGCAAAGTGCACGTGGATGTTGTAAATACTACATTAGTGAAAGTCCACTGGGAACCGGTTGCACAGTCAAGCGTACGAGGGCACCTTCAAGGATACAGAGTAAGTCACAGAAAAACATTCACATGCCAGATAAGTGCATTGCTTGAAATAGTGTTTTGGTCATAAATTGATAAAATAAGACGTTACATACTATTCCCTGTGTGGTGTTTGTTGTCTTCGCCTGAAACTCCAGTACTAGTGTTTTGGTAGACATTAACATGCAGCATGACCCCACAGGCATAAGTCAAGTTTGCTGGAAAACATGCTTCTGGCTCCTGTATGTTTTAAGGGTTTCCTTTTAATGACAATGTATTGAGATTGAACACTATAACCTTTTTTTCAGGTTTGATATCAAGAGTTTTCAACAGTCCTATCTGAGCCATTCCCTTCTTGAAAATTCAATCCATTGGTCTCCGCTGAGCGCTGTTAATGCGCCAAGAAATGACTCTGAAAGGCCCACTACCGAATCACAATTCTGGTCACTGGCCTCCCCAGAGCAATTATTCTGCTGATAAGTGCGGTTCTTCGAACGATGATAAATACCTATTAGGGCTCCGATGCAGCACACTTAATTCCCCAGTATAGGAGCTAAGCCAGCGTGGAAATGCATGCTCCCTGAAGGTTTGAAGCAGGTCCATTAGTCTTCTGAACATTCTGATCCTCGTGCCTCTTGCATGTGGCATCCGCTGTCTTTAGAAGACAGACTACATTACAGCAAGGAAAGCATGCCTGTGGGAATGGGTGAGACCGCTGCCTGTGCCACTGTTCACCATGGCTAATATTGTAGCAGGAATTGCATTTGCCTAGTTTGATGCATGAGAGGAGGAACGGTTGTAAACCAGAGCTATTTAACACTAATAAGGAATTTTGACTCCCTCATCAGTAAAGGTGGGCAAGACACAAGTTCATTAGGAGAGATGAGCCAGTGTTCTAGAGTCATAATATCAACCGAGTCACTGAAGGACTCACCCATGTGAGGGGTGAAACAGATGACGTAGCAAAATAAAAAATAAAAATGTAAATAAAAAAACATAAGCTAATAATTTCTTGACCTTTATAGCAGTTTCAATGTAGTACCTAACATAACTTGGCTGCATTGAATGGCAGTTAATAAAATTTGTAATCTCTAAAGACAAATTTAAAACGTTTTACTGAAGAGTTCTTTTAATCCAATACTATGAGCGATACAATGGACAATTACAATTGTGGTGTACAATTTGAACAATAATAGTATTACCTATACTGATTAACATACGATGGATTTAACCACATGCTTCAGACAGCACATTGAACTGAATAAGCTAGGTTTTTCCAAATGTTCCTGTTTCAAAACGTCAGTAGCACTGAGGAAAAAAGTCTTCTAATGGATGACACATCTCAGTCAAATACAGAAGCTTGAATCTTAATGTCAAGGTACCAGATCTGCAAGTAAACCAGAGACATTACTACCTCCTATGCCTGGTATTATACTCTGGTCCCTGATATGTGCATAATTGTCTTTGAAGAGCTACAATAATGCACACGTTTAATAATATTGACAAGCAAAATGTACATACAATCTAATATGTTAAGTTACATTAGCAGTTTTTTAAAGCGCTCAGATTACTCCAGCTGGAGCGTCCCCACACTAGGATTGCTACCCTATAGGAACAGGAAAAAACACAGCAAAAAGCTAGCAGAGATCCTAAAAGGAATAAGGCATCTGAGGCAAAGACCGATGCCAAACCACTGTAAGGTCTATAGGGAATGAACTATGTCTAAATAGATAAACCTGACAGTATTAAAGAAATATTTCTACTACAAGTTAAGCAATTCAAGTGTGATTCTATCATGAAAGGGGACAAAGGTCAAAAAGATTCATTATGTGCTATTTTCGCAAAAGAACTGCTTAAACAAAGGAATAATATGTTGTTGTTATCCTCAGCACAAAGTTAGCGCAGCAGAGCACTCAATTTGTTGTGTTCTGTAATTATTTGAAACTGCAGTTTCCAATAAAGAGAAAAAAAAAATTCTTGGATTTTTATAATCCTACTGTGTGAAAGAAGTTTTCTTTAATTGAGATTTTATTTCTCCATGGAATTAGGGAGAGAGGTAGCATTTCCCTGGTTCACCTGTGGCCCTTTGGACATCTGGGAGGGGCCAGGTAGAGATATTTAGGTCAAACTATGGAAAGGCACTTTCCTACAATAGATGTTGACGTTTAGCTGTCCTTCTCTACAGTCTTTGTGGTCACAGTCATCCACCCATGTTGAATATAGTAAAAATGTACTTTGACCTCTTTGATAACGGCTCCACCCAAAAATAAAAAAAGGCTCACCTTTAGTGCCTTGCCTTAATGTAGATTATTTATTTAGTCTAGCTTTTTCTACAGTAATGCATATTAATATTTTTTTGTTTCAGAGATTTGTACACAGAATTTTAAATGAGAGTCATCCCCTGACTTATATTTCCTCACTTTCTACCACCATTTCTGGGGTGTAATCACAGGTCCCCTGAGTAACTTAGTTTTTAGAAGTTTCTTGCAGCACAAATCATCAGGTTCTGTCCTGAGGGTTGGGTTTAAAAGAATATAAACAACTGTGGACCTTCAATTCCTAAGGATCTACCTCCACGTGTTAGTCTCTTGCATTCTTTTGCAATGATCTGGTGATGTAATTTACCTTTTTGTAGATTCCTGGTTGGAACAAAATGAGAGTCTAAATTTCGCATATATACCCTGATCTTTTCTTCTATATGCTTTATGTGCCATTCAGAGACTTTTAGACTTGATTAACTTTTCTTCCATCATTGTTGAAGTGTTTTGATGCTTTCAGAGATCCAAGCACAGCCTAGGTACACAATTCTGGATTTGTTATATTTTGTCAACAAATGTGTTTTATAAGGGGAATGTATGTACCATATTACTGTAGTCCAGCTGTGCCATCACCAAGAAGGTGTCTGCACCACATTGTGGCTGAAGTGGGGTAAGGGCAGGATCTTTTGGATCAAGGTTATCGGCAAATTGAGGTTTCGACTGCATCTTGAAAAAGTCATGTCTATATGATAGAGAAGATCTACATTTTAATGTATGTAAGTGTCAAACCTCCCAGATTGTATCGACCTTCAAAAGGGATAGGTTTCTGGTCTGTTCTGCCACTCTATATTACATTTAATGGACTTTGTTTTATTTATAAAATCACACAATCTCTGATAATTCACATTTAGAGTGAATGGCGATGTTCGTTGCTTTAAGTAATAATAGCTTTCCACAATGCTTTCCTCACAATTATCCACTCATAAACCCCAGAAAGGCAGACATGATACAACCATCGCAGAATGCTAATGTATCCTACCAGAAATGCATCGTTAGTCACCATTGTCTTTTTTTAGATTAGCATTTTAAATTACAACTATTTTGTATTAAAAAATGCGGTTAAATGAAACAAATTGCACCTGGCTTTTCTGGAAAGACTGTACACGCACAGTGCTCACATTTTCATGAGCCATCTGCATGTATTTTCCTATTTATTATTCATTTAAATTAAAACTGCATTCTATGTATTTAGAGTGAATTATAATGCGTGAATAATTTATCTTGGTTACAAAAATAACAAGTCTAAAAACTGCCAAGCAGAGTAAAATTAAGGGCGCCAGCTAAAGAATCATAGAATTTAGCAAGCTTGAGGCAGATACAATTGTTCTAAAACGTACAAACGTTATGTTTTCTGACACAGTTTCTGCACAAGGGATAAATATGTAACCTATACAGCATTTTTGAAACAATCTAGCTATAAACGGTTTCTGATTTAAAAAGGCACTGTTGCCCTGCTGCAAATACAAATGTTGTAAAAGAATAAATTGCAGGCAGTCGCTGTTCCGTGGAAGCAAGGCGGGCATCCGTGAAGTAGGCGTTAGGCAGAGCTTAATTTGTAAAATAGCAAGTGCAGTGACCAGAGGTTTTCTCAGAAGGCAACGGCTGGCACCACGAATATCAGGTGGCCCAGTCTTGATTCCACGCGATGCCTCTTTAATCCACCTCTGTACACTTCCTCCCCCTTTATCAAGCTCATTCAGATTCTTTTTCTCCATGTTTTCTCCCTTTGT
Source organism: Lissotriton helveticus (assembly GCF_964261635.1). Lineage (NCBI taxonomy): Eukaryota > Metazoa > Chordata > Amphibia > Caudata > Salamandridae > Lissotriton > Lissotriton helveticus. The sequence continues at coordinate 762,077,573 of NC_136057.1, read as the reverse complement.
CAATGTTTTTCCATTTTTCTTTCCCTTCTTTTTTCCCTCTTTTTATGTTTTTACTCTCTCATGCTTTTGATCAAAATCTGTTAGAGAAAAATAAGTGCCAGTCACCAAAAATGAGTGCTGGTGGGCTCCACCTCCAACCATTGCTCAAATTAAGCACTGGACAAGAGTTTTATTTATACACACATACATTTATAAGCAGTGTAACAAAACTTGAGAGGGCCCCCTGCAAAATGCATGGAGGGCCCATCTTCCAGACTTACTCGGGAGCTCTCAAGCCAAGTTAGTGCGCTGGGGGGGTGGGGGACTGGATCTCAGTCAGGGGACCTTTGTTACCCCACTGGGGAAAAGTCAAAGTAAAGTATTCGACTACAGTATGATAACCAAGTCACATCTCCCTGGAAATGAATGTATCTGAGTCCCCATGAATCCTTCAAGATGATGGACAAATCGAAGTGCTTCCTTCTCAAGTTATTCACCTGTGTTTTGTCAGTCATACCAGATGGGTGCGGGTAGTTCAATGTCTTGCTGTCACTTGTGCTCTGTTGATGCTGTGGAGTTCGGATTGCCTTAGAAATGAGTACTCACTTTGTTCCATTAGAATGTTTAGTGCACTCTAGAATGTGACCCTGTTGCAATGGCCTTTCATAGCCACATTATGTACACAACTCTAAAGTCATGAGCTTTAGGTTTTTATTTCTAGTTCATCAGCTATTGTTTGAATCTTGTATGCATTCTGCCCCGAGGAGTAACATTACTTTTGTTCGATTAGGATTTTGCTACAAATCCTTGTTTCATCATGCCCAGAAATAACCATCTGTTGGCCCCTCAAAGTTCTCAATCTAGAATCCTCTTTGGCTCCAGCATTCGATCTTAGTGGGGCCAGCAATCAAGAAGCTCACTTCGGGTTCCCACCGAATTTAAACATTTTATAACGATTTTATTGATCCTGTATGTGTTCATTCCGTGCAGTTGTTTAATTTTCTCTCCAAATTGCTAATTTCTGAGGGTGGTTCAAATTCGTGACCTCTCTATCTGTATGTGGAGGTTTTAATGCCAAGTTGGTTGTCAATCCAAAGGAGGGAGGGTTTTCGGAGAGGGAACTTAGTGGCAATTTGGGGGACGAATTTACCAGAAATCTAGCTGAACACGATTTAGGTAATTTAGTCGATACCTTTGGATGGGAGAAGCGATGGTTACCAACCTTTAGAGGACACAGTCGGGTTTCAATTATTGACTACATGTTTGTTACCAGGAAACTCTTCCATAGGTTTATTAGACAGGAGGTCATGCAGATCGAGTGGGGGAATCATAACTCCCTACTTACTTTAGAGCATTTGCCTTTGGGGAGGCTTAAATCCCCGGCTAATGCTATTTTTCCAACACAACTCTCCACTGATGGTCTTTAGCTCATCTGGCAGCTTAAAGATCCAACAGGTGCACTGGCTATACTATTGAATCAGCATGAGGAGCTATTTTTAAATTGCTTGGCAGAAGTTTCTGGAGACGTTATTTCAAAGTGTTATGACAGTCTGACCAGGGCCATCAAACAGTTCCTTCTTAAACCATTAGCGGCTGAAAAGGAGGACCCACGATGATTTAATGAGGGTTGCTCTACTGCAAACTGGAAACTGAGGCAGGCAATGTTTGCCATCTTGAGAATGCAAACTGAGGTTCAGTCTGCTCACTTAGTATATAAGACCACTCTCAAATTTAGGAAGGAGGCCTGACATGAGAAGGACTGGGAAGTATTGGAATTAACAGCAATGAGGAATGATACTAAGATTTTTTTGGGACACAGTTAAGGGAATCAGGCTTAGGATTGTTCCTGAAGGTCCCTTGCGGCAATGCAATATTTTTAGGTTTGACTGAGTTACACATTTTTTCGTCAGTTACCATCAAGAGGAGAATGCAGCAGTGACTAAATGTCTACAAACCAGGCTAAACAATTCATTGCCTCTCACTGCAACTTTGGCTGTAGAAAAACTGGCTATACGCCAGAATTTAGAGGGGAAAGCACCAGACCCAGATGGGATCCAAATGGAGTTTATAAACTGTTATATTGACCTAGGGGGCCCCTTGATTACAAATGTTTGTAATTCCTCCTTGAAAACGCGTGTCCCAAGCTCTTGGAGTCTATCTTCTGTTGTACCTATATTTGAAATGGGAGATTGTATGACCCCTGAAGTGCTACAGGCCTATCACCCTTATGGATAGTTCAGTTAAATTTGTAGGTGGAGTGATTTATAATCACTTAGCCATATGGGCAGAATAGTATTGTTTCCGCCGTACAATGTGGGTTCTGTTCTGGTCTGGCCACGGCAGAGCAGAGTCTGAATTTGAGTTTTGTAGTAAATAAATATGTATTTGTTAAATGCTGCCCTTTATGCCTTGCCTTTATGGATCTTTCTACAGCATTTGACTCCATGAACAAGTCAAAGTTATGGCCAATGTTGTTGGACCTGGGTGTGGAGTTACCCCAGGCACATTTTCTCCATAGCTTGAATACTGGCTTAACAGCCAAAGTGCACCTGAGTACAAGCGGGGAAATGTCCCCAGAATTCTGTCTCTGGTGAAGAGTGCAGCAAGGCTGTATTTTGACCCCTCTACTTTTTTTTTGTTGCATAACTGGCCTTTGTCCCCATTTGACCGTTACCCAGGTAGAAAATCCTAGAATTGCTGGCAATCGGGTGCAGCTTTGCTCCATGCAGATAATGCGGTCCTACTGGCAAGAACCCCAAATGTTTTGCAGATGCTTGTGGACCACTTTGTCTGCTTTATGAACAATCTCAAGCTCATCGCTAATTATGTGAAATCTAAGATCATGGCCTGGCAAAATAAAAATGTTTATTTCTATGAATGGATTTTTTAATAGGATATGTGGTCAAATATTGTCTCTGATTTTACATGGTTTTTGCTGCTATTTATGCACTCGAAACTTAACATGGTTTTAAATAACCGATAAAGTATTGTTGACTTGAAAATAAAACACCTTTAGGTTTCTTAGTGAGGGCCAGCCTTTGTGTATAGTAAGCGATTTTAGCTATCTGAGAGTCATTTTTAGCTATTCTGGATCCTGACATTCCTAGCTAACTAGTTCCTGCCTTCAGCTCGGTAGATCTGTGGTAACACTTTTTAATCTCCCCAGATCCATGGGGAAAGGGACCATTTCACCCTTTCTAAATGTGTTCAATGCCCAGTGTGTCCTGCAGCCAGGTATGAGGTAGGAATGTGGGGTTGTTTCAATAGCTCCCCTCTCCAACTTGAGGAAAATCGTACATGCCAGAGGTTGTCCCATCTTCCTCCACCGCCTGAAGCTACATTTTCATGCAGAGCTACACCAGCAATATATTGAGGATAGGGTGCATTTGGCACCAGTGTTGTTGTGGATTAGTGTCTGGGTTAAACCCTAAGCAAGCCTTTGTGGAGACATCAATAATGATTGTCTCAGCCTGGACAAGGTATGCACCATTCCGTGGCTGAGTTATATTTCTAAAACATTACAAGCATTGGGTTTGGATGTTTAATTTATGCCCCCTTTGAGCATTAAGAGGGAAGATAAATTGCAAGTCAAACAGTTGTCTTCAGTTCAGTGAAGAAAGAATGCTGCAAACTGAGTTAACGATAGGTACTGTGCGGACCATCTACAGGATTTTTTGGCACTGTTGAGCCAGTTTTCTACATTTCTCTGGAACGTACACACTGGGAGGGGTTCCTCGTTTTCCGTTTTAGAGCTGGATTAGTCTGGAGGCTTTTGTGTTTTGGGCAGACACACCTATTTTTCAAGGGGCTCAGTCTCCCCATTCCCCTGCAATGGTATTGCCGAGCAGTCGCTGTTAAATCTTATGTTTTTGTGCGACTATTTTAGTTACCAACGGGGGCACTTCCTCAGACCTCTTTTAAACACATTGGGTCACCATCGGTTTAATGAAGACCTGTACCATCTACAGCTGCTAAACACCCCCACTGTTTGTTTAAAGGTGAGCTCTATTCTTAAGGCCACTGTCAAAGCGAGAAAATCTATGGAGGGGTAATCACTCTCACCGTGTTTTTCATTTAAAATTCACTGATTGTATTGTACCTTATCATCTTTCATATGAAAACTTTTTATGGAGATTTAGAATAGTAAATAATACAACCGTCAGAAAGAATATAACAATTAGCTATATACAATGCTGAATAAATATTTAGATTGGCAATAACCTTAAAAAATTTAATTAAGAAATTAAGAAATAGTCAAATAGTGGAATATCTTAAACAGACATGTACAATTTCTTCAATATATATCGTTTCTCGTTTTTTTGTTTTTTTGTTTTTTTCTACAAAAGATAGAAAAGAGGAGAAGAGAGAGCAGAGAGAAAAATAAATACGAAAATAAATACAAAAGGGCCATAGGATCTAGATTTAAGTAGAGTGTGAGAATTGTAAAGTAGTAAAAGGTAACCAGAATAAATCAGATTTATGTTTTGGAGAAAGTGAAGATGAAGAGATAGTAGATATTCTATGCTTATCACAAATAAGATTCCACCATGTTTATATACATATTTTAGAATTGTTTTTCAAAAAGATAAGAATAGCTGTAAATGCAAGTGCGATGGAAAGATCAAACAATACGGACTTTGAAGAAAGATTAGTAAAATCTGGTGACATTTGTATAGATAATGGAACATTACATGAAAATATTCTTAAACAGTTTGACCAAATAGATTTTCCAATAATCAAACACTCTGGGACTGTAGTTTTGTAGGTGAGTTAAATTACCATTGGAAGAAAGACATGAGCAACATAAAGAAGAGGCAGAGGAATCAATTTTATGGATAAAAGAGGGAGTAATAACACCCCTAAGATATATGAAAAAAATAAAGATTGAGTAATATTTGCAGCTTTGGAAGTATTGAAAAATGTACGGCATTGTTTTAAAAAAAAAAAATGTATTTGCAGGATTACATGTCTCATACATTACAGTACAATTCAGTTTCATGTAGCATATGCTTCAGCGGTACATGGTATCCGTACTGCATAGGCTCAAATTTCCTTTTCTTATTTTTATACTTTTACACAACCCCCATCTCCTCCCGCCCAACTTCCCCCACCCAACATCCCTCCCAGGCACTTCTATAAAGGCATAATACGTCATCTACACATGGTGATAAACTCTGGCTCTTTCTCCTAGTTTCTCCAAATCACTGTCACAATTCTCTTTAGGGCCCTATAAGACATAAGCCAGCTTTGGCTTAATGTTATCCTATTTAGTGTACCTGTGTCTGCGCATGGGCAACTATCCCTTGTCATTCGGGTGTACTAGGAAGTCAAAGTAAGAAGTATTCCCAAGGCATTCTACCCCTCAGTCATCCACACACGAGCTCCCAGTGGTAGTGTCCACATCCGCCATTTCAAAGGATATCATTATAGTGTTCCATTCAAGTGATATAGGCACCCTTCTCAAGCCTTTCCTCTCTTCAGTCTGTAATGTCATACCTTCGGCCTTACCCCACCTCACTACTTCCGCTTTCCACACATCTGGGTCAGGTGGCCTGTTCGACTTCCACCTCATGGTAATAGTACGCTTGGCCATTAGCAGTGCGAGGTCAATAAACCTCTTGGCCACGCTTTTCTTACGTTCAGTGGGTCCCAGGCCCAACAAGCTAGAGGGTATGGTGTCGTATTGTCTGTTGGGGGACACTCTGTGTATTGCGGCGTGTATTGTAGCCCAAAAATATCCCAATTTCGGGCAATCCCATAGCATGTGTATCAACCTCGCATTCCACACCGAGGGCAGGAGTCTGGCGTGGCGGGGAACATTACATGTATTCGGTGAGGCGTGAGGTATGCGCGGTGTAGGATCATAAGTTGAATGAATTTAAACTTTGGGTTCCTCGAAACTTTCTTAGGGAATTTAAGAACACGCTCCCACTCTTTATCTCGAAACGCTCGGCCTGCATCCCTCTCCCACACTTCACGCAGCGGCTGCAGCGATACCGTATGTACGGCATTGTTTATCCCACTGATGAACAGAGAGCGACATTGAAAGATCCCTCTCCCATAATGATTCAATAGAGGATTTAAGTCTCGCAGTAATAGAGTAGGATAAAAATCTATAAATTAGGGATGCTTTAGGGGTTGGAATTAAAAGTAATATTATATAATGCTGTCAGGGGAGTGAACAGAGGGAAATCAGGAGTAAAGTTATTATTGAATAAAAAGGATTGGATTACACATAATAATTGGTTGTACTGTTGTAAACTTGAGTTAGATAAGTCATAGCATTCTTATAATTGAGCAAAAGGTATAATGGTATTTGGGAAACCAAATGGTGGACAAATAAGATACCCTTTTCTTTCCAGTGTTTGGAGTAAAATGATTTATGGCGAATCACAATTAATTTATTATCCCACATATTAGAAAAAGCAAGAAAAGATTATTAGAAATCAGAACTTTGGGTAAATATTGTATGCAGAAAATGTTGGGACATTAAACAATATCATAAAAATGAAAAATCATGTAGATCGCTCAAAAGTAACAAATTATGGTATCGGTGAGTCATAATAGTCCTTAGTCAAAGCATAAAATTGTCTAATTAAAAAAGCAGTGTGATACAACTTAAAATTAGGGAAACGTACACCACCCTCATTCTTTGGACAAATTAATCTAGATAGGGCAATATCAACAGGTTTATTGTTCCAGAAAAAATTGGTGCAAATAAAGTTAATTTGGGAGACATATTAATTAGGGATTTTAAAGGTTAACATATAAAGTATGTTATGTTATGTTATGTTATGTTAGTAGTATTTATATGGCGCGCAGCTGCCCCAGCCAAGGGGCGTCCCGGCGCCTGATCAAGTACCACAACACAACAAGTCGATACTGGGAAAGGAAGAGAACTCAGTCAGCAGTGGGGAACAAGAAGGTTTTTATGGCGCGCCTGAAGGAAGTAAGGCTGTTCAAGGCTCGGATATGGACAGGAAGAGAATTCCATAATCCAGCCCCTAATACTCGAAAGGAGCGACCTCCCATCCTACTTAGTCTAAACCGTGTACCAACCGCCAGATGGAGAGATTCTGATCTAAGAGACCGCGTAGGAACATAGGAGGAAACGAGCTTAGCAAGGGCTGGGGGAGAATAGAGCTTCAAGATTTTAAATGTCAGGCAGAGAGCTTTAAATTTAATTCTCTGTCTGACCGGCAGCCAGTGGAGCGAGGTCAGAATTGCAGAGCCAGAACACTGTCTAGGGAGGCCCACGATAGCACGCGCCGCAGCATTCTGCACCCTTTGCAGTCTAGTAGCCTCCGCCTGATTCACTCCGAGCAGCAGCGCACTCCCATAGTCCAGCCGAGAAAGAATGGAGGCTTGGACCACCAGTTGCCGAGTAGGGGGGTCGAAGAATTTGAGGACCGGTCTCAGCCCACGCAGAATGCCATAGCATGTAGCTGAGACCTTCTTCGTATGGCTGGTAAAGGAGAGTGTAGGATCCAGCCAGACCCCCAAGTTCTTAACTTCGGCAGCTGGGATGGGAGTCACCCCCAATTCTGGAGGCCACCACTGGTCTCCCCAAAGCTCCGCCTGCTTTCCTAAAATCAGGACCTCAGTTTTTTAGCATTTAACTGCAGACAATTGGTTCGCATCCAATTTGCCACGGCTATGAGTCCTGCACGGAATCTGGGAGTATAAAAAGAACATGTGGTACAATCGTCATTTTAATGGTCTCTAATCTGCCCACCAGGATAAGTGAAGAGGGGACCAGGTTGAGAGTACGTTTTGAACTTTAAGTTTTAGCACAGTAAAATTGTGAAAAAGATTTGTAGTAATAGTGGGGTAAAATCAGACACCCAAATATTTAATCTTAGAGGGGCACCGTAAATTTGTGCTATGACACATATAGGGGTAGCATGAGGAATTTAAGGGTAAAATCCCGATTTTAGAAAAATGTGACATGTAACCAGAAACATTAGAATACAAATCAATTTCTTGCAAAAAGGGATGCAAGGAGGCAAGGGAATTAGACATATAAACCAGGATACCATCAGCATAAGCTGAAAGTTTAATTTCAAGACAGTTATGTTTAGAACCAGAAATAAGAGGGTGAAAGGGAACAACCTTGTCTAGTCTAGTACACCTATGTAAATTAAAATAAGGAGAGGAACACCCATTAACAAAAACACAGGTCCGTAGTCCAGAGGATAGTAATTTGATGAATGAAAATAAATTTTGGACAAACCCAAACCAATGGAGAGAATTAAACATAAATTGCCAATTTATATACTCACAAGTTTTTCAGCATCAAGGGATAGGGCAGCAAGAGGAGAGGGGTATGTTTTCCCAAAAGGAGAACATCCTAGCATTATCGGAAGCAAGTCTGCCCTCAATAAAACCAGCTTGGTCAGGTTTAACAAGAAGGGGTATAACATCTTCCAACCGAGAGGCTAACATTTTAGCAAACATTTTACAATCATAGTTAATTAAATGAAATTGGACGATAATTTTTACAGAGGGTAGGATCCTTATCTGGTTTAGGAAAAAGAACAATAAGGGCGTCTAAAAAGTAGCCATTAGCTTTAGAATTAAATAAAAAAGAATTCAAAAGTTCAAGTTTTTTAGGAGCAAGAAAAGAGGAAAAAGAGGATATGAGTTATGTTATGTTATGTTAATTTTGCTTGTATAGCGCATGGCTACCCCAGTAACCGGGCGTCCCAGCGCTTATGGACTTAACAAGAAGTGCAAGAACGCGGCCAGTGAGAAAAAACTAGATAGAGGAGAACAGCCAAGTTTTAATCTGTTTTCTGAAAAGCATGTGATTCGTGGTGGCCCGAGCTTTTAGGGGGATCGAATTCCATAGCTTCGGGGCTAGGTACCTGAAAGAGCGGCCACCGGCTCTACTTCTCCAGATTTTGATTGTTCCAGCAAGGGATAGATCCACTGAGCGGAGAGTGCACGTGGGGGCATAGAGGGTACAAAGTCCGTGCAGAATTCGTGGACCGGAGCCATACATGATTCTGTGAGTAATGCATAGAGTTTTAAATTGGATGCGTTGTTTTATAGGCAACCAGTGCAAGCGTCTAAGAATCGGGGAGATATGGTAGGTTTTAGGCAAGGCAAACAGAGTACGGGCAGCCGCATTCTGAGCTCTCTGTAGTCTATTAATCATTGTCAGGTTAGAGCCCAGCATGAGAACATTGCAGTAGTCTAGATGGAATAAGACTACCGCCTGGACTATGACCTGACGAGTGGGAGGCTCGAAGAAGCCAATAATGGGTTTAAGAGCACGCACGCGGCCATAGCAGGTGCCCGCCACTTTTTTGGCATGTGACTCTAAAGAGAGCGAGCTGTCCAACATCACACCCAGATTTTTTACTACCTCCTTAGGAATAGGTGGAGGTCCTAATATGGAGGGCCACCAATGATGGTTCCAACTCTGGGTTTCCTTGCCTATGACAAGTACCTCTGTTTTGGAGGAGTTTAACTGGAGACAGTTCTGGGACAGCCAGTTAGAGATGGCCAAGATGTCTTCCTGGAATTTGATTTGGTCTAGCTCAATGTCCTTAGAGATAGTGAAAACAAGCTGAGTATCGTCAGCATACGATACTAGCCTAATTTCACGATCTCGTGCCAACACTGCCAGGGGGCGGACATACACATTAAACAATGTGGGGCTGAGCGCAGAGCCCTGCGGGACCCCACACTCCACAGAGTGCCTACTGGACGAGAACGGCGGGGCATGCACCTGGAAGGAACGGTCTGATAGAAAAGACGCGAACCAGTCCAAGGCACTCCCTCTGACTCCGATCTCCCACAGTCGCTCTAACAAGATCCTGTGGGAGACCGTGTCAAAGGCCGCACTCAAGTCCAGCAGAATCACAAAAGAGGTCTCCCTCTGGTCCTGCACCTCCCTTAGATGTTCCGTGACCGACAGTAGAGCCGATTCCGTACTGTGTTTGGCACGGAAACCATTCTGAGACTCATCCAGAATTCCATTGGATTCCAGATGAGTGGTCAGAATGGAGTTCACATGAGCTTCCATGATCTTAGCAAGATATGGAAGTAGGGAAATCGGTCGGTAGCTCTCCGGCCTAGCGGGGTCTAGCGTTGGCTTCTTTAGGAGGGGAACTACCTTGGCATGTTTCCAGGATTTGGGGACGGCTGCTGACTGAAGAGAGTTATTAATCAGCATTAGCCCCTCCCGCAAAATGGACTCCTGGAAGGCTCTAAATAGATCAGGTTCAATATAAAAACCCTCTGGACCTGGGCTTGTTCAAACATTTAATAGAATCAATGATCTCCTGAAGAGCTATGTCTTTTTCAAGAGCATTGAAAATGTCAGGAATGGAAAGAGGATTAGGAAGGCCATGAAAAAAGTTTGAATATCACATTCAGAGGGACGTGTTTCCTCAGTATATACTGATTCATAATAAACTTGAAAGGCGTTAATGATATCAGGGTCAGAAGATAACATTGTATTGGTAAATTCATCACAAATAGGACAATGTTTTTCTGTTCTGATTTAATTTTTAAATAATTGGCCAACATTTGGCTTGCTTTATTATGACCTCCATGACACTTTTTTCTTGATTTTAAGTAGGATGTTGGATACTTCAACAGTAGCAAGTTTATTAAAAGCAGACTTAGCTTTAATTAGTTCCTGCAAAATAGAGGAGTATTTGGAAGAGAAATAAGAATGTTAAAGAGCTTTAATGTGTTGAAGAGCTGAAATGTATTTGGAATGAAACATTATTTTCTTTTTAGCCAAATAAGCAATAGTAAAGGCCCTAAAGGAAGTTTTAGAAGCTTACCAGTTATTATAAACAGATATGTCCTTAGAATGATTAAGTTGAAAAAACTCGTTAATAAAGGAGGTCACTTCCAAAATAAAGGTTTCGTACGACAATAAAGATTTGCCTTACAATCTAAGTGTATTTTGAAGTGTATGTATGCTGCTCTTTCCTCTTAGTGTTTTATTGGCTATTTAATCAGACGTATTAGATTCTGGTTTAGAAATTCTTTATATACACCCCTGTCTTCTCACTGTGCACTTTATATGATTGCTGCTATTTGCTGAGAAATTAACTTAGGCCATTTTTCCACATTATTGCTATTGTTGCTTAACACAATTTACCATTCTATGTATGATTTTACCCTACGTATATCATGATTGCTTTTTTTGCATGTTTTACTGTAGTTTTGATGTTTCTCTTGTTTTTTATTGCCATGATTGGCCAAATAAAGATTTTTTTAATTGAATTGAACAAAATATTCCAATGGCTGGATCCATTTTGTTTCTACTCCTGATTTATTGTGAGTGGTCCTTTCTGTGCCTCTATTTCAAGTGTCATGCAGATATGAAAAAATGCACAGTAAATATAAAAATTATGTAATGTTTTCTGTCAAATACCTTAGAAATGTGAAAAAAAAAATCTGAGCATCGAGAAAGAAGTACACAGTTTTCTACTCAGGCATTACTAATTTTGTCTTCTGAATTACAGATCTATTACTGGAAAGTTCACAATTTATCAAAACGAAGTAAACGGCATATGGAGAAAAAAATCTTGACTTTCAAAGGGAACAGAACCCATGGAATGCTGCCCGGACTTGAGCCATTTAGCGACTACGCACTTAACGTTAGAGTTGTAAACGGCAAAGGAGAGGGACCTGCAAGCCGCGATGAGTTTTTTCAGACTCCTGAAGGAGGTATTCAATTTTAAATCACATTTTAAAGTAAAATTTAAAGTATGCTTGAATCATCTTTGTTTGGAAATTATGTAAGGACAGCACAGAAGATCCCAGACAGACAGAAGGCGAAATAAGATTCTTTAGTAACAGAATCAGGAAAGCCATTCTATTACGTTGCCACTCCACCGACCTCCCCATATTACAAGAAGGGATTAATCCTCCAAAGGAGGTCCTGTCCTTCCTTATCGTGCCAACAACATGGTCCCTCAGATCAGACAGGCAGTTTAGAGCATGGCTATTTCGAAGATAAATTCACAAATGAGATACTTATAACATGCATGTGGTGAGTGTCTGCCAGCAGGAACACTGAACATTGTTAGGCCATTTTGCAGAGACCTTCTTGTTAGCAACATGTTCTTTATCAAGAGCTCAACTCACACTATTTCCAGTGATAAGATAACACTTATTTCAAAATGATTACCTATATATTTGTAATGCCTCAAAAAGCTCAGTCCTTCTGTGGCCCTTGTTTGAATGAAACTATATTGAGGCGATTGTAGAGGTGTAATTTGCACTCAAGTGGAACAATGTGCGTTTTCTATTAGGAGCATTGGGGCCGCCATCCTCAATTTTAGAATCATATCATAAAAAATACCTTCTCTCAATACTTCCTTTCTTGTGTTTTTACTAGCTTCTTCTATCCTCCATTATGATTTGTCTAAAACCTTGTGCTGAGTAGCATTTGTTTTAAAGGGATTGAATGATTGTGGTCAAAGATTTAGATCAATGACAGAAAACATCTACATTTCCTATCAAGTCAGCAATACATAATGTCTCCATTTCCAGCCTCAACCTAATTTCATGAGACTAGGCTTATGCTAGAAAGACGAGCAGGGCTACCCTTAATCTCATGAAACAAATGCTATTTTCTGCTAGTATGGGATGTGTTTTTGTGCTACACTATGGATTGTTATTATTATGTGATGTTATGTTCAAATATAGCCTTATAGACTGCAGTAGGGTGCAATACCTGCCATTAAAGGCCCGCACCAGCATTAAAGGTCCCAGCTGAAGGCCTTTAAAAAGGGAGCAGACTGTTAATGGCCGGTATAGTCCAGCTACGGCAGGCTATAAGGCTTTTAGAACATTCCGCCACTAGAGAGCAGAATGTTCTAACAAATTAAACAAAGGCCTTACAGGGCCCGAAGATATTTAAATCCCCTCGGGCTCCATGAGGCTTTTGTTCACAACAATAGCTGTGAATGACCAACATTTGAATGTTGGAGCTTTGGGCTTTTACCAGCCATGTCTTTAATAGAGGTCCCAACATTCCAATGTTCTAATACAGCCTTATTGCCCACTGTAGCGAGCTAAATCTCCCATTAAAGGCACACTTCAGCACTAAAGGCCTGAGCCAAAGGCGAGAGCCTTTAACAATGGAGCGGGCCTTTAATGCCGGAATATACCAGTTAAGGAAGGCTATAAGGCTATACAACATTCCACCCCTAGAGGACCGATAAATTAAAGGCCTCACAGAGCCCAAACAGACTGAAATCCCCCCAGGCTCCATGAGGCCGTTTGTTCACAGCAACAGCTGTGAAGGACAACACTGGAATGTTGGAGTTCCGGGCTTCTACCAGCCATTAGAAGCCCACAGCACTCTATTGTTTTCAGTGGAGCTCCCAACATTCCAATAGTGTACTATATTGCCAATGTTTTGTTTAGTGATCATAGAAGAGACTGGAATTCTGAAAGCGAAGGGGTCATCTAACATTTTACATATGGGTTAATGAAGAGCACCACCTGCAAGGCTCACACAGATAGTAAATGTTTTCCCAATTTGGGTAGATGAGAGCAAAGACATTTGAGATGACAACGACTCTCCAAACAAAGGCAGTGCAGTATAAATTTACTCAGATTAGAGATGGCAATACGGTCAGTGTAAATTCTTTTTGGTGATTATGTTGAAATTCCGGCAGGACATGCTGTGATGTATATTTGCTGCTGATATATAGGGAATAGGTGGGAATCGTTGACTACTTCGGATATTGAAAAAATTGAAGGATTTGTTAGATAGGCTAATTAATACCAACATAAAATCAAGAGTCCACAGCGAAAAGTGGACAGCAGAGAGAGCGAGAAAGAGACGGAGAAAGAAAGATAAAGAGAGGGGGAGTAGAAAGAGAGAAAAATGAGAATGGAAGAAACCTATATTTTCCAGTGAGCTAGCGCCTTTACCAGCGACAGATGCAACAGCTCTTTTTTCTCTGTATCATTCTGTCACTTTCTCTCTCAATCTCTTTCTCTCCCTCGTTCTTTCCCTCTCTGCCTCTTTCCATTTGTTGCAAAGTATTTAAAGCCATGCTCGTCAGACCTATTACATATGATTCATTATTGTGGGAATAGGTCCCGGGGTAGAAAGAAATGTAACCATGTCAATTGTTTCTTCTGTCAAGTTCCAAATAAGCCATCATACTTGAGGATTACTGACCCAATGCTTGACTCGCTGACACTGGAATGGGGTCCACCTGTCCCTCCCAACGGCATCCTGACCGAATACACTTTGAAGTATCAACCAAGTAAGTTAAAAAAAAAATCTTAACAGCATTTGAAATACTGTAAAGCTTACTCAAGTTTAGTCAAGTAAAAATGTATGGAATATATTCTACTCCATGCATCACTAGCAGATTTTGTGGTAATAATAAAAAAATATAATGAATGAAATGTAGAAAATTCTCTGTGTTGCAATAGTTGAGTTTTTCAAGAATCGCACAAACCAAAATCCTCAGTACATTTCAAAGAGAACATTTGGCCCCAGGGCAAGCTAACAGTGCAAAAAGACATTGGTGCTTGGAAAAACAGATCTTTTGGATAGACCATTCACAGGAGAGTTACTTCAATGGTGGATGGCAGGACTAAACTATAGTTTTAGCTGTCTGTTTCAAGTACTTCATTACGAGTGGTGCGCATGTGGGAATATTGTAAACAAAAACTCATATATTTACCAGCGCTCTCCAATATTTTCTTCATTGGTGGAGGGAGTAATCCTGATTGCAGCCATATAAACGCTGCAATGCAGTTACCTGCAGAGTTCACCATTGGGTTCACAGTTACTCCTGTCACTTGTATGCTTTTACCAGCAGTGCCGAAAGTTCAGCCTTCTAGTTCCTTATACATCATATGCTCTCAGTGAAGATGTCATGCTCCTTAGATCTCTTTGAAATTTGATTTGTGCGCACGCGCCTCTCTGAAAGGAGCGGCTTCTGACACCATCCATGCATTATAAAGTAGTAAAGCCAGACAGTAGGACGCTTACTCCTTCTTGACCGAAAATGTCTGCACCTTCTGTCCAGTGTCCCTTTTCACTGAGTGCTGCAATTTTACCTCATGTGTGAAAACTAAGCCAATAGGGGTTTGTCCGTTGTTCAGAGAAGGAAATACATTTTACTTAGTATAAAACTGTTGATTGAGGGTCAACTACAAATCTATACTCCTAGCAACACAAGTTATGTTTTACACCACCTCGTCTATCGATAACGTGAAACAAAGCATATATCAATGGCTTTATTGTAGATATGTTTGTCAATATTTCCCCCCGTCCGGACAGGCCAATCCCATGGCCTTTCACTAGCCCTTCAAGAACTTGGTGTGTATTTTGGCCCAATGTCCTGCAATCTCTTGTATTGATTAAGGCCCTAATCAGCTCGTCATGTAACGCGGCTTTTCGCAAAAAGCCGCACAGCGCGAAAATAGCGGCCGCACGCATGCGGTTAAGGAGGCTGGGGATATTGCTTCAGTATTACCAAACCGGGAATTCCCAATGCTATAGTTATAAGTAATTCCAGGATGCAGAAATACTACTGTATTTGCGGCACTTCCATGTGGGCCTCTAAAAACTTAGGGATGGTTTAGGAATGGTGGGATATCAGGAACGCGGATACCAGGAATCTGTCATTCCTAATTCAGCAGGAAAAAGTGTTTTCCACAGCATCAGAAATTACTTAGCCCTTTAAATAAATCCCTAATCGTTACCTGAAATATGTAAGAGTTCATCTACCTTATAAAGGGACAAAGATATAAACTCCTCATACCATTAAATTGTATTGACTAGCAGATGTATGTCTCAATGTATTAACACCATTGTGATTCAGCTATGTTATTCAATCCAGTACTGTGAAAATACAAATAAAACACTGCTACTATTGAATACTTTGAAAGAAGCTGAATGCAATTTTTAGAAAGAATTTACCGGCATAAATATGGACTACTCAAGCTCTAATGAAGCCGATCCAGCTGCTGCATGTAAACTTGTCTATCTAATTAAAGGACACTTATAAAGTGCAAACTATCAGAGTAGTGGTCTATTGCCACTACAAGGAAAAATGCTAACAGGCTAAATGTTGACTAGTCATGTTGTTTCTTAATTTGAGCAAATGTATTCATTAGATACAGAACACAGAGTTCTAAAGTTTAGTGTAATTCATGCACCTAATATAGACCACCTAATATTAACAGCCTAATTTGAACACCTAACTTGAGTAGCAACCTCGATGAAGAAAATGTTGCTAGGACAAAGAGAGGGAGAGGCAGCATACAAAATGTAATGCGAAATGCAAGCAGATTTCACGGAGGTCCATTTCGGCACCAGAAGCCAGTGCAGCTCTCTAATAATGACACAAACTAGATTAAATTGTTGCTAGCCAACGATACTTGCTATCGTATTTTGAATACATTGAAGCCTCCAAATAACTTTTTTTAGGAAGATCTAAATAACCAGAATGCAAAGCAGGGCCGGACTGGCTACCGGGCGTTTTGGCATGCTGCCGAGCTGGGGGCTGATGTCACTGCGGTGGGGATAATTTTGTTGATGGAGGCCTGCGTGTGCTTCGAAAAAAACAAAGCAAAATGAATTTCGTTCAGCACACACAAGTCCCCATCAATGAAATCAGCCCCCAGCTCGGCAGCATGCCAAAATGCCCAATAGCCAGTCCGGCCCTGATGCAAAGGTTTTTCACAACCATGAGCCGTCGAGGAATGGTAAAAAAGAAAGGTTGTGCTGTTGCATTCTAAGGTGAAAGATGCAAGTGTTCAACAGCTCCACAATTTTGGGTGGAGTGAGTCCATTAGGGCCCAGAGATTTATGACAACATCTGCACGCAAAGGACAAAGTTCCATACATGGGGCAAAAAACTGGAAGCCTACAGGTTTGACACATTTCCGATGCTGCGAATCTCAGATTTTGTTGTGCTTAGTGTTAACCATTTCACATTCATCCACCAGCATACTTCATCCAGTGCCAAGGGTAGTGACAAGGAGCAGACACCCACCTCACTCTTATTCAAAATTATGTCTATTCCATCTGACTGCACACAAAAGGAAAAACTTTGTCCATGCAGCAGATAAACCAGAGAGGGGAGGGATGGATTAAATAAAAGATGAGCTAAGGACGTGTCAAGATTGACCTCTCCATGCCACTGGTGCGGACATTGAGGAGAACTTACCCAGCTGAATCATCTGAAGTCTCTCCACCAGGGAGGACCAGTTCACTCCAGCGCCAGAGCATGACGATCAAGGACTCTCTGCCTGCACTTCAGATGGAAGACAGTGTAAATGTCACTAATAAACATAATAACATAAGTGCACGCTAGTGATTCTCATCTGCTATGGATCGCAGGTCACACAGGACTGAGGTCGCTATAGCCATAGTTTGCAAATCAGCCTACAAGAAGTGGAGTAAAGAGTTCGCTTCTACAAATTACTGCCCCTGAGCTGTACTGCTCTTTCCACCGTACTATCTACAAAGGGCAGACATGACTTGCTTTCATCCACATCTAATTCTATTTGACGTAGATTAAAGTGGATTTCATTTTCGGAAATCTAGCACTATGGTTAGGGGCATGTGGAGTGACTTCTCATCCTTGGTGACCAAACCCACCCAATCTCAAAACACATTAGCTTTTCTGCACCAAAGAAGTTTAAACAGCACGTTGGGTGAAATACAGCACTATATTCATTAAGCCATGATCCTTTGGCACTTAATGAGCTAATAATGACCCAGTTTTAAAGAACTACAAGTGTTGCTGTCTGTCAGTGTGACAGAAGTGTGGATGTTTTCCTACTGATGCTCTAACTCACGCATCATGTCCCTTTGGTGTATGATTGTTTAATTGAAGGACATGATGATGGGAACAAGTTACTCAGTGACAATTATTGCAAGCATATTTTGGACTTTTGGAAAAACGAAATGTGCTTATGAATGTATGTCACGCACTGGCTACATCTGCTACAGCACTGTTACTTTTCAAGAAATATATTTTACCTGTCTTAAATCGTCTGTCTTTTTACATGTATGTATTTTACAGATTCCATATGGTGACTGCCATTGTACTAATTGTTTCACAGTTCCACCACCCTGGTATCTATCACCACCCACACAAACCGTGCTCTATTTTATGTTATTTTACTCCTTTTGAAGCACGGACATCTCTTAAAATATGACACTGCTCTTTTATGACTGTGGACTATCTTAGTAGCACACACCTAACCATAGAGTGTTTCAATATTTATATAGAACGGATCTAGCCAAAAGGATAATAGACCTTCATTAGAAACATATAGAAATTACTTAAACGATGGTTGTTGAGGGAGTTCAGGTACAGTAACAATATTTACAGATATGGCAGTATCTATGTTGCTAGGGTTAATTTGAACAAGTTTGATTTTAGATCCTTTTAAAATCAGAGCAGATGGGGGATTACGCATGTTTTCTGGAAGTTGATTCTAAATTTTTGTGGCTAGTCATGAAAACGCCTGTTTCAGTGTCTTTGTCTTTTTGTTTTTGGAATCTCCAGTAGAAAGCTGGATTTACTTCTAGTATTGGTCTGCGCTCCATAGCTTTTTTCAGGTTTCACCTACACAGCCTGGAAGCGCTGCCTTGGAGTAACCTCTTGGAATCACTCCGTACTTTATTGGAAACTCGTGCATGTATTGCACTGTTTCTAATGATTCCTCGTGCATGTACAGCGTTTACCTTGTGGGAGCAAGCAGCAGCGCCATCTGTTTGCAATTATTGCGCCCGCCGCTGCTCGCTCCCGCAAGGTAAACGCTGTAGATGGGCTTTAACTTTTGCCGCCGCGGGGCCGCGCTTGTCTTTCAGCGGTTGTTGATCTTGATGCTGTAATAAACTGGTGCACTCCACTGGGAAATCTCATTTGTTTTACACTCCCCAGAAACAACTGAGGGGCGGAGACAAGAACACAGCTGATTGTAGGTAGCCAAACTTGCATTTAAGTCTGCTTTTGTGTCCAAACCCAGAACCTTTGATGCAAAACAGCTCTGACTTCGAGGGCCTCGGAGAGACGAACTGCCCCCGCATGTTCGCATACTGACAGCTTATGCATCTGCCACCCACCTGCTCTGGTATCCATTTAGTTGTCCCCGATGACATGAATGAAGCTGTTGCTCCTCTCCTCACCAACCAACCAGACCTCACGCCATGCTGGTTGACCGCACGTGCAGAGAACGTCAGAGGGGACCAGGCTTACCTTGATGTGCAGTGCTGTGACCCTGGGTAAACACAGACTTAGGTTATAAATAAGGTTTATGTTTTTATGGCGTTTATTTTTGATCAATTCCGTCTATATTTATATGTATTTATTATCTGCTTTTTCTTTTAGGCACGGATCCATTTTTATTTTAGCGTCCTCTGACAAAATATACCTCTGTTCAGTATATTTCCACATTTATTTAACCGATAAATGTGTATTAACACTTAGACGTCTCTTGGGATTTTATCGGCAAAAGCAGCCATGTGTAATACATGAACGCATTCGTTATAATATTAGCATTACGATGGAAATGTGCACATCTGCATCTATTTAGGGAGACTCGCATTTTAAACTCCCCGTGATTTCAATTTGCATAGCTATTGGCATCACAGTTATGGCAGACAGCCAAGACAGTGACTCGAAGGAAGACCTACCTCCTGTATTCTTCCATTTTTAAAAATAAATACAGATAGGTCAAAATATTATTTCTGTCTGTATCTAAATGAAAGAATCAGAAAAAATTCAAAAGCGGGAGGCTTAGTTATAAACACTGCTCAGTCATGAAAAAACTTCAACTCTACATTGTAGCGCTGTCAATTAAGTCCTTCGGTGTCCCTCAGTCGATGTAGTCCTACTTCTATGTTAATGTAAAGTCCATTTTTTTAAATCAAAATCTGGTCACATTATTGTGTACTAATCATGAACTCCTCCTTATAAATTGCTCGGGGGCATAGCACGTACGTAACTGCAAGTAGTGCTCAAAATACAGGGGATCCCTCGGGATCCAGAACTGGCAGGTATTATATAGCCAGATCAGGGATCTTGCGAGCTCCAGTGAAATGCGCGGTCTTTATCCTGGCCAGCACCAAGGCACATTCAATGGCACCAGGGCATATGTCTAAAGCATTTGCAATGCAATAGGTCTTGCCTTTACGCAAGTTTAAGCTATTGGCATTGTAAATGACAATGCCTTTCTATTTATTTTTTAAAAACCAAATCATACATAAAATGCATCGTCATTTACAATGCCAATAGCTCAAACTCAACTAAATGTGAGACCTATTGCATTGCAAATGCTTGTTTCAAGTAGTTTGGGAGACCAGGATGTGGTGCTTTATGAGTGATCAAGCCATCAAAAAGTCAAATCTGGCTTCAAGGGGGAGCCTGTACATTTCTTTGAGTTTTGGGGGTTGTGTGTTCTGATTCAGAAGCTGAGGCTTAGATAATGGATGTGCAGTGCACCAGAGAGGTTTTCAGAAGACCTGAAAGTTGGGCAGTCAATATGAGAGAGAACTAGAGTCTGCATTGATGTTGTGACGTCAGTATGAGGGATTTGTGGTTTTAGGTTCTTAAGTAGGAATAGATGGATTGAATCATGTTTTGCAAGTTTCTCTATGTGAGAAACCATTAAGAAGTTTTGGCCGATAGTGATGTCAAGCAATTTCCAAATTGGAACGCATTAGAAGTGATGCTAAGGTGTAAAGGCTGTGTTTGAACTGGAGCGGGCATTTCCACTGATTACAGTAGTACAAATTCACTTTTTACTAAGTTTCATATCAAGGAGAAGGAACTCATCAAATAAATATTTCAAGGTCGTAGCATCAGATGGATTTAATATTTGCAAACATAGCAATGTTTTACCAACCTATTGATGTTTTAGGATTCCCTTTACGTGTAGCATTTGACCAAGAGGCTCTTTGTAGAGATTAACCGCCTTTGAGTACATCTAAACCCCTGTAACTGTTGCCATGTAAGTTCTTCATCATTTCTGCATTTAAAGCTCTTAGTGTGTAATGGCTACTCAAACCCTTCCAAAATCGCTTCCGCCTATGTATGTATACACATATTGCTCAGCATCTGTAGCTCATTAAATCAAGGTATAAACCCAGGCCTACCACCATCTTCCTGAACTCCTTTCAAATGATTTAGATCTGTAATGAAAGCAAGTAAAACCCAGTAGAATAGTAGAATGCATCAAATAAAAGTAGAAAGCATTTGCACATTTTTCACAGTAGATTCAGATTATAAACTTTTTTCTCAGGATTCTATCTTCCAAAGAAGTTCGAAATGTGACAAAATTGTTTTCTATAGTCTGTTTCTTCTATGCCTAAACTGGGTGTCTGCTATCATCAGGTCTCGGTGCTTTCTGCTTGGAGCTTAGTTCTTATGGTGTTTCATGACGCTTTTCTGTCATTTCTAAGCACTAAAATAACAAACTTGTTGTTATCCAGCTTATGGTACTCACTTTACCAACCTCAGAAGGATGGATGGCAGAGTCTGCCCTGCTGAGATTTGAACTTGTGACCTTCAGACCACTTCTTATGGTCATGGGTGTTGACTCACTGATCTATCTTCCAGCTAAGATAGGCAAAAAAACTCCTTTGGTAATCAGTTGAAGGAATCCTGTTGCTTATATCCAGAGGTATGATAATAACTGTCATTACAGAGACTCCGTGCAAAAAATATCAGTGGGTCTCTAAACTCTGAGGATCAGGGGAATAAAATGGGAATCTAAATTAAATCTTGTGTGAATACCCCACGCCGCACCCACAAACAATGGCCGCATTTGTTGCAACATGAAATAATGATTCGTAGATGGATCACCTACAAGACAGACCTGAGCTGTTGTTAGTACTGATGTAGCAATACTGTAACATATTCTCCAACATTTTATGGGTTTTCACAGCGTATAGTGCAAAAGTTAAACATAATTATGAATCATATATTTCAGTTTATTTGTTTCATTCTAATCCTCTTTCAAAGTTTTGGTGTTTAACTCAAGTATATGTGTTCGGTGGGGTCAATAAGAGGAAAGATTACATTTTCTGATGTTAGGTTAAACACCACAGATCTGAGTCACAGCCACTTTTAGGTCGGTGGATAGTTGTTATCAAAATGAGAGTTTTGGTAGGTCTTGATAGAATAAACGAGTGTAAGATTTTGAATTCAATAACCAAGTCTGTTTCTTTCCCAAAACAGTTAACAGCACACATGAGTTAGGCCCGCAAGTAGTGATCCGAATTCCGGCCAACGAGACCAACCTGGTGCTAAGAAATTTAACTTACAGCACGCGATACAAATTTTACTTTTATGCACACACTTCTATGGGACCAGGAAATCAAATCACAGAGGAAGCAATGACATTGATGGATGAAGGTAAGACTGGTATGTACAAAGAGTTCGAAGAAGCACCGCCATGTTTTTACTGACTTGTAATAAGAAAGTGTTATGTATCCTGGTGTCTGCTTGGCCACAGTACAGCCTCGACATTACATTATTCGCAATAATCAAATAATAGTTACAATGTTGTCCAACATGATGCTGCCATGACATCATGGTTCTTTCCCTACCACGCCTTAATTGCTAAAACTGTTTACTATAGGGTGTAGCGTAATTTAGTCCAGAGTGTATGATAAAACGGTTAGACAAATGTGAGAAATAAATCATTTGGGTTGTGGAAGGGTGGCACATAAAGTACGCATTTTTAAATGCATACCGCATTGTATTCTGTACCATTACCAGATGCACAATTGTGGCTGCCACAGAAAACCTTAGAGTCCCCTGAGTTCTGGTATTGTAACAGATAACCTGCCAAAAAGCATTTAATATAAGGTTGTACTAAGTTGCGTCAGAGGGCAGTAACATCACACAGGACTCTGTGATGATGCAACAAAGTGTTGCACAATTGCAAGTACGTCATCCTTCAGACGTGTTCTCTGGCCATTTATTAAGAGTTATGTTATGTGGTAAATGTGGCGCTACAAAGCATGGTTACTCGAAGCACTGACTTGGCTTAGGGGTGAGGCAGGAGTCAGAACCCGGATCCACAGAGCTGTCGCTCCTTGCCTCTTCCCACCATTGTGCAGCAGTCACATGCTTTAAATGTAGGGGGAGTGTAGGTGACATGCCATTTCCCTGCCTTTAAGTTTATGTCACTTATTATTCTTGATTGAGTTTAAACGATAGTCTGTGTAAATATGTATTCTTACAATTTTAATGACGTTGGGTCAATTAGTCTATCAAACAGGATTTATATAGCGCTCCTAATGACCCACAAGAGTATCCAGGAGCTGAGAGCCCTGCTGCTCGGGTGGAATCGGTTGAAACAGCCAGGTCTTGAGTCCCTTCGTAAATTCGTGAAGAGAGGGTGAGGTTGGGAGGTGGAAGGGGAGGCTGTTCCATGGCTTTGCGGCGAGGTAGGAGAAGCAGCGCCCTCCACTGCTGCTTCTGCAGATGCAGGGGTGTGAGCGAGGTAGAGGGAATTGGAGTGCAGGTGTCTGGAGGGTTGGTGGAAGCTCAGGCAGTGGTTGATGTATGCTGGTCCTTGATTGTGGAGGGCTTTGTAGGCATGGGTTAGCATCTTGAATTGACATCTCTGTGGATGGGGAGCCAGGGGAGCTTCTTGAGGTGAGGGGAGTTACAGGTTATTTACCTTGTGCAATAGAATGTGTCACAACTCTCCAGATCATGCATGGTATTCTGAAATGCTGTGTTGCATGTGTGCCAACTGCTCTGCAAGCCCTCTTCTTCTTGAGTACACTACGAACGACGATGGTGTGTGATTTGTGTCTAGCAGTTCCCAAACTGTACCCCGGAGCTTTAATTGATCTGCTGTGCGCAGCGTTACACGCAAGAGGAAAAATAGAGGTTCTAGCCTGCTTCCACTCAACACGTGACATTGATTTTTCACGTGACTGGTGGCAGACAGCACTGCGATGTTCCGATGTATTTAATGCTATAATAAATATTGTTATATCACCCTGGCAAGGAAATCCACATGCTCAATTAAACAAAATGAAGACTTTGTAGTTCTTTTTGTAAATGTTAACAGTAATATGCTTAGGTGCATAAATAACTTGTGTCTGGTTCACACAAGTTATTCTCTAATTAAGTGGTGAAGTTCGAGTGCGAGTAAACCTAGTACTATTAGAAAGAGATTCTGCGTTTTAATTAACCATGAACCAAAATATGTACAGTTGTAACACAAAACTCGTAAAATACATAAACAAGCTGTTAATTTACTATTTTGTTTTCTGTTTTGCGAATAACCTTTAACTTTTGTCTTCAGCATGTCTAACCTGTCTCATGACTTTACAGCACGTCGTTTGCTGCATGCCTTCGTATTTAGCACCAACCGCTGTCTTTTGGTTTGTCTCTAACTACGTGTAGTACTTTAAGCTGATTATCTCCCACCTGACGTATGTGCAGGTAAAGCTAAAATGAACCTGTGCATGACTTCTGTACTCGAGAATTATTGGAATGACACACAGCATTGTCAACAATGAGAATGAACTTTCCTCACAGCTCGGCACATTTAGACGACATGGGGCAAGGGACGCAGTCAGGACAGAGGGTCCCAGCTTCAGGTGGAGAGAGCCATCTAGATTAGGTCAAAGCATCTCTAAGCACCTGTTTTGACCTGAATGTTGCTAATCAGAAAAACATAAACTTGTCCAGACATGAACAAACATCCAGTACCACCAAACACTGAGGGGCAGATTTACAAGCCCTGTGCGCCACTTTTGCACCGCCGTTGCGTCACTTCTGTGACGCAGGAGCGGCGTAAAACTAGCGCCATGCTGTGACAGATTTACAACGTGATGCATCTAGGGAGATGCGTCACTTTGTAAAGCCCTGCCCCACATTAAACCTGCGTCAGGTTTAATGTATGCAGGGTGGGCGTTTCGTCAGAAAAAGCCTCGGAATAGTGACGCAGTGAAATCTACAAGATTTCACGGAGTCACTTTTCTGAAGCCCCTGCGTCAAAACCCTGTGCCTGCTTGAAGCAGGCTTAAGGCGTGACACAGCATGTGTATGGGCAGCCCCTGAGCATTGCTGGAGTTGTGTGCGACACGATTCCAGCAATGCGCCGCCCTTGCGCCATCAGCTGCGTCACACATCTGTAAATGCGGCGCATCTGTGTTGGCGCAAGGGTAACCTACTTGATGCATCTTACCTGGCGCATCCCTGCTGATATGCAGGGATGCGCCAGTCCTTGTATATCTGCCTCTTAGAGCCATAGAATGGCACATTAAATGAACAATGCAAAATATTTTTTAAATACATTCTGATGAACCTTAAGATGGATTTCTCTCTAAGTGAAACTCTTTATTCCAGCAGAAAGTCATTTTTTCTGGATCTAAGATACCAAAATTGTATATGAGATTGTAAACATAGAACCCACATGTGCAATGCAGTGCCCTCATAGTTTTATCTGTTTCTTTGTATATTGACAAACTGTAGATTGTTAATAAGTAGCCTGGAATTTGTGAGCGGAGCACAAGTCTAAGACATTTGGGGGAGGATTATTTCTAGGTGTATCACGCAAGAATTCCTCCACTGGTTGTTGATAGTCTACCACTTGAATTGTCTTTTGAGATTACTGTTACTTTAAAGAAGTCTATATAGTCATTGGCACGCCAAGCCCTTTATTTAGAGGTGTCATCGATGCAAAGTTCCTTGAAGTTATTTCAGCGCTTTCTCTGTCCGAGGAGAGTGAACAACTGGTTTGAATTTCCAAGAGGCCCTTCCTGAGTACACCGAATGCTTGCCTACTTAACCCGAGTTTAAGGGTTGGCAATGCTGAGCTCTGTTGCCAAAGGTCAGGAAATACTAGGAGCTAATATGCATATGTGATAGTCTGGGCCCGAGTGTGGGTTAGAACAACCATTGGTGTAGTTATTAGTAATACCATGATGATACATAGTTCTGTAGGGACGTGTTTGCCCAGGAGTTAGGTAGAGATGCTGCATTGTCTCTTTGCATTGAATAATAATAATAATCCACATTTGTATAGCGCACAATCACCCGTTAGGGTCTCTAGGCGCTGGGGGGCCGTCGGGAAGATTAAGCAAGCTATTGCCCAGAGTCGCATGGTGCTGGGCTAACCTGCCGCCAGAGCCGGGGATCGAACCCTGATCCCCAGATTCCAGCGTCAGTCGCCCTGGCCGCGGCGCCACACCTCTCCACTACGAGTGACGCTCACGCAGGAGATATGCTGGACGATTCGTATGTCTAAATTTGTCTGCAATTTGGCGGCCATTTATCAGATCTTAGTCGTCCATATGATGCACAGCACACATTTTTCCATCCTGGGAGCACGATGGCAGTCTTTTGACGTAAGCATATTAATATGGTCTGATTTTACGGCCTATTTATCCCATTTCTATATACCTAGAACATGTTTCTCTTTTAGAATGGTATCTCAATTGCACATGCAAAGGTCGATTCAAGCGTTAATATCTTAAAACACTATGGGCGTCGCGCGCGTGTGGTCCATCATTCACTGGATGGCCCCGTTAATTCACCACCGTTTCGGAAGATTTGCTCTAATATTTCCAAAGTAACGTGAAAAAAAATTGAAAAATTTCACGCATTTTTTTTGGGGCAGATTTGGGCTTTGTCTTGCAAATTAGACCGAGCGGCGGAAGTATGCTTTGTGGTATTTTCTATTAATTTTCATGTAAAAAGCAAGTAGATCAATTTAGAATTCTTAGGTAGTGCTGCCACCTAGTGGCATAATATTTTCTTTCTAAACGTGTACAAATGTTTTCCAAAGATTTCGAGACCGTTTATTCATTCTAATATGGTAAATATATTGCAAAATACGCTAGTTTGCAAGTGCTCGAAAGTATAGTAAATGTAAATGTTCAACTACCTGTAACACATTGATGATCAGACAGTAAAATCTGTATACGAAATGCCTGCACCCGCCATGTTTATTGTTTTCATTGTTTTATACCACAACTGTTATGTATCACAACAATGCATTAAGCGTCCACAGCACAACCCCTCTACCTCTCCTATCACTCGTTGACGTCATGTTGTCGCTGACCGGGACAGCTGCCCTTGGCTGGGTACGCGCTATAGAAATACTGTATAGTTAAATCCACATGCATACATCAAGTGCATCATCGTACACCTCTATAGAGGTCAATCGAAGTAGTTTGCTCAGGGCACCAAAGCACAGTTGTGAAATGTAACAGATAGTCCACTTCAGATGGGGAGAAGCTGTGCCACTGTTCCATGCTGCCATTGTGACGATATCCTGCACAAGCACCACGTGTAGTCATGAACAAATCTTATTTGAGGAAATGTAAGATCAGTGGTAGCTGCTGGTCGACAGGAAAGAGACCTGTCATGGGTGCATGGTGTGCAGGATAAGGTCACGAGATTTGAGGCCTAATTTATGGATGCAGATTCTCAAAAGGAGAGAGCATCAGTCAGGGCAGACGTCCTAAAAAACAGAAGTGGGGGGACTAACCAGGTTAGGCAGTATCCAAGGGAAATCATGACACGTGCCGTGCCATCACAGCGCATGATGTCACGATGCGTGACCTTGCACGTCACATCACAGGATGTTGCCTCACTGGAAGTGACATCACAAGAAGCGACATTGGATATTAAGAGCTCACACATATGTTTATCAAGTATATCATGAGTACATTTAAGCACATTATGAGATTTAACAAATGAGATTTGGCGTTGGGGTTGTACCAAAAAAGTGGTGCAATCCTGACGCAAAATTTGGGCCTCAACTAATACATTTATTTTTTTAACCCCTGCCACAAAGAAATTGGCAACAAGGAGAAGCATGGTTTTAGATATTATGCTTAATTGGTTGCAAAGTCTACATTTTAAAATATTTGATTGGGTTAAGGCATCTGCTGTGACGGTGCCCAGTAAATCTCAGGGAATCCTAATAAGGGTGAGATATTTCTAGTAGTTAACGCGCTTGCTGGAGAGATCTGTGTTTTGTGAAGTCCCAGATTTGAAGTAGTAGAGAAGGTAAATGTGTCTCCTGCGAAGCACATCATCTAACACGCTGATGACAGATTTTTTTTATGTAGATAGTAAAGTGGGTTACGGCTTTTAAAACAGAGATCCTTTTGTTACCTGCAGTTTATAAATTGTATTCCTTGTAAAAGACCATAGTGAAGTATAAAGGACATGTGACTCCTACACCTTGTAACTCTCACTGTCTTGTGTAACTCATCTTGTACAATGATTTACAAATGTGCATGATTTATTGTCAATGTATAATGTTTATGTTACATAAAGAGCTCTGACACCCTGCATTGGATTGCATAGCACTATAAAAGAAATAAAACAGTGCTATTGAAAGTGTTATTTGTGTAAATACCGGGACAGACAAACACACCTGACATTCTTACGGTGCATGCATCTATTATATACAGGGACAAAACAAAGGCAAAAGCTGCCTCTCCTAAGTACTTGTTAAGAGATAACAAGCTGTGTGCCTTTGTTTCCCCTCCGTGGCATTTACATTTAAGTGTGAAGTTCCAGGCCACCTCCAGTTAGGATATTTAAAAAAAAAGTAGGCCTGAAGGCCCCTTAACTTTGTCCCAGCTGGAAGTGCTAAAAAAAGCTCCCTCGCTGCCTGCACGTTGCTGCTTGGAATCGAAAGTAGACAGCGTGCAGGTGCTGCTGAACACGTCCCGGTGTCTGAAAATTACTCTGGGACTCGTTCAGCAAATTTCTGTGGGTCCGACTTCTTGGAAGGGGGGATGGTGTCCACCCTCTGAAAGGAGTGGGTGGATACAGTGTACCTGCATGTACCCCCGACTTGTGCCCTAATGTCAAGGATGACTCTAGACATATGTTATGCACAAAAGGGGAGCACACTCCTCTGCAGAATGTGACTACATCACCCCCCCAATCTGATATGGTGGGAATGGCAGTCCAAAATGAGGAGCCCATGGCATGGAGCTCCCTCCCTAGGTCATTTGTACCTAGCCCTATAGCAGCTGGTCCTGTGATGACTAGTTATCTCAGGCTTCGGCTGTCTAGTTTGGATGGTAAACTGTGGAACAATAACTCGGTTTATGCCCATGGGCTGCTTTGTGTACTAATTGGGGAGGCGAACGGGTGATTGTTTCACCCGTCTTTGTTGTGTTCGCCTCTCTCCAATCGGACCACTGTTTATTTGTATCAATTAATATACAGGTCCTTCGGACTATGCTTGGGTCACTCCATTGTTTGTAATTGCTTTGAGTACTATGCATAGGCTCCTAAATTGGCCGATAATCGCCCATTTAGCAAGGCTTATAGGGCCCAGCCTACAGGTTAGCAGTGTGCAAAGAACCTCCCCATCCAGGAAGGGCTCCAGAAAAATCCAGTCCATTTCTGACTGGTCAATTGGTTTGTTCCTAGAGGTACTCCTTCTTCAGCTTTTTCTGTCTCTGTTTCTGTCTATAACAGAATACCTTCTAAGCAAGAGTAAAAAGAGCAGCAGGATTCCCTCACTCCTCTAGGCAGACAGCAATCAGAGGACTACTTCTTCTTTTGGTTTCTTCCAAATTCATGTGTGTTCTGATAAGCTGGTGTTTGGAAAACATTTATAGGGTAACCTTTCGGTAGATTGTGACAACATTGGTCTAATCTAAAAGACAATTCCCTACCCAAACTATCCTACTCTTTCAGCACTTCCGGTTTCTCCTCTCTGGTAAATTATGATAAAAAACGTCTGTGTGGGTCTTTAAACTTCTCAGCTCATTTGTGAAGCTCTGAATTTTCTCCCGGGGTTGTCCTAATCAGATGAGGGGTATTCTGCTCAAAACCAATTCTATCCTATTCTGAAGCAAACCCCTCCCTTGCAGGCCGCAGAGGTCAGTTTGTTGTGAGCAGAGCAAATTCCAAAGCCCCTGACAGGATAGCAGCGTTTATTATAGACATGCTACTCTAAAGTTTCCCGCATTGTTTTGTCAAGATTCGCTGATGTTATCTTCCATTCCCCTCTCTCATTTTCCTATATAAGTAGCCAGCGATGAATTTCCCCTTCCATTCTGCTAGCAGGCACAGACCTACCATGCTATTCTCCCAGAAAACGTTTATTACACCTCATCACACAGCTCACTGTTGCAATAAGAGAGAATAGAAAGCCCACCATGGCAGAATTAATGTGCAAACTCAGACAGCTGCATTGGCTCCCAATTGAGGCAAGGATTACGTTTGAATCCTCTGTATTGCTCAAAGGGCCATAAATAACTAGGGCCCAGTAAAGCTTAGAGAGTTGGTAACCACTTATGTTGCAACTAGACACCTGAGATTCTCAGATCTTCATTTCCTCAGTCCCACCAGGGTAAAAAGGATGGGATAGGGAGAAAGATCGTTTGCACACGTAGTACCGAAGTTGTGGAACAATCTTCCAACCAGTCTCAGAGCACTGGGAAATGAACTTTCATCAGTAAGAAAGTTAATGGCTATTTCCCCGTTAATGTACTAGAGGACCTACTCTTAGCACAGTAATCACCAGCGCGGGGTAGCCTTCGGGTAGCCATGCGCTTCACAAAACATAAATATAAACTCTTAGCCGAGATAAAGCTGTTGTTTTTATGAAATCATATTTGTAATATATATTACAAAAAATCTATGTTCACCACATTAGAGTTTGGGTATATATTAAAACAGTGAATGGCTGGTCACTATAACTTTTTCCAAGCCTGACTTCTGTGAACTCTTTTTCCTTAGTAGATTTTCACCTTCGGAAAAGGCTATAATGGCCAATGCAGTGAAAAATAATCTTTTTGTATCCTTTCACTGCAAGGAGATACTAATCCAAATGGTAGGCATGGCTTACCTTTGGACATTTTGCACCTAGATCTTGGGGTAATCAGGGTTCTTCTTATAGGTAACTTAGTTAATCTAACATATCAACTGTAATACATGTTAAAATTGTTTCTGTTTTGCCAGGTGTAGCTTTTCAGCATTTCAGAACTGTAATAGCAGCCCTGAAGACCTACTATCCTGTAGCAGACATGTAGCAGCTAAATATTATACCACTGCTTCCTTTTCCAATCCCTTATACTGTGGTCTTACTTAAGGGTGGACAAGTCAACTGGGGTTAGTCAATTTGTTTCCAAGTTTAGGTTTCAGAGAACTGGCACCAGGGACCGTTTAGCAGTTGGCTGGTGCCCAAAGTTGTTTCAAATGAAAGTAAAAATATTGAAAGATCACTCAATAACATGCTCTTTCTCTCGCAGTCCAGGGCAGGCAAGGAATCACTAATATTAACAGAGTGATTACAATATAAGTTTCGTCCAGTTCAACAAATGCACCAAAGACTGACAAAAGATGGCAAAATAAATTCTTAGTGGATGACGCACAGTGGGTACAGACAAACAAATAACTTGGGTACATTTATATGGGGAGTTGTATCTCCTGCACACATAAATGTATACATAGGATGCTGAACAAGTGGGGTTGAACATAAACAGTTTATTATTATTATCAAATTGTATGTTTCCAGTATATAGACAATTCTGTAATATTCCAACATGATCTGAATAGAGATCCAGAATCCTCCTACGGAAACAAGTGCTGTTGTTTAGATGCTATTCTCCTTAAAGAAACACACCAATCCTGCCGTGTATTCAAGTGCATGAATCCACCGCTTTACTTCACCTTCACTTCTTCATCATTGCTGTCAAAAAGACCACAATTTTGCATGATCTTGATGGTATAAATTCAATTCAACCACTTTCACTCTTTGAAATGATACCCTGTCTTTCTTCTCTGTTATCTTTCCTCTTTCTGGTGTTGCAGGGTATTCAGAAACTCTTTTTGCAACTTCATCTGTCCATTCAACATTCTCCAAGGGTACTGTTGTCATTTTTTCTCATTATACAACTTGTTAAAAAGTCATTGTTTATTACATCGATTAATGCATACTCCTACTTCAGTTTCAAATATCATAGCTTGTAGTCATTCAGTCTATGTCTGTGCAAGACCTTTGGCACCACAACGCTTGTTTCTTGGCATGATTGTCTTGCAGTAGGATAGCCATGTTACAAATGTTCTAAGGAAAGGTGTGAGCTGCCAGGCACTTATTCGGCAAATAAGATTATGTTCATCAGAGTACTTAGAGACACAAATGAACCTGTTTCTGTTTCTCTGTTATGTATTCAGTCTGCCCAGTTTATCCAAGGATCAGGAATGTTACTGCGGCTGCGACGTACGCAACAGTCATTTGGGAATATGAGGGTCCCACCACGAAGTTATTTGTTGAATATGTTGAATCTGGTGAAGCATTCAGTAAGAAGTTGTTCAGTTATTTGCAATCTTACTACAAAATACTTTTTTCAATGTAATCTGGTGCAGATCACATTCACTGTAAATATATTTTAGCACAACTTGTATTTCGTTTTATTGTGCTTGGAACCATGAACATTCGGCTACCTTGTGCATGATATTGTGTGTTCCATAGTGTATTTCATCGCGTGTGGTCATAAACTATTCTCTGGTGATGTGTTCATAAACTATCAGGTCTGTCTCTTTGTGTTCCACAATGTGCTTGGAAAATAATATTTTTCTTTTCTTGCATTGCCTTGAATGAGAAAGTTGAGCCAGATTTCATCTAGAATATCTAATTTGTCCTTCTACTTTAAAATCGGATTACATAGTTTATTGACCAAGAAGTTGATTACTTTTTGCACTTATACTCATCGGTTCAAAAGCCGCTGATAGATTTAGAAATATCCAACCCAATGAATAATTTCATTTGAATCATTTCATGAGAGATGAAAGACTACTTTCACTTTAAAATTTTCTGCATGATTTCAATTTGTACAGTTTTTGTACTAGGATTACAGCACAAGGATCACAATTAAAGTAAAGCTAAATGAAAAAGAAAAATAATAAAACAAGCTTTGATCTCATTGATTCGAGGTTATTGATATTTAGAAGTGTATTTACAATTTCTTGGCATTCACTCTAATGAGCTATGCATGTGTCACCGAAAAGGGTTGTTGCATGTGGTACGAAGGCCAAACTGTCCTGGAAGCAAAACTAGTTTCCTTTATAGTAATGTAGAATTGCTAAGGGTTTGGTCATCTTGGGTGATGAATTTAAGCATGGACTACTCCAATGTGTTGTTTTCCTAAAATTCTTTTCAGGTAAAGAAGATTGGAAAAAAGAATGTGTAAATGAAACTTGGAGCTTCTTTGTGTTAAAGGGTTTGACACCCGGAGCCGCATATAAAGTCCGCATTGGTGCTGAGGGTCTCTCTGATTGTGTGAGTTCAGAGGAAATGTTTCAGACAGGTCCAGGTGAGGCACCACTATGTAGTATGTTCACTTCTGCCTCACTCTGAGAAGTACTGTGTGCAAGCATGTTGAAAGCATGCAATTGAAACCGTGTTGTACCTTTATTATTGGTTTCTTTTCTTAGTGAGATGATTGCTTGTTGCTTGTGTCCACAGGCACGTTCGATGTTAGCATGGAGTTGTACATTCTGTTGCCCAAATTTGCAGACCATTGCTTGTGTCTACTGGTACTAGAGTGACTTTAACAATTGCTCTTTAATATTAATACGTTTTTGTTAGAGCAAGTAGGAGTGAGTGTCAGACCAATTTCTCTCATTTTTTACTTACGTCTTTTATTTCTCCTGTGTACACTTCTTTGCTTACGTACAACAGGAAAAAATAAAATAAGCACATACTAAAGGGAAATTATACTGGGAGACAAGCAGCAAACTTGCACAATAAAATATACTTATTATTAATACATGGAAACAATAGATTACTGTAGCCTTTTTGAGTCAAGTATGGGGAATTAGTATTCAAGATTGCTGCTAAATGGAATAAACCTTAAATAGTAGGTGGGGGTTGCCATGCCTGCAGTGTAGTGTGCGTCTCATGTCTTGAATTACACAGTTGATCACATTTCATAATTACAGTCTTATGACATAGATTAATAATCATGCACCATTCATGTGCCTTCCCTATTGCGGAATGTCAGAGGATATGAATTGTCAGGAGTACCACACAAGGCATTATTACATGTCAGCAACAGCATCAGGATGGACAACTCCTTTGAAATGTAATTGGCTGTAACTGACTGCATGACTGTGTATCCGAGAGTCAAGTCAATGCATGAGGATTGAAGTAGCATGTTGTGACCTTGGTGTTCCTTCGCTGGCGTATTCTTCCTTCCAAAACAATAGTGAGACATGCTCAAAGATTTGACATACAGTAAGCAATGATTATACACAACTTCACTTTCAAAATGTGATGCATGGAATAAAACTCGTTTTCCAATGCTGAGAAATCACTTTGTTTCAGAAAGAACCCTGTTAGAGACGCTTCCGTATTAGAGCTTATAACAGCACCTAGTACCTGAACAGTGTTCTGCTCACTGCAGTAGAACAGGAAGCTGTTATTTTATTGCATTAGACAGAAAGCTTTTAGTTTCCTGCAGTAGAACAGGAAAACTTTATTTTATTGACTTCACTCATCAGGGGAAAATTATCCTTTGATTTCAATGCAGTTGCAGTCAGCAGGCTTCCACACTACTAAAACAGGTTTCTCACTGGAGTCAGCCCATAGGCAATGGGATGAATGGATATGAAACTGAAATTACCCTCACTAAGTCTCCTCATCAGCTATATTAAAGCTCATTGAACTGCCAGTTTTTCTAATGAAGTTGGGAACCTAGGCTCTTGCCTTCAAAGATACAGTCCTTCTACATTTGTTAACAGCTTTTTCCAATGTTTCCTCCCTACTTTTCAGTGAATTCATATATATCATTCATGAAATACACTTAGCCAACAAGTGTTCTGTGTTAGAGGTTTTTTTCAAGAGTGGTATTTAGGTACTGATGTTCCTTGAATGCTGACATGTCACCAACAGATATGAGAACTGAGTTATGATTATTCTATATTCCCAAACTCTTACTCAAAGACTCATTTTAGAAACTTATCTTCACTCAATGTTGATTCCTTCTCTTAAAATAATGATAGTAGCACAATGTTCTCTCTCTGCATCTCATGTTTGAACATTTTAACATATTGAGATCTACTAATCATTTCTTAATTGAGCCACCCGATATGTATTTAATTAAGTTATGCTTCTGTAATTCTTCTCAGGTTTTTCAAAGACTACTTTCTAAAATGGTTAGAAAACTGAGTCCAATGTTCTATATTTCCTGTTACCACTACACTATAAAAGGAAGTTATTACTCTGTAGTAGTCTACTGTGTAATCTTTGTTACACTGGCATAATCTTGCATAATTTGCAACTTTCTCAATACATGAAATATATTAACTACTTCTGGTAAAGCAAAAGTTTGGGTGAATTTTGCCCTTACAAGACTGGTTCAATGAAACAATCTCTCACCAAAAGGCATTTTCTCTTCAATCTAGACATTTTCTCGATGAACTAATCTCCTGTCTTTGTCTTGTGTGACTTATTATGTGCAAGGTCTGCCATCACCGAGAAAAGTTAATGCAGATATTGGTGCAATATATATCACATAATAAGCCTAATTTTGCTAAAATGTTTAGCATTTAAAACAAAAATCTAAAGTTTCAATCACCCTCAGTCTGTATGTCAATTTCCTTAGATTTTGCTTTACTTTCTTCAAGAAGACTGAGTACAGATGTGAGGGCATAGGAAGTAAGGGAACAATTGGAAAGTCTGACTGTATAACTCCAAATGTGCTGCATAGATTACATTCCAGAGTGCTCGGTGGATAAGAACTATGAACGTGGAAACTAGGATCTAGAAAGTGAGTCTTCTTTGTTTCTGGACAATATACAGTAGAACCTTCACCAAAGATGCTTTTAGTTTTTCAGTATATGCCTTGTGTAATCTGATATGTTGGTTGTTTGTCTCTTGTACATGTGTTGTTAGCATTTGTCATAGGTATTAATACTCCAGTATGGATTGTTTCAAACTTGTCACAAACATGGAGCCGTAGCTTTCACCTCACTTTTAAATCTGAGAAACCCCTCAGAGATTCCTTTAATTTTTGCTCACTTTGATCTCTTACAGCAAATTGATTTTCTGATGCATTTTATGTATCTGATCCAACTTTATGAAACATACATATTTAATCAGTTCTTTAATGCTGTGTGCCCTCCTATCAATTGAGAAAATCCCTCTTGTTTTGATATAAAACTCACGTTTTTTAAAAACATGCTTTTGGTTTTTACATAATTTTCTTTACCCAAAAGTGTCTCGTTGTTGACTTACTTAACAACTGCTAAAATAGAATTTGCAATTGGATGCCACTCTCCCTTCCTATGTGCTTCAATTGTAGACATTCTTAGCAACGTTCTAATAGAGTGATGTATATTCCATTTGTCCCGAAAATGATACTGTCGTCTTTGCCAACTCGTTCATTTCCAGTTTGTCTGGTATTTTTATATCAACATTTGATTGAAAGCCATACCCCCCTCCCAGATAATCTAAAAACTGGCAAAACTCCTCTCCTTCAGGAAAGTACAGACAACATTCCTTTTCAAGGGCTTATGCTTCTCAAAATCTCATTAGGATTGAAATAACCTTTCCCCAATGTGCCTACAGCTGCTTCTAATTCCTCCCTTAAGCAGCCATGTTTTATTTTTTTTCAGCTGTGGGTTAGCATAGTGCTGTGAGAGCCAATGCAAAATGGCATTTTGCAACTAAGCCCTGAAAATAGGCAGACTTTGATATTTTGACTGCAGCCTGTATAGTAAGTAGATTGATGGCAGTGATAAGGTATGATGCATGTCTATTATGCAGGTAGGAAAAGATGGTATAATTACCTGAGATTACTAGGTTACTTATAATAGTGATGAGATAGGCAGGACTGCCATTATGGATTTTTGTTGGAAGATACAAGATTCATTAAATACACTGATCAGCAGGTCAATTTTAAATGACTATTTAGTAAACAAAAAGATAACTAACTACTAACATAACATATCATGTATTGTCAATGCTATCTACCTTGTCAAGTGTACGTAGAATAGCACAAAATGTTGAAATGCGGTGCCCAATCTTTTATTCTCTTGTCTACTTGCTGGCTGATATGATTCACTGTAGGAACTACAGCTTGATCATGTCTTACTTAATTTGCATAATGTGGCTGTTTTGCTTTTTGGGGAGATGGTTGTTTAAATCTAGTGTTGAATTCTTCAAGTTTGCTATTTATGATCTTATATTTCATTAAAATGTTTAATTGGTTGTTTAGTGGGAGCTTTCTAAATGTGTCAGCCTTTCCGTTCATGCTCCTCGAAGAATCGGTTAAATGTATTTTTCCTATTGGAGAACATTTGTCACTCTTAAGCAAACATGTTATTCCTGTTGTTAGGAGTGCGTAATCATTGCAAAAGAGTATTCTATAGTCCTATTGTAATCAAGTTAATTTAATAGAATAGAAATGAGACAAAGCTCTTAATCGATGCACCTTCCCGTTAGCAATTCCACATATGAAGCCAATGTGCGGTTGAGTCTGGTTTAGGGCATAGCATGAAATCAGATTCACTAGGAAAATCCCAGTTTCCCCTATTGATTAAGGCCCACCTCCTTGCCCTTACATACATTTAATCTGAAGTGTAATTTCAATCAGTTTAAGCATATCTAAGGTGGAACATGGGTATTTGCTTATGTGGAAAAACTGAAGGCTATCAGGTTCAGGGTTGCAGCTCCTATCTGTGCTCACCAGCCTCAAAACTCTTGCCACAGAAAAGACATGGACTCTTTAAAAATGTGCACTGGTTCTCTTTGAGGCAGTCATAGCTCTTGCTATAGCTGGATTCCGCTCCTGGATTCCAGCTCCCGGATTACCGGCTCCTATCCTGACGAATCTCAAGCACTCTGCGGATTCTCCTCATTTTCTGCTTGAATTCGAGCCATGTCAGCAGGACTTCACCAGGGAGTTATTAATCCCTAACCCCTCTGATCCTGCTTTAAATATGATTCCTTTTATCACTGCACCAGGACGCAAAGGGTAGGATATTGATCCACTACCCCTCCGGCCTTACGGTCCACATCTTGAATTGGCAGCTCCCTCTCAGGCATTCAGATTTTTCTGTCCTGATAATGATCCCCCAACCGCTGTTGGGGATCAAAACGTCGTCGAAAACCTCTGCTTATGCTTGATGTGGAGCATTAGATGTTCTCCTCATTTTGACTGCTGTAAACAGTGTATCACTGAAAGTCACTTTGAAAACAAATGTCTGAGGTCTTGAAATCTGTAGATTTCCAAACCCCGTCACTGTCTGCACACTGCATTATACTAAATGTTGTCCGTGTTTATTGAATGTTTAAATAAAGAATGTTTTTTCCATTTGGATATAGACCTACACAGCTTCGATGTAGCTCTGTGTGTAAGCCTTTATGTTTCCTTTATAGAGACCACTGTCTCTAATAACATACTGCTCATCCTTGGTCCTTTATGACTTACAGGGTTCCCTTGTTCTATGTTTACTTACAGCT
The DNA here is from genome assembly GCF_964261635.1 of Lissotriton helveticus. Lineage (NCBI taxonomy): Eukaryota > Metazoa > Chordata > Amphibia > Caudata > Salamandridae > Lissotriton > Lissotriton helveticus. The sequence goes on along the minus strand of NC_136057.1, from coordinate 762,039,149 downwards.
TTAGGACCAGGCACATCATTATACTGGCTGTACTATATATTCTGTCAGATCAAGTGCAGATACTGCTAAAGCACAGTGAGGCCCTCCTGGTATTGGGGCAGCAGATAAGTAGAGCAGTCGACAGGCACCAGAAAGGCAGCTGCTGAGTGAGAGAGTAAGACTTTGCTGCTGGAAGGGGGATTATGAGAGCTCCCTTACACCTCTGGGAACCCTCATGCTACCAGCATTGTGACCTGACATAGGAAGAGAAGTGGGAGGGCAAACAGCTGTCGGTGGCACATTGAGGAGTATAGCTAACATCAAGAGCATCTGTCCATCACAAGAATAGTCATGATAAACTTAAAGATTCCGTACAAATATGGGTATCTCTGTCAATGTAGGAAGCCTTTTCATATAAGGCTAAGCCAAACAAATGTGGTGTTTCTGTTTCATGTGAGAGGCTGTTGAAGCTTGGGTCTAGTCAAACAGTTATCTACAGAGGGGTGACCTTTCTAGAAGCACGAAAGGTAAGGGAGAAAACAATCACTTGTTAACATCTAATTTTAGTGTACTTGACAACTTAATCTGAGTTCAGTAGGGTTTAATTTAAATAAATTTAGAAACAAATCAACATAAATCGATTTCAACATAATCATATAAAATTACAGAAAGACCAAGATAAGACAAAATCTCCTGAAGAGATTTACCCTATATAATACAATGTAGAAGACTAGCTCCATGATGATGCAAGCAATCAGGAAAATGAACTGAGGATTAAATTGCATCAGATGATTTTTCAAAGTTAGCATGAGCAAGCTATCTCTCCCTACACAACCTTAAAAGGGGCAACCCTAAGCTAAGAAGCATTCGGTAAGGGTGAAATCAGAAAGATGTCGGAGTCTTCAATAGAAGGCACTCCAACCATGGGTCAAGTAGCATAAAGCCACACAAGCAGAAGCATTTATTGCTCCCTTTGAAAACCTAAGATGACTCTTCTGTCCCTCACTTTGTTCAGCATAAAATATTGATTGCAGTCAGAGTAGACAATTCCACGTGATATTTGCCAGTGAATTTCCATAGCTTGAGTACAACTGGATTCTTTCACCACCTTTCCTACATTGATAAGTTACAACTTTGTTCGTCCTTGGTCATTCCTCTCCTTTTCCATGAGAACTTGCTTCCTTGCTTGTTACTGTGCTTCTGCTTTCCAACTTTATCTTCTCATACCTTGCTATCTTAAGAAAATAAAACCCTCTATGCTAACTAATGAGGCTTTCTTTCTCCATACATGTAGTGGAAACAAAATACAAATACACACATTCTACATTGAAGGTTAAATACAAATTACGAGTTAAACTCTAAACGTGAGCATGGACACAACTGATTCTCGAGGCCCATTCTAGTCAATTTAGTAGTGCACAGGGTTACAGAAAATCCAACAATTCATTTGGCCTAATGAGGAGACACCACTAAACAGACGGTGAACGGCCTTTAATGCGAAGAAACACAGTGAGTTGAAAAGACAATTCTCACTCCACAATGCAAAGCCCAACGCCTTTGGAGCACTCCTGTGCTCTTGATCACGGGCGGAATGAAGGCAAAAACAACGGCAGTCAGAGGGAGCCTTAGATAAGTGTCTCAAGTCCCGCCCTGGTGGGCGTGTGCCAAAAGGCCTACTGGTACTTGATGTTCCCTTCCGTGTGTTATCCCAGTGGATGCCGTGGTACACCAAAATTAAAATACAGATTTCTCCCAGTGGGTCGGGTGAAACTGCCCCTTACATCCTGCTGTGCATGCAGCTTCACTCACAATGGCCCGTCTGTTCCTCAGTGCTTCGAATCTTCAAAGCGCCCGGTCTGCACCACATACGGCAGGGCGTCTCCGCGACCTAGGCCAGGCCGCAAAACATGAAATAATTCATTTGGCCTAATGAGGAGACGCCACTAAACAGACGGTGAACTGCCTTTAATGCGAGGAAACACAGTCAGTTGAAAAGACAATTCTCACTCCACAATGCAAAGCCCGATGCGTTTCGAGCACTCCTGTGCTCTTGATCACGGGCAGAATGAAGGCAAAAACAACGGCAGTCAGAGGGAGCCTTTGATAAGCGTCTCAAGTCCCGCCCTGGTGGGCGTGTGCCAAAAGGCCTGCTGGTACTTGATGTTCCCTTCCGTGTGTTATCCCAGTGAATGCCATGGTACGCCAAAATTAAAATACAGTGTTCCCCCAGTGGGTTGGGTGAAACTGCCCCTTACATCCTGCTGTGCATGCAACTTCACTCACAATGGCCCGTTTGAGGGTTACAGAATATATGCACATTTCTACACACACAAGAAAAGCAGCTCCATAATACATGTATAAATTGTAAAGAATTATGAAGATATCATTCTAAATGCACCTGCATTAAATAGATTCCTGTTACACACATAAATGTTTAAGCATTAGAGAAGAGACCTGAGATAGACAGCAACAGCAACCAAGCATGAACAAGGCACCGATTAAAAGTCCACTCTAAGTGTATGTGTTGAATTGGAAACTAGTGGTCTTCAATAGACAGATTATACTGTCTGTAACCCAGACCCAAAAATGTCACTACCGCCTGAAGTAAAACTTTGCTTTGGTAGACATTGGAAAAGAGTGATGAATCGTATTGTATAGGCTTAATAGCAGGAAGAATATATTTATGCATTGACTAGTAAATCCTATACAATGCCATCTTTAGCTTAACACTTAAAAACAATGATGGCAAAACGTTTTTTTCAGCATTTTAATATTTGGTTGGTGGAATGTATGTGGTGTAAAAACTCAGTTATGGCTCTCGCCTTCAAAAATATTAGAGAAAGCCATGAAACAGGAGCTGATGGAGTACGTGGATTCTAACAATATCCTGGACTCCTCTCAGCAAGATTCCAGGTCACAACACTCTACATAATCTGCTCTGATAATGGCAACTGAGGAGATTCATAAGGTCATGGATGAAGGTGGTAGAGCTGTTTTAATCCTACTTGATTTAACTGCCACTTTTGACACCGTAAATCATGTGGGCCTAGTGCAGCCGCTTAGAGCCGTTGGTGTCAAGGATACAGCCTTAACATTGCTCATGTCCTTCCTGGGCTCCAGGGTACAACAAATCTACTGGGACGGAATTCAGACCGGAGAATTCTTTCTCCCATGCGGAGTCCCTCAAGGATCAGCATTATCCCCCACATTGTTCAATCTGTATGTCACCCCACTGGCCAAATTGATAAAAGATCAAGGTTTAACACTAGTATCGTATGCAGATGACACCCAGTTAGTGGTATCACTTACACAGAGTGTCGAAGCTACTGCATAACGGTTTCGAAATTGCCTCACTAGTGTGATGGGCTGGATGAATACAAACTTTCTAAAGCTCAATACAGAGAAAACTGAGGTAGTAGAATTTGGCCAAAAACCCTCAATCTGAAATCACCTATGGTGGCCCCAGAAGCTGGCACCTGTCCCATCCCTGTGCCAAAGGCAAAGAATCTAGGTTTTCTGATTGACAAGGACTTAACACTTACCTCACAAATCAATCAAGTTACCTCTGCCTGCTTTTTTATGGTTAAGGTTCTGCGAAAAATACTGCAGTTTATACCTTTTTCTTTAAGAAAAATGGTAGTAGGAGCCTTGGTTCTATTGCGAATTGACTATTGCAATGCGCTGTATGTTGGAGCTGGGGAAAGATAGCTTTCCAAACTTCAGTTATTGCAGAATGCTGCCGTAAGAATACTGTTGGATGTCCCTAAACATCACCTGACGTCGAGTGGCATAAGGCAGCTACATTGGCTCCCAGTCCGAAGACGAGTGGACTTTAAGGCGTTATGCCTAGTCCACAAAGCTGTATATGGAGGAGGTGCAGTGGATATCAAATCTCTTTTTCCGCGGTATGTACCGACCCGCGCATTAAGGTCTGGTAGTCTGGGGCTGGTCTGCCTCCCTAAGATAAGAAGAGCCCGATGGAGAGGCAAGGGTTTTTCATTTCAAGTGGCAAAGCGATGGAACTCCCTCCCTACAGAGCTATGCTTGCAAGGCAACAAGATCCTGTTCAGAAAGGCATTAAAAACATGGCTTTTCATAAAATCCTAGTTCAGGTGCAGCCACTCCTTATCCTCCCTCAGCGCCAACACGCCTCGGCAATAGTGCGCTTAATAAATAACTCAGTCGGTCAGTCAGTCGCCTTCCCAATGATAGGCAGATGCATTCAAGCTCAATAGCTGGGGAGCAGAGCTCTAAAGAGGAGACCATGTGGTCTTGTTTATTGTATACTACTGTTTGTGTTGCGATTCGCAGAGGTAGGTGGGCATTCCATGCCAGGTGAGTCTGACTTTGGCCTAGTAGTTTCCCAATGCTGCAGCTATTTAGAGCATCTCCAGATCCTCTTTAAAGCACTCTTTCTCTGCCCACGTATGTCGTGCTTCACATTCAGCACCCTGTCTCTTAACTTTACGCTAAGCTCTTTTCTTTAGTAATATTGAAGCAGACTGCCCGCGAGAGGGCATAGGACTAAATCATTCTTGGTTTCTTCAGATTCTAAGCTCAATTTGATTCCAACAACGCATCCGTGCGGGGCAAACTTTTTTCTGTTTTTCGCCTATATGTCTGCAATACCACGCTGCAAATTACAAGCACAGTCTTCAAATAAATTATAATCTTACCGTCTCTTTTATTTGTTTAAAGAATTCCTATAGAAATGTAAATCTGTCACAAAATATTAGTATGCACACAATCACTTCTGTTCCATGCAGACATGTTAACAGTGTTCCTGCTTCAGTGCAGACTGAAGTCGGGTGGATATTGTGCCCATCTAGTAGTTATAATTTCCCATCTGACTGTAAAAACTGTAACTTTTGCTTGTATTTCTAAGGTGATTTGATGGAACATAAACACCACTGATTCATAAATGACTAGTTATTAGTCATCAATAAAAGTTTGTCACTTTGTAAACTACCACATACGTGTTCTACAATGAAAAGCTGCATTAGGGCCCTAATGAATGGGACTGGGGTTTTACGATAATGACTTGGTGGCTCTGATTAAAAATGTACAGCTATAATTTTATCCTACGCGTCTACACAGCAAATTGTAAAAGCCAGGACCTGCACGAGCGATTACGAAGTGCATTAAACTGTATTTGCATATAAAAACATTCCTACACAATCGCCTTCTAATTTGTAGTTTCTCGCATTTAGGCATCAAAGCTGCATTTAATGTCATTGGTTTTCACTTTATTAGCAGCTGCTGCGTTCAAATGAATTTAAATATATCCAGGCATAGAGAAAGTTCGATTTATGTGGAGTAATTGCGAAATCATGTGTGAAATTCACACTAAATTGTGAGATTTATCTGTTGCTTTAAAGGCTGTGTTGTTAAGGGGGTGAGTGAGACTGGGCTATGCTTTCCTATAACTCTTGCACTTCTACATGTTTTTGCACAATTTGTTTGCATGAATATTAAATTGCATGTCTTACAGCAGGATGCTAAATGTTCATAAATCACATCTTATTATATTGCTGAATTACCCGTTCCTATTATCGCTATCAAAACAGTCAGGAGCAAGATACATTCAAATGAACACCAGCAGAGGTGGAAGTGTATCGAAATAAAGTTGCCTTGCAACCTGCCTATGGTGGTTAGGCAGATAGGATGCCTGCAGCAGGAGAGGTGGTGTTTGAAATGCACCACAGCTTAAAAGCCAAGGGCCATATAACAGATTCTTTTATGACATTCTTGTGGAAATAAAGATGATAAAGAAAGATATAACAGATAGGTTGCACTTGCCATGCTTGCACAATGGGGCACCTTAAAGCAGGTGTGCCGGATGCAAACATGGAAAGTGCATACTATCAGGAAGACTGCACTACTCTCAGGATAGCCGAGAACTTGCAATACCCCCAGGGCATCGCACTCAAGAGAAATCCAGAGCAACTCTGTAACAGTTGCTCCATGTTTCTCTGTGCAGGCGGCAACCCACCTGAACTTTAAAAGAGATTAGAAATCCCTTTGCAGGCGGGTGCAGTGAGTGGCTGCACCGACCTACAAGGGGATGTATGGGGGAATCCATGGGACCCCCTTTCATCCCTTTAGAGAGCTGCATTTACAAGGTGCACTGAAAGTACACAACTTTTTTGTGGTGCACTTTCAGTGTGCCTTCTTAAGGAATGTTTGCCTCTGCTCCCACTTCTGTAATAGGCCACAGGCGCAAAGGCAAAGTGATTACCTGATTTGCACAGGGCCACATCCCCATGCAAATGAGGGAACACCCTCTAATGATAGCTCTCGCTTTGTGTGTGTGCCAGCGCTATCTGTATTACAAAAGGGGCCACACAAGCATCTGGACTACAATTAGCATCAAGGAGTATACAATAATTACAATTCAACATTGAAAGGATGTGATGCTGGAATTGCAAAAAGACATATGCTAGAACAATGATACTAGTATGACATGTAGCAGAACTATATAACTGAGAAAATGGAAGTACTGAGTCTTAGTTTACATTAGTTTTTATAGTTCCATATGAAAGTACCTCATAGTGAGGTATATGCATAATAAAGATCAAATGTACTATACTTGTCCGCAGAGCTGTTTTTCAATAAAAACAGGTCTATCATAATTACTGCATAGTTTGTCTTCTCTAGCCACATCATTTAATCAATCCCTCTGCTTATTTGCCACTCCACTGCCCAGAATTTCAGTTGTCCTGCTTACACTATTGGAATTCTGGTTGACAGAGGTGAAGTATATGTTTTAGTTGTCCATATTTATAAGGTTTTGACTAGAAGATGGCAGTTTTAAAACCAAAGACTAGCATTTTTATAGCCAAGCAGAATTCACATGTACTTGCAAATATGACAGAAAGAAGTCAGTTTTTTAGCACATTTTTGTAACACCAGCTTCACAGCAGAGCACATAAATAGTGAAATAGTTACAAACTATCTGCACACATTTCTACTAAAAAGGCCATGTAATGGGCAGATGGGCTCAACCATGCGCTTCAAAAATTGTGAAAAAAAGCCGGTCATGTTTAAGGAAAGTGGTCGGGATTTGTATATAATTCTGTCTTGCCTCAAGGAGTACATGGAAAACACGATGTACTGTTCTCCACAAAGCGTTGCGCATTTATCCTTGGCTACTTCCAGTCATTGTAACAGCACATTAATTGGCTAGTATACTAGGAAACTCACTTTGTAACTATTGGAAACGTGTGGAACTAAACGCATTGTACATTTGAACCAACCTTTTATATATTGCAGTATCCACACAAAATTATATTTCCAAGTTGCAAACAAACGTGTGAAGTGAGCCTTATTGACTGGCAGGGTCGAGCTGGCAGTGCCCAATGGGCTGGACTGACAAGGCAATGTATAGGCCGGTTTTTTGGAACACATGTGGGCCTGTTTTAATCTCTGCTGAGTCAGTTTTTACTGTTGATTTCCCGATATTAAACCAAATATAGCTTGCTGCAAACTCAAATCCATGCAGTCTTTCATACCTTGCAAAACACTCATACAGTGTATCTGCCCCAATTTGCAACCGTGGGCAACTTTTTTAGCTTTGTAATTCAATAATGGGGGTCACTTTTATTTTAGTGCCTATTTTCTGTCCCAGTCCGACTTAACACCCTTATAATAAACAGCAAAAAAAACTACAGTTATCCACAACCTCATGAGTGAGTAGTGATGAGAAACACAAGGGTTGGTGTGACACTACAAAAGCATTTTTCATTATACACAAGGGCAACTTTACACATGGGTTGCACTACCATCCTGTGGTCATTTTTCATTTTGTGACTTATACAATTGTAGGGCCACAGAATAACATCTGTTTTCTTTTTATCAAATCAGAACAAAAGCTTTGGGTTTGTATACGGATGCTCACCGAGCAGTGCATCAGATGTTCTGTCACAATATGGTTGTTAAAAAACAAACTTTGTCAACTAGTTAACACGTAGGCCCTTATTACAAGAATAGGTGATATTTATAGCACATAATAAATAATGATACCACAGGGTGCTTTATTTATTGAGTGCAATAACTACACATTTTAAGAGTTGAACTACACCTTTTACGAGTTGTTGTTGGGATAGAATTTGAGGATTGTGGCATTTAATGTGCCAAGTTACAGTAAATACTGTATGGTTTTCTCCATTACATTTTAGTAGGTTTGAACTGCTGAAATTTAACAATTTGGCAAGATATTTAATGCATACGATGATTATCGGATTAGTTAAATACCTAACAACTCGTAATTCCAACTGTGTGTAAACAGAGGCTTATGCATGGGTCAGATTTAACCGCCCAACTGGTAATCAGGGCTTTAGGGTTGATAACTCTTTTGATGTCTGCTATGAATAATTGAAATGTTAATTCATGTTTCCTTTTTATCCTCCAGCAATGGCAAGTCGGCAGGTTGACATTGCTACTCAAGGATGGTTTATCGGTCTGATGTGTGCAGTCGCACTTCTTATCTTGATACTGCTGATAGTCTGCTTTATCAAAAGAAATAAAGGAGGGAAGTATCCAGGTATGTTATTCCTCAAATGTCTCAGCCAGTGTGTAATGCAGAAGGATTTCTTTATTCAACTGTTCAAAATCTTCATCAGTACTGTAATTTTGATCAGTGCAACTGCTTTTGTTGTGGCTGGTCCCAAATTGATTGTTCCTTAGTTGGGGTGCCTGGTAGTCCACCTCAAGTAAAAGGGCACTATTCCTGTTAGGTCCAGTAAAATTTCTAATAATTTTAATCTGAACTCAACCCCTGGTAGATATGGCACCGAGCAGACTAAATTTAAGAAAATGGGTAAAGAATTTAGAAGTACCAAAACAGTTAAAAAGTCAAAAACACAACACAATAAAACCCCCACTCTAATTTATAAAAATCGATAATAACTGAACAAAATGATAGCCAAATAACAAAACCCCATTAAGGTGAACCTGAGTTATGAATTTTTGAAGTTGTAAATAAAAATAGCACCAAAAAGCATTAAGCTCCTACCTCGGTCATCGGTTTTTGCGTAACTGGTACCCAGGCATGATTTAAGACTGACCACGATGCAGTGCGAGGCAGATACCAAAACCTTGTTTGACCGAGCTTGAAGTTCTATCTTTGGACTTAGTCTCTGAAATGGAAGTCAAAAATACTGAATGGGGTAGGCAGGAGGCTGTGGCCTAGAAAGGCTTCACAAGGCTGAATAGCTGTCAGATGCGGTCCTGACAAAGCAGTTGACTGGGACGGGAAAGCTCAAAGTGGTAGAAAATGTGTGCCCAAGGAATGTTCATCCGCTCAGACACTTTTGGCGCCTTAGCCCGGTGTAGATTTCCATGTTCGAATGTAATCACTTTTGAGGGGGCCTAGATTCCTCAAGTGGGCAAGATTGTAAGCTGTAGCCCAACAGGGCTCCAGGAGGCCAGATAGCCTCACCGCGACATCCCATTGATATGGATTTGCTACTGTGCAAAAGCTCAGAGCAGGAACAACCTGAATCTCTGGCCTAACAGCAACTTACATTCATCAGATTGACTTGGCAGGTTTGTCCTCATCCTACAGAAGTCTTAGCAGCCAAAGGTTTCTAAGTTTCAGGTTTTTAAGAAGCTTAGGAGGAGTACACTTTGACAAGCCAAGGGTACCAAGACCTCAGGAACATCACTTTGGGGATCATGACTCACTCCAGCAGAAGCCACCAGGAGGGTGAAGGACAAGTCCAGTTGGAATTGTTCATCTGGGCTCTTCAGAAAAAGGGGCTTCTTACATATGTGTGTAGCCCTGTAACTTAACAGGAGGTCAGCCAACTGACCCTTGCTATGCCACAGTAGTTTTGCCAGGAGCAAGCTTCTGGGTGAGTTATGTTCATGCCCCCTCCCTGAACAATATTCAAATAGTTCCAGGGGGTAGTCCTACCCACTTCTGGAGCAGTTCCTATTGCTTGACAGTAAACGATCCCACACTGCACCTCTCTTCCTGAATCCAACATGGCAGTACCAATCTCCATTTGGGAAGAGCCTTTGTGCCCACCCCATTGATGTGGTCAGAGAATTGGACAATTACTCATCTGTAGTCTCTTCAAACCAGTTCTGGAGGCAGCTTCTTTTCCACTAGAATTGGTGCTTACCTGAATGGGGAAGCAAAGAAGGGCCCTGTCCAAGTGTCAGTTAACATTGCCCTATGGCATGGTTGTCCTCTTTGAAGTTAATCAAAGTTCATGGTCCTAGCCCAGATGGTAATCCTGCTAGAGGAGAAACATCTTGCCACACCCAGAGGTTTATGTACTGCTCTGGGAGCAGTGTCACACCTCTTCAAGGGGGCTATTCAGCTGCCAGGTGACAGTTGAAACCTTATGCAAATGGCCTCCAGGTGCCTTTGTCAGGGAACAAGTAACCTTCTAAAAGTACCTTTTCCTTAATAGTTAGTATATATGGATTTTACTGCTAAATTGAAATTTGAATACTGTTAATGATAGTCTTTGAGTTCTATTTCTAGGGGTTTCCTGACCGAAATTTGCATTATTAAATGGAATAATGTAGCTGAATGTTTTCCTTATGGAACAGCAAGCTCTGCTACAGTGAACAAAGCTTTTGGGTTTTATTTCACTGTAAGGATATGTTTAACATTGAATATTTAAATGTTCTGCTTTAAATTATCATGCACCCTTCCATATGGGTAATATGGCTCACTTAGGGGAGACATATTAATATATAAAATGAAGATTTATGGCTCTGCAAAGGGGTTACAATGACCAAACTGAAATGTTCAGTTTCAAACTGCCCACAATAGCAGGCCTGCAGTCATGTTTGCAATTTCACTGTAGTGGGTTCCACAATGGATGCTTTAGCCCATAAGTAAGTTACAGGCCCTGGGCACACTTTGTGTCATATACTAGGACTTTTTGGTAAGTTAAATATGGCAAGTCGGAGAATAAGCAGCTTCAACATGTTTTAGGGGGGTCAGAGCGCATGCACGTGGCTGGTTAGCAGAGCCCCAGAGCATGGAGTCAAAAAAACAGCAGCATCAATCCATACAAAAGGGTGGTGTTCATACAAAAAGAGGCATTTTCCTACAGGATACCATATAGAGCAGATTAAAGTAGGGCTGAAACGCCTTACAAATTGACTGAGAATATAATAGCTGAGCTCCCCACACGTCTGCAGGAGTGCTCTCTTCAACATACTGAAGATGAACTAATTCATTATTCCATCAACATATAGATTTGTGGCTGTTGGATGCACAAACAACACAGGCGTGAATATGATTATAGTTTGTACATTTGACTAATAAAACAAATCTTTGACAACTCTCAAAAGCTTAACAAAATGCAATGTGACATGTTTTAGAGCTTCCTAGATTGAGTTACATTAGAGAAGGACTCGGACAGCTTTCTTGGATACCAGTTGAGTGGTGGATCTAATACATGATAGCTTTCCTGATGCTAAATAGGTTTTACCAAAGTCCAGAATATCTAAATAAAAGGAAGTTGCTCTCAACCCTAAAGAACTCACCAAATTAAATACGGCACTTCTATGTCTATAGCCAGTTCCACCAACAGCAGTAGCATCCTTGAAGCAGCAGCTCGTTAATCTGTCCTCTTCAAGCCTACTTGACACTTCTGACTCGCATCCTAAAAGTGCAGAACATGGTTTACCACATGTATTTGGATGATCCACTGTGCTATCTAGAGGAGGAGGACAGAAAGCAACGTAATTAGGTGGCTGAGTAGTCACTAGCATAAAGACCATACAATATAACAATTATTAGGTGGGCATACCTTCCTAGGCATCCTAGAGAGTCTAAGAGATTTTGAGACTTCAATTGCGAACATGAACTGCCTCGTGTGGAATTGTAGCCTATTTCACTTTCTGGTAGTGATCAAGCTGCCAACATAATGTTGAGAAGCAGTAATTGGCAGAATGCCTTCTCATTTGATTGGCGTTTTGAGTAGATACACTGTTGGCACACTACCTGCACTTGGATTGATTTGGAGAAATTACAACTTCTTAAACATATTTGTTGGATGAATTAAATTGTTGACGCAGGGGACGATGCAGTAATTGCTCAGACATGTTTCAGAAGTAATGTGAGGATCCCTTTGTTAGTGAGATGTTGAGAAAGGACGCCAAGGGTTTTGATGAGCTATCTGCCCAGTCGTTATTGTTATTGTTATTGAATATTTTGTAGCGCGCTCTATTACTCACGAGTATCCTGGCGCGAGGGGTGAATGTGCGAGGAGCAAAGAGGAGGGCGATGGGAGCGTTTAGATAATTAGGTTAAACAGATGGGTTTTTAGGCCTTTCTTGAAGTGGACTATATTCTGCATTATGCGGAGGTGGAGAGGAAGAGCATTCCAGGCTCTAGCTACCAAAACAGATAGAGATTGACCACCCAACCTGGCAAACTTAAATCTAGGCAGCACCATTCTACATTGGTTGGCAGATCTGAGGCAGCGGTTGGGAACATAAAGAGCAAAACGTTTCCTCAAGTAGTCTGGTCCGAGCTCATGCGTCGCTCTGAACGAGAGAACCAGCGCTTTAAAAAGGATTCGCTGTGCCACCGGAAGCCAATGGAGACTACGCAGGTGGGAGCGGACGCTAGACCTCCTAGGGATATTAAACAGGAGTCTAGCTACCGCGTTCTGAACCACCTGAAGCCGTTTGATCAAATAAGATGGTATACCGGTAAATAGGGCATTCGCGTAATCCAGCCTAGAGAGAATAAGGGCCCGCGACACTGTCTCTTTGGCATCTCTTGGCAGTAGGGGAAAAAATCTACGCAGGGCTTTGAGGGTTCCAAAACAGACGCCTGTGAGTTTTTTGATGTGGTCGTCGAACTTTAAATTATCTCCGAACCACACCCCCAAGTTCTTAGCTGGGCCACCCATAGATTTAGGACAGGGAATGTCATGTGGCCATAGAAGATCTCTGAAGTTACCGGGGAAGGTTCCATAAAAAAGGACCTCCGATTTGTCCTCGCTACACTTTAATTGAGCTAGTGCGAGCCAACGGAAGACAGAAGAGAGGCAATCATGAACAGCCGACGTATCCAGATTGTCACCTGGCCAGGTAAACAAAAGTTGGGTGTCGTCGGCGTAGGCCATCATTTTTGCCCCAAAATGTTCCGCCAAATAAATCAAAGGGGTCAGATAAACATTAAACAGCAGGGGGCTGAGTGTAGACCCCTGCGGTACTCCCGTGGAGAGCATCCTGGGCTGAGATGCATGTGGTGGCATCCAAACCTGCTGAGTCCTATTGGTCAAAAATGACGTCAGCCAGTCCAGGGCTAGATAGCAGAGAGTCTGGAGATAGCAGTCATGGTATAACATTGGCAAAATGGAATCACAAAGACCCTAGAAAGTTCATAAGGTTTTTAACCTCATTGTTGCATCTGAATCAGAAATAGGTTAAGAGGGAAAAACACTAATAAACAAATGATAGGGGTATAGCTTTGACTGGTGGTTTAAGATATAGAAGATAACCCATATTGGACATCATTCTTGTTAAGAAATCGAATATTCCACTTGTCACATTAAAGTGCAACCAATATAATTGTTTTACTCAGAATCAAGGCAAAACTGCAACTAAGAAAGGTTGTGACAAATTGTAGCATTGTCTGTATTTGTACGCAGCTCAGATGCCGATTTGTGATAAATGCCCCGGTACAGTATGGTGTGGACTTGCGGATGCGGTTGTGTGGTACTCTACACACACTTGAGAGTCTGCAGCATGCAGCAAACCGCAGAGGAAATGTCTTGTCTCCCATTTTTTAAAAACACATTTGTGGAACTCTAATCTTACCTCCTGTTACACGATTTTCTGCTTTTCAGAAAGCATCTTAAAATTTGGTTTTGGGTGTCTTTCTATGGGCAGATTTTTGATTGTTAAAAGGACAGTGGCTGCCAGTTGTGTTTATCGGTTGCCATGGATTAGGTGTATGCTGAATTTTTGTGTTTCTCATTTTAGTGTGTTTTAGGTATACTCTTTCAAACTGCACGGTGCTCGCATGCATTCATGGCTTGTTCTTGCTTAATTAAACAAGAAACTAATAAATATATAAAAACACTTATGTGGGAGATTATAGCACCTATCCCATAGCATCTGATGGAATATGTTAAAGTCGCTGAAATAAACTAAAAAGTTCCAATCAGTATCTAATATTAATATAATGTCACTGATGATACACCGTGCAATGATAATATAAACAAATATATATCGGAAAATACCCTGTGGACCACAAGTCTCAGAATGTATTCTAAACGAAAGAACGCAACAAAATTAAACGTTGTTTCATCTGAGATAATAATATTCTTGAATACATTTGTGGGCTTGCTTTCTGATATTGAGAATGCGACAAGAGGGAAATCTGTGCTAAGACAAATACCACAAAGGTCACAGCCCTTGGAATATAATTGACCGTTTGCCAGAGCTTGGAGCAGAACTAAACTTGTGAACAAAAACTATTGGTTTAAAGTCTTGGTTTGGGAAATTTAATTTAAAAAGGCTGCATCTGTTTTAAATACCGCAAAGCGAATATTTGGAGAGTAAATATTTGAACAATTGTCTTTTTGAGTCTCATTAAAATACCGACTTATCTATAATAGCAGATTTAGTCCTGCATTTATTGTACTACAGCTGGGTAACTGTAGAGAATGGGGATATTTTTTACTGTGGGGTTCTGAGTGAAATTATGTTGGCAATGAGAATGAAGCTCAAGTTGTCTCTGATATCACTCAGGACCCCCGGGTAAAACATTCCCTTTATCCACAATTACCCCGTCTACAATTTACTTTCATATATGCGCCCTCCACACTTTCATCCCCTGATAAGAAGAGTAGTACAGTAGTAGAGGACTAATGGGGGGAGACGTAGCCCACCTGCTGCCCCCAAAATGCTTTGTGCTAACCTTCCCTCCCACAAATATGAAAAATTACCTGCAGTACTAGGCCCACCACCACCCTTTGCATTACCTTTCCCTCCACTGCCATATGATAAATGAAATGGCCTGGTATCCTGCCACCCACCCAAACTACCATAATCATTACTCTCCCTTTAATACCTCAAGTCCTGGTGTCCAGCAATCCAGCCCTGAAACACCTGCATTACCCACCCAAACGCAAAACAAATGGATTCCTGCCATGCAGCCACATGATCCGCTCAAATCTACCCCTCCCACACCAAAACATAAATATATATTCCCATCACACTTCTGCGCCTTCACTTCCCCGAGTACCCACATTCTGCTCTCCCTGGAGCAGTGACTTGCACTGTGCTACTAGGTCAACACACATTTAAAATCGCTGTTATTGTGGGTGACAGCTAGCAATTGGTGCAAGCAGTGTACCACTTACGTTCTCCAGCCTTCTTTGGGTTTTTGGAACCCCATGAGAGGAGGAGAAGGTGGGTGAGACTACCAGCTGCAATTGGGTTTTTATATTCAGGTCTCTCCCAAGACCTTCTGATATAGCAATAGTGGGGAAAACATGTTTTCCCCACTATTTCTACATCACATTTCTATATAATCAGATTTCAGTTCTAGCTATGCAAGCTGATGGTTCTCAATGGGAGCCAAATATAACATTACATTTTGATAAGACATTGCAATAAAATCCAGGGGTAAGAGG
The DNA here is from genome assembly GCF_964261635.1 of Lissotriton helveticus. Taxonomy (NCBI): domain Eukaryota; kingdom Metazoa; phylum Chordata; class Amphibia; order Caudata; family Salamandridae; genus Lissotriton; species Lissotriton helveticus. The sequence continues at coordinate 762,023,547 of NC_136057.1, read as the reverse complement.
TTGGATAGGAAATGCAAATTATTAATAAGTATGCAAATATTGCTTAAAAATCAACTCTACATTTCTGAAACATAAGCACAATGATAAGTTTGTATATATACTGTTGACGAAACACACTCTTGTAGTTTTCTTTAATGTGGACCCCGATTAATTAAACCATTTGAAATGCTTGAAGTCCCTCACTGTAGTCTATATTTTTTGTATTTAGCTCTGAATGCCTTTTCTGTACATTATAACTTTACAATTAAAAACCCAAAATATCAGAATTCTTTTTGTAGGGCAATGCCTCTTTGTGCACGATCACCCCCATTTTTTTGACTGATGCAACTGTTTCTTTTTTGACTCTGTGTACTTGAGCTTTGCTAGCAGTCCCCAGTGCAAGTGCTGTGACCCTTACAACATGTAGGAATTGGCTACACCTATAATTGGCATATTTACTTTACCTTTAAATCCCTTGTAGATTATACAAAGTATACCCAGGTTCTGTTAAGTAAATGTTCCAAGCCTCTTCTTTAATATTAATAATAAGTTACCCATAACTAAACCTTAAATATCCATAAGGTAGGGTGTATGGTATTTAAAGTAGGAAATAAATACGCTTAATGTTAAATATGTCCATACAATGAAAAGGCATCAAGCACTATTTTCACTGTAGATGGTTAGCTTAATTAAAGTTAAATAAGGTTATATCTTCTTAGGAAACAGATACGCAGTTAATTCTTGAGCCCTATAAAGTATGTATTACGAGCCCAAGTCATTCGTAAAGTTAGATTTGTAATAGATATTTCACATAGGATACTTTTTACCAGTCACCTTTTACCTACCTAAAGCCTCTGGAAACTAATTTGTGTGAGTGCCCAACTATCATTCAGAAGCTGAATCGCTCCTTTGATCAGGTATGAACTTGCTTCCAGAGCTGAGACAAGACAAAGGCCTTGGGTGTATCGAGGTGTTCTGTTCCTTTGACAGGATGACCATCTGGGCACTGCCCAGGAACTTAATTAACCTCAAAGTGACCTACCTTGTCACACGTAGTTGTAGTTAACACCTGTGCCTACCCTCTACTTTTTCCCTCTAGTAAGCCAGGCACAAATCCCGGTGGGATTGGTGCTGCTACCCCACCTGGTTTTGAATTACCACAAAGGAGGGGTTTCTAATTTCCCTGGCTACATCTCTAGGGTGAGCACAGAAGCTCTTCACAGGAAAAGTAAGGTTCTGCGATGTGAACTGCTGCAAATGTGGATAGGGTTAACCCTGGGAACTTTTTCCCTACTTATTAGGGAGTAGTCCGGAGGCACTACCACCCACAGTTTAGTGCCAGTCATAAAAGTGACTAAGTCTGAACATAGAAATCTTCTTTGGCCGAAGGCACCAAAAGTATCCGACTCATGAGAGGCCTTCCTTGGGTGAGAATTTAGAATTTTGAATTTCTCCCTCTCTGAGGTTTCCCACCAACCAGTTTCACCAGGATGTCTTTTAACAGTGACAATCTGTCCCCCAGGAACCCTTCTCCGCAGCGTGCTGCCTTGTCCCACTGAGGATTTTTAACTTCCATTCAGAGACTAACTAAGAAGGTAAATCTTCAAACTGGTAAATACCCCTGTCCGGTCTAGTGTGACTAATTGTGCAGTTGAATCTTTGCACCTTTTGGCACTATTTTCTGATAGAACTTTAAGATTGCATATACCCAGTTCCCATTCTTGGATTTTTGGGATTTTGTGTAATTTTGTTACCAACAAAGTCCACTAATGATGATCAATATCTGTCGGTGGAATGCATATGCATGTAGATCTGCCCTGTAGGATCATCAGTGGGCTCTGGTGGTAGTAATGAATCGTCTTGTAGAGAATATTCAGGACCCAGATATGTGAGGTCATGGAAAAGAGAGGGTTTATTTTAAATTAGGTTTCTTTTTCGTAGTGAAAGAAAAGGAAGATGCACATGCAGATCCAGAAATTCAGCCCATGAAGGAAGATGATGGAACTTTTGGTGAATACAGGTGAGAACATTATAACACCAGCTCTTTCTGTTTTCTTCTTACAGTGATTGTATAATATAAGAATTTGTAAAACCTATTTGCTCTTAGAGGGAAAACTAACAAAAATAGGGTTTTCTAAACTTACATATGAATATGATCTATTTTACAAATATGTATTATGGATGAGGAAAACACATAAGTGACACAATAACCACAACTCTCACAAATCACAAAAAATCAAGAAGGCATGATCATTTAGAAGTCAAACTGTCACATGGTACTAAGCTCATTCAGGTATTCAGTATTATAAACTAGGCTCAAAGTCATTGTTTTAATAACAAATGCTGATGGTTTGTAATAACATAAAATCACATTTTTAGATGATGTCTTCCAGGGTGAATGCTTCCCATTTTTTCTATGTTGAAGGCTTTGCTGCATGTTTTGTACGTGTAGGATTTATCAATGAAACATTGACATAAGGCAATTCTGGAGCACAGCAACAGAGGTTCCAAATGTTCTCGAGAGGATTCCTTAAACACGTTATTTATTGCGCATGTTGATCCCTGGCAACAAATATACCTCAGAATCATTTGTATTTCTTCACAACTTTCTGAAAATAATACAAAATGTGAAGGAGTAAGAAAATATAGATTCCCTAAGCCTATTGGGTCATCCTTTGTATTAAATTATTTAAAGAAAATATCACAAATTGATCACCACTGAACAACGGGGTTTCTCCATCATTACTAAAACAGAATGATCTCTTCTTAGTTTCCTTTGACATCATTCAGCTGTTACAAAGTTTTGCAGTTGAGCTGTTGATGACACAACAGAGCCAATATATCTTGCATTGTGTACAGTGAGGAAAGTGGCCTCCTACAACATCTTACTGCTTAATATAAAATAAAGCAGTGCTTGACAGTTGCAGGAACAGACAGGCTCCAGCTGTCTGAAACTCTTATTTTAAAAAAACGTATATCACCTCTTATTAGTAAAAGCGTATTTAAAGGCTATTTACACTTCTCATTAGGAAGCAGGAACAGCATGATGTAGAACAGTGGTTCCCAAACTTTTGACTCCTGAGGACCCCCATTGAGTCACCACTGGAAGCCGGGGACCCCAAGCAATTTGTATGAGTTAAATTTCAAACATTAAAACAATAATTCGAAAAAATACACACGTGTGCTCACAAAACAAATACTCAAAGTACTAAGGGTTTTGGGGCCAGATGTACGACCATTTCATTTAGTGCCTCGCAATTGGCGACACATTGCGAGTGGCAAATTGCGAGTCGCTAAATGAAATGTACAACAGTGTGTTTAACACTGTTTGGGATTCCCAATGGGGTCGCAAATTACGAGGTTCATTAATATTAAGGAGCCTCTCGCAATTTGCGAGCCCATTGGGAATGCCTGCCCTCCCAGAGATGGTGGCCTGCTGGGCTCTGCAGGCCACCATGTCTCGGACTGCTTTTAAATAAAGCAGTTTTTTTGAAAAAAATGCAGCCTGTTTACCATGCATTTAAAAAAAAAAGAAAATGAAACGTTTTCGTTTCATTTTCTAAGGGCAGGACAGAGGTCGCTGGGGCCACTGCCTGCCCGTAAAAAATTATTTTGCATGCATTTGCAATGGGGAAGGGGCCCCCTGGGGACCCCTTCCCATTTGTGAATGCATTACCATCTACTTGAAGTAGGTGGTAATTGTGACTGTTTTGCGACCGCAAAACATTTGTACATGGTTTTGAGACTCGCTATTTGGAAGGGAATGCCCCTTCCAAATAGCAAGTTGCAAAACCTATTTGAAAGTCGCAAACAAATTGTGACTCGCGAAATAGGCTATGTACATGGCCCAATAGGTTTTTGCATGCGCAAACGGGTTCGCGAACCCGTTCGCGCATATAAAAACAGATCGTACATCTGGCCCTTAGTATTTTATATTGAAGTAATAGCCCCACTGTCACATGTATTTCATTTGTTTTATAGCATCTCTCATATCATTGTAGGATGTCAGAGCACTTTTACATCACACACATATGGAGACATTGAATCATACATGTAAATCAGTGTGTATATAAAATGTTTAAAGAGTGCTTGGTCTGGAAAAGCACAAATTCAGGATTCAGAACATAACAGTGGCTAGCATTAACTTTAACATTAAAAATGTATTTCCACCCAAATATATCATTTTAGCAGCATCAGGGTAATGAATAACTGGGACAAAATATAAGTTACTAACTGGTACCATGCAGTTTGCAAGCAGCTATTTGATGACAGTTTATAGGTCCCTCTGCTAGATTACGATTGTCACATATGAAGTGCACAGTAACAAAAGAAACTCTGTGACAAAAGCAGTAACCACAAACCTAGGCACATAAAATACTGCTTTTTAAGATGCATGTTACACGTTCTTTGCAGTAGGCACATTAACCCTCTGTGCTACATTAGTTAAATCAAAGCTGCCACTGAACAAAACTCTCCTCGCTCTCCAGCAGGTACATTAATCACTGGCATTCTCTTGACACTTTTATTGTTGCTGGAAAGCTGCTAATTATACAAGAAACGTTTCTGTGCTTTTAAAACTGTTGCCTACGGACCCCCTGGGAATGTGTCACGGACCCCTGGGGGTCCGCGGACCACAGTTTGGGAAACACTGATGTAGAAGATCATCAGCAATTTCCTCCTTCACATCATGCACTGGAACCATGTACATTTGAGCTGTTCCAATTGTCTTGTGTGGCATACCTCTTTAAAACCTCAAATTGAGGAGTTTGCTTACCTTATATTCCACAGCTCCTTACTTCGAATGTTTTCGCATCCAGTGGCAGGACAACAGAATCCAAAAAGTAAATTGTACACACATGCCTGGCAAAACAGCATGAACATGCTTGCTATGTGTGTCATTTTTGACTTACTAGATTCCAGTGATGTTCTAGTTTTGCTAAAATTCAACAACCACTAGAAGCAAACACATAATACACATATTGCACAATGGATATAGTACACACAAAATGTAGCTCTACTGTTGCTGTAAATATTATCTAGAGACCTTTTTAAATAAATATAAATCCAACAGCATCGGCATGAAACCAGAAAAATAGCACCTGGGGTACGTTTCCTATGCTACTTGCAAATTCCATCGTTGAATGAACCTCTTATGGTGAAATGAAATATGAACATCACTCAAGTAACATATGGATGCTACAAATCACCTGCAATCATTAGGGTGACATATAGTTACACACATTATAATATAAAAATATTTATTCAAATGTCTTAATAAAAACAACATTTTAATTCAATAAATTATTTTACTCTACCACCATCTCAATCTGATTTGCAACAATCGTGTACTCTTTTATCTCACAAATCATCATTTAAATGTTCCTTATTTATTGATCTTCCATGTGACTGGTCCTTGACCAGTCCCAGAGACCAACGTGTTAGTTATGAAGTGCCTCTTGGCATGTCGGAAAACAAACCTATTTATTTTTTACCAGCCTAATATAAGATGGTGTTGTGGATGAGTAAGACTAACGTTCAACGGATCCCAGCAGTCTTGCTGCGTCTCAAAAGAAGCAGAAGTATATATATTTTTAACTCGACATCTCACATAACACTACTGTTTCAGAACAACTGTATGACATTGCTTTTTGCACTCTGTTCAAATTCCCATAATTCCATTGCGTATTTGTATCAGTGGAATTGAGTGCTTAGATAAATCAAAAGACAGTGGCCAACATGGACATAGTCAGTGGGAAGCATTCCTCTTTGAAAATAATGTCACTTCCTGCTGCATCCGCGCCATAAACCTAATTTAAACTCATTGCCTTGTGAGACATGCTTGCCTAATAACACTCATGAAGGACTTTGTCCTAAATATTCTTTGCTCTGGTTCTGTGAGTTTTGCTTCTCCTTAGCTCTTCATTTGGATTAATCAATCAAGTTATTTTGTAATATCCCCTTCCAGGAAAAGTTCTGTTATTCAGTTCTTGATATGATTTAAATATAGGCACATTATTTTTTTATTTGCTAGAGATGAACAGTCTAGATCTGCTAGATCTAATTGAGACTTGGTTTTGCTGTGACTCTTAAATCTTTCAGATATGAAAATATCTTTGATAATCATAGAAAAAAGCGGCTGGCTATTTCTGTGGGTTCATTGAAACTTTAAATAGCACCTCCACGTCCATAGACCTCATCATTTCATTTAAAATGTTAGCACTTACCTACGTTATGGCATCCCCACCATATCTCTCGAGCTGGCCGAGTAATGAGTAGGTCTTATGTTATGGCAAGGCAGCCATGGCTGTACTGACGTTAATAGTGTTAACATACCCTCCGCCTGTTCCTCGAAGGAGCTAGTAAGCCCTCCAAATTGGGATGGTCTACCAATACGGTACCTCATTGTTAGGTTGCTTTAAGTGCTTGATTCACATCTGACACTAATACTGGATCCAACCACTGCGTAAATAGTATTAACTTGGTCCTGATGAATTGCCACGTGATCCTCAAGACACATTAGGCAAGAAACATGTCGACCACCATTCCGTCGCCACCACTTTCCATAATCTCAGTGGTGGCACACCTTTTCTGATTTTAATTGAGACCAATGGGCTCGCTGAATAAATTGGATTTTTAGTACCACTGTGCCTCATTTTAGCTCTTTTTGCACAATTCCCTGCACACCTTGCACCCACATCTACACTACGAGGCCCTATACCCAGACTGCACCCAAAAGCTTGGGATGAAAAGATCCCCTCATAGGGTGCCCGTCAGGCATTGCAGCGCCGGCTTGACAAGGAGCATGTCCTATGATGAAGCATGACACCCAGGGCTCCATGTGAAGGCTCCAAATCCCAAAGTGGAGACACCCTGCCTCCACCAGAGGGTTAGGGTGTTGGACCGACCAAGCCTCTTCCTCTTCTTCTCTCTCCAAGGAACTGCGTACCATATCCGCTTACCTCCACCTCATCAAAATACCTAATTTGTTCATTTATAACATCAAAGTCTGCGGTTCTGTTAATTGAAGACCTGTTTGCTGTTATGATGCCATTAACAATAAATTACAAAGGTCTTACTCTCTGTATTGATTTTAAAGTATGTTTTGATTATGCCTAGTGCCATTACATAAATCTACACAATCTCATTGAACTTTGACCAAGAGCCACATTTAAAATTTGGTGGACGAATTAATTCATCACAACCTGCCAGATATCCTAGCCGCCTTATTACAAGTGCCATAGGATATAATGCACTTGTAGTAGGGCAGTCAGGATATCTGTCACGTTTGAGATGGCATACCCATCCGCTAAACTCTACACCAGGCCCCAACTCTTGTATCCTCATAAGCTACATACATGGATATTTCACAGAACCTATGGTCCAAGAGTCAGAAGTCCCAGCATTCATTTTGCCAGATAATTCACCAGTTTGCTCATTGATTACACTACCAGATGCCAGAAACAATAGCTGTGGAGGAATGCAAAAAAACTTGTCCATAGAAGATTTACATGATTAAATGTAGTGGACTGATTTGTGAAAGTTAGCTGACCAAAAAGTTTATGGAACCTCTGTTGGAACTATTATAAAAATAAATTTGTAAAACTCATCAATTAACACAATATTCAGCTAAAGAGAATAGGGCAGCTTTGAAAGTGGATCTAAGGAAGACTATATTAGATGACCTTGAGGGGATATAAACATATTCTAAGAAATACAAAAATCAGTCCTTAGACATTCAATACAAACTCCTCTTTAGGTAAAAGAAGAAACAAATGTATGTATAATGAACTTTAGAAGCCTTATGCCTTTGGTAGGAACTAGCTAAGATTATAAAGGACATTATACGTCCAATTGCCTTTGCAAGTTTTGCATTTGCATCTCAGTCTCTGCAATAGCTTAAGCAACTGTTTTGTAGAAAAAATAAAGTCTATACATTATAATTCATGACTAATAAGACATGCATGCTTTGGATGGTGACTGTCCTGAATTTTAATCACTCACACGCTGGTTAGGTCATGCCACGTGAAAGTCCCTGCAGGACTGTTTTGCTTCTTCCCCATCCCAACAATTCCGACATGTTAAGAGCCCTTTATTCACAGCAAATAGCCTGACTCTCCATTGGAACGTTTCCACCATCAAAATGGCAACAACTGCTTCTACTGAGCTTGTCTCACGTGCTTGCTCTATTTTGCCACTATGTAATATTGTGACCGTTGTGGGAATATAGTGCCATCATCAGTGACCTTCATGGTTGTAATACAACTCCTAAAGATGCTCAGTTTGATGACCACTGCACTATTTCACATCAGACTAACATAATAGGACATTTGGAAGGGGTTATAGTACATACATTCTTATTTGCACAATCTCTGAGACTTGTAATGAAACCACTGTTTTCTGTATTGTTTTAACAATAAATTTTATGAAGTGTTTGCTGAACTTTGAAAGTGTGTGTTTTGAATCTTCCATTGCAGTGTGTACAATAGAAAGAAGGAATCTGTTTTGACACGGCCAGTTATCTGTGTAACAGAAAACGATTGCATTCAGAACTAAGGACACATATCAAAGTCAAGGTCAATAAATTCTACTTTCTTGCAGCTGGAAGGTTCCTGGGTAACACAGTGCCTTATACTATTATCTGCACTACAGCAGAATATCTCATACACCTATATATTGACCTCATCATTTTTATCACTCCAATACTATCAATTCAATTTCCATTGCCATACAAGAATCTCAAATTCAAATCTGTCACGTTTGAATTAAATCAAAATGGTGACAAAATATGCCCTCTGTGTGATTTTTCTAGCATGCATAAAGATCACAATTTGAGAGGCAGTCAAAGCTTCCATTTTTATGATCTATAATTTGTATCCCACTTAGCAAATGCAAATCATACATACAAATTCCATTTTCAATTTGAGTTTGCAAGAAGCTAATCTTCTTCCATGTTACAGTAGTCATCACTGTAACATGCATTAAACCCTCACGCTTTGCAATTCCCAGAACCAGCTCTGATCAACAAGACATTTATTTGTTGTCAGTAGTTATTGGAACTCAAAGCTTACCTCATATTTTCGTTCTTGTGTGTGCTTCTAATCATCGGTAACGATTCTGAATAAATAAAAGTTAACCATTTGCACATTTAGAACAAAATAATAAAGAATATGTTGAAAAATATTTTTAGTTTGAATAACTGCTAACATACTGTATAGGCATGGTAGAGGCATGTTACACTTTGTCAAGCAACCAAAAGGCATATTAATTTCAATAAAACTAAAGACACAAGTGAGAAGTTTAGAAAAGATATTGACTTACTGGGTTGACTTATTTTCATATACAGTGCTTTAACCCTTGCCCAGGCCTCCCACCACCAGCGCTTGATTTGTAAAAAGATTAGGCCAGGGACTTTCTCGGAATTCCACCTCAGCCTGCACCACGCTTTGCCCCTGCCAGTGCCGTCAATGACAGTACCAACCTAACACCTAACCATCACACTCCTAACAGTGTGACAATTCAGATTATTTTAGGCCACACACACCTATAACAAAGGTGTGAGAGGCTGATATTATTTATTTTCAATACCTTTTGATTTCATCAGTACGGTTGTTGTGCTAATTTCAATATTAAACAGACAGCGCCACCATGTGGTGGGCTGTCACTAGAGCACCAGAAAACACTGGCTCAAATTAAGCACTGCCCACCACACTTAGGCTAAGATAAACTACTAACTAAGAGACTAACAATTTCTCTTAGGATTCCCAGTTCACATTGAGACTAGCAGGCTGAGCAAAAGTGTCTCCTAAAAACTGATTAAAGGACTCCACATAATCAAATGCCACAATACAATAGCACAGAGATACAAAAATAACAGGACTGCTTTAAAATAAAGTAGATGGAATACAGAAAGTTGTCAAAATTCACCAACCATAATACATGAAGAATGATATTGGAATAGAGTGCAATGTGCTCAATAAATGTTTTAGTGATAAGGGACTAGTTTCTCTGAATTTATGAAGATCAATGGAAGAAGTGTCTGTGGTTAGCTTGGACAAAACACATCCTTTGCTTCTTTTGCGTTGGAGGTTTCACTTATAGAACTTAACTACGTTCAAACTTTGAGCCCCAATTAGAGTTTGGCAGACACAGACTCCATCATAAATGTGACATTTCTGCTGTATTACGAGTGCCATTGATAATAATGTAATACAGTGGAAGGGACATCCGCCATGTTTGCAGTGGAGTACCCTATGAGCCAAACTCTAAATAAATCCTTGAATCTCAGAAGTAATAAAAAAAGAAAAGGAGAAGTCCTCTACATGGAATACTGCTCAAGATTCTCAATACTCAGCCGAACAGTAAATTTTCTCCTGCCAAATAAAGTTAGATTTTGAATTAGCTTTAGTAATGTTGCTTAAGCACAGAGATTTGTTTATTGAGTGCCAAAATATAATACAGATGAGTTACAATTTTCATGTCAAAACATAAAGAACGAACCCACTACCAACTCAGCGTTGGTTGTTTTCAGTCTCTTCATCCATCTGAAAGAAGGATTCCTTAGGGTATTTTAAAAGAGCCCTCACTCACCAAACTAGTTAGTGACGTGGTTCATCACTGGATTCCCACCCTGGGTGCCAAATGCTCCCAGGGTGTGCTTTGATGCCAGATTTACTGCAGAGCTGGGGATTTTGGAGGTACGTGAAGTGCAAGTGATTTAAAATTGTCTCAAGGTCTACCATATGATCTGGAGCTGTATTTAGTGGTGACCTTGGGCTAGTTAAAAAAACGTGGGGGATTTTTTTGGATTTTAATGGTCCTTTTATATCCCTTGTTGTGTGGTCAGCATGTTTCAGCCACTTACCATGTGCCCATAAGAGTCAACATGGCTTTCGCAGGACCAACAAATGTGTAATGCGCATGCACCCTAAGGCACATGCTGCAAGATTCTGTTGTTGAACTTGCATATCAAGAATCGCCTCTTGAGACTCTACCTGTTGGGATGAAACGATTCAAATACTCCGGAGAGAGAAAGCTTTTAGTCACGTTGGCAGTATATTATATGTTTGCAGACCTGGAAACCTGGCATAAGCCCTTTTGGGGCAAAACAGCAGGCATCCACTAGTTCAATACGTGCTGGACCCTCCAGCGAGCTTATCACATTTAGCCAATGCATGCTTATTCCTGCTATGGCTCTTTCTCAAGCCATGCCCATTTAAGAGATGGTGACGGTGCAATATATTCTGCTTTCATACAAAGGCTTGAATCAAGGCTGTGCTGTTAGAGCCCCAGGCATGGCCAATATCTTTGTCAGCACTGTGGGCGCATTTAGGGCTCCAAGCAACGTTTCACACCGGCAAACGTACATGGATCCACCACACCGCGCATGCAGGTACTGGACAAACCCCAGCAGTTAATGACACTATATACTTCGTGTTGAGTCGTCACCGGAACGTGCATAGGCACTGGGATACTTCAGATACTTCACCCTGGACAGATAACAGGCGCCACCGCTAGCCCTGCTCACCCACCGGGAGGCGCGGAGCAGGGACACCGAGCCAGGAGAGCCGCTGAAGCTGGACTGTTGTGGCAGTTTTGGAGCTCTGCCATTCCTCGTGGTTTCCCGCGATTACAGTGCTGAGCAGGCGGGCTGCGTTCTCAGCACCGATTCGTAAAAGAACTTCCCTCCCCAGAGTTCCGGCGGGAGCAGGAGGGCGTGTGAGCATCAGCTGCTGAGCGGTAGTCTCTGCAACCCCCGGCACATAGAGAAGTGTCCCGAGCAGTGTGCCTTAGAGGCCAGTACGAAGCAAGTGCCAAGAGGCCAGTGCGAAGCAAAGCTAGGCGCTTGTTAAAAATGCCACGCTGCTTGTCTGTTGCGGCTAGTGCCGATCCCTAAAGAAGGGAGGTCCTAGCATGTGCCAAAGTGTAAAATAAGAAAGTGCAAGACAGGGCTGTGCTTGGCTATGTGCAGGAAGTTTGAAATGGAGGGAAGATGTTAAAGGGAAATGTGCAAAGGTACTTGAGGGTAGCCTAGTGACGACACGCGGTCTGCGTCAGCACAAGAGGCCTGAACTAGCATCCCCGATGCCTACGGCCATACCACCCTGAATGCGCCCGATTTCGTACGATCTCGGAAGCTAAGCAGTGTCGGGCCTGGTTAGTACGTGGATGGGAGACCGCCTGGGAATACCAGGTGCTGTAGGCATTTTTCCACTCACTGACACCAGGTGCTGCTCATCCCTTGCACAATCATACTTAATCTTCCTCGCTAGTAGCACTTTAAAAAAATTCTGCTCTCCTCTTTTATTTTTTATTTTTATTAATATAGAAACCGCCATTGAGTTAAAAAAAATGCCTGGCCCTTAACTTTAAACTCGAAAACTGAAAGTAAATAAAGAAAACCTTTGCCCTAAGACAGGACAGAGGAGCTGGGGAGCTGCTGCAAGCTGCTGCTGATGGGCTGCGCACTTTTGCCCTAAGACAGCACACAGGACTAAGGTTTTTCTTCTGCTTGTTGGAGGAACGCTGCTGCAAGCTGCTGCAAGTCATTAATAGTCCTTGATAGGGGTTGGCAAGCATGAAGAAAACCAGCCTTGTTGCAGTAATGTGCAATAATGTGCTGCATCGCTAAAGACTTATAAGGTCCCAGAAGGCGAGACCAATTACATTGAAAAAGCTTGTTTTAAAAGAGAATAATGTTTTTTCCAATTTCAGCTTTTCCGTTTGTAGTATTTTCCAATGTTAATTATTATTTTCTTCATCCGGTTTGAAATTGTGTTATATGTTGGTACGCAGGTTTGTGGGATCGTTGCGTCTTTCCTGGTTGTTGGATCCAGTAGGGCTTCCCCATTCTGGTTTTCTTCTTGTTTGTATGTCTTCTTTATTATGTTATCATATTATCTGTTGATGCCCAGCCTTAATGGCAGAGCAAAAAAGGCTGTTGTGACAGTTTTTTATTAGAAATACTATACGAACATGTCAGCAAGCCTGTCTCCAAGCAGACAATTTGATATTTTGTGGAAAAAGTCCTGAAATTCATGTCTATTTCTGCGTCCAAGAATGAGCTGTAATTGTTATTGTCAGTGGCATAAGTAGTGCACAGGTGGTCTATTTAAATTGATTTAGGAAAAAGGGAAAATAAGGAAAAAATTATGATATGAAGTGGTCTTAATTAGTATGAATTTTAAAGGTTTTATTCCGAACCATGAACATTATAGTTGCGTATGATTAACTATGCTAAACCAGGTTGTTTTTTTACTTTCGTCATAAGATATTTAAAAAATGAAATAGGTGAGTTATTAAAGGCATGTAACACATTTATTTCATAGTTGGTGGTCTACAGTTGTGGATCAGTTTTACAGAACACATGACTTAGGTTAACGATTTTTTACTTGAGGCCAAATGAAGTAAATCTTGGGAGTTCAAATTGATTGAAGGCGCATTTCATGAATTTATTTAGTGATGATGTTTTATTTGGCAATTATATTGTGATAAATTCTAAGTTTTAATTAGCTGAAAAATAATGTTTACTTACGCTTAATCTTCTTTTATTATGTTCTATGGATATTTTCTTTGTCTTAATTTTTCTTTGACAGCATGCACCTGAACCTTGTTATCCGATTTCTTTGTGCAATTCCTTCTTAGGCTTAAAATATGCCCATGTGGCAGATTTTCCCTCAGTTGTGTTGGATGGAAACAGTCAAATTCTAGTAGTGCGTTCCGATCAGTTGGTTTCTGGTATGTTTTTGTTCCTAGTTGTGGGAAAACTAGGCATTATTTATGTGGCCTGCACAAGTAATGGGTCTACATTTGTCCTCCACTGGGAACCAAACACCCCATTGTAGCGCTTGACTCTCATAGGGTAGAGTTGCAGAGCAGTCTAAGGGAGGTGGTGTAGGCGAGTAATCACCATTCACAGATACATAATAATAACACTCAATAAAGGATTGTCCAGTCTTTGCTTTTTCTGTTAAAAAAGGAAAAAGTACATTTATTAACCACACTCTGTTCAATACTATACAGTAATTTACAAATATACATAAGCTAATGGAGATACTTCTTGATGACATTGCGTAAACATTCTCACCCATCCCACAGGAGGGGGGTCTAGTACCACCACTCACATGTATAAACATTATCTTGTCCCTTAATGACCCAGGGTTGACCATAACTTGGAGGGAGGGCCCTTACCACTGGCACCAAGCGAGTGGCTGCCCACTGCATTATTTCAACAAGCATTTCATTATGGGAATACATGCAATAGTTTCATATAACCCTGACCAAATATAGTATACCAACGTTAATCACAGTGGCGAAAGTCCTGTAATTCAACTAAAGCAATATCAAGAATAAATGTTTCAGCCAAGGTATTTGTTTTTAAACATACATCATGTAGTGCTGTAAAGGAGTCAATGCAAAGCAATGTAATGCAGATATGTTCATAAACGTTCATTCTGAAGCGCTAATAATGAAGGTTACAAAACCGAATCTGAAAGACTGGGCCATTATGTAGAAAGAGTAGGAACCAATCTGAAGGATTCCCTACTATAAGCAACTAATAACATCGCAGAACTTTGCCTTCCGGGGTACGGTGGTTCAACAAATAGGAAAAGAGAGCAAGCCGCCCTAGTTAGCTGATAGAACTCCTTCCTCCAGGGAAAGGCAGCCAATGAGAAGGGAGGATAGCACGTCCCGTAGATGGTGAATGGAATGCTGCTATGGAATGTTCTGGGCATCGTACAGAACGAATTAGAAGAAGAAACAGGACATTCCGTGGGAAGACCAATTAATTTATTGCTGAGCAGGTCCCTCACATGCTGTGATGCTGCAAAAAGGAAGTATTTAACATGGAAAATCAAATACTCACATTGAATTACAGGCCAGAAGAGACAACATAGGAATTTGAAAGGATGAGACGCCTTGACAAAGTAAATGTTGCTAAAGGGGGGAGCATTTTTAGACTGTAAGGAATAGGGTGTTTGCACATGGCAATTTTTTTTGTGTCCTGATGAAAGCCATATTGAGCCTTTTGGGCATATCGTAAATTACTGATACTTGTTGACCACACATCAAAGGATATAAAAGGCCCATTGAGGTCCCAAAAAGATTCCCCACATTTTTAAACTTGCCCAAAGTCACAGTTAAATATAGCTCCAGATCAGGTGGTAGACCATCAGACAATTTTAAATCACTTGCACTTCATGCACCTCCAAATTCACCAGCTCACGCACCTCCAAAGAACCAGCTCTGCAGTAAATCTGGTGTCAAAGCACACCCTGGGGTCATGTGGCACCCAGGGTGGCAACCCAATGATGAAGCATATCACCAACTAGTTTGGTGAGTGAGAGTTCTTTTAAAAACTTAAGGGTTCCTTTTTTTCAGAAGGTTTAAGAGACTGAAAACACCTAACATTGAGTTGGCAGTGGCTGACAGTCCTGTAATTCAACTTAAGCAATATCAAGAATAAATGTTTCAGCCAAGGTATTTGCTTTTAAACATACATCATGTAGTGCTGTAAAGTAGTCGATGCAATGCAATGTAATGCAGATATGTTCATAAACGTTCATCCTGTAGCGCTAATAATAAAGGTTACAAAACCCAATCTGAAAGACTGGGCCATTATGTAGAATGAGTAGGAACCAATCTGAAGGATTCCCTACTATAAGCAACTACTAACATCACAGAACTTTGCCTTCTGGGGTACGGTGGTTCAACAAATAGGAAAAGAGAACAAGCTGCCCTAGTTAGCCGATAGAACTCCTTCCTCCAGGGAAAGGCAGCCAGTAAGAAGGGAGGATAGCACGTCCCGTAGATGGTGAATGGAATGCTGCTATGGAATGTTCTGGGCATTGTACAGAACAAATTAGAAGAAGAAACAGGACATTCCGTGGGAAGACCAATAAATTTCTTGCTGAGCACGTCCCTCACATGCTGTGATGCTGCAAAAAGGAAGTATTTAACATGGAATAGCAAATACTCCCATTGAGTTACGGGGCCAGAGGAGACAACATAGGAATTTGAAAGGATGAGACGCCTGCATTTCTACACTGTAAGGAATAGGGTGTTTGCACATCGCACATTTTTTTTGTGTCCTGTTGAAAGCCGTATTGAGCCTTTTGGACATATCGTAAATTACTGATACTTGTTGACCACACATCACAGGATATAAAAGGCCCATTGAGGACCCAAAAAAGATTCCCCACATTTTTAAACTTGCCCAAAGTCATAGTTAAATATAGCTCAAGATCAGGTGGTAGATCATTAGACAATTTTAAATCACTTGCACTTCATGCACCTCCAAATTCCCCAGCTCACGCACCTCCAAAGAACCAGCTCTACAGTAAATCTGGTGTAAAGGACACCCTGGGGTCATTTGGCACCCAGGGTGGCAACCCAATGATGAAGCATGTCACCAACTAGTTTGGTGAGTGAGAGTTCTTTTAAAAACTTAAGGGTTCCTTTTTTTCAGAAGGTTTAAGAGACTGAAAACACCTAACATTGAGTTGGCAGTGGGTTCATTTATTATGTTTTGAAATAATCAGAATAGAGAAGACAGACAAACATCCCCTTCTCTCTCTCAAATTGTTTCACTGTTACTATTTTCATGGCTATCTAGTCAGGCACTAGGTAAGTGCAGCAGGCACACTCAAGAATGTGCTATGAAAGGAGCTTTGTACTAACTGAAACATACAAAACAGAAAAGGCACTAAGAACCTTACTAGGATTATAGATGGTTTGGGTCACACTGAAGATTGGATCAGCATTCTGGGTTATATCTTCCTCAATATAATAGTCAAAGAGTCCACTCTAAGTATGACATTTGTGGAGAACATGGAGGAATTTTCAAAGCTAAAAGAAATCATCTTGCTGTTGCCCACATTCAACTTGTTTAAGGCTGAGATTTATGTCAGATTAATTTGAGACAAGTGATATGTATAAAATTCATGCAATGTAGATTGCAACTTCTCATATTACAAGTGAGCTGGAATTCACAAAGTGCAATGCCCTGTAAGTGTTATAGAGGTTGTAGCTACAGGTGTTAAACATTTTCTCATATTTTGTTTGTGTGTTCCCTTGTATTTGTGCTTAGGATTAAACTATTAAGGTCCTGTTTTTTTTACAATTGGGAGCACATACTGTTAAGGAGGTGAACAAGGCTTGCTGGAGCTGAAACACATTGATCGTGCCTCAGCAATAAAGTAATGTCCTAACAACAGATAATGGTGTGCTGCTCTTTTCCTTATATTTAAGAAAGGAATTTGGAACGATTAAGAAGGTGACTAAATCTTGTGTGCTGGGTCAAGGTGTACAGCTAATCTGTAGAGTGCTTAAATATTTTGAGGTTGTTATCGGAGAACTGTAAAAAGTAACAAACAGAATCCATGCTCAAGATTGTAAGGAGGGAAGCATATATGATTAATGAATGCTGCTGCACATGATTATCACACCCTTTTTAATGATCCTCCACTGAATTACCTTAGCCATATTTTGGAGCATATTATGAAATGTGTTTTTAGCCATAGAATGTTATGGATATTTATATATTTCACGCAGTGTGTACATGTATCTTAAATCCTGGTTTTAAGTGGGAATTGGCACCTTAGCACAATGTTTTTTGGGATATTAACACATTTTTTATTTACCTTTATTGTTCATTCAACTGGTGTCAATATGGTATACTCAGTACAACTGTAATTTACTTAAAGTACAAATGTTCATTTGTTATGATTTTAATTAATCTCACAAATACATTCTTTTGGCTAACATTTAGTACATTTTTGGAAATATTGAAAGTTTGGTTAACTTTTTTGGGACTTTTTCTTTATTATTAAAAGTAGCAAAATAATAAAGGGATATCAAAGCTTGGTATCGGATAACCCATAGTTTGAATAGCCCATCAACTTTTGTATTCCAATATATTTCCTTTAGAGTTATTTGGAGCTAAATCACACTGGCTCTTATGAACGGAGGTAGAGGGAAATTCCATGTATTGCATGACTCTTCCAAGGTAGGCCCTTGCATCACATCTACATGCTAAGGACACTCTAAACTTTGAATTGCCATATTGTTATGAGTCCGTAAATCGGTGTTGCTCTAGGCACCAGTTGTGTTAGGGAAAAACGTACTACCTGCCTGTTTGACCTCTTGGTGGATCTGATTTAAATTGATTGCGCCTTCTGAGACTGGGTGGGGAATTGCTAGGGTTATTGCTATTACAGTGACCCCATCCATTATGTATTTTTAATACTACTGAATCCACTGACTGAAGTGATGAGAGAGAGACTTCTACCTTTTCATCTGCTCCTTTAGAGACTGTTGCTTTTAGTTTATATGGCATTAGAGATGATTAAGGTAGAAACTGGAATATCCGTCGAAATTGCAACATCTATGTTTTTAACAGGCGATGGTAAAGTTGGTGACATAGAAGAATGTGAAGCAGTATTAGATGTTGGGTTCCTGAAAATAGAATAATTGTCAAATGTAGTTTCATAGTTTTGTTTTGCGGTATCCTTAGTCATACATGTGTGTTTCTTAAGTCTTTAAATTTCTTCATTCAATGCTTGCTTACATATGGGACAAAGTTTTCATGGTTGCATTCAGTCCCTGCTAATGTCTTGACTGAGATTCCTATGGTTGGTGTAGTTGAATGAAGAGGATGTGCATGTTATTAGATTCTGGATCGTCAGAGGGAGTAACTGCAGTAGGTCTACTATATCATCTAGAAGTTGAAGCAGATACCAGATCATTAAGGTCGTGTTTAATTGCAGATATCTGAATTGCATTAATTTTAATCAAAGTTAACTTAGTATTAATTTGATTTAGTAGTGACACCTGTTCTGATAATAATGCTGATTGATTTGGTAGTATTTGTGACATTTGCTACAGGGTGTTACTAATAGCCGCCATTGTGGCTAATACTGGATAGGTGGGGGAGTACACTCACGTGTCAGATATTTAGACTATGTGTTTATCCTGTTTATGAATGCAGATTTATTATTTACTTCCACATTATTTAACAATAGAATGGATTGATTCATAACCCCTTAAGTGCTGTAAAGTTTCCAATTGATACAAGGGTAATGAATCATCAAAGAATTAGCTGACTTTTCAGTTTGGTCTGATCCTAGAATGCCTCCATATCTTAAACCATCATACCCATAAACAGAGTCTGAGTCCAGATTCCCTGAGTTTCCAGGAGAATTTGCAGGGGAATCAAGGGCATCAGGGATAATACAATCTCCTATGTTGATGTTAGCATGAAGTATCACTATTTGTGCTACAGTAGTTATTACACATTGATTTTTATTGGGAACTCCCAGCTCACATTTGTGTATCATGGAAGTCTCCCCGGGGTTCCTATGGTGTGGCCTGAAGTGATATTACACAGCAATGCGTTTGTCTATTCTGTCTACCTTCTTTAAACATTCTTGGACCAATTGCTGCTTGTACCAGAGTTTAAACCTGTCCATGGACTTTAAAGTTGCACCCTTGTTTCCTTCCATATGTATCCTACCCTGCAGGTGCATATCTGGTGGGGGTCCATCTGAGCCACCTTGGCTAAACATAGTGATAGATGTGATATAGACTCATCTGGAGAAGCTTTGTTCCCAGATAATGCTACTAAATCCTGATTGCGAGTAGGCTTAGTACAGTTTCTAGAAGAGCGTGTTTTTATTATTGCCACTTCACCCTTGTGTTCCTCAAGACAAAACTTTAATTCAAAACTTTAATCCAAATAAGGGGGAGACAGCAGCCGAAAGAGAATTCCAGAGTGAACTTTTAAAACAGGATTATAAAGCTGCATTAGTTAAACATATTTAAATATGATTACTTAACATTTTCAGTTTAATCAAACAATTTCAATAACTTGATAATGCAATCAAGATTTGTAAAATTGAAACAGTATTTACCTTCTTCTGAGATTGATCTCATATTAGCGTCCTAGAAAAGGGTCCGCAGATAGCATCTCCATACACGCAGATGTGTCTTGCATATGCATAATAGATGGTTAAGGGTTTCCTCATTATAGCCACAGAGTCAACATGACTTCTTTCCTTGCAGAGACTGACGCCATGATGTTTAGGGATATATATAGCAATCAGAATCTTCAATACTTCCTTTTTATCACATCTTTCAAGTTAAAATTGATATAATCCTGGTGAAACAGTAAATAAGATTTGCAAACCAGATCCATGTACTTGCATTTTTTTGGCAAGATTATATCTTTCTTCTTTTGAACATGAGTTACGGTCTTACTAACAACACTCTTTCGTACAGATCAACTCAGTTAAATTAAATTCTCAAACTCTCATAAATGTTATACTTTAATGACCTTGAAAACAAAAAATATTCAGTTCCATATCACAAGTTCAAATGAATTAAGGATTTTAGGGAGGCGGGAGCTGCGTTTACACAGCCACGCAAATAATTTATAGTAGCTCCAGTATTGAGTGAAGAGAGTAATTTTAAATTCATCTCCAGCCTGATGGCGCAATGAAGGGCGGCAGATTGGAGATGTAAAAATTGATGGATACTCTGCATACAGAATTTCTCAAGTTTGAGAACCGTCTTCCCATTCGAACGGGTGAAGCACAAAGTAGAAATGGAATGAGTTTCTTTCCTAAGGCTTTTAGATAGTAGTCTAAAGCTCTACCACCAAATGCTTTGGTGAATCTCATGATTGATTTAGTGATGACGATAGAGTTTGACTTCCTAATTGTGTAAATACTTGACCATGATAGCCTACTGTCAATCAAGGCCCGAGATAATTGTATTGGTTAACAGTTTCAATAATGGCCCAGCCAAGTTCCCAGGCTATCTTGTTTACTTTCCAAACATCATTATTTTGGTTTTGGAGTGATTAGTTGTTAATCCATTCTTGAAACTGAACTTGTTTAATTGCCCGTAAAGATGGTGTAATCTGTTCTGTGTTTGAGAAAGTATCACTAAGCCATCTGCATATGCCAAATGTGAGATCCTATGCATTCCCAGTTTTGGGGCTAATGCTTGATATTGGTTCAGGAAGTTTTGCAAATCGGCCATATGCAAGGAGAATAGAAGTGGAGCCAAGTCACAGCCTTGTTGAGTTGTTATTGCTCTGTATTTTTTAGACAGGTAGTTTAAATAATGGTTATTAGCTCAGCGTGGATTAGGGGGATTACAAGAAAGCTGAAGTCAACTGGAAGTTAAAAGCAGGAAAGGATAGATGTCACAATGACGAAGTAGTAACTGAGCTAGATTGGCGCCAAGTTGCCTCTGTACACTGTGATTCACAGACCCCAGCACACAATATGGCATACCGCCCTGACGCGCTGTAGCTCACGTCCTATTGTGGCCAAAATATTATCAGTACCAGAGCCACTGGAGATGTTCGCGAGTAGTCCAAATCCACTTTCCAATACCATGAGCATTCGAGATCTCCCACAAGCCTCCTGCTGCGTAGGGCTTAGGCGCTTTGATGGTCTTTTCCTGGTGCCAGATAAATCCAGTTGGCTGGTGCTGCTCTTTACTCTCTCTGCTTGCTTGCTGATTTACAAGCTCATGGCTTATGCACAACATACAGCCACCACCTGCTGCGTGCCTGAGATTCTATGCTGTTCAGAACATCCAACGGCAGTTGCAATAGTAGCTGTCAGCAATTGGCACAAGGGGCTGGCAGCCAGGCAATCCACAGCCAAGGAATGATGACAGACTGAAGGGCTGCAATCGCCCTCCCCACCTCCATTTCAACAGAGAATCTAAAAGGCCACTGACACCAGCAGCAGCGTCAATGACCAACAACCACAAATGCGGTGAATGTGGTAACGACATGGTGAATGTAGCAGCTCTATCCAAACAGAGCAGCGCACAATTGATGAAGTAGGGGAAAGTGCAATGTGTGAGTACCATTGTACTTCATAGACTATCTGAACATATAGACCAAAGCTGCAAGGAAAGGAACTTAATGTTCACATTGCACATTTGTCTTTCCGACTACCAGAAAGACAAAGATGTTGTATGTGTAAAACACTAGTAGGGAATAGCTCATGCTGCTTTCAAGTGTTTCATAGCTGGCCTGATGAAAACACTGTTATGACATTAAAGTAGGGTGTTAAGGAATCCTTTACTTTATTCATTGCTGTTTGAGTTGTACAAACAGAGCTTGAATATAGGTATCTCAATTCACTGCTGCTTGTGCTGTATGGCATGTTTCTAGATATACCTTTGCATGTATAATATTGAGTGAAATATATATTGTTAATGATATCAGTTCGAGGAACCAAAATATGTTTCTTTTCACAATATTCAATATATTCTTTCAAAGATTGTAAATGCACATGAGGGCAGCATTAGCAGTCCATGTATTCAATTAATAATAAAGATAATTTGATTGTTTCAAGTAACTCAGTCCTGAGGTGTGTGGGGATTCAAACATTGCACTGCTGAGGGTTATACTGGTTTTTAAAGGCCCAGAACTAGAGTTTTAGGCCCGGGCAGCAGACAAGGGCCTATAATGAGGTAGAGGGCCTTTAACAACCAGTGTAGCCCAAGGCAGAAGGGCTAGAAGGCTATTAGAACAATTCCCTCACTAAAGAAGGTAGAAGGCTCTAAATTAAAAAGGGAGAAACAGAAAGACAAACATTGTAATGGTAGAGCAGTGGGGTTATACCAGCCATTATTAGCACTGAGCAACTCCCTTATCTGCAATGGAGCTCCCAACATTCCAGTTTTATAATATAGCCTTATAGGCCACCGTAGTGGGATATACTGGCCATTAAAGGCGCCCTCTAGCGTTCAAGGGCCTTTAACAAGGGAGCTGGACTTTAATGCCTGTATAGCCCAGCTACGGAGGGCTATAAGGCTATTAGAACATTCACCCACTAGAGGGCAGAATGTTCTAACAAATAAAACAAAGGCCTCATGGAGCCTGAGCGGATTTAAATCCCCTTGGGCTCCCTGAGGCCTTTGTACACAGCAACCATTAGAAGCCCAGAACACTCCATTGTTTTCAAAGGAGATCTCAACATTCAAATGTTCTAATAAACAATATTTTAGAGCAGAAATCAAGACACAGGCATTTAAACTATGGGATCTGTACGGATGCCAAACTGTGTGCATAAAACGTTTCACTCTGCATGATCAAATAGAGCAAGCTCCAGCTAAAGTTAAACATTATATTTTAGTCAGAATGGCATTACCTGATGCTTCAGCACAAGGCATTGTATAAGACCCCCTTCCAGTGAAAGATTTACTGAAAAATATGGAATGAAAAAGAACAGCAGGTGAATAGTAGCAACCTTTAAAATAGCAAAATAGATAATATCTTATTACAAACAATACATTTCTCTTAGAACCCATGTATGAGCGATGCCAATAGCCATACCGTGTCACATTAAATAATGCCAATCAGACTAACTGTATTTCATCTTTGTTTGGAAAGGTGCAGTGTTGCCCTTGAATGTGTTGATTCTGACAGGTGTTTTTGTCCTAGCTTAGAAAAGTTGCCACCTTTGTGTGCGAGGTTAATGCGAACTTTAATTCAAATACGATTTGGAATACATAGCAAACTATGTTTTTTTCAACCGAAACCTCAGTTTAAATAAATTCGATAAAAATCTTCACATTCATTCAGTGGTAGAAATTCCAGATAGTATTCTTTAAGGAATTTTTCTTTAACATCAGTGAATCTTTGTGTGTAGTCAAACAATGACGGAAGCATGATATGCCTCTGACAATGGGGTTAATAGTTACGGATGACTGTACATACAATTTAATTGGAGGTGATTTAGTTAATTGCATTAGGTTGGCAAATCGTACAGACACTTTAATGCAGCTCATATAGCGTTAATTTTTTCGTTGTCGTAGCATTAAACATTTTAACAGCAGTCAGATGTTTCCAAACTTGATTTGTGTCAGACATTATATACAGGCACGGCCCGTATAGGGCGTTACACCGGGCGGTGATGTCAGGCGGGGGAGGGGCAGGGATGGGGGTTGTAAAATGCGGGATATGGATGATTTCAGGTAAGTACCGGAAAAAAAAACGAATTTTGCTGCGCACGCTGCATCACTTTTGGCGATGCAGCGCACGGAACGAAATTCGTTTCATTTATTTTTTCCGGTACTTACCTGAAATCGTCCATATCCTGCATTTTACAACCCCCCACCCTGCCCCTCCCCCACCTGACATCACCGCCCGGTGTAACGCCCTACACGGGCCGTGCCTGATTATATACTCTGCATTTTTAAAGACAACTACTTATTAACTTACCAAAATACTTTGCACTAGAATTAGTGGAAATAAAATCCTTTTAAATTCTGTAGCTAAGCCTTTATAAAGTATTTATCTGCATTTAGCCATGCGTTCTACTATAGCTCCATTTTTATTCTCTAGTCCCTGTGACAAAGAAATCCACAGTGTGCAGTTTCAGAGTGGAGCAACTGTAATAGTCCACATCTATCACAGTTTGGACAGGATACAAATCACATTAGCAAATACTAACTGCCCAAGATATGCAACATAAAAGCACAAACCGCTACAGAATATATTGCGATTCAAAGCCCTCTTGTTTGACATTATCTCCCAATCTAAATTTTGAACCCCTAAGTGTCGAGCTCCATTCTCAAATTTCTTTTGTAAATACCAATGATAGGTACTTGGTTACAGATAGAAAATCCTATAGACAAGTGGGCTTACATTTTACAACAGTAATTCTCTGGTGAAGACAAACTACCAAATTAAACATTTTTGGTGTCCTCAAATGTGCATCGCACTGCTTTTTGCTTTGTATAAATATTTATCTTTATTTTCCTACTTAACATTTTACGTATTTTTATTCCAGTTTGAACAATAAAAGTTCCATATACATATTATTAACAGGAGGAAAAAGCTAACCAGTGAAAGGACGCAATGCATACCTTTGTTTGGCTCATTGATAATTTTTTGTTTGCATTTACTTCAAAAACCTTTGACACCATCTTTTAGGCAATACATTTTATAGAGGCTTCTTTGCATAAATTGAAATCTACAGCCTATTAGCAATGGGCATATATGTGGGTCTTAACAATGTGTTTTGTTTTGCTGATTTACATTTGATACTTCCTCATTCTTTAAATGGAGTTTGTAGATCGCTAGAAAGGTCAGGCATGCTGAAAACCTTTCCTTCTAAATAGGACTCTTCCAAATTAAAATTTGACTGTCTTTTAATGAATGAAACCAGATTCCATTAAAACAAATCCATCCATTGTCTACATTTAACCATTGTAATAGTGGGCTGCATCTTCAAAGAATCAAGAACAGACCATAAATGAATACTAATGCTATAAACATAATTGTATTATCTAGAACTAGCCATAATTTTTTTCAAGTGTGACATTTAAGAAAATGTCAGAAACAGATTCACGAGTATTACACCCACGCATGATGAAAAACATGCTGCTTAAGTTGCAAAGGCATTTTTATCATTACTTCACACTATTTTCACATTAACGGCATAACATATGTTGTCTCCATTTGGAGCTTTTACTGTAGCTTTTATTTTTGTGGGCTGTAAAATGAATGAACAAATGATGGTTTCATCCGCATGTTTTAGTGGTAAGCTGAAAGGATTGTATTTATAGTGAATTGCTGTTTATGCAGTTGTATATCTGTGTTTTTTTACATTTGCAGTGATGCAGAGGACCATAAACCACTAAAGAAGGGAAGCCGGACACCATCAGACAGGACTGTGAAAAAAGAGGACAGTGATGATAGCTTAGTTGACTACGGAGAAGGCGTCAATGGCCAATTCAATGAGGATGGCTCCTTTATTGGACAATATAGTGGTAAAAAAGAGAAAGAACCTGTTGAAGGAAATGAAAGCTCAGAAGCACCTTCTCCTGTTAACGCCATGAATTCTTTTGTGTGATCTATTAGCTTACATCCAATGCCATTCTCCGTTATGTTCAAAGCACTTGTACATCTCTCTGCTGGTACCCAGAACCTGCTGGAGACAGACTCAGATCAATACATTCATAATGTTAAAATGTGTGAGGTTACTGGGTTGTATGGAAATAACATTGTTTCAAGAGTGAACACCACAAATGTACTGGATGTTGTGGATTTAGGCCTCTCTGCTTTTTAAAGGAAAGAATTAGTCATCGAAATGTATCATCTAAAACTACTACATGTCTTTAAAAAGATAATGCATGAAAAATGCTAAATATTTCATGTACACACATCTGTAGGTTCTAAAGGTATGGTTTGATATGTTGTCACAGAGTCCACAGCTGAGTTCCTGGATATTAAGTGCGTTTTCCTTGTCAGAGTATTATAATAGTTGTATTACAGTATATAGATCTCAATGTCTTTGTGGACATTGTTTTGAAATCGGTGACTTCAATGTATAGTTATCATATGTCCTTTTGCAAGAGTTTTAGGACATGTATGTATATAATTGCTGAATAATTTAAATATGATACAATTGCATTTGCTGAGGCTTACAGAGATAGTTATTTGCTCTTTGCTCCTTTCATTTCAAAGCGTTCTGACTTCATCAAGTATTACTGCACTACAGTGCTCCATTTCTACACTGTATTTACATTGTGTTGCTAAAAATACATACAACTACATGTATCACAGTGTGTTTTTGGAATTGTGTCACCATTGTACTAAATTACCAACAGACACCAATTCCATTCAACAATGGGCAAAGAATATTCAGTGCCTTTCTACAATATGCATTCCATGGTGTACTGCACTGTTAAAAACAGTTGGTACAGTGAACTTTGATTGGTGGGCTGGAGCCTTTGCCAAAAAACTTGTTGAAAAGGTAGAAAAGCTATGGAAACACAGTGCTGCAAAAATAGGAGTAAATTGTACATTTTTGTATTGACTTGTATTATGGTATAAAACTTAGGTAAATCTATAAATAAAAAGCTTTATAGACAGGATATAAAATGCTGTCATTGCCTTATGCCGTTTATACATTGAAATGGCTGGTTATATTTCAGCACTCCAGGAGCATGCAAGCTACAGAAGCATAGTTTCAACTGTGTTTGCAAGAAAGATCATCTGCCACAGTGGCTGATATGCCTTCAAGTGAACACTCAACGCTGTAGCCTTCTTTGAAAATAAACAACCATTCATAGCTGTTGCTAACTTTGCTAATCTAAATTTCTTCACCATTAGATATTCTGACAAATTTTTCCATGGATTAAAAGTAAACAAACATAAATTAAAATAGAGCAGATACTTATATATCTACGTTTCCACACACAATATTTGCCTCCATATATGAAGTGATATAACAGCCTATGGTTGAAGGAATGCTCGATTTCATTTGCCAATAAATTGGTTGTTCATAACTTGCATCAAGTTTGATTTTAAGTTACCTTTTTATATGTAGATATTTTGTTGAATTTGTAAATACACCTAAAATGTAGATGCTATATGATTATATGTGGTATAAACCAAGAAAGGAAAAAAAAGCTTATGTTGTACTGTTTAAGATGTACAATGGACAATGGATTGTGTGGTGTTGTAAAGGCATCTACCTAGAAATGTTTATTTTGCTGTGAATTGATATAGTGAACAATTGTACTGCAGATTTACAGAGCTTGTGTCAATACAGCAAACCATTTTACATCCTATAGCAATTGTCAGTAAAGCACAATGTGGAATTGAAAAAGCACCATTCAATACTGCTATTAAAGCTTTTTATTGTGCCATTCTTTATTTAACAAGACCTGATTAATTCAACAACAAAAGACATGTGATAAACTACAAAGCACAAGGAGATTTTGAAAAATATATTGGTGACAACCAGAGTTAATATAATCCTATGTAACTGTAGATGCTAAATGCATTGTGCATGTAAGGGAACACATACAGGCTCACTTCTGTAAAAGTGCAACACATTTTGTATAAAAAAATAAATGTTGTTTTAAACTTTGAACTTAGATTTCTTTATTAAAATCATACATTTGTACAGTGCATGTGATAAAAGTAATATTCCATTCATAAGTTTGCTCATTTGGAAGTTGCATAACATCTCAATAAGTGAAAAGTAAATTATGAACTAAAGTCATCGTCTTTTATACCCATATCAAACTGACAAATCCAAATGAGTTTCATGAACTCTGCAATGCAAGGGGAGGTGATAGGTATCAGTTCCCTAAGTTTATAGATATTGCAGGTGTTACATCACATGACATTGGATTGGTGGCAACTTCATTGGAAGTCAGAATTATATAAACATTTACACCAGTGATAGGAAGTTAATAATAATAATAATAACTGAATTTATAAAGCGCCTGGTTACACTAGGCTAGTGTGTCCCCGCGCTGCAATACGGCTTTAACAAGAGCACCTCAGTACTAAAATTTGATTGCACCTGCCCGCTACCTAGCCCAGGCCTACTCTTTGGGAAAGAGGTAAGTTTTCAGCTCTTTGCGGAACGCCAAATCTGACGTCCCCAGCCGGAGTCTCGGAGGGAGTCTGTTCCAGTGTCGAGCTGCCAGAATGCGAAAGGAGCGCCCTCCCATCCTCGCTTTTCTGAACTTTGGGACCTTGACCTGCCCCATCCCGCTAGATCTCAGTTGTCGGGTTGGCTTGTATAGGGTTAGCAGGTTATGGAGATAGATGTGCCCTTTCCCCTGTGCGATTCGGTGACTAACACATAAGGCTTTAAACAACACCCGTTCCCTGATCGGAAGCCAGTGTAGTGTTTTCAGCGCCCTCTTAGAAGAGGCTCTCTTAGGCAGCATCAGAACCAAGCGTGCCGCCGCATTCTGTATACGCTGCAGCCTCTGAATACACTTAACATTTGCTCCCAAATAAAGGACATTCCCATAGTCCAGCCTTGATGTTACCAAAGCATGGACCATTGTTTTTCTGGCTGTCATTGGCAATAGGTCCAGTGTCTTCCTGAGACCCCTCATAATGCCAAAACATGTGCCTGCCCCTCGTCTTGTGTGGTTCTCAAAAGAGATCTTAGTATCGAGCCATACCCCCAAATTCCTAACTTGTTTGCTAGCTGAGAATAGAGGGCCCAGCACTTGAGGCCACCAAGCCCAAGTCCACACCGATGGAGCCTTCCCAACAATCAGTACCTCAGTTTTGTTTCCATTTATTTTGAGGCAATTGTTCACCATCCAAACCGCCAGTTCCTGCAGACAAATAGTGAAATTGCTGCCTGCCTTCTCCTCTGGTTGTGTCAAAGCCACAGCCAGTTAAGTGTCGTCTGCATAGGACACAACTTCCACCCCGAATTGTTCCGTGATCTCCGTCACAGGTGCTACATAAAGATTAAAAAGAGTTGGGCTGAGACTGGACCCTTGTGGCACCCCCTGTTTCAAGCTGATGTCTTTGGACCGATATGGTCCCTGTGCCACTTGAAAACTGCGATCTTGCAGAAAGGACTCCAGCCATTCCCACGCTTTTCCCACCACTCCTCCCCTTTTTAGACACTGCAGTAACGTGTGGTGAGCTACAGTGTCAAATGCGGCACTTAAATCCAAAAGAATTAGGGCCGCCGTCTGACCCTCGTCCATAAATTTCCGTAAGGTCTCTGTAGACAGGGACAGCGCTAACTCTGTCGAATGGAGTGCACGGAAGCTTGATTGGGTGTGATGGAGCAGCTTATGAGCATCAATATGGGCTGTTAGCTGATATTAACAACCTTCTCCGCGATCTTAGCGAAGTAAGGTAGAAGCGAGATAGAGCGCAGGTTGTCTAATTGCTCCATGCTGACATTAGGCTTTTTTTTCAAGGGGAGCACCACGGGCTCCTTCCAAGTTTTTGGCACCTTTCCTGAGCTAAATGGTAGCTCTAATAGGTGTCTGATGTAAGGCTCTAGGATCTCCACACTACCTTTCAATACTTTAGGCGATGCACGATCTTTAGGAGAACCCAATTTGATTTTAGCAGCTATTATGCCTAAAGAGTCCCGAGGAAGGACACTGGAGGTCATTAGACACTCCGTCCCCTTCAAGTTGATAGGAGCCTCCTCTACCATGCATCCTTCTCTGGCCGCATCCGGGAAGGAGGAGTAAATCCTCTCTACCTTATCCCCAAAGTACTCTGCCACCCGATTACAGGATTCCTCAGACCCTGTCAACGGTGCTACAGTGCTGGATAGGTCAGATATTTCTTTAAAGACGGAGAACAGCTCTTTCACCGAGTTATGTGCTCCCTCTATCCTCCCTCTATAATAGGACGCTCGAGTCTTTCTAATTAGGGCATGGTATCCCATAAGGCTGTTTTTATATTCGGTCCTGTCTTATCACTAAAAAACCTCTCCTCCAGCATCTCTCAAAGCGCTTGCATGCCGCCTTCTCCTTCCGAAGTTCGGCCCAGAACCAAGGGGCAGATTTTGTTTGTCTCCTTGGTCCTTTGCTCGACCATGGTGCAGTGCTATCAAGTGCCTTTGTAATGCGTCTATTTAGAGCCTCAAAATCTGACTCTATCTCAAGATCACCCGGAGGCCCACCCTGGCCAAGAGCCTTGTTGAACATCTCTGAGGAGAAGCCTGCCCACCTCCTTCATCTCTCCTTGATTTCCACCTTCCCCTGTATGTTAGCTACCGGTACCGCCACCTTAAAAGAGATCAGATGATGATCAGACCAGACCACGGGTATCGGGGGTTCGATTATCAGCGTCTCTCAATTTGCAAAAATCAGGTCAAGTAGATGGCCATGGCAGTGTGTAGGCAGCTCTGATTTTAAGGTTATTTGTAGTACTGCTAATTCCTGACAAATCTCTTGTACCTCAGCATTATAGGCCTCATCGAAGTGGAGATTCAAATCTCTCTGGAGTAAAAAACTCTCATACCTGAGGGCTGCCTGTATTAAGCAATCGATCACACTTGAAGTAAACCGCGCCCCTGATCCCGGTGGTCAGTACACTAAAAACCCCTTTAAGATATGATTGTCAGATGCTGAGATCGTACTGCCTCCTTAAGTCAAAGGCCGCGGACAGGCGCAGTCGGGCTAGCCTTTGGCGTGCCGGCTGCGCGCCCACTGCACCTGTCTGCTGCGCAACTGCTGAAGCATGTGACCTTTACGCCCGGTCTCGTCCTGCAAACTAGAGCGCTAACCGCCGTAAGCGGAAGTGCCTGGCTCTAACTACCCCGCCCTCCGCGCAACTGTACTAGCTACCGCGTTGGACCAGGGCGGGAAGGACAGAACACTGAGCTCAGGCCTCCGAATCAGGGCCTTTCTTGCCTTTCCCAATTAAAATGTGGCGTTCCTGTGCGCAGAATAGGCCAGTGCCAGCAGTGTCATAAAATAAAACTCTTAGAAAAGCTAAAAATACCAGCAGGAGTGTCTGTTGCAGCCCTACTGCAAACGGGTCAGGGGGACACTGCCACCGCCCTCCTTCGTTAAGTGTTAGCTAAGTGTTTTGTTAACAATATTGACTCAAAACTAAACACAGGATATTTTTGTTTACAAAACCCAATTGTTCATAAATAGTTAATGAATAAAGACACAAATCATTTGCTACTAAAGTGAAGAAAAGCTTGAAGCTCGGGAGTGAAACTTGATGATTCACAAGGGGTGCAAAGTAGCCAACATGGATTTCAAGCTGTACCATAAGGACATGCATTACAGTCCCGGGGGTCCCTGAAATGGTGCCTCTGGCAATGACATGTATTGAAATGCACACGTGTGAGTTTGTTTCTTTCTTCAAAGATGCATACAATAATTGAGAAATTAAAACAGAAGTTTCCAATGGTTTTCCATAGCCTTTCCAAATAACCACTCACAGAAGTCTTCAAAAAGGATCTGGAATCAGATAGGTTACTTCTTCTGGTGAATGTTTCATGTGATTGTGTGTCGTTTTGAGAGATACAAGATCAATACAATTGGAAGACCTGCAGCTAAGAGCAAACCTTTATTTTGAGCTGGCCTGGTTATCTGTAAGTACAAAATATGTATTATTAAATTGTATTAACATGCATTCGCAAATTTTAAAAGGTACAATAATTGCAATTTAGTGTGGACACAGTGAAATACATGGCGTAATATCTTACTTTGTGGTTTTTTACAGTGAAAACATTACCATGTGTTATTAGAGAACTTTACAGATATAAAATAAATAAGTCACACATATGGTATATTGAATACAATGACAATATACACCAACTATAAAGGGAAATGAAAGTACATACAGCATAATTACAAAATACTTACTAAAGTGGAAGTCATGAAGATACATGGGTACATGTATAAGAAGCACATATAGTACACATTGCAATAATAAGACATTGTGTTACCCTATTAGTGGCAGACCATCAACTAGGTAAATGGCAATTAAGAATAACAGAAGAAACAAAATAGGCAAGCAAAGCCAAGGACATAAAGCAAAAATGACAGAGGATTCATTTAGTACAAGATAAAGATGAACATAAACAAAAAAAGATGGAAGGATGAAGCTCAACGGCTGTGTTCAGATGTTCAAAAAGAGGAGTGGGAAAATAATACATTCCCAAGGAAGGGTTACAAGTTAAGAAGCCCATGTTCACAATTAGAATCAAGAGAACTAGGAGGAACAAGGAATAACTAGGGCTGGGAGGAACTTGCGGCGTTTCTCTCCATGGAAATCTGTAGAATTCCATGAAAACTGTGGGAATTCTGTGGAGTTTCACGAACGGGGGAAATTGACATGTTGCACTGTTCGTGCTGATTTTAGGCACCTGGGAGTTTGTTCTGCATTGCAAAACCAGCACAAAGGGCCAGGGGCGGCTGGTGACATTTGAAAGTGGTGAGGCGTAAATACTGAACTGTGGCGAGAGAACGAGCCCGAACCACTTAGGGAGGTTCCGGGGGTCTCCCCCGAGAAAATTTTGAAAAAAAGAGTGGGCATTCTCAAGCAAATTTGAGAAAGAAAATAGGTGGCGTGGCAAACACATCTCTGGGAGTAGCCAGACAAGTCTCTTGCACTTGCACAGATACATCACTCTCCCTCCATTGACATAGGCACAGTCACCCTGCATTCATAGACCCATTACTCACCCTTCTCTCACAGATCACTAAGCCAGCATTCACCCATCCACATCACTCACCCTGGACTCACACAGGCACACTGCTCAACCTGCACTCACACAGACATCACTCACCCTTCGCTGCACTGCACTCAATAGGTTTAATTTATTACAGCCTGTTTAGGTATTTGTGATACTATTTTTAAAAATTTAATGAATCCATTTTACCAATAATATACAAAGAATTCCTTCAATTACATTGCTCACGGTGACCATAATGTGCCATATAGACAAAGCATTAAACAACAGTGGAAATGATAACACCCTTATAGCATTCGGATTCGGTCCTGCAAAAATCCAGTCATTCCAATGTTTGTTTTATGGAAAATAATTCTTAAAAAAAATAAACTTATGTAAAACGGAAAACAGACAAAAATGTATTTACATGTGCAACATCAAAGGCGAATAGAAATATCCTGCTTGGTTCATAGCTATAAGGCAGCAGTCAGCTGAAGCGCTTCATGACTTCCAGCCATGTGCTTTGCTTAACTATTTATCTTTTTAAAGTGCCCGCCGCCAGTAGCACCAACAGATTTAAATAAAGCAGAGAAAATCACAGAAGGCTTTGTTTAAACACAAACCACAGTCCATCTGCCTCTCTAGGTGTGTGCACTCCTGATGGAAAAAGTTGAACAAAGATGCACTTAGGGGTGCTCGTCATAGGCTGCTGTCCCGAGCGTACCCTATGCTGCTCTACCACATTGGACCCGTCCTGCTCTACCCGGCCCAACCTGTGCTGGGCATCTGCCTTACTCTTTGTACTGCTGTTCCTGGTTAAGTCTGTACTGCTGCCTAGTGTCAGCTCGACTCTGCTATACGGTCCTATTCAGTATTAGCATAACGGGGCCATTCTGCACATGTGGGACACCCCCGCGCCGCACGGCCACCAGCTGCTGCGTGTGCCCCTCTGCTGTGCCCTCTGCCTCGCTACCTGCCTCGCTGCCGGCTGACCCTGCCGTCGTTCGCTCTGTTCTGTTTTGTCATCCACTTGTGCTTGTTTTCTTTCATAGTTTTTCCCCGTGTTAAACGTATTTTTTGACCATCATTTGTGCTTGTTTGTCATAGTTTTTCCCCGTGTTAAACGTATCTTTTGACCATCATTTGTGCTTGCTTTTCGTAGTTTTGCCCGTGTTAAGCGTATCTTTTGTCCATCATTTGTGCTTGTTTTTCGTAGTTTTGCCCGTTCTCCTCCCTGTTTCCCGCCTTCCTCGCCGCCCCCCGCTTCCCGCCACCACCGTCGACCCCGCCCCTTTTTTCCTTCTGTTCCCTCCCCGCTCCCGCCTCCCAGCTGCTCCGCCCACCCGCGCACTTCGCCTTATATGGCGACCGTGCGAACGCGCAGCATTGACGCGCAGCGGGCGCGCCGATTGTGCGCCGAAGGCGCGCCAAAGGTAAGCCCGTCTGCGCCCGTCCGCGCCTGGACCGCGCCCAGGGCCAGGACCCCTGGCTCCCACCGA
Organism: Lissotriton helveticus; assembly: GCF_964261635.1. NCBI lineage: Eukaryota > Metazoa > Chordata > Amphibia > Caudata > Salamandridae > Lissotriton > Lissotriton helveticus. The sequence goes on along the minus strand of NC_136057.1, from coordinate 761,989,112 downwards.
CGGAAGCCGACCCGACGAACCTACAACGCCGCCGATCTCATCGCACTCAACACCGGCCGCATCCCAGGATGTCATCGAGCCGCCCCGAAGCACACCCACGGACCCTTCAGCTGCCACGCCTGCAAGTTCACCTGCATCCGGACTCACCCTGCACCAGCACTCGCCAAGCCGAACACCAGCAGCAACCACCTCAAGTGCATCCTGCTCAACACCCGCTCCGTCCACAGACACGCCGTAGAACTCTGGAACCTCCTCGACACCACCGCCCCTGACGTTGCCTTCCTCACCGAGACCTGGATGAACGCCTCCTCAGCCCCCGACATCGCCATCGCCATCCCGGAGGGCTACAAGATCATCCGGAGGGACCGCACCGCCAACCAGACGGGAGGAGGCATCGCCATCATCCACAGAGACACCATCCGCATCACGACCAACACCGACGACACCCTAACCACCGCTGAACACCTGCACTTCCAGATCCACACCAACCCGAAGACCACCCTCAGAGGCACCCTGATCTACCTACCCCCGGGCCCACGCACACGATTCAGCGAGGACATCGCCGACTTCGTCAGCCCGCATGCCCTCCCCTCCGCCGACTACATCCTCCTGGGGGACCTCAACTTCCACCTGGAGAACAACAGCGACCGCAACACCATCAGCCTGCTCGACAACCTCGCCAACCTCGGACTCAAGCAACTGGTGACCACCCCCACCCACCTCGCCGGACACACACTCGACGCCGTCTTCTCATCCAGCAAAGACGTCATCTTCAGCCACGCAACAGGACTCCACTGGACGGACCACAGCTGCGTCCACTTCACCTTCAAAAGAACGACGATCCACCACCACCAGCAACAGGTTGCCCGAAGAAGCTGGAACAAGATCACAGCCGACCAGCTCACCACTTCCCTGAGCCAGCACCCTCCCGCCAGCTCAGCGAACCCCAGCCAGGCCGCCGACAACCTCACGAAGTGGATCAACAACTGCGCGGACGAACTCGCCCCTCTGAGAACCCCACCCAGCAGACCCTGCAGCAGAAAAACACCATGGTTCACCGACGAACTCAAGAGCTCCAAGAAGAACTGTCGAGCCCTCGAGAAAGTCTGGAGAAGGGAACCAACTACGGACAACATGACCACCCTCAAGCTCGCCACCCGGAAACACCACCAACTGATCCGCGCCACCAAGAAAAATACATACAAGGAACGGCTGGACAACAACGCACACAACTGCAAGGAACTCTTCAACATCGTGAAAGAGCTCTCCAACCCCAACGCCGGAAACAATGACATCACCCCGTCGCAAGACCTCTGCAACTCCCTCGCGTCCTACTTCCACAACAAGATCGCGGACATACACAACAGCTTCAGCAACCAACCAACGCAAGCCACAACCGCAACAACGCCACCCACCACCACCCTCCGCACCTGGACTCCGATCAGCACCGAAGACACCATCCGCACAATGAACTCCATCCATTCCGGATCTCCGACTGACCCCTGCCCTCACCACGTCTTCAACAAGGCCGACGCTGTCATCGCACCCCACCTGCGGGACATCATCAACACCTCCTTCGACACCGCCGCCTTCCCTGAGAGCTGGAAGCACGCCGAACTCAGCGCTCTTCTCAAGAAACCCACAGCAGACCCCACCGACCTCAAGAACTACCGTCCCATCTCGCTCCTCCCGTTCCCGGCCAAAGTCATCGAGAAGACCGTCAACAAACAGCTGGCCGCCTTCCTCGAGACGAATGGATCCCTCGACCCCTCACAGTCTGGCTTCCGAGCGAACCACAGCACCGAGACCGCCCTCATCGCTGCCACCGATGACATTCGAACTCTGATGGACAACGGAGAGACAGCGGCCCTCATCCTCCTGGACCTCTCCGCGGCTTTCGACACTGTCTGCCACCGCACCCTAGTACAGCGCCTCGGCAACATCGGGATCCAGGACAAGGCACTGGAATGGATCACCTCCTTCCTCGACGGAAGAACACAGAGAGTCCGCCTACCACCGTACAAGTCAGAGGCCACCGAAGTCATCTGCGGCGTCCCTCAAGGATCCTCGCTGAGCCCCACCCTCTTCAACGTCTACATGATCCCCCTCGCGGCCATCGCACGCCAACACAACCTCAACATAATCTCCTACGCCGACGACACCCAGCTGATCCTCTCCCTGACCAACGACCCCGCCACCGCCAGAGCCAACCTGCACGAAGGGATGAGAGATGTAGCCGAATGGATGACGACCAGCCGCCTGAAACTGAACTCGGACAAGACGGAGGTCCTCATCCTGGGCTCCTCGCCCTCCGCCTGGGACGACTCCTGGTGGCCCCCCGCCCTGGGCACCGCACCCAAACCGACGGACCACGCACGCAACCTGGGCTTCATCCTGGACTCCTCCCTCTCCATGACCAGACAAGTAAACGCCGTCTCCTCGTCTTGCTTCAACATCCTGCGCATGCTACGTAAGATCTTCTGATGGATCCCCACCGAGACGAGGAAGACGGTCACCCAGGCCCTCGTCACCAGCCGACTGGACTACGGCAACGCCCTCTACGCCGGAACCACCGCCAAGCTCCAGAAGAGACTCCAGCGGATCCAGAACGCCTCGGCCAGACTCATTCTCGACATCCCCCGACGCAGCCACATCTCCGGACACCTGAGAGATCTGCATTGGCTCCCGGTCAACAAGAGAATCACCTTCCGTCTCCTCACCCACGCGCACAAAGCCCTACACGACCAAGGCCCGAGCTACCTCAACAACCGGATCAACTTCTACACTCCCAAGCGCCTCCTCAGATCAACCAGCCACGCCCTCGCCGCCGTCCACCGCATCCGAAGAGCGACAACAGGAGGAAGGTCCTTCTCCTACCTGGCCGCCAAGACCTGGAACTCACTCCCGACCGACCTGCGCCTGACCCAAGACCACCTCTCCTTCAGGAAGAAGCTCAAGACCTGGCTGTTCGAGCAGTAACGCCCCCCCCCCCCCCACCCAGCGCCTTGAGACCCTACGGGTGAGTAGTGCGCTCTATAAATGACCTGATTGATTGATTGATTGATTGATTGCAGGCTCGCGCTCACTCGCTCCACGCTGTTCTGGGTTTACTCCGTTCTGGCTGCGTGACTCACCCGCTCCCCCTCACCCAGCCGTTCCCAGCTCTCTGTGTGTACGCCGCTGGGAACCCCCTCTCCATCTGTGTCTGCTGTCCAGGGTTTACTGTCGTAGACTCGCTCACACTATTTACTTGTTTGAAGGCTCACTCGATACCTGCTGCTCTCGCTGCACTTTCTACTTCGGATTAACTCTGTCGCTCCATGTGTGTTCAGTGTGCACCTGCTGTCCTGGCCCTGTTCCCCCGTAGAAGTGGAAAGAAAAATGAAGAGTTGCCATGCAGATTTCAACTACTGAGCAGAGCAGACAGTCATATTTAGAATAGCAGTCAGCGTTCAGATGACAGAGTTAAACGAAAGCAAACGCGCAATCAGCTTACCTGTTTTTCTGTGCACTGTGTTTTTGCATATTATAATTAAGGCTGCATCGCGTATCTAACTCCATAGCTCCAGTCGCGGCTCATGGGGGGAGGGAGGGGTCGCCCGGGAGGTGGGGGTTATTAAAATACGTTTAAAAATCCTACCTGAGGACGTCCTCAACTGGTCGGCGCCGCCCCGAGTCCGTTGGCGCCTACAGCCCCTCTCAGTCAATCCTGGCGCTGCCAGCAGCGCCAGGATTGTCTTAGGGCACTGCTATTTTTCGCACGCAGCACACCCATTAGGAGCCCGAGGGGGTCCTAATGGGCATGGTCAAACAAGTCAAAATACAAGTGCGCATGAGTGGGCACGGTGCGAAAATTCACCCTCCGTCCCCACTCATGCGCACTTGTGTTGTGCTGCTGCCTGTTGCCCCCCACTGTCTGACAATCATGTCAGTCAACATGATGCCAGACCGCCCACCCCCTTCTGACTCTGAAGGGGTGGGCGGTCCGACGTCATGCTGACTGACATGATTGTCAGTTCTCCCTCGGCGTCTTTGAACTTAAGTAAACTGAATCAGTTTACTTAAGTTCAAAGATGCCGAGGGAGCTGCAGGCGGGGGGGCTTCGCCCCCATGTTCCAATGGACGCACCACGCCTGCAAACGGCATCCCATAGCGTGCCAGAGGGTGCTGTTACTTTGCCATGGCTTGAGCCGATTTTCTCCTCGAATGCCAACTTTCTCACTGCAAACTGAAGTGACCTGCCTTGACTTCCCGTGTTGAAAAAATCTCACCAGATGCCTTACTAGCACCCAGAAACTACAATAGGGGACACCAATTCTCACCTGTGCTCGCCATCATACCATTGACGAGCCATCTGCTAGAAAAAACTCCTACATGGCGGTGGTGGAGTTTAGTAAGAACTCCATGTAACAAGCGTAAATCAGAGTGGGCAAAACTCTGCAAACTCTACCGGTGGAGAGAAATTTATTGTCTACTCCTAGGTATAGTATGAGTTGGGTTGTATGGTACTGAAAAAGGTTAGTGGATAGAAAGCATTATCTGGAGTAATTAAAAAGTTCAAGGTTGAAAGTGATGTTTAAACAGAAACAGCTTGAGGTCTTTCTTGAAAGTGAAATAAAAGGTAGTGTTGCGAAGAGATGCTGGAAATGAGTCTCAAATTTTAGTATTGCAACCTGAGAATCATAGAGCCAAAGTGCATTCTGTTTCGAAGGCAAGGAACTCCATAAGAAAATATTTTCAACTTTTATATATGTCTGCATGTTATATATGTCTGCACCAAAACCACATTTCTTCTCTTTTCAAAGGAAACAGAAGAAATGTGTTTTTGGTGGCCCCTAGCAGGGCCTCCTTCCCCACTGGACATCCGCTTGTGGCCCTGGGGCGCACCTATGGTGCTCCCCTTTACATGAAAAAACCGATAGAAAGAGGGTCCAAGGGGATGTTTAAAGACCAAGCACAGATACGTCCCCCGTAGAAGACAATGTGAAACAACAAAAAGTAACTGTGGGTCTAAGTCAACTACCTGTCAATTAAAGTCTGACATGAAACTCAATACTAATTGTAACTAAACAAAGAAAGAAGTGATTTGAGCATGACAAGATACTCCCAAGCTATGAAAGTACCCATCAGTTGTTGTCCTGTACCGCCCTTGTCATCATCTGGGCCTCCTCACAACAAGGAGAGAGTTCTCGCAGCCACTCATGATCTCTAAAGTAGATGCCCCAGTGTGTGGAGGGTATGTAAAAGGTGACCGTGTTGCGACAACAGAAAAGCAGTGCGTGACTAAATTGAGTGAGTGTGTGAACAAAGTGAGACATATAAAATTGAAGAGCGGGGAGGAAAATAAATTTATTAAGTACCTCTCCTGCTTCCAATAGTTAAAACCAGTGCGGGAACATAGTAGGTTGAACAAATAGCTACTATGTTAAGTTGTGTAGGTCAACATGTTTCTGCAGTCTTATGGACCCACCAAGGTATTGAGGTTCCGTGGTTTTCGGGACCGGACTCCGGCAAGATGGCCGCCGACAGTCCGTAGGGGATAGCAGCCCTTAAGCCGTTCTCCCATGCTGACAGCCTAATGTAACGGTGTAACTGACCTTGTCACGCTAGATCTTCAATATTTTATATTCTATGCGAAGAGATTAAGGAGGAAAGTGAGCTGCAACAACTGAGCATATTTTGGTTACGGAGATGCTCGAGGGCTTTAACAGGCTGATGATTACTGCCGTGTGGTCGCCTGTGGATGCACAGCTTAAGCTTAAGAGAAAGCAGAGCGACGCCTGGGAATCAGCGGCATCCATAATTAAGGAGACAATTGTTCTCCTTCTTGAGAGCTGGGAAACGGTTAAACGTGTCATGGCCCCGAAAGCACAGAGGGCAGCGAAGAAGATTCAGGAGAAAGAGGAAGAACTTGGACTCCTGAGTGAATCCGACACCCCTGCAGCGAATTTAAGGGCCAAGGCGCGACAGAGAGCTCAGGCCCGGAGGGAGGCCACAAAGAAGCGTGAAGAGGAGCGCTTCATAGCATCTGAGAAAAGGAGGGAAGATCGGCGCAAGGAGTTACCTGGGGGTGGCACCGTGGACTTTGGTGCCGAGTCCTTCAGAGAGTCGATCCTGCGGCAGCCTTTGATCTTCGAGTCCTTTTCTCCGCGCGGAGAGCGGGCGCTGCCGGTTCTAACAACATTGATGGATCTGCCGCTGAAAACGATGGAGGCAGAAGCGGCGTCCTCGGATGTCGAAAGGAAGGAAGCAGTGGCATCAGCAGCAGTATTGGACTCATCGGAGTGCATGGCATCGTCTGCGGAGCCCACGATGATTGATGGGGCTACTGAGGTGGAAGGAGCATCGGCGGGATCGGAGGGAGCAGCCATCACAGCGCGCCCTGCTTCAGCCGAGGTTACAGAGCAAATGACCGGAGCTCCCTTTGTAGGCGGGGCCAGCGGTAACAGAGGCGATGTTGCGAAAGATGCTGTGGAAGACAGGATCAACGACGGGGCTAACTCGTCACTGGAGCTATTCAAGGTACAGCCTGATGTACAACCTGATGCACAACCTGATGTAGATGTTGCAACACAAATAATATCGAATTTGCAAACAAGTGAGCAACCGATCGATCTTGAAGCAGAAGTGACTAAGCTTGTGGTTGATCAGCGAGGTGGTCTAAAAAGGGACAGGTTGGCAGCATCAATAGAGCAAGTTGAGCATTTAAATATACAGGCGGACGGGAAAGAGGTGGAATGGCAATCATCCTCTAGGCAAACAGACAAGCAGGCCGACATAACCGAGTATGTAACCAAACATAGTGGCCAAAGGGAAATACTCATCCAGCAAAAAGCATCCATTGGCACTCCAGCAAATGCAGCAAATGCAGTAAACGCACCAATCATAATAAGTGCAACTGTAAATCCAAGCAGTGGTGCAATTCCCAAGGAAAATATTAAAGTGAATTCTCTTAAGCCGGTTAGATCTGTTAAAGCTGATGATGTCTTATTATTAGATTCTAGGAGATTGAATCAGGAAAGAAATGAAAATAGTATGGGACAATTATCTGTCACAGTGTCATCTAACGACGAGTGCGATGATGATAAGGAGGAAGAGGAAGAGGAAGAGGATCACAATGAAATGGGTTTGAGTTCTTCTTCTTCGCCTGCAGAGACAGAGTTAGATCACTCTTTATCAAGCGGCTCTGAAGAATCAGACATCTACTCCTCAGGATTAGAGATAGAGCAGAATACTGCTTTAAAAAGAAACCCGAAAATTAAAAAAACTTATAAACCCAGGGGGAGGTCTCGCACGAGAATCAACAGAGTAGAGAATACGCTACAAAGAGGAGTAGCTAAAAACCTGGCCTGGGATAAGACAATCACTTCGCAGAGTCATCAAGATGGGAATAGTGGTGCTGGATTGTATGAGGTAAAGGAACGGGAGCAGATTCAGATCCAACACCAAGGTTTTTCAGAATCACACACAGATAGATTTGATCTTGTACTTTCTACATTGAAACAGATACAAGGAGAAGCTCGGTTGGAGAGTAAAAGAGCCAAGCGCGCTAATAAAAAAATACAGAGATCTCTCCACAAAGTACATGAAATGTATACTGAAGTCACTAGAAGATTGACAGAGGTCGAGCAGAGGACTGGCAAAATGGAAGATGAGGTGGTAAAGCTGCAGGAAGCTAGACAGGGACAGGAGAAAACAGAATCTGATATACTTTGGAAACTTGAAGATTTTGAAAACAGACAGAGACGTAACAATATAAGATTGCTTGGGGTGGAGGAAGGGAAAGAGGGAGGAGATGTAAGAGCTTTTGTGGTGGAGTTGCTGAAAGGTGCCTTTCCAGAGATGGATAATTGGGACTGGCATAAGGAAGTGCAACGTGCGCATCGATTTCCCCTCACGCAGAAAAAGGGCAGTGTGGGCTCAAGAGCAAGAGCTATTCTTGTGTATGTGGGAAACTATCTGTTAAGAGAGGAAGTAATTATGAAGGCTAAACCAATGAAGAAACGAACATATAAGGACATAACTTTTTTTGCTCGTCCAGATTTTTGCCACACAACAGTGGAGAGAAGATGGCGCATGAGGCAACTTATAATACCATTTCAAAATGTAGGGTGTGAAGTATATTTGCTGTTTCCTTCTCGCCTTAAAGTAGGTTGTAATGGTCAGTTTAGAGTATTTTTCTCTGAAATAGTTGCACAAGAGTATTTGACCTTTCTTCGAGAAGAGAGAACACATAGGGAACGGAATACGCAATCCGATCGGATTGAAGGCATAAGACAAACAGCCTGCATAACAAAGAAGTAAAAATTCTAGGGAAAAAGGAGGACGAGTTCTTTACACCAAGAATGAATATTTAAAGAGATGGATCATGGGGGAGTGGCTGAGGGAAAGTTCCCTGGGGGGGAATCGGCTGTCACACATAGGTCAGGATTGACCTATTTGCCAGTACGGGAGGGGGGGAGGAGGGGGAGTGGGGGGGAAGTCAGGGGGGGCACAGGACACGGCACGACACATAAGAGAGAGATGTATCTCAGAAGGGGCAACAGCAGAAATGAGAGAAAGGGTAATGAGGCGAAAATCTGAAGGAAGAAAGATAAGAAATAACGATTTTAGAGTGTTTATAAGATGTTGGACAACAACAATGGTTAGGGAATATGCATATTACAAGTTAAGTTATGATTGTTAGGTGTGTAACATGGAATGTATGTGGTTTGAATGATGCTCATAAAAGATCAAAAATATCAGTAGCTGTAAAACAAATGAACGTGGATTTTGTATGCATCCAAGAAACACATATCATGGTAACACAAGCATATTTTCTTAGTCATTTAGGATTTCATTTATTAATTGATTCTAGTCAAGGGGTAAAAAAAAGAGGGGTAGCTATTTTAGCTAGAAATTAAAATACCCTGACTAGGAAGAAAGCACATGATAAATGGGGAAGATGGGCCATGGTTGAGTGTTTGATAGATGGGGAGTGGACAACGCTCGTAACTGTTTATGGGTCAACGGAGGATGACCCCAAAATTTTTCAATCTCTAGATGTGGAGTTAGCTAATTGGGCACCGAAAATCATTCTGGCAGGTGATCTTAACATAAATGGGGCAGATGGACTAGGATTGGGCTCTTTTGGAAAATATAAAGGTCGGAAAAGGAGAGTTAACCAGGCACTACATAGCTTAGTCATAAACAATGCTCTCTCAGATGTATGGGGGAAAAAGAGATTGGATAATAAAGGTTTTACATATTACTCAGCCCCACACCGAACTTGTGCAAGACTGGATTATTTTTTTGTGTCAGGTACTACCATATCAAACTCAAATATTGAAAGGCTGCCACGGATCCTCAGCGATCATAACCCCTTAGTACTTACAATAGCAACAAAAATAAACGCTAGACAATATACAAACTGGACTTTTGAAAGAGGGCTGTTAAAAGAGGATAAATATATAGAACATATGAATACATGGATTAGCGATTTTTTCTTCAACAATAGGGATAGCGCGGAATTGGGGGTGGTCTGGGACGCCTTTAAAGCAGGGGTACGGGGAGAAACGAAGAGCTTTAATTCTTATAAACGGAAGCAGGAGCAGTTGAGGAATTTAGAGCTATCCGAAAAGGTACTCAAGGCAGAGGAGGATTTAGAAAAATGTGTATTGACTGGATGTCAAATGGATAATGCCTTGATAGAACTCGTGAAAGCAAAAGGCGAAGCTGAGAGTGATATAGCTAGCAAAGCAGCGAAAATATACACTATGAAAAGGGAGAAGTGTTATGAACTGAGTGAGTCAGTAGGGAGGGTTCTGGCTATCCGGACAAGGCAGCAAGAAGCAGCGGGAATAGTGAGAGAAATTAGAGATACATCAGGCAGGGGGTACACAGACTCAAATGAAATAAGGGAAATATTTAGGATTTTTTATGAGAAGCTATACGATGACGAATTAGCGGGGGGAGACACCCGGAGAGTTAAAGAGAATATGCAGGAGTATCTTCAGGAAATCCCGGTAGATATATTGGAGGAGGACGACGCAAATGGCCTAGAAGGGGTCTTGCAGACAGAAGAAATTAAGGAGGCAGTATGGAAGCTTCCCTCAGGGAAAGCAGCGGGCCCTGACCAAATACCGATAGAATTTTACAAAGTGTTTTGGGATATTTTGGAAGAAGAGCTAATAAAGATCATACAGTTAGCACAGTTGGGTGAATCAGCACCCAAATCGTGGGGGAGTGCCGAGGTGGTAGTAATATTGAAAAAAGGGAAAAATCCGGAGGAACCAGGATCTTATAGACCCATCACTTTAATGAATGCAGATGTGAAAGTATTCTCTAAGGCACTAGCATCAAGACTTGCCAGAGTAATTCACAAAATAGTTAGTAGTGCTCAACATGGATTTATACCGGGAAGAGGGACTACTCACCACATACGCAAAGTAATAACTCTATTTGATGTTACAACAGTCACAGGAGACCCGATGGCACTAATGTTACTTGATGCAGAAAAAGCATTTGATCGGGTCTCCTGGGATTATCTTTGGTATGCATTAGAGAGAATAGGCGTTAAACAGGGATATCTCAAAGCAATACAGATTCTATATCTAAACCCGGTAGCAACTTTACGTGTGAATGCTGGGAACACGGGGCAATTTCGAATAAAAAGGGGTACAAGACAGGGGTGCCCCTGCTCACCGCTTTTGTTTGCTATATACATGGACCCATTAATCCGCAGAATAGAGGCGTCTGAGATGATTACACCTTTAACAACACTCATCGGGCACTGTAAAATCTTAGCCTATGCAGACGATGTCACTGTAATTACTCCTAATCCTACTGAATCTATAGAGTATGTGGAAATCGAGGCGATGAAATTCGGAAAGATATCGGGTTATAAATTAAATACCTCTAAAACACAGATAATTAAAAACTCTTATAGTACCTGTACAGATAACCGAGTGACGCAGGAAGGCACATACTTAGGGGTAATTATCATGGCAGACTTGGACTCTTTAGTAGAGAAGAATACTTTCCCTTTAATTAAGAAAGTGGAGAAAGACCTGGACAGGTGGGACCGCTTGCACATGTCAATTGTGGGACGGACGAATATAATAAAAATGCTGGTTCTCCCAAAATTTTTATATTTATTTAGAGCCATACCTTTATTATTCGATGTCAAATTATTAAAAAAATTAGAGTACATAATCAACAGATTCATCTGGGCAAAGGGGAAAACGAGAAGAGCCCTTAGATTTATGACACTCCCGAGAGAGAGGGGAGGTTGGGGAGTACCAGAATTAAAGCTTTATTATTGGGCGGCAGCTCTTCAAAATATGATTGGTCTGCTAGGAGGGGCAGAGTCAGAAGGCTGAAGTGAATTTGGAACATTGGCAATTTATGGACTAGCCTTGGGATGGGAAGTAGAGAATGTGTTTTTGAAGTTTACAGAGGCCAGTTACTACAAAAGGACAAAGTTCAAGACGCTAATAGCAGCATGTACAATTTGGAAAAGCTTTAAAAAAAGAGCAGGCTTGGGGAAATATAATGTATACACTAGATTTATAAATAATCCAAATCTTCCACAAGAGATATTCTCGGGGTCCACATTCAATGAGTGGGAAAGCAAGGGAATTAGAAGTATAGGGGATGTAATGGGGGAACAAGGGGTTCTTCAATTTTCAGAATTGCAGGCTAAATTTAAGCTAGACACCAGGCAATTTTTTAAATATTTACAAATTAGGAGCTTCTTGTCGAGCAAAAAGGGGGGCCCATTGGGCTTTAGGCACGATCCGATTATGGAAGTGGTTCAATCAGGGGAAGATTGTACTATCAAGAGGTTTTACTCTGAATTGATAAAATCAAAACAAGATGATTATGAAAAATGGAGTAAAAAATGGAAAGACAATCTTAATATTAGCGGGGAAAGCTTTGGTATCTCTTCAGAAAAGGGATATTCTTTGTTATGCTCGGCACCATTGCAGGCGCAACATTATAAAACGTTATACCACTTATATTATACCCCTGCAAGAATAGCACAATGGGGAGGTACGGTGGGTATTAAGTGCTATAGGTGTGGAAGTCTGGAAGCTGATTTAAAACATGTATTTGCAATGTGTCCTCACCTATATTCCCTTAAAAAAGATATCGAAAGCTTCATAAACAACATCTTAGGAACAGAAATTGTGTTAACTCCCGGAACAATATTATTAGGAGTGAATGTGGAGGATGATGAACTAGGAAGTGGGAGGGAATTTTTATTTGTAGCACTGTCAGTTATGAGATTATGTATAGCGTCTGCATGGATCGACCCTATTCCCCCTACTTTTCATAACTGGTTGGCAAAATTAATAACAACATATAATGTGGAGAAAGAGATCTATGCACGGAAAGGGAAAAGGGGAAGGAAGCTGGGTAAGTTAATATGGGGCCCCATTACACAATGGAAAGAGGGAGAATAGAATAAAAATTAGCTGCGAGTAAAACTCGGATGATTTAGGATAAGATATAATGTATCAAATGCTACTATTATAATATAGTGAGAGAAATAAAAGATAGACAGCTAATTATGATTTAACTGTATATAAGTGAAGCTATGGAATATTATAGAATGGAAACTTCTTTTGATTAGATTTATCTTTATAGAACATGGTCTGCTGATTGTCACTGTTCCTTTTGTTTTTTCTCTCACTGTGATATATCTTGTTTATAACAATGTCGTGCCATGTATGTAACTGCAAAAACTATTAATAAAAAGATTTAAAAAAAAAAAAAAAGCAACCTGAGAATCATAGAGCCAAAGTGCATTCTGTTTCGAAGGCAAGGAACTCCATAAGAAAATATTTTCAACTTTTATATATGTCTGCATTTTATATATGTCTGCACCAAAACCACATTTCTTCTCTTTTCAAAGGAAACAGAAGAAATGTGTTTTTGGTGGCCCCTAGGAGGGCCTCCTTCCCCACTGGACATCCGCTTGTGGCCCTGGGGCGCACCTATGGTGCTCCCCTTTACATGAAAAAACCGATAGAAAGAGGGTCCAAGGGGATGTTTAAAGACCAAGCACAGATACGTCCCCCGTAGAAGACAATGTGAAACAACAAAAAGTAACTGTGGGTCTAAGTCAACTACCTGTCAATTAAAGTCTGACATGAAACTCAATACTAATTGTAACTAAACAAAGAAAGAAGTGATTTGAGCACGACAAGATACTCCCAAGCTATGAAAGTACCCATCAGTTGTTGTCCTGTACCGCCCTTGTCATCATCTGGGCCTCCTCACACCAAGGAGAGAGTTCTTGCAGCCACTCATGATCTCTAAAGTAGATGCCCCAGTGTGTGGAGGGTATGTAAAAGGTGACCGTGTTGCGACAACTGAAAAGCAGTGCGTGACTAAATTGAGTGAGTGTGTGAACAAAGTGAGACATATAAAATTGAAGAGCGGGGAGGAAAATAAATTTATTAAGTACCTCTCCTGCTTCCAATAGTTAAAACCAGTGCGGGAACATAGTAGGTTCAACAAATAGCTACTATGTTAAGTTGTGTAGGTCAACATGTTTCTGCAGTCTTATGGACCCACCAAGGTATTGAGGGTCCGTGGTTTTCGGGACCGGACTCCATTTTGTTTGCGTTGTTCATAACGCCATTTTGTGTTGCCCTCACGTAGGCCGTGGAGGTAACCGAACGAACAAAGTTGCATGGGCCTCATTGTTCATGTATGCATTAAACAGGCCCTTTTCTGACTTGTGAGTGAACTGCAGGACCCTGACCTCTTCACCTGAAACTGACCCTTCACAAAGCCAATTTCTCTGGCTGACCGTTGTCTGAGATTGCCAATCAATGTTCAGGACCTCGTTAACCTTTAGTTTCCTTGCACATATCTTATCCTAATCACCATCTGAATTGTTTCTTTCCTTACGACTTTTCATTACATGGGTAGTGCTTTCAATTATGGGTTTGTCCGGCTTGTGGAAATTGAATTTGGGACAGTCCTAATAATTAACTTTTGGGTTGGGTTACTGTAAATTGGGTTTTTGTTAATGTGATACTCAGTTAGAAAATGTGTACTATTGGTCAGAATTTTGCGCACTGGGTGTACATTTATAATGAGAATATTGTGTAAAAAAGGTGATGTCTTGCTCTATGAAATTGAACAGTTTCTTGAGTCGTACACCGAGTTGTATTGCTGAGATTACTGTTACTAGCTGCAGCTAATAAATTTGATCTCTGACGCCACCTAGAAGTATTCTGTGTCTCTGTTTGCCAAGACAGGAGAACCCGAAGACTTTGGGCGTGTCCCTGGCGCCGCTGGGTTCTAAAACCCGGTTCTTCAGTTGGCGCCCAACGTAGGGCGACTTCAGCGGTACAGGTCCAAGCCTGAGGATCGTGAGGAGCCACGTGAGGAAATTCTGGAGGAAGGCCACCACTTAATTGACCCCTGCATGTCGACGTGGACCGAAGGTCTTTTCTGCGAGGCTTCCCGCTTTCCAATGGCTACGAAGGACTGCTGCCCTGACTGTCACCCTGTCTTGGACCCTTGATTGATCCTTTGTAGAGCGAGACGATAGACGGTCTTCTGGTGGTGTGACAGATATTTTGATTAAGTATAAGTGGGTCGCTCCCACGATCTTGGTTTTGGTCCCTGGTTTTGATTCGGTTCTTGCAAAAATCGAAGCAGAGGGGCTCGTATATTTACAAGTGTATCGATAGTTGATAACCCCTTGAAGTTTGAAGCTAGATTACTGAGCTATAAGATGCCTGGTCTTAGCAAAATTAGGAAATGGTTTAGTTGTGGTTGCAACAGGGATTCCCGATTGGAGGATTCGTGTCCGATACCTCCGGTTGGAACTCCGACTTATGAGCTCTATTCAAAACACGGAGTGGGTCCTATAACTTATAATGAAGTGTGGGTCCGCTATACTAAAAAGGATGGTGTCTTACGATGGCCCCAACATGGTCGTTTTGAGTAAATGTTTTAGATAATCTGGATGTTGCGCTATTTAGGAAGAAAGCCCGGCCGGCAATGTTTGACTCTTTCCGCCTTTGGCGTAAGGAAGCCAAATAGCAAGAAATTAAGCAAGCAAAGAGAGATAGGAAAGATAAAAATATGTCAGTACTACAAGCTGCTAGGGAGTTTAAGATAGATGAGGAAGATCAAGTGAGTGAAGTTTTAGATAGACAGCGTTGCATGGCCATAGATAAATGTTATCCGGCCTTGCCGTCTTCTCCTCTGAAAGTGACGGAAGACCCTGAAAAAGATCCTTTGATGTCTCATTTACTGAGATTGCCACCTCCTTATGTGCAGGGTGCTACTGCACCTCCATTACCCCCGGTTGTTCTACCCTTTGTTGTTCAGCCTCCTGCTGTTGTTCAGCCACCCAGTGCTCCACAGATGGTTTTGCCTCCTACTGAACAACCCACTCTAGGGTCGCAAGCTTTGCTTCCAGCTTTACCTCAAACTCCTTTGCCTTCTGCTTCTGCATCTCAGACTCCTGCTGCTCTTGTTCCTACTTTGTCTCAAGATTTTAACTTTCCTGTTTTTACGCCTACTTCTTCTCCTTCTGCTCCAAAACGAATGACAGAAACTGTTGTTAATCTGTTGTCTCCATTGTTTGGGCCACTGAGTATGACCCCTGTTTCGGAACGTAAGCAGAGTCGTAGTCAGCTTCCTAGTTCCGAAGAGCGGGCGGTGTTGGATTTATTGGCTCGTAGATGGATTTTAAATGCTTCCAGGTATAATTTGCCAGCAGTTATGGATGTTTTCTTTCAGTGGGAGCCGCCTAAGCAAAGGTATGTTTTTGATGTGATGTGTGCTTTTCTGCGGCAGGAATGGGAAGATAATGAGGTGGGTTCGACTCCGCAGGAAGTGCTTGATGTTCAGTCAGAGTTTGCTAAATGGACAATAGTGGAATCTGATGTTACCCATGCCGTAGAGACGATACTTGCTTTTAGATCTAGACTCCCGTCTCAGCCATTGTATGAACCTGATTCCTTTGTTAGGAGGAAAGTGAAGCAGTATCCTATGAGAGAGGTTCCCCCTGTATGGAGAGAGGCAGTTCAGGCTGATGTCGGTTTGGGTATTCAGGCTGCAGAAGCCCATTTTCAGCGAGTATGGGTACATGTTCCATGGAAGAGAGTAGAGGTCTTGGCTCTTAAGCAGACCTTACCTGACCCTCGAAAGAATCCTGCTGGTTATTACAAGGAGTTGTCTCAGACAGTTGAAGCGTGTATTATGAATTTAGCTGACATAGACATGTTAATAGGTAATGTAGTTCCTCAACCTTTGTGGGCGAAGATTTGTCATGAGAATCATGCAGCAGAATTAGGAGATACGTAGGCTAATATTGTTGCTGCAGATGGTCGACAGGTTGGAGGTGCCAACCCTGAGCCCTTAGTTGCAGAATTACCTTGTAGAATTATTAATTTAATGAAAACTATGACGTCTGCTTTACGACTGAATTGGGACAAGTTGGCAGCATGCAAACAAAAGAAAGACGAGAGTGTGTCTGATTTCTTCACTGGGTTTGAAGAAACGCTTATCGATCATAGTGGTCAGGATATGAGTACAGAAGGTGGTCAAAGGTTGTTTGTGGACAAATTTGTCTTTAATTTGCTTCCCGAACTTTCTAATAAGTTAAAGGATTCTGAGAGTTCATGGGCTGTTTCTTCGTCGGCCCAGATATTAGCTACTGCACAATATTATGAGAATAGGGATAAAGATGAGAAGGATAAAGCAGAGAAGAAGACTAAAGAATTAAAGACAAAAGTTCTTTTGCAGGAAGCGTATCCGCCTCGTCAGAATCAGCCTCAGTTTCAGCTACCTCCACAGTTTCAGAGATTGTTACAGAAGCCTAAGCCTTATGCTCCGCGATTCTTTCCTGGTCCTAATCAGTGTGCTTATTGCAGAGAGGAAGGTTATTTCAAGAATAGTTGCCCGGCTTTGTTACAGCGTGCGAATGGCGTATCTGGTCAGAGAGGTCATGGTGGTTTCCAGCAAGCTCCTAGGGATAGGGGACGTGGTGTGTTACCCCAGAATGAGCGTTCCTCTTCCCTTCAGAATTCTGCAAATTATCTTGACAGACAGAATGTTCCGAGTGGTCAGTCTGCACAGTACTATGTTGATGATTATTATGTTGATAGTGAGAGTGCTGGTTATAATGATAGTTAGGACAGCCATGGGCAAAGAGAGGGAGTAGTGTCAGTTCCAGTAGATCAGAGTGGACCTTATGTTGAAGTGACTATATCAGGTGTGGTACACCCTTTTCTTTTGGATACTGGTGCGACAAAGAGTTCTATTATGCACTCTAAACTTCCTGGCGCACCTTTGTCTGGCTTGACCAATGTTTCCGTAGGATTTTCAGGCACCCCAGTTTGTAACCCGATTTCTAATCCTTTGCCCCTTTCTATAGGCCCTTGTGAATTGGAAGCTCCTCTTATTTTGACGACTGGTTGTAATGAGAATCTGTTGGGTTTGGACTTGCTGAAAAGATTGTATGTGACATTACATTGTTCTCCTTCGGGAGTACATCTTACCCTTGGTAAGAAAGTGATTTCTCTGATGTATTTGTCTAAAGATTGTCTTCCACTGGAATTGCGTTCTCTTCCTGATACACTTTGGGCTACAGGTCCTAATGATTTTGGTCTTTTGCAGATTCCACCTTATGTTGTCACCCTCAAATCGAATGCTAGGCTACCTTGTATCCCACAGTATAAAATATCTAGTGATGGTGAGAGAGCTCTATTAGCGATTGTCTATGATCTGTTTGAGAAGGGTGTAGTTGAGGAAATGAGAGGTAATGTGTGTAATAGTCCTGTTTTGCCTGTTCTTAAGCGTACTGATGCTTCTCAGCCACCTGTGCACCGGTTTGTGATCGACCTTCGAGAGGTAAACAAGATTGTGGTGCCACAGTTTCCTGTTGTTCCAGATATCACTGCTTTGTTGACTCTGATTCCTGCTTCGGCAGTTTGGTTTTCAGTTATCGACTTGAAGAATGCTTTCTTTAGTATTCCGATTGCTGAAGAGAGTAGGGATATTTTTGGCTTCTCTTTAGGAGGATGAAGCTTCCGCTTTAAGAGAGCTCTCCAAGGGTATTGTGAAAGTCCCTCCATCTATAGTCAGGCGTTGAAAACTCAGCTTGATAGCTTTATGTTGCCTACTGGTGCTACTCTTATCCAGTACGTTGATGATCTGTTGGTTGCTGCTGATGACGAAGAGATTTGTAAAGAGGCTACTCTTTCTTTGTTACGATATTTGTCTGACCTTCATCATAAAGTGTCACCTTCCAAGTTACAGTATTGCCAACAAGAAGTAACCTACTTAGGTCATCTCTTGTCGAAGGAGGGAAGAAGGTTGACCCCAGAACGAATTCAAGCGATTGCGCAAATGAGTGTACCATCCACACAGAGAGAAGTGTGTGCTTTCTTAGGTATCACCTCGTATTGTAGGCAATGGATCCCTAATTTTTCCCTGCTAGCGAAACCTCTGTTGGCGATGACTCTTAAAGATACTCCGCATCCTCTCCCTTGGTCTGATGAGTGTCCGAAAAGTTTTTCTGAATTACGTGATGCATTGTGTTCGGCTCCGGTATTGGGTACTCCTGACTACAGTAAACCTTTCACGTTGTACGAGAGAGAAGGTTGTGCATTGTCAGTGTTGACTCAACAGTTTGGAGACAAGCAACGCCCATGTGCGTATTTTTCAGCGACGTTAGATCCGGTAGCTAAAGCTTTGCAGAGTTGTCTGAGAGCTACAGCGGCAGCAGCTGTTTCTATCCGACAGTCTGCTGGTTTGGTATTGGATAATACGTTGATTGTGATAGTCCCACATGCAGTGGATACCTTATTAAACAGGACCAAGACTCAGCACCTTACTAGTGCACGTCTGTCAGGTTATGAGCTGACTCTTTTGGCTAGCCATGTGCACATTAAAAGATGCAATGTGTTGAATCCAGCTACGTTGTTGCCGATTTCTGTAGAGACAGATGCTCAAGAACAGCATGATTGCTTTCTTCGGACAGAGGAAGAAACGAAGGCTAGAGTTGACTTAAAAGATACTCCTCTTGAGAATGTTGATGGTACCTTATGGGTAGATGGTTCGTGTTTTAAGCTTCCGAATGGTGAAACGACTGCAGCATATGCCGTCACAACTTTACATACAGTTGTTGAGACAGCACGCATAGCACAGAATTCTGCGCAAGCAGCAGAGTTGATTGCATTGACACGAGCGTGTGTATTGTTAGAGGGAAAGCGAGTGAATGTTTATACTGATAGCCAGTACGCATTTGGTGTTGCCCATAGTTTTGGACGTTTGTGGAGAGAAAGAGGATTCCTTACTTCCCAAGGCACAAAAATTCAGCATGGGCAGTTAGTAAATGAACGTTTGGAATCTCTTGCTCTCCCAAAGCAGATTGCAATTGTGAAGTGTAGTGCGCATAAGAAAGTTGTGGATGATGTAGGTCGAGGGAATGCGTTTGCGGATAAAGTTGCGAAGGAAACGGCGAGAGACATGATGAGCCGTATGTATGTGGCACGTCCTGCAAGATGGGTTGTGGAAAGTGGAATGTGTGAAGACACAATAGAAAGTGTGAAGATGATTCAGGCTGAAGCTACGGGAAAAGAAGTGAGTACGTGGAGAGAGAGTACGGGTATGTTGGATTCGACAGGTTGTTGGGTTGAGTTGTCAGAAACACCAGCGATGGTTGTTGCCTGATGCGTACGTGCTCCCAGTGGTTACTATGGCGCATGGAATGGCTCACATCAGTTCGAAAGGGATATGTAAGTTGTTGGCTCCTGTATGGCAGAATGCTGGAATTCCTAAATGTGCTGAGAATGTTGTGAAGCATTGTATGATTTGTCTGAAGTATAATCCTGGCAAGGGAACTCCAACTCCAGCTGGTCATTTTGCTCCTCCGACGTTTCCATTTGAAGTGATACAGCTAGATTACATTCACATGGAGAGATGCAACAATCTGAAGTATGTCCTTGTGGTTGTTTGCGCCTTTTCCAGATGGATAGAGGCCTACCCCCTAAAGGATAATACTGCCTTGTCTACAGCTAAGGTTTTGCTCAAAGAGTATTTCCCTAGATTTGGTTTGCCGAGAATTGTATGGTCGGACAATGGCAGTGAATTTGTGGATCGAGTCATGAAGAAAGTGTGTATTGGATTAGGGATAAATCAGAAGTTCCACGCTGCGAATCACCCCCAGTCAGCAGGTCTTGTCGAATGCTATAATGGCACATTAAAGCTGAAACTCGCTAAGATACAAGCGAGCACTGGTCTTACATGGCCGGATGCCTTGCCGTTGGCTCTTTTGTCAACAAGGATGACAGTGCATTCTTGTGTGGGACTTAGCCCATACGAAATAGTTTTTGGTCGTCCAGCGAATGTTTGGGGTGTGCCTCGTCCTAAGAAATATAGTGACCTTGAGTACCCTATATTGGTGGATTACTTACATGACTTGACTGCTAAATTACGTGTTCTCCACCAACAGGTCTATGACAGTTTGCCGACAGCTACTGCAGATCCAGGGCACCCGATCCAACCTGGTGATTTTATCTTGACGAAGAATTTTCAGCGATCCAAGAATTTGGAGCCAAGATGGACTGGTCCCTATTTGATATTGCTGGTCACTAGAACTGCTGTTAGAGTAGCTGGTAAAAAGAACTGGGTGCATGCCACCCATACGAAAAAAGTTCAGTTGCCCTTACCGTATGATAAGTGGGTGAGGGATGGAATAGCTGACTCCGAGTGTGAAAGGGTTCCTATATTCGTACCTTTTAGTGATGCACATTTGACATGGACTCAGTCGGAACGCAAGGATGATGATGTTCTGCAAGCTGCTGTGCCTCCGTCTCTGACTCGACACGACGAATCCGGAACAGACTGTGCCTGGCAAAGAGCGCTACAATCTGAGATCGAAAAAGGACGTTTGAAATGGACAAATAAATCTGAATTTTTTTATGTAGTGAATTACACCTTGTCAGATCAAGTAACTTTTTTACTTTTTCTTTTTCGAGTCACCATCCGGACTCAGCTGCAGGGTCACGGTATAAGTTCTTAAGGGGTGAGCCGTGTATTGACACAAGGTCTGTGGTTTAGGGTCGTTAGTACGATATTGACGCACACTTAAGTGAAGAAGGAAAATTGCCGTGAGCAGCACGATGGAAGTCTTTTGAGTCCGACAAGGGTGTTAAAAGAGTTGATTTCGGAGTGCAAATGTGTATATTGGTTCGTAGCAAATGTTTTTAATAATGTGTTTTCTTATGCTTTTGAACATTACGTTGGTTTGTGTGGGTTGGATTTTCTATGTATCACAACAGACGCTTGCATCTACCTCCCAACCTACTCTTTCTTTTCCTACTGTTTCTCCACATGAGTTTCATACGTTGCCTGAACATGAACAGACACGAAGATTAGAATTTGTGAACAATTCGTTTATACAGATGTTACATCAGCATCAGCTAGTTGTAAATACCACAAATTGTTGGGTGTGTGGTCTTATGCCACATACGATTGATAAGGGAATCCCATATTTGGTTTTGCCTTTTTCGCCTAATGGGTCAGTATGGGCACTCCAATCAATGTTTATCTATGCGAATGAAGCATCTCCTGTACGTTCCGTCAAAGATAGTGCAAATAATAATGCCTTGATACAGGGAATAGTAGATATGGTCAGAGATATTGATGCATGTAATGCTATCCCTAAAGATGAGGTAAGAGCATATGTTGGTTGGAACAAGACGAGATATAGTATTAGTCTGACAGAAAAGGAGAGACATTTGGATTGTCCCCCACCGAGGTCATTTTTGTCTGCAAGGTAATGGTCAGAATCCGAGAGCTCAGCTTGGTAAGAGTGTGTGTGTTCACAACTATGTCTATACATCCTAGAAATCTCCACCGTTCCTACCAGCCAAAGGCACGTATTTTGTTTATTATGATAGAGCATATACATGGTTGCCTTCTGATTTTTCAGGCACATGTTATGTGGCATTTTTGCTTCCCCCTACGTACACAGCTGCTTTCAACTACCATAAGACAAGATATGGTAGAGGTGTAATCGATGTGAAAGACACTGTCGCACAAGAAGTTGGGGACTTCTTTAAGGGTTTCCTGCCCTTTTGGGGTCCTATGAGTAATGGTAGGACAATTCGTCAGCTTGCGAGAGTGGTCGAGGCCACTATAAATGAGACTGCAGGTGCTCTTAGTAATATTACAGCTGAGCTTCAAGCGGATCGCCTTATGACATTACAGAACCGCTTTGCTTTAGATATTATACTTGCAGATAGAGGTGGAGTATGTAAATTGATCGGGTCTAGTTGCTGCGTTTTCATACCAGATAACGCCCCGGCAGTGTACCAAGCCATCTTGAGGTTACATAAGTCCGCTGAGTCTATACATGTAGACGAAGGGAACTGGTCATTGATAGAATGGTTTTGGGAAATGCTGTCCAAATGGGGATGGAAGATTCTGATGTTCCTTGGTATGGCTTTAGCGATCCTTTTCTCATGTTGCTTATTCATCCAGTGTGGTCCCGCCATTTGTAGTCTTTATGCTACAATCTGTGTGAGAAGACCCGTCCCGAGAGAAGCGAAGGATAATAAGATGATGTTACAGCAACACCTTAATGACCTGATGAGAATAGATATAGACCTGGATTCAGATTGACGTGAGTTTAGGTCATTGCCTACGTAATGGCAAAAGGAGGGTCTGAGGTTACGTGGTTTTCAGGACTGGACTCCATTTTGTTTGCGTTGTTCATAACGCCATTTTGTGTTGCCCTCACGTAGGCCATATAAAAGGTGATGTCTTGCTCTATGAAATTGAACAGTTTCTTGAGTTGTACACCGTGTTGTATTGCTGAGATTACTCTTACTAGATGCAGCTAATAAATTTGATCTCTGACGCCACCTAGAAGTATTCCGTATCTCTGTTTGCCAAGACAGGAGAACCCGAAGACTTTGGGCGTGTCCCTGGCGCCGCTGGGTTCTAAAACCCGGTTCTGCAGTATCTGCTTCTTTCATCAGGAGCAAAACTCGCTACTGCTTAAAATCAGAATTGGTGAAAAAATATGTGAAAATTTCTTACATTAAAAGAATTTTTCACCTGGACATCCTAGGTTCATACAGATCCATCCAATGTATATGGTGAAGTCCAGGGTAAAAGAGTAATCATGCCAGACAAACAGACAAACAAGAGAAAGACAAACAGACATTGGTGTCAGAGAAATGTATCCAGTACGACCAATGGAAGGAAAAAATGTTAGTTATCCCATTATGTGTCATTATATGTACACCCAAGGCTCACACTGGAGCTCATGTTCCGCTTACCTGTGAGGTAGGAGGAAAGTACTGCGCCTCACCTGGCTGCAGCTCAGGTAGGTAGAGCACCGCTCTAGTTAAGAGAAGCAAATGAGAGAAATGGTCAGTGGTAGAGAATGTCAATATTCTGAGTATAACTAGTGCATCCGATGATCTAAGGAGAACAAAGGATAGTCTAAAATAATTTAGACGCTATGTAGAAAAATGCTCACTTTGGTACGAATGCTAAATCTATAACTACTGAAGGTAAGTTGGTTTATCTTAATAATTTGCACCACTAAAGCAGCGGAGATCGCCCCTTTAGATAAACCCCTGCCTTCCATCCTTGTAACCTATGTATTAACTACAACGGCCGCAAGCATCCACTCCCAAACAAAGGGCTCGCAAAAATGGAGAGCCGCGCGTGGGGAGACCTAACAAAGAAGCCCCTGTGTCTGTACAAGCTCAGGACTACGCGAGTATATGCGAAGTCGGCCAATAGAGACTTGGTCACTATGTGCACACGGAGTTCGCAAGAGTGGAAAGCTGCGCGTGAGGGAGCTCATCAAGAGACACTCACGCCTCTATAAACAAACCCCTGTGTGCGCACGACCCCACGACTCTGCAGGTGTGCGCGAGACCGGCCAACAAAAATTATATATCACTCAGTGCGCTCAAACACCTAAGCAGGAAAAAAGGGCTCTACGGCATTGTAAGCAAAGCAATACGTCAGAGCGGCCACCTTACCTCTCCGTTGGTACTCCGGGCGTCCTTCTGGGCCGTCTCGGGGAGGTACCTGATGGATAGGCGGTGCCATTTTTGTATTGACTTCTCGCGGCGTCTCAGCGTGCGACGCCGCGTTTGTACGTAAGATGTTCATTTACGTCAGGCGCTGGGAATTGTAGTTCTCATGGTGGATCTTAAAGGGGTATAACGTTATTCCATTACACACCGCGTCAATACGCGATGGACCTCAGGAATCATAGTTCTTAACGTTAACCCTGTGCACTAAGGCGAATTGTATTTCTTATGGTGGATCTTAAAGGGGTATAACGTTATTCCATTACACACCGCGTAAATAAGCGATGAACCTCAGGAATCATAGTTCCAATTGTTAACCCTATGCACTAAGGGGAATGCACGTATATGCGTACAAATGTGTAAACAGTTTGTTTACGAGGCTTAAAAATATCACCGCTCCGTCTATTTGTAAGAAGGCCGCATGTTCTCAAAGAAAATTCTAACAGTGACCCCCAGGTGTCATTAGATGGCTAAAGAAATGTCATTAAACTGCCCAAATATATAACAAAAACACAAAAATATAAACAAAACTGTGTGTATTCTCATGTTATACGACATAGGCATCGCTGACCCGGGCAAACAATTCTTTAAAGAAAGGGCGACAGTAGAGGTGATTGAGCCCAGATCAAAATTGGGAGGTAGCCTTATATTATAACGAAAGGATATTAATACATAGGTTGGTGGAAACTACTATTTATAAGGACATCCATTGAATGTCCTCATTTAGGCCTGCCTTATCTGTATTGAGTTTGTAGACCCATTTCTGTTCTTTCCTGAAAAGATGTTTGCTAATATCTACAACGTGCTCCGGAATCAGGGGTTGTTCAATAACCGTCCAGGTAAAGTCAGTAGGTCCGTGGCCAACCTCCAAAAAATGGTTAGTTAAACGAGTGGCCTGTTTTTTGCACCCAATGGTACTCTTGTGTTCAGAAATCCGGATCTTAACTTTCCTGGTGGTCATGCAAACGTACTGGAGATGACATGGGCAGGTTATTAGATAAATCAGGTTCTGACTGTTACAGTTGGTAAAGCGCTTCTACTGCCATGGACAAATGCTTCCGATATCTACAGTTGTTGATCTAGAGGTCTGAGGACTCGCTGCACAACTACCACAGGGATGATGTCCTTCAACAGCTGGCATATCCCAAAGTGTCCCGACATAGCGTGTAATTTTGGTCTTAGGTCGGGTATGTACAAGTTTATCTCTCAGATTGGGTCCACGTTTGAAGGCAAACAGTGGCGGAGGTAGTTTATCAGAGCCCGTATTCAGGATGGTCCAATGCTTTCTTATGATTTTCTGTATGTTATTGGATTGGGTACTGAAAGTATTTACACATGTTATCCTTTGGTTCTTTTCTTTGGGAAAGATGGGTTCCAGCAAAGACTCCCGGTTGTTATTGGCTGCTCTCTTCATTGATTGGTGTTCTAGTTTTTTTGGATACTTTCTGGTGCACAGCTGTTTCTCCGGAGTTTTGGCATGTTCCCAAAAGGTCTCTTTGGTGGAACAATTACGTTGAATACGTAAAAACTGTGCGTAAAGCAAGTTGTTTCTCAGGGCCTTAGGATGACAGCTGTCGTAACACAGCAAGGAGTTGCGTGCCATAGGTTTTCTGTATAACTCCGATTTTAAGCCTGTTGCTGTTGCTGTTATGAGAAGATCTAGGAAGGCCAACTGATGTTTATTGTGCTCTATAGTAAATCGTCGAAAATTGTTCTTGGTGTTAAGCTACTGATGGAATAGAAGGAGATCTGCAATGTTACCTCGCCACACTACCAAGATATCATAGATATATCGTTTCCATACACGCAGGGAAGCGTAGTATGGATTCGCCGGTGTTAGCACATGATCCTGCTCAAACTTATGTACATATAAGTTCGCTAAGCTTGGGGCAAAAACACTGCCCATACTGGTTCCAGATGTTTGTAGGAAGACAGTGTCCTCAAACCGAAATAAATTTTCTTTCATAGCCAAGCTTTCTAGTTCATTATCAAGTGTACTGGAATGATGGATTCCAGCTCCCTCTCCAATAGGAGGTTCTCTATCACTTCCAGAGTGTCATCTTGGGGGATTGACGTGTATAGAGATTCATTGTCAAATGACACTAGAAAGTCAGTCATGACGTCGAATTCTACATCAGGTAAAATGCGGAGCACATCCTTAGTGTCTTGAAGAAATGTTGGCATCTCCTTGACCATAGGCCGTAAGAAGATATCAACAAAAGTAGATAAAGGTTCCAAGAGGGACCCAATCCCAGATATTATCTGGCGGCCCGGTGGAGGGCGTTGTTTTTTGTGTACTTTAGGAAGCACATAGAAGTAGGGCATCGAGGGATTGGTGGTACGTAGATATTGTGCTTCATTAGAAGTAATCCAACCTTCTGAAAGTGCCTCTTCTACTATGTGTCCTATGATGTTAGTGAGTCTCTCTGTTGGATCTTCTGTAAGCGACAAATATGATTTGGTGTCATGCAGTTGTCTTAGACACTCATGCCGATACGTGGTGGTGTCTAGTAGGACAATGGCGCCGCCCTTGTCTGCTGGTTTTATCGTAAGAGAGTCATCAGTCGTAAGACCCCTTAGTGCCTCCTGTTCTTTTTTGGGAAGATTGACAAAAGGTTGATGTTGTTGTTGATCCAGTTTCTTCATATCACTCTCCATGGCTTGTTCAAAAGTGAGAACTTTAGCTGGTAAACCTGCCGTGGGAGGTGTGAAAGTAGACGGTCTCTTAAGACCTGTGTTCTTATCAGTGATAGCAGCCACCTCTTTATTATTGTTGGCAAAAAAGAAGTGGAGTTGTATTTTTCTGAAGAATTTAGCCATTTTGATTTGGGTCAAAGAAGGATCACCGGTATTGGTTGCTACGAATACAAGTCCTCTGTTCAGGACATTTTCTTCGTTTTCTGTTAATTGTCTGGAGCTGAGGTTGATCACGAGGCTGTCCCCGCACTCGATCCTGCTTGCTCCCCTTCACATACCTGCACCATGTGGCAGGCACTTCACTTCACGGTGCCAGCCTCACAGTGCAGGGATGTGCAAAAACTTTTCAATGGGAGCTTGTGCTGTGGGTGGTTTCGGCCTGCCGCACAAGCTTCCAATGAGAAATGGAAGTTTGCAACCGCAGCATGTGCAAATGCATCCCAATTGTGATGTCAGAACCGCTGACCTGAGGATGGTAGGTTCCACATCCGCAGCGATGTCGGTCGGAGGCAACTCCGACCGACATCGAAATCAGGCCATATATGTATTAAGAAGGTTCATTTAGGTTGGAAATTGGTGCACTCCATTATAAATGGTTTAAGAATGTGAGGTGAATAATTTCATGATAATTGAAAGCTGAATATTGTGGTATAATACAAATGGAAATCAAAATATTAGCTCTTATCCTCTTGAGGATCAAGATGCACATTCTATTATAAATATCTCTAAGGTGACTAAAAAAAAAAATATTTTTTTAAGTGACATCATTTTGAAACAAAATATATTTTATTTATTCTTATGGAAAACCAGGTGCAATCAATCATTCAAGATTTCCTTGACAGTATCAAATTAACATTTTTAAGGAAGTGGATACATTTAGGAGTATAGGCAATGGTGGTGAGTGGAAACAACGGCAAAACATTTTTTATCATAGAATATAATGATATTATGTAACTTGGTTGGGTAGGTTATGAATTTGGGTTCAGTTGGATATCAGTGTTCAGTGGCTAGGACCATCATCTGCTATGTTGTTCTAGTCAGGTGAGGTAGCTTTGTAGAACATTCCTGAACTATGGGGAAAGGTGATTTCCCCTCAGGGCACCAGAGAGATTAATTTCATGTTGTGTGGTAACACAGGGCTGAAGAACTGAAATACTAATATGCCTCTGGAGGGCTTGGGTTGCAAGAATTTTGTAATTGGCAGACTGCATGTTGTTTACTGCGAGTGTAGATGGAAATTATTTGAGAAAGGTACAGTGGTTAAATTCTGTTCCTTGTATACCAGAGTCAGCACTCTGCACGTATTATTCAATTACTACTATAACCCTAACCCTCAAGACACGAATGCTCACGTTACTCTACTTATTGTCAGCACCTTACTGAATTTAAGGAGGCAGTCAATGCATTCACATCAAAATTATATTGTCTACTAATGCTTCACTGCAAACACAAGGAGATGATGGATGGAGTGCTGAAACTTTTCAGACACCCACCTCCAGTCGCAGATCTGGGTTGAAACCATCATTGTTCTTTAGCTAACTTCATTACTGGGGAACGCAGCTTTTATGTTCCACACCCTGATGCACAGCATTTTATTTAGGGGATACTAGATCTCCCTTGAACTCGTCCATTTATTCTGATACTGATTCGGCCATATTTCAACCTTGACATATTCTTTTCAATATTTCCATCCGTTCCACATATCCATCATATTGCGTGTTATTTTGAAACCCAAGGCTAAACACTGAGAGAGGGGTTCAAAGTGAATGTATTTTGATGTAATTCAATCATGCAATCAGTATCAGAATAAATGGACGAGTTCAAGGGGGAATCTAGTATCCCTTAAATAAAATGCTGTGCACTAGGCTGTGGAACGTGAAAGCTGCGTTCCCCACTAATGGATTTTGATTAAATTGCGCGATGGCAAGGCGAAACCCAGGTTGCACGCAAAAGGTCAAGATGTTAAAATACATGGATTATGGATTATCTTGAAAAGTCAGGTGTGCACACCACCACATTCATCTTTAGCTAACTTCGCCACCTCAGTTCAGACCCAGCTATATGCAAATCAGTAATGACCCTGTTCCTCATGGGAACAATCCAGCCCGAACTGCCAAGCCAGGTCTTCCCTGAACCGGAAACAAGCATCCTGGGACCAGTTTCGGGGTAACACCCCCTCATCAGCCAGGCTAGCTTGAATCCACTGGCGAAGTGAAAGGGACCCTCGTCTGGGCATACCCTGCCAACTTATGGCGAACAAAGCAAACACATGGAGATGATGGAGAGAGTGCTGAAACTTTTCAGACACTCACCCGCAGTCAAGTATCTGGGTTATCTCCATCATTGTTCTTTAGCTCACTTCCCCACCTCAGTTTAGACCCAGCTATATGCAAATCAGTCTTGACCCTGTGCCTCATGGGACAGTGCAGCTCATGAGGACTTGAATGCAGACTTCAACTCTTCACAATCATTGTGCACACTGCACACATCCAACAACTCCTCCTCCTATATATCTTCTTCGCCTCTATTTCTTCCAACTTAAATAACTTACCTTAGCAGTGACTTTCTTCCCCAGCACAATCCTTAAGTGGGTTAAACTTGGTGTCCTCTAATCCAGATGGAAACAGAAGAGCTGAGTCAAAATATCTAACAGCTCAAACCAGAACTGCTTACTTAGAAGAGTTAATGCTGGATCAGCACTAAAGCATTAGATGTATTTGCACAGCACCGTTGCCAAACCCAGCATAGTTGCAAGCCCCCATGCCATGTATGGCTTTAATGGGCTCTAACAGATTTCGCCTAGACTATGCACTCCAATGCAAGTATTTTATTCCTCATGTTACTACCTAGTGAAAGCCCCATTCCCCATGCTGATCTGCACACTAAAAACACTAGCTCATATGCTTGTTTTTCAGGAATCATAGAATTCTGAAATTGTCAGGTTAAATTTCCTGCTGTTGATAAAATAGACAGCATGGAGACCTAGCATCAGTATTGAAATATAAGTAAAACTAATTTTAAATGGGCTCTTGTGAATTAGCTGCACAGACAAATGACAATCCATATAATCTGTGTTAGACCTGACTTACTTGATGTGGTATTTCACAAAACTGGTTGCCTTCACTCCTCCTGTTTGTTTTTGCTGGCATTAGGATTCAATCCACTTTACCACTGCTAACAAGTGCGAAAGTGCTTGTACTCTGTCCCTAAAACGTGGTCAAATTGTCCTACACCTAGTATGGTTCATTTAATTTACCTGTAATTTCCTAGTGATTGGTACCATATGTACCTATGGCCTGCAAAGTAAATTCTACTAGTGGGCATGCAGTTCAGATTGTGCCAACCACTAAAGTAGCCTTACATGCCTCAGTCCTGCCTCTGCTGTCTGTAGTGCAGTTTTAAACTGCTGTTTCGACCAGACAAAATAAACCTTTTGCCATGACTAAACCTTCCTTTTTAATACATATAAGTCACCCCTAAGGTAGGCCCAGAAAGCTCATAGGGCAGCGTGCCTTGTATTAAAAAAGTAAAATGTGTGGGTTTAAGTATTAAATGTCCTGGTAGTGAACAACTTCTAATGCAATTTTTCACTACTGTAAGGCCTATTTCTCCCATTGAGTAACATAGGGTTACCTTATAACATTTACTAAGAGATACATTTTGATTGGGAGCATACAGAAATATGGTGCTTACACTCAAATGAATTATAATTTATATTCCTCTTTAATGATAAAGTAAGATTTCAACTCGTAATTTTCTAAACATGCCACTTTTAGAAATTACGTAAAACCTTTCCAACCAGATTAAGGCCTCAGACTTTTTAATTGTTAAACATCAGTATTGAATAGCAGGTCAGGTTCTTGTTTTTCATAATGCGTAATAGGTCCTTCCTGACCGTAGTAGGACCAAACCCCCTTTCTTTTACAAACTTTTAGAAATTAGGCATTTTCTTGTCATAACCATTTTTATCTTGTGTCATTATCCTAGGACACATGACTGCTGTGAATGGCCCTGCTGTTGGGGTTTGTGCATTCCTGCCAGACAGTGAGAGAAATGGAAAAGGGAGTAGACATCATGGGTCATTCTGCCTGGATGGCTGAAGGCAGAGCTGTCCCCAGCCCCACTTATATTCCAAAGGGCTTCGCCTCCAGCATATACAAAGGAACCTCACACTAGTCTTTTGTCACCCCAGACTTTTTGTTTGGAGCCTTGCACGGGGAAGAAATTTACAGAACCAGATGTGGGTGTAGTATAGGTAATCCCCCACTTCAAAGGTTGGCACCAGGTATTGATATTGGACCCTTAGTACACCACTTCAGCACATTCCTGGACCTGCAGACATTACAAGAAGAAGGACTGCCTTGTTCCCCAGGGGACTGCTCTGCTGCTTGAGGCCCGTCTTGTCCCCAGAGGATAAGGGGAACCGTGCTGCTACTTGAGGCCTGCCCTGATCTCAGTGAATGAAGACTGGACCTCTTGCCTTCATCCCAAGCTACCTTAGTGACTCCCAGGGTAAGTTAGTTGCCCTTCTGTTCTGAGCTACAGGGGCACAGCATGCTCCAGAGGCCTCCCTGCAACTTCCCAGCCAACCTGCTGCACTGGACCTGCTGAGTCCCTAATCCCCAAGAGGTGCCTCCCAGTTCCTGGACCTTGACTGGAATCAGACTGCACTCTCCTACCAGAAAAGGTGAAATCCTGAAGTGTTTGGGCTCTTAATGACCACAAACATGCCCGTTTGTGCTGATATCTTGCCACCCGCGCCGACCGTCAATGCAAAGCTCTGGTGAACCAGACTCTTTTGTGGTACAGTGGCTGCCAGCAACGCAAGACCTGCACTTTGCACTACAGTATTGACAGCCCGTGGTGACTGCCAACGTGAATCTCCTGCAACACCTGTTCGCAGCACCCAACAGGATCTTTGCGCTATAGCGAGAACCATCTGTGATGCCAGGTCTCATCTTTGGACTACAGTGATGACCATCTGTGACACTCTCCTTGTTCTTCGCCCTTCCTCCAACGCAAACTGAACACTTCCTGCTGGACTTTAGGAGGTAACTTTTTCAGTGGGACTAACCTGGTACTTGTATCCTGCCCACACTCCATTGTTGTCAGCCTGAACTTGTGATTTTCACCCTGTTTCACACAACCAGATAACTGGGAGTCATGCTTTTTGCTTTTAGGCTCTATACTTACATTGCATATCTCCAGTTCTACTGAGTGATTTTTGCCATTTAGGTTTCATATAATGTATTACTTTTTACAAAATGTTTCTGTATTAATGTGATTATTCTTGTGTTGTGTTTTTGCTCAATTGCTGTGTGTGTGCTGATTAACTACTTTACAAATTGCCTCTAAGTTAAGCCTGACTGCTTTTTTGGCAAGCTACCAAAGGGTTAAGCTAGGTTAATTGAGTGACTTTTTGTGGTTTACCCTAACCAGGATTGCAGCTGCTGCTTGAGAAAGTCTCACACCTCCTCAACCATCAATCCATTTTCTCTCATCCACAATTTTGTATGTTGGAGGTTAGGAATAGGCTCTCTTGGAAACGTATTCTACTTAGAGTGGAGCATGGGACTGCTGTAAGCCTCCCCGCTACCTCTCCTGTCTCGAGTTCTAAAGATTAAGAACAAGTGGCTTTGATTTGGGCCAGGAGAGTGTGGCACCTGGATCTTTGGAGCATGATCATCTGTCCCACAATCAGGCTCTCACTTTAGAAAGCTGTTCAGTCACATCAGCAGTGCAGGGTCTTAATCTGGGTCTTAATCTGATCTGCCTCCCAACGTAGTGGATATTACCATGGTGGCCAAGAGCCTTTTTACCAAATTAGTTCATGCGGGGTGCAGAGACAATTGTGTGGCTTGGTGTGGTACCCATAACATGGACCTGATACAATTAAACCGTCAGACATGTTAATGGGTGTTCTGCTTTTGGCCAAGCTAGGAGTTGCAGTGGTCACTGTTTAAAGTTACTTGTCTGTCCTCCTGGCCTTTTTGTATTTACTGGACCAGCTGTCCCTGTTCAAATTGCCTGTTTTGATGCGTTTCCTTAAAGGTTTGGTCGACATGTTTCATTTTAAACTTTTGTGACACCACTTTGGGAACTTGACTTGGTCCTCTCTTTCCTTATGTGGGCTCCTTATGAGCCATTGTGCAGCTGTTCCCTCAACATGTCTCATGAGTGAGCTTCAGGCTCGGTCAGTCCAGAGACC
Source organism: Lissotriton helveticus (assembly GCF_964261635.1). Classification (NCBI taxonomy): domain Eukaryota; kingdom Metazoa; phylum Chordata; class Amphibia; order Caudata; family Salamandridae; genus Lissotriton; species Lissotriton helveticus. The sequence continues at coordinate 761,956,127 of NC_136057.1, read as the reverse complement.
ATATTCCACTTTCTTTCTGGACAACCTGGTGCTGACAATTAGAACAGCCTTTATACCAAACGTTGTGACTCCCTTTCACATTCAACATTCTTTGCCCTACCTCACCCCTTGAAAGAGCAGCGAGGACTCAATCATTTGATCCCAAAAGAGTGTTCACCTTTTATATTGATGGCACCAAAGACCATTGGGTAGATGTTCAGCTCTGTGGGATTCTCTGGGTCATAGAAAGGTAACATGGTGCAGGAATGGATTGTATCCATATGGATAGTCCTCCATATTAAGATCTGCTACATTAAGGCCAAAAATAGACCTCCAGAAGGATTGAGAGACCATTCAAGCGTGGCTACAGCTGCTACCTCTACGTTAGCTTGTGGAGTGCCTGTCCTTTGTTAGGTTGCAAAATGGGCATCAGTGAACATGTTCACAAAGCACTTCTGCCACAACAGCCAGATCCAATGGGAAGGGCATTTTGGCTGTTCAGTACTGCAGCACATTTTGGTTTAAGTCATTTTGACGCACCACGTGAGGCAATTTTGCTTTGGTATCGATACTAAAGGTAACCAATGTGAGTGTAGAAGTAGCCATGAAAGCAGCAAGTTATTATCCTTTGGTAATGAACTTTCTGGTGGATACCTAATCTAACCATAGATTCTTCACCACCTCTCTTTTCTGTGGAATGTGCTCTTTCTCATCAACAATGGTCTCAAATTAGGGATCTGCACACTGGTCAGCACAATTAGGTTTCAGGCTCTGCATCTGAGTTCACAGGTGATGTTCAAAACTAAAACTGGCATCACCGCACTTGGGTAGAACCTATATGCAGCACTAGTTATCACTTCTGGAGAGGAGCAGTCAACGTAAAGCTGCAAGAGGTCACTTACTGGCTCTGGGGGTATGCAGATAAATTCTGGTGCCTGGAGTTTTCTACAGAAAAGCTTTACCAAATGTTAGTAACCTGGTTGTTGCTACTATTTACCATTTATTCTAAAGACTTAAAAATATCCCATATATATTATACAATAATAAACCTTGCAGGAATACCAAAATCCTTCAATTTTCTCCAAAGTGTGGTCTGATCCATTCAATTAAATTCAGCTCTAAAGCTGATAAATTTGCACATAAATAACTTACCAAGCTTGTTAACCTATTGGTCAAACAACACAATGCAAAGCCCTGAGGGGCTGTGTTAAGCCCAAGACAAACCACTGCTTTGTTCTTTAATTAAAATCTCATTGCTGAAAGGCAAGCTTTTCAATCTAGGGAGTGACAAACTTGAAAAACAGTTTGATGGCACTATCCAGTAAGAAAATAATCTATATGAGGCAGGATCACCTATGTACTCCTTTTTCAAACAGGTCTTTATTACACCGAAGAGTTGACCTGATCTTTTCAGACAAGGGGTCAACCAATCAATATCAAATACAAGAATGCTTATATTCTCTACTAGTGGGGATAGAAAAATGGCCATGCAATCCTCTTTGACTGTTTTTGTAGCTGTCTGTGTGCAGTGCAAGACTTAGCTCAAAGCAGGCTATATGAATGTAAGCAGTACAACACAATTATCAGAATTGTAATAAAGATGTGAATGTACAGGTAGGGCTGTGAGTTTGCAGCAAGACACAACAATTTAGTAATACACAGAAAAACATACATATATGTGCAGTAAGCACTTTTAAGCCGGAACAGTAAAAAGAACATATAGCAAATACATAACAAAATGTTTATACAATAAATACATTCAAGGTACTCAGAGGGGCACACTATCAGCAAACTGCAAGCACAACATTATTGAATATTTGAACTCTCCAGAAAGAAAGACAAAAGAAACATGGTGCAATAACTAAAAATAGTAGATTACAGAATGTCCCATCAATGAAGACTGTGCTGTAAAATGGAGGATCACAATACTTCAACCAAAATCTGGTTAGCTTTTTTTTTATTTCAATAATCTTTTTATTGAAAATGTAAGAGAATACAACCAAAAGGAAATAAAGAGACAGTGAACCAGTTGACAAAAGTAATAAACATCAGGTGGGTGTTAGTCCACGAATCTGACATTCTATACTTTTGTAACAACAAAACAGAGACTAGCATGTGTTAGCAGAGCCATTGGCGATAGAAATCACAGAGTATTTGTTCGCATATGCCCGGTACAGTGGTACAAGTGCCAGTTTAAGAGTAAATAGGACATTTGGGTTAAAGCTAGATCTTGCTATACCACCTTAAAATATATGGCCAATGCCTCGTGTTATTAATGACAAGAGGCATTAGGAAGAAGTCTGAGATGTGACTCGAGGAAATATAGTACACAGTTCGGAAATGGGAACAGTGGTCCTCATATGTGTCCCTTGGTGGAATAAACGTTAAAGGTTGTCATGGAGGTTTGAAGATGAAGAAGGAAGAGTCCATAGTGTTCCACATTTTCCTACAGGGTGGGTGCCACAGGGTAAGTTGTAGGGTAGTGTTATCGATGCCTCTTAAGAAGATAAGCCACTCCTGCCACAGTTTAAAAGATACTGATTTGAAGGATTTCCAGTTACCTTGGATTATTTTGCACAGAGTAAGCATTAAGTCAAGTAGATCCCGATCACTGTTGTTCCGTATTTGCGGATCTAGTTGTCCAAGCAAAAAATATGAGAATTGTCTATTTGGTGTGATATGCAGAGTATCTGTTATGTATTTGAAGCCTCTGTCCCAGAATGGTTCTAAAATTGGGCAGTGAAACAGCATATGTGGTAGATCTCCTGTGTGGGAGTCACAGTTACAGAATTGAGGAGAGTGGATCAGTGTAAGCTTGTGGAGTTTATCTGGTGTCAACTAGGCCCTATTTATGATTATGATCATAAATTTCGTTTGTGTGAGAGTAGGTGAGATTTCCTTCCTAAAGGGAGTAAAATGTATGTTTTCCTATTTGATAGAAATAGTTTTGGGTTCAGCTTCCCACTTCTCATTGGCAGTGGTGTTCTTACCTTATTGGACAGGAGAAGTTTATATATGCTTGACACGAAGGGGGTCATTGGGATGGTGGGCAGATCGCCACCGTCGGCCCGGCAGTGGCGATCCGCCCGCCATCCCAAACTGTTTAACCCCCCACCATATTAAAATGGCGGGGTATTGCGGCAGACGCAAAGTACGTCCGCCGCTTTTCCGCTGGTTGGCAATCGTTCCAATTGCCGGCTGAGCGGACTTTGGCCTCAATATGATGGCGGTGCCTAGCAGGCACCGTGATCCATATTGGGATGCTGGGTCTCCAAGGCCTTTCCATGGCAGGTTCACTGCCATGAAAAGGCTGGTGGGAATTTGCAATGTGGCCTGTTGCGGGCCCCTGGGGTGGGGGGGTGGGGGGTGCACTTGGGGGGTAAGCATGGTACCCCCCTCCATTTCCATGCACAAGGTGGCAGGTATCGCGCGGTTCCTGCCACCTTGTGCATGGGAATGCACAACATGGCACTTTGACATTGCAGCGGGTGCTGCTATAAGCAGCACCCGCCGCAATGTCAACAATGTGGAATGCGACCGCCAGGGTGGCGGTCTCATCCTAATTAGCTATGCGGGACCACTGCACATCTGACGGTTGGTCCCAGCACCGCGAGGATGGTGGCGGACTAAATTCCGCCCGCCATCCCAATCACCCCTTAAGTGTCTGCTCTTGAGCAAATGGGAAAGCCTGAGGGGTAGAGAGGAATCAGCTGGTTTTATTGATTGTTTAGATATTTGGACTTTAAGTTTCAGAAATCTGCACGTGTCATCGTTGGTCAGTCCCTTCTCTATTTACAGTTCGGGAATGGATTTAGGAGAAGTACTCTTGTATAGATCTCGGATAAGATTAACTCCTTTCTGTGACCAGTCCTGCCAGAAGATTAGGTCGCCCTCTATTCTTAGTTTGGGGTTATACCAGATAGCAGCCATGTTAGATTTGTCAAGCTTAACAGTAGAGCGTGTTTCTAGTTGTGAAAGTGCCCGTCTTGTGTTATGGGTAATATATTTGGAATGTTGTAGGATAGACGTATGCATGGTCATGATAGCTAGAAGTGGGATACCTTTGATTAGATTTGCTTCCACTTCCAGCTCAGGGGACGGTAGTGTGGGTTTTCCACAAACCAGGCTGCCCCTTGCCTGCATAGGAAGGCTGTTTGAGTCCCTTAAAGCAGCTTGGAATGTATGGCATAAAGTCAGCTGCGGTCGGTAGAGGAGTACCTGCCGGGGCGGTGACATGGGGAGAGGGAGGGGCAGGGCGGGGGTTAGTAATGTATGGATAATGGAGGTTTGCAGGTAAGTAAACATTTAAATAAATCAAACGAATTTCGTTGCGCGCACTGCATTGCATTTGGGGATGCAGTGCGGGCGGTCGCATTCCACATTGTTGACCGACCGCGGCTGCATAAAGTAGGCAAACTGTTGAAGCTACCAAGGTGAAATATGAAATACCAGCATTTGTAAAACGCACAGCAACCTCCGGAGAGGTGTCCCGGCGCTGGGGGCCATCAGAAAGATTAAGCAAGCTACTGCCCAGAGTCACATGGTGCTGGGCAAACCTGCCACCGGAGATCGAATCGTGAACCTTGTGATCCAGAGTCAGGCACCTTGGCCGCTGCGCTACACCTCTTCCACTATACATCCTTGTGGCGTTCATCAGTTTTCCTGGCCCCCTTTTATAATGGGATGGCCATGGGAGCAAGCTGGCATAAGTAAAATAGGGGTTATCTTTCTTGCGGATCGATTGGCCTCTTTTGCCGAGCTACAGGAGCACTATAGCATAGATGCTAGCTCCTATTTTAAGTATAATCAATTGAAAGACACTATTAAACAGCTCCAGCCTGTAGTGTCCTCCACAGACAAGATTCCTCTTTTAGAAGCTAATCCTCATAGAGTGTGCCGGATAAAGCACATACATACAAAATTCTCCTAGAAGCTACTGTGATGTTCTCTCCCTTTCTAGTTATACTCTTCCTTCCCCTTTAAGACCTGTCATTCCACTCTTCATTCTTAATTCTCAGAATGTACTTGCTTGAAGGATTCTGTATTTGTCAGTTACTTGTGGCTGTTCGTGGATGAGGTTTTAATAAACCCACTCTGCCTAACAAGATAGACTTCATCATCATTTTATTACAAAATATACAATATTATACTGGCGACGATCGGAAACGACCTCAACAGAACAACACAACAAGCTTCCTGACCTGCTTTCTCCTCCAGCGGCTGTCCATTCGTGTTTCAAGTGAAGCGAAGACTTCCCAGCGGCAGCCTTAAAAAGTATCATGGTGGTGAGGAGAGCGGGAGGTGTATTATTATAATATAAAGAATTGGGAAAATCTAAACTTAAAGACTTTACGTGTAAAAGACGAACTCGTTTGATGCTCGCGCTCCGCTCCTAAATTGCTGACGTCGACATGCGTTTCAAACGTATGCGTTCCAGCTAGCGGTAAGAACGCACTACGCGCTGACGACCTGTAAAAGCTGATGCTGCGCTTCAGGAGAGCTGCGCTGCGTTCCAGTGGAACGTCCTTTGTTGCTCACGTCTTGACGTCTTTATCTATTAACGCTGTGGTTCAGGAAGGCTGCGCTGCTTTCCAGTAGAACGTCCTTTGTTTCAATCTCATAATACTACATTCAAGAAAACCTGCACTGCATTCTATTAGAACGTCCTTTGTTTTAACACGTTCTGTTCTGGCTAACAAGCATTGGAAAGTAGAACATTCGAATTTGCTGTCTCCTTTCTTCTTTTGTCCTGGAAAAAGACTGATATTTAGAACTCTTGAACAATTGGCATTTGTTTCTTCCTTCTAACACATTAATATATTGGCACAAAGGAAGAAAATGTACAGATATTAGATAAACAAGGCATAATTAGAAGAAAATTAACCTTAAGGAGTGACTAATTACAGGATATATATTTATTTAAAATTTAAAGCAAAAATTTACTTATTGTTTAAAAAATGCAAAATGTAACGCAACCTGCATTTTTCCTTACAAGTCCAGGAGAACCTAATGTAAAATGGAAAAAATGGAAAAAAATATTTGCAAATTATGCTAGAGTCTGCGGAACCAATCTGAGTGCTGAAAGGAAACACTCACTTCTACTACATTGTCTTGGAGGTGAAGGACAAGATGTTCTTGAACATTTGCCAGACTTATCAGCTGCAGAACAAAGAAACCTTAATGAATACGAAATAGCCATTGTTCAACTTGACAGGCATTATTTACCTAGACTTAGCACCATCATGGAAAGGTACCATTTTGGCTTGTGTGAACAAAAAAAAGATGAAACAGTGGAAGAATATGTATCTTCCTTGAGAAAACTTGCTTCGTCATGCAACTTTGGGCAGACACTTGATGAAAGGATACGTGATCAGTTCGTTTTAAGATGTGCACATGACGATATAAGAAAAGAACTGTGGCTAAAGGATGAGCCTCCTTTAGAAGAAGTTTTAACTACAGCAAAACAAGTAGAACACATGACGAAATGTGTCAGTGAACTTAAAAAAAAAAAAGAAAAGCCGTCTACTCCTGAGTCTAAGGATGAAGTAAAAGTAGATGAGACTGTTTATCAATTAAAAAAAGTAGAAAATGTTATTAATAAAGAGAAGCATGCTAGGTCATTTAATCCTCCTTTATCTTCCTCCAGTAACAAATTTTCTTGTTTTAGATGTGGTCAAAATAATCATTTGGCTAATTCACCTATGTGTCCTGCGTTAAAGGTTACATGTAATTTATGTAATAAGAGGGGTCATTTTGCAAAATTGTGCAGAAGCAAAACATATAATAGTGATAATTCAAGAAGAAGATGGTCTCAACCTCATGTAAGATCAATTTGTTTTGAGGTTAATGATGACAAATCAGACCATCCATCTCATTTGGTTAGTATTGAAGGCTCTATGATTAATTTAAAATTTGATTCCTGCTCAAAGATAACCATAATTGATGAAAAGTTGTATAACGAGCTATTTAAAGACAAAGTAAAACTTTTCAAATGTGATATTTTTCTTTTAGGGTATAGTGAAAAACCTATTGTGATGCTGGGTTATTTCATGGCTGAGATAGAACTTGGTTCAAGGATCACTGTCGGTAAAGTCTATGTGTCAAAGAAAGGTGATGCACTATTAGGTTGGTTGCATCAACGCTATTTAGGAGTGACACTTGATCCAAATGCCTCTCCCCAAGTCCAAATTCATGAAGTATCTAACTCTGAAAGTAACAACAAGAGTGATGAAAGTTTGTCTTTGTCTTTAGCAAAACAATTTCCAGATGTTTTTAAAGAGGAATTAGGGTGTTTGCGTGGGTACAAACATCATATAAAATTAAAAGCCAATGCTCTTCCTGTTGTGGCTAAAGTAAGGAGGATTCCCCTTGTAGAACAAGCGAAAGTTCAAGAAGAACTTGACAAACTTGTGAGAAATGATATTATCGTACCTGTGGAGGCAACAGAGTGGCTTGCTCCAGTGGTTATAGCAAAGAAACCTACTGGTGAAATTCGTCTTTGCATTGACTTAAGGGCCCTAAATAAGGAAGTAGTTGTTGACAGGTTTCCTCTTCCTAATATAGATGAGATAGTCAGCACTTTAGAAGGTGCAAGGTATTTTACCACTCTTGATTTAGCTTCCGCATACCATCAGGTAGAGCTAGATACTTATTCTCAAGACCTGACTGCCTTTATTACACCTATGGGTACGTTTAAATTTAAGAGAATGCCTTTTGGCCTCGTCTCAGCTGCCTCAGTTTTTCAACGTATCATGTCAAAGATCTTAAGAGGCTTGTCAGGTGTTAAGTGCTATCAGGATGATTTGTTAATCTATGGAAACAATGTTCTTGAGCATGATGGTCGTGTGTCTGACGTATTAAAACGATTGGATAGTGCTGGCATGACTTTAAAAAGATCTAAATGCAAATTTAGAGTTCAAGAAGTTAACTATTTAGGTCATCGTATCACTGGTGATGGTGTTTTTCCAAAGAAGGAACTTGTTGAATCTATAGACAAAGTTAAAGATCCAACTTGTAAAGATGAACTTCTCTCATTCTTGGGCATGGTGGAATTTTATGGTAAATTCATTCCCAATTTCGCTGATAAAACCCATAATTTGAGAAAATTGACTGCAAAAAATGTTGTGTTTGACTGGTCTTGTGAATGCAAGGATGAATTTGAGTGTATCAAGAAAGAGTTGAATAAAGCTCCTTCTCTTCATGCGTTTGTTCCTGGACTACCCACTGTCATGTTTACAGACGCAAGTGATAAAGGCCTGGGTGCGGTTTTGGTTCAGAAGAGAAATGGTAAAGATTATCTTATTTGTTGTTCTTCTCGTTGCCTTAGAGGATCAGAGTTTAATTACTCAGTAATAGAGAAGGAATCTCTTGCTATTTTCTGGGCTTTGAGAAAGTTCAAGAATCTCATTTGGGGAACGAAGGTGTGTGTGTTATCTGATCATAAGCCTTTGAGAGAGGTCTTTTCAAAGAAAGGTCTTGATGCCATTTCCTCAAGAATCAGAAAATTGATTGTTTCTCTGCAGGAATTTGAGTTTGAAGTAGAGTATATTCCTGGGATAGCTAACAGGTCGGCTGATTGTTTATCTAGATTAGTTAACAGTGAGAATACTGATCACGATGATTTGTGTGAACCTGATGAATGTACTAATGTGTGTGAAATCACTGATGGTGCAATTGATGAAACTGAATGGAGGTCGGAGTTGGGCAAGGATGAAGAAATATCCAATGTAATGCTTTCTTTAATGAGTAATTCTCGTCTGTCTAAACCTTGGTCTTTGGTTTCAGATGAACTCTCTATAAATAATGGTCTGTTGACTCGTGGTACTAAACTTGTTCCTCCCTCTTCTCTAAGAGGAAAGTTGTTGACCCATGCTCATTGTGGTCATTTGGGGATTGTGAAAACCAAAGAGTTCCTACGTATGCAATTTTGGTGGCCAGGTATGGATCTTGAAATTGAAAGAATGGTCAGGGAATGTCCTGAGTGTTGTTCTAGCGATAAGATCCTTAAAACAAAACAAATGCCCATGGTTAAGAGGGCCTTACCTGGTCATCCTTGGGATGAAGTTGCCATTGACATTCTGGGTCCTTTATCAGGTGTTTCTGATACTCCTTACCTCATTGTATTAATTGATCTCTACTCAAGGTGGATTGAAGTTTCTGCTGTCAGGGAAATTACTTCTGATTCCATCATTAAGTTCTTGGAACCTCTGTTTTGTAAGGAAGGTTTTCCAAATAGTATATTATCTGACAATGGTCCTCAGTTCTGTTCCTCACTTTTTGTTGATTTTCTAAAAAAGTGTGGTGTTACTCAAAAAAAGTGTTCACTATATCACCCTGAGACTAATGGTGCTGTAGAGAGGGTCAATAAAACTCTGAAGGAGTCAATTCAACTTGCTCGTGCTTCATGTTTAAATTGGAAAACCACTCTCCAAGACAGGATAAATACCTATCGTTTCGTCCCTCATTCCTCTACTGGGAGATCACCATTTGAGCTGTTCAAAGGGAGGATTCCTAATACCTTGTTGTGTCCTGGGTGGATGTGCTTAAATAAAGGTCTGGTGGATAATAACATAGGTGATTGGAGGACAAGAGAACTGCTCAAGCAGAATGCACGTAAGTCATACTTTGACAAAAAGAAAAGTGTAAATTTTCATGAAGTCAAAGTCGGTGATCTAGTAAAAATAAAGACCCCAGTTGGACGTAAACCATGGTCCAAATATACTGATGTTAGAGCTGTTATCAAGATTTTCAGAAATGCTGTTAAGACTGAAGATGGTAGAATTTGGAATAAGAGTCGTGTTGTGGTTGTTAATCCTAATTTGTCTAGTGACTCAACTCATAATGATATTGGTTTGTGCAATAATTCTTTCCTTCCTTCTAACTCTTCTTTTGACAGGTTGTCATCTCCTTCTACAAGAAGTCAAAGAATTCGTAGTGCTCCGTACTACTTAAAAGATTATGTTTAGCTTGTTTTTCTCTGCTTAGCTTAGTCTCATTCTCTCGTTTATGAAGAAAGGGAGATGTGTGATGTTCTTTTTTCATTTTGTAAAGGAAGGGAGATGTGTGATGTTCTCTCCCTTTCTAGTTATACTCTTCCTTCCCCTTTAAGACCTGTCATTCCACTCTTCATTCTTAATTCTCAGAATGTACTTGCTTGAAGGATTCTGTATTTGTCAGTTACTTGTGGCTGTTCGTGGATGAGGTTTTAATAAACCCACTCTGCCTAACAAGATAGACTTCATCATCATTTTATTACAAAATATACAATATTATAGCTACCCTGGATGATCTAGTAAAAGTAGAATCTAACTGGGCCAAGAAGCTAGGTGATACAGATTTATGCATGTCCATTGCTCTAGCCAAAAAGGTTTTTCCCTCAGCCAACTTGAAGACTCAACTCTACAAAACAGTCTTCAGCTTGTATTTCACCCCAGCCAAGCTATTTGGGTGGGGGAAAAGGGAACACAATCATTGTCCAAGATGCAGGCATGGCCCAGTAGATATTGTCAATATGTTTTATGTCTGTGAAAAATTGGATCCTCTAAAAAGAGGAATCAAAGCCTTTCTTCAAAACGTATTGGGGCTGGGAGTAAGTATCTCCTCACCCATAATGCTCCTAGGGTATGATGAGACAGCTCAACTAGAACAGACTTATATGTATTTTATTTTTATTTCAATAGCAGTAGTCCGCTTGCTGATCGCTACAAAGTGGAAAGATTCAGATCCCTTACCTATACTGCCTGGCTTGCCCGACTAGTTCCTATTTATAACCAGGAAAGAGCTTTATATAATTGTAAGGGGAAGCAGTCGAGGAAATGAGGTAGGAATATCTGGGGCCTATGCTAACCTGGACTTCGAATGAACAGAAAAGATTGGTTTCTGCCGGTGTCCCCCAGCAACTAGCTCTTTATTGATTGCTAAAGGCTATACATTTAGTAAAACTTGTATGTATCATAAGCATTTTTCGACCCCTTTTGCCACTATTATAATTTTGGTATAACATACATTCCCTCTTTCCTACTTTAGCCTAGGTATGAATGAATAAAGAACTAACTAATTGTGATTTTTGTTTTTAGCCAGGTTTAGCGTACCTGTATGATCTTATGGCTTAATGAATGGGGGCCACACTATGAAATTTGTATTACAGATATCTTTTTTTGTATTTATTTATTCTGAATATATTGTATTGTATTATGTTTCTGGACCGCTATGTTTTTTATAACCTTCCTATATCTTTTTTTACTGTTTCTATTGTTTTATGATCCTAGCTACATTTTGCCTGATGAATTGCATTATTATTTGCTGTATTATGTGAGATGAATAATTTAAAAAAAAAAAATGTTTTTATAAGGAAGGCCATTAAATAGTTTCTGAAGTTTGGGAGACCTGTTCCTCCTCTTTTCTTGCCCTTTTTGAGTTTTACAAGAGAAATTCCAGCTTTTCTCCCCTGCCATAAAAAGTTGGTAAGAACCTTATCAGTTTTCTTTATGAAGTCCTCTGACAGAATCATTGGGAGCATGCTAATAAGGTAGTTGATCAGTGGTGATGGCATCATTTTTATTGTTTCTATCCTACCCAACCTCAAAAGACATTTTAGTGACCATCCGTCTAGCAGCTCAGACATTTTATTAGATATGGAGTTTTCATTCTCTTGCAGCGTAGTAATTAGATCATTAGGGAATAGCAGACCAAAATATTTAATTGCAACTGGTTGCCATGTTAGACCTGTATCTCCCAAGATGTCCTTACTACCTTGGTGATTCAACAGTTTAATTTCCGTTTTATCTTTATTTAGAGTGTAGCCTGAGATAGATTTCAGCGAACTCCTGTATCGTATCCATGAGGGCCGGAATGGCTGTGCGGGGCCTCCTTAGACACTACCAGAACATCATCCGCACACGTAGCCACTTTGAAGGTTGCACTTCCAAAATCTATCCTTGGTATTTGTGCATATTCTCTCAAGTGTTGAAGAAACGGTTCTATAGCTGGTAAGAAAAGTGATGGTGACAGGAGGCAACCTATCCTAGTGCCTTGTCGTAGCAACAAGGAAGAGGATATTGCACCACCGGCTCTAACTTTAGCTCTTGGCTCATAAAAGAGTACGAAGATCATTCGCATCAGTGAGTCTCCCAGGTTGAACCTGTCTAGTGTCATCCATAAGTATTCCCAGTCTACCTTGTCAAGCGATTTTTCTGCGTCTGAGGTGATAGCAACAGTTAGGGAGTCGATTAGGTGGGCCTTTTCAATTGCGTGGCAGAATACCATAGTGTCATCACTAGATAACCTATGTTTAAGGAAACATACTTGTATAGGGTGGATGGGTGGATACGTTTACCCAGATATTTTTGCAAACGGAGATTCAATATCATAGTGTATATTTTGCAGTTAATGTTAATTACAGAAATCAGCCTATAGTTTTTAGTGAGAAGCGGGTCTTTACCTTCTTTTGGGATAACTGTTATGATTGCCTCTGCTGGGGTGCCTGCGATTTGGCCAGTGGATGCAAACTACTGATATAAGTTCAAAAGAGGTTGAATTAATAGGTAAGCAAATGTTTTTAAAAAGTGGCATTATAGCCGTCTGGGCCTAGGAATTTGCCCGATTTTAGATTTTTTATGACGTTGTCTACATCTTGGAGGGTAATAGGGCCATTAATGCAGGTCATCTCTTGGTCAGTCAATGAGTTAAGTGCAACTTTTCCTAGGAAATTGTTGTTCTTCCCACGATTCAGTTTTTTTTTTGTCGTAAAATGTTTTATTGAATTTTTGGAAAGTATTGGCTGTTTCAAGTGGATTAGTGTGGATAGTGTCTGTGTCATCTTTAATAACATCAATGACGTTTTTCAGCATTTTAAATTTCAGGTACGAGTCCAGCATTTTCTCAGCCTTATTGGATTAGCACAGACGCAGACTTTTTTGTTTGTTAATCCAGACCCCTGCTCTGTTGCTAATAATTTTGTGGTATTCATATATTTTTTTAATAACTTATTTAGTGTCTGTGGATCCTTCCTGCTTATGTGGGGCTTCTCTAATTCAGCTATCTCATTCTCTAAGGTGAGTAGTTTCTCATTGGTCTCTTTATTCATATTTGATTTGAATTATAACCCCTCTAATTGTAGTTTTCGGTGCCTCCCCCATCTAGTGAGATGCAAAGTCTCATTTTCTTTGTTTTCTAGGAGATAATATTTTATCGCCTCTTCAATAAATGCTTTACTTTGTGTTGTGGCTAATACATCATTAAATCTCCACAGTGGTTCTTTTAATGGTGGTGTTGAATCTGTAATAGATAGGGTTATGCAGGAGTGGTCTGATATAACTCTCGGTTCTATGGTTGTTTGATTTATTCTGCCAACTGAGATTAGGAGATAATCTATGCTGGAGTATGAGTTGTGTAGGTAAGAGTAGACTGTGTAATGTATTTCCACTGGGTTCTGTAGTCTCCTATTGTCTATCATGTTAAATTTGCTGCAGAGTTTTTTTAAGAGCTTTGTGTGCTTTGGTGGGTCTGCAGTGGCAGTTCAAGTTCTTATCCAAATCAGGATCCAGTAGAAGGTTAACATCCCCCCCATTATAAGAGTGGCTGTGTCAGGGATCAGATTAATATGCTCCCCAACCTCTTCCTAAAACTCAGATGTATCATTGGTAGGAGCATAAATAATGAATTTGTAAAGATCAGAATTGTTCTTAGTTAGTTTTGTTATGACCCATTGTTAGATTTGTGGGTCTCTAGTTGGCACAGGTAGGTACTTGTGACAAATAGGGACCCTCTCCTCTAGTCAGGATAAGGGGATTACCCTCCCAAAATAACCCCTGCTCACCCCCTTGGTAGCTTGGCACGAGCAGAAGGGCTTTACTTCAGAGGCGTTGTAAGTTAAGCATTTGTGACGACATACAGTAACCCAGTGACAACACCTCAAATGGACACCACACAGGTTTTATATAAAAAATAAGTATACTTTATATAGAGTTACCACAAGACCATAAACGACAAAAATACACACATGGATTACTTTAGGAAGGTAGATTTAAGCTTAGTTCAATTCAGTTCTCAGATGCGACACTCTGCATCAATGTACCTTAGGTTGCGTTGCGCTTCCATGACAAGCAATGTCGCAGAGATGGGAAATGCGGCAAAGTTGAGATATAAAGAAATAAAGACGTGAAGATCTTCCAGATGCGGTACGCTTCTCAGGGATGCGAGAAGTCCTTGGTTCGATGCGTGGACTGCAGCGGCAACATCCTTACGATGCGACGGCAACAGCTCCAATGGCGATGCTCTTTTCCCATGATGCGTGAAGCTTATGCTCTATGCGACAACTACAGCGGCGACATCCAAGATGCGACTGCAGCAGCTCCGACTGTAGTGTGCTTCTCGGGGATGCGAGGTGCTCTTGGTCGATGCGGTGCAATGCGACAGTTCCAGCGGCGGCACCCTCCTTCGGAGTTGCGACGGCCGGAACAGCGACGGCGACACGCTCTGACCTCATTGCGAGATTCTTCTCCTGATGCGGTGCAGTGCGACAACTACAGCGGCGACACCCTCCTTCGGAGTTGCGACGGCAGCAGCAGCGACAGCGACACCCTTCCTCTTCGTTGCGGCGCGCTTCTCTCCGATGTGGTACAGTGCGACACTTCTAGCAGCGACACCCTCCTTCGGAGTTGCGACTGCAGGCACAGGGACGGCGACACACTTCTTCTCGTTGAGTCGCGCTTTCAGCTCCTTGCGACACGCTGTTCCTCAGAAGGCCCAAAACAGTAGCAGGCACTTCCAAAAGAACTCTGGGGAGCTGGGGGTGAAGTCTGTTGTCCCTGAGACTTCAGCAGGAGGCAAGCTCTTTTCCAAGCCCTTGGAGATCCTTCACAAGTTGAAAGAAAAGTACGCAAAGTTCCTTTCTCCTTCCTTTGGCTGTAAGGCAACCACTGCAGGCCAATCCCCCAAGCAGCACCTCAGCTTGGGAATAGTCTCTCCTCAGTTTCTTCAGGTTCCTCTCCTCAGTAAAGGTTTCTTCTTGTAGTCCAAAGTGATCTATGTTCATGGGATCA
Organism: Lissotriton helveticus; assembly: GCF_964261635.1. Lineage (NCBI taxonomy): Eukaryota > Metazoa > Chordata > Amphibia > Caudata > Salamandridae > Lissotriton > Lissotriton helveticus. Next base: position 761,941,107 of record NC_136057.1, on the reverse strand, counting down.
GGGTCCCAATATTTATACTCCAAAATCCTTTGTTCTCTGAGGGGAGAGGGGCCTTTGCCCAGTTCAAACCAGTTCTGAGGCACTCAGTTTACCAGACTTCTCCTTTCCTTTCACAGTGCTTTCTGCTTGTGAATATAATCGAAAATCTTTCTCCTTTTGACTGGATGATTGAGCCCTTTAACATTCAGTGATATTATTTTAATGCTTTGTTGAGCATATTATTGCTGAATAAAATCTGTGGTCAGTGATACCCAGAGGCTTGTGTAAAACCTAGGACAGAATATGTGATACCATTGTGTAGGGGACACCCTAGTGCATTTATTTCCGAGTGCCACTCTGAATGTGCATTAAATTATGAGAGCCATTGGTTACCATAGAACATGAATGGATATATATGCAATCAAAATAAAGTGGACAGTAAAATAACAGAAAAACAGTACCAATCCTCTTCCCCCCTTTTTTCCCTTATTTCGCCCTTCCACTCCCCAATAGAAACATTAGGCGTAGCGATAGCGAGAAGACGCTCCCTCTCAGGGACGCTTTGAGTATGAGAAGTGTTTAACTTCTAGTTGAACTAAACGTGATAGAATTAATTTAAGGCTATTAAAGGCAGAGATATTCAACTAGCTAGCTGGCTGGCAGAAAGTTAATAACCTTGGGTGCCAGCTACTTGAAGTACAACAAAGCATTGAGAGCAAGAGCTGGTAACTAACACAGGTCGGCATTTTTACTATATGTTCCAGTATATGTTAGTGAACAATTTCCGACATAGGTGGAAGAGATTATTTCAGAATGGTATAACTATAAACAATTTAGAAACTATAAACATTCCATAGAATAAAGACTTCTAGAAGATGTCATACAATAACTGGAATAGCCTATTCCTGATGTTACTCGGCTGATTTGTCATTGACAGGTTACATTAGGACAGCTGATCATAGCTTACAATAATATTGTAGGATCATTAAAGTCTCGTTATTGGTGTGTATCCTCAACGTTGTTCGGGTTTTTCTGTGTGGAGGTATCCATTGTAAGGTCTTCTTCATCATCCAGGAATTTCTTGAGAGTATCATATTGTGAGAAGACGTGAGGTGTGCCCTGAACAACAATCTGGTACCTTGCAGGACCTGCAAAGGAGAATTGGCATGCAAGAGATCCCAGTCTGGGACACAGTGCAAGGAAGCCTTTCCTTGTGACTAATGTATTCTTAGAGTAGTCTTGTGCTATGAAGATGTTATCATTTCCCCACCAAATGAGCTGGTTTTTCCTCATAAAGGCCAGGATAAGTTCAACATGTTGAAACCTCAACGGTTTACATACAATTGGCATGAGGTGGGATTGGTTTGACAGCTTCCTAGTCGGAACTCTGTGGGCTCTGCCAAATTCAAGGTTTCCCAAAGGTCAGTCTGGTAACTTGTGGTAGCTATTTTCCCAGAAAGGCGATACATGTTCCTGCTTCATACTTGCAACCTTCAGGCAAGCCAAAGATGCGGAGATTGCCTCTTCTGTTCCTGTCCTCCAATTCCGATATCTGCCTGGATAACGCTTGATCAGTGGTATCCAGTTTGGCTACTCTCTTAGTTATCTTAGACAACTCATTCTCTAATTGGCTCACTCTGTTTTCGGCCTCTGCAATTCTGGTGTTGGTCTCCTTCATGTCTTTGCGTATCACTAATATTTCGATTTGCAGAATGTCAGTGGTTTTTTTGGTGGGTTTCGCTACATCGTGGACCTCGGCTAGCTTCTTTAGGATAGTTTTCATCAAGGTGTTGATATCTTGTTTGTTTTTAATTGGTGAATCTGGATTAGGCGGGTCGGCATTCAATCTCTTGAGATATGGCATGTTTTCTTTCTCATCCATACTTGTTTGTATATGTCTTTCTGTGTGACTGTTTTGCATGTATTTGAGTGACTCATGAAGAGGAATCACTGGATATTGGTGAGGGACAACCCGCTTGTTATTGTGTCTTGAACAGGGTTTCTGATCCTCTTTTTTAGAGCGTGCACAAGAGAGTGCACACCTCAGTGAAAATCTGGGATATTGCACAATAAGGTTGGTTGGATGTTTTTGGCTATGTTGAATTTGAGATCAGACGTTTACTACTGGCATGTCCTTCAGTAAGGGGTCATACACATCATATCTTGACCGTATTGTAGTCATTCTGTGTCAGACCTGACAAGTTGTTTTTAATAAAGCTTCAAAGATTCAATTTAGAAGAATAGGAGGATCAGGCACTTTTATTGTGGAGATGTAAAATCAGGGTTGTGTATAAGGAGACAAGGGCCCATTTATATTTGCTGGGCGTCACTCCTGATGGCGCCGCACCCTGCGAAGTACCCTGGCTCTCACAACTACATTTTAAAGTCAGGCATGCTGGGGCAAGTGCTCATGTGTTGCATTCATTATCCTCGAAGCAGTTATTGTAGGATGAATACAGAATGACTACAGCTTCCACACAGTGTGCATCATATGTGCAATTGTTGCTCCTGCTGGCGTATAACAGGTTAATCAGGAACTCGCATTTGCACCCTAGTTAGACCCCGCCATGTTAGAGTCAGGCACACCATGCAGTCTTAAGGCACGCCGTGTGGGCTCAGTTAAAACAGTGACTTAGGGTGAAATCTGCTAGAATCTGACATTGAACATTGGAAATCAGGTTATCGGGAATGCAATTTCCCATGGCAGCCTCTGTGTTGGGAGTAATCACTCTGCGTTCATGCCGCGTTCGTGCAGCACTCCTAAACAGCCACTCTTAACTCCAATCACGGGCCGCCGAAGCGATGATCCGGTGCATCAGAAGCGGGATAAGCCTCACAAACTGCCTCTAAGTGATCGTGCCAGCACGTATGAATTTTCCTTTGTTGGTAGCTGAGCTTACCATTCCATTTTTGGGATAAAACAAGAATTATGTGTCCTTCGAGACGGAGCTGTGGGATCATGCCGCCATCTTCTCTTTTTAAAAAAAAAAATTTATTTATATTTTCACAGCGAGTACACACAGACAAAAATTACATTACAATGAATACTCATGAAAATTAACACACCTAAATACACAATAAGATACATAGGTAAGTCAGCAAAAAGAATCATCATTATAAATAACCAAACATAAGCAAGGGAGGAAAAATCCAAAATAAAAATAAATAAAAATACTTAGGGATAAAACATTTTCTGCCAAGTAATTTATATTAATCAAATCATTCCTCAAAGTACTTACGAAATGCACCCCAAATTTTTAGGCCCAAGTGTCTCCTCCTTGATCCCTTAACTGAAAACAAACCCCATTCCAATTTATATGAGCTGTACATTTTAGCTCGCCATTGTTGAAAAACAGGTGGATTTTCCTGCAGCCACTCAGTTGCTATACACAACCGAGCTACCGTTATAGAGAAAAAAACAAAGTGGCGGTGTTGATATAAGGCCTCAACTGGCCTATCTATAGGAATTTTCCCCAATAACATCATAGCAGGTGTAATAGTTAGCGGGTTTTCAATAACTAATGACAAAAACTTTTCAATATCAAAAATAAAACTTTGGAGTTTGGCACAGCCAAAAAAGATATGTAGACTATCGGCATCATCCTCCCTACAACGAAAGCATTTACCCTCATATCCACCCCCCCCAGTTTGCCATTCGTGCAGGGGTATATTATAAATCAAATAAAGTTTTAAAAAATTGAACTTTAAGATTTGCAGACATTAATGATTCTTTCGACAATATAAGCATATCTTCCACTACAATTTCAGAATCCCCCAAAACAGTAAGCCACTTCAGTCTAACTTTATCAAGGTCATCTGATTTTCCCAATAATAGCACTTGATATATAACTCCAATTTTTGCCTGCCTTTTAACCCCTTCCACCACCATATTTGTTTGCATAGCCACATTCAGGCGAGCTAACAAGTCTCGGATTTGAAGAAATTTGAAGAAATAGGTTCTAGGAAAAGCAAATGAAATACAGGTCCCCCAAGACTGTAACCCCTTTCCTCTGCCACATTATGGACATAACGTCTAAAAATATACCTGGTAAAGGCTTGTGAGCCTTAAAGGGCGTATAATAACAGATCTTGCCAATTCCAGTTGTTTTAGCTAGCCATTTCCACGCTTTGAATGCACTATCAATACTTTAAACCGCGTACGTTTATAATAGCTACCGTCCAACTCGATAAACAAGCATTGCTTCGCAATAGGGCCTAGTAAAATTTCAAAAATGGTTGGGGCAATAGCCATATTAGAAGCCATCTCACCCGTAATCATTACCCTCACTTAAAAACAGGTAACATAATACAGAAAAAAATCAGGCACAGCCATTCCCCCCCTATCCAAAGGCAAAATCATATATTTCATTGCCCGTCTAGGTCTCCCTGGGTTCCAGATAAATTTGCCACACATTGATTGTAAGTGCTGCAACCTTTTTTTAGATATTTCCAAAGGTATTGACCGGAATAAATAGAGAACTTTTGGTAATACATTCATTTTAATATTATTACACCGGCCAATAATAGAGAGGTATAGTCGTTCCCACCTTTCTAATGAAATCTTAACTTTGGAAATCAATGCATTCCAATTAACGTCCACCAATTCAATCAAATTTGCTCTAATCTGAACCCCTAAGTACGTTACTTCTTTCACAAACCTATCATCCAATGTCGCCATCTTCTCAGCGCTCCAAGCCACTTTGGTAAGCTTTTAGCACATTGGATAAGCCTTATTATCCAGGATCATAGAACTCCTAGACACTGACAAATGGTAAAAACAGGGGTAAATTACACAGCACTGCTCACTAACCGTGCACAGCAGAAACAGATCTTCTTGAAGAACAAAGAGAGGAATAAAGTGATTAGGGACTGTCTCAGTCAATGTACAAATTAAACTCAGGTAAGGTGCAAACGAAAGGTCTTTCTATTATAGAGGAAGACCTCTTCTCTGTAAGTTCTTTGTCTTCTTCTATCACAAATAATATGAGGACCTACTACCTCCAGACAGAAAATTCCAGTCCTCGCTCCCTTAAATGCAAGAAACAAACATGTGGTCTTTTGAATACTTTTCTTCGAAATAAACTAAACGTGTACTTCCACCTATAATTATCACCTTGTTAAATCTTAAAGTCTCTATAGACTCTGATTTCCCCTCTTTCTTCTGCAAATCATGCGGAGGGCTTTCTAGAATCTACGCACTCTGGTTGACATTATTGAGACCCTGTGATATAAACACTCATGCCAGGTATACCTGGATTTTTGTATGGTGTAAAAGATGAATCACTAGTCCCCAAACACTTGCCTGAGTCCACAGTCCAGCCTCCAAACCATGGTGAGCATGGATATAGTTTTCTTCTCATGAAGGTAGCTTGATATGCCTGCTCCCCTCCAGGAATTGAAGTTCACTCTTCTTCCATCCTCTATCGGAGTGGGAACCTTTTGCTTAGTCATCAGGGACAATGCCTTCTCTAGGCCATTTGTTTAGTGACTCTTGTCTCCTTTCACCACCATACTCATGTTGACTCTTCTCTACGGATCTCCAATGTTGGCTTTGCTCTGTTTTTCCTCCTCTTATATTGCTCTTGCCTAATCTGGCTGGCTGCTTCTCCTTACACCCATTTCGCATTCTCTCTCCACCCCTTCCTTTACAGAATCCAATCAGGAAACAACCTATCACTTCTTCAATCACTGACCCATTACATCACACATGGGAGTTCCCATGTAAGCTGCCTCCAGGGCTTAGTGACTTTCGGCCCGCCGATTCACACTCAGGGGTGCCAACCTCGATAAACAAAGGGTTCGACTACTATCAGGATGGTTGGACTGGCCAATCGGGCAACCTGGCAGGGCCCAAGGGGCTTGCTGCCAGGTCAGTGTGTGTGCGAGAATTTTGGATGTTTGTCTGTGTAGCGGTTCAGAAGGAGGGACACTGACAACCGGATGTGGTAAACGTGGTTTTATTTTAATGAAAGTCTTTTTCTTGCGTTGGGACCTCCTCTCCCTGGCTAGAGTGGCTGGATCCAATGTTGCAGCTAGGTCTCGGGCTCTACGGGGACTTGACCTTCCGTCTTCCTCCTCCGAGTCTCTGTCTTGTGCCGGGTTTCAACGCCACATAGAAGAGAAAAGAGATAGGCTCTCAGGTTTTCTGTTTCTAGAACAAGCGTTCCCGTGGGGGTACCCGGGGTAGTGAGGACACCGGTGAGAGTGCTAATACTAGGTATAGTGCCGGACGAGTGAGGGGACTTTGTGAGGGATAATGGTTCACGGGATGTATTATACAAAGGGGGGGTTTGGACTGGGTTGGGACACTGTACAATATTTACACGGCGGCTCCCCGCCTTCCCCACCAGCCTGCTACCCGGTCACGCACCTGTGAGAGCCACACTCCTCCTCCTGGAGTGTGGCTGGGCGCAGCATGGTATCGCGGGCCTCCTGGCGCCGCTCCTCCTGGATTCTTCGCCCTTTCTCCCTCCGTCAATGCTCCACGTTCGTCCTCTTCGTTCCGTTCACGCTCTCCACTCTTCTCTGTCTCCGCGGTGTCGGGGCACACCGGTTCTTCTTCTTCCGGGTATTTGTTTCCTCCTCCCTGCCGCACGTCACGAGAAGGCGTGACCACCTGTCCCCTGCCGCATTCGCTGACACTCACAAGCACGTCACAGGGGGGTGTGTCTTCTTGATCTTCCTCGTCATAGTTAAAGGCACAGTCCTCCTGCTGGGTCCACCATTCGTCCGTCTCCGATCCCCATGCAGTCTGTAGCAGAGAAGGTGCGTGATTAACATCAGGTTTCCACCAGTCCATATTCGCAGCGAAACCCTCCACCCTGTTACAGTCTGCTAGGCCAGTTTTTACAGGTTTTTTTTCTTGATAGTAAAACCAATATTGCTTGAAACCAGTTAAAATCCATGTAGTCGTCCATACCTTGCAAAACATTCATAAAGCATGTCTTTGGAAGTTTAAATATGTTCACATTTGCAACCATGGGCCACTTTTTTAGCTTTCTAAATCACTAATGGGGGTAACATTTATTTTGGTGCTGAGGCGTTTTTTCTTGGCCAATCCGACCCTGCTGTCAGGCACAACAGAAGACAACACCCTGCAACTACTAAGGAGCAACAAAAGGAATAACATGTAATATAGGAAAGCAATGCCACCACTCAACAGAGTCATCACTCACCTCCCCTCTTCTTGTTGATTCTCTCAATCTCTTTTCTGGTCTCTGTGGGGATGCAGAAGGCTTGGCGGGGGCTTTCTAACTAGGTGCACTGCATGGACAGGCTGGAAGCATTCACTCAGACAAGTTGATCATCAGCAGCAATAAAAACATCAGTGCTTTAGGAAGGCCTTCAGACTTGCTCCACCATAGAGCAAATGGAAATCACCTTTACTTCAGCTTCTGTAAGGAGTACAGCAGGCTCCAAACAGATCTAGTCTATATCGAAATGCTTCCTTTAGTTTGAGTTGAGCTGCAGCTTTTTGTCAAGTCTTTGGCAAGTTGACAGCACCCTACAGCCAGAGTCAGCGCAGAAGTTAATAAAACAACTCTACTAGGCCAGGGCAGATATTTTCTCCTCAGGGGCGCTTCTCTCATTTCCACCAAAAAGCAAATGATCTGAACTTCAGCCCCACCTTCAGCTAGTCAGAAGAATGTGGCTGTCTTGTTCTGAGGGATGTGACTGCCTCACTCTGAAGTACCCGGTTTCCATGATGAAAAGTATCCAGCTGCATCACTCAAGGCTGAGACTGGCTCGTTCTATAGTATGTCACTGACTCTTTAAGAGAAGGTGCTGAATTTCTTGGAGAGATGTGACTGCGTTAGTCTGAGAGATGTGACTATCTTACTTCAAATATGTTCCTGCCTTACTCTGAGAAAGGTGGCTGTCTCACTGTTAGGGTTGAGAGTGCCTCCCTCTGAAGGACAGGAATGGGAACCTTCGACTTTGGAGCTGGGGAATCAGGTTCGAGCCTCGGTGTTGGCTCAACATCCTGTGATTCTGGGCAAATCACGTAATCTCCCCGTAACTACCAAAAATGAATATGTCCTTGTGTAATGTAGCTTGGGCTCATGTAAAGCGCTCCAATACCTTCGGTTCTAGTTTGCGCTATATAAAACCACAAAAGACAAAAAAAAAAAAATAAGGAACTGGATTACCCCGAGTCTGAGGGACGTCGGGCAGGTATGATCCTGTGGCACATAAGAAAGAATGTGTCTTGTGTATTCTCAGAACCTCATCCCTAGAGCCCTGGGATCCTCCCATAGACATCGCACAACAACAACGCTCTAAGGAGCAAGGGCTGGCAATATAATCATCGCCGCTTAACGTGTGTTTTGGGGCGAAAAGCAGCGATAATTATATCGCAATATCAAAAAGGACACGCTAGGGCGTGTTTCCTTGATGTAGAGCCCGTTTTTTCACAGCCTCGTCTCGCATCACTAATGAGATGCAAAGAAGGTGTGGCTGTGAAAACAACACATGTTAATATCGTGAAGGCACTTCGCGATATTAACAAGGAGGTGCAGCGATAAAAAAAATCGCGCTACCTCAGCATTAACTCAGGAATTCTGTTAAATTCCTGACCAAGGCATACTTTTAATAGGAGATGGATTATGCTGATACAACCACAGGGTCGTATCAGCAATGTTATCGCTGTTTTGAATGGTACATCGCTGGAAAACCAGAGATGTTCCATTGAAAACACAGCTATCGCTGAAATATTATCGCCATTGCGCTATGCGTTGTAAATATAGCGTTATCATGGCGATATTATTCAACGATAGCCAGCGATAATATTTCTATCGCTATGTACGGCCAGCAATATTTATCGCTGGCCGTTGATAATATGCCCCTAAATGTGGCAAGCATTAGGCACTAAACATTGCCAGACTATGAAGCGGATATCACACTTAAAGCCTTCTACGAGTTACTCCTGTAAACATTGTTATAGGGGCATAAACGGACCCTGCCTGAAGCTACTGTGGCGCTGGGGGGAGCAGTCAGACTACCAGGGGGTCGCTAATCCTTCTGAGTGCCCCATGTCAACCCAAAACCAAGGATGGAAACTCAGTGAGGGGAGGGGCTCATCACATTGTGTAGTGGGGGGGCATCATGTTGTGCTACGCCACAGAATAGAAGCATTATTAAAACAACATCATTTTAAGAAAAAAATAAACAATAAAAAGGGGTAAGTGATAAAGCAACCTATATCCTCCATGAAATGTATATGTTGCTTTCTCCGATAGCGTACAAGTTCTAACTCTTTATAGTATCTTTTGAATGTAAAATGGAAAACGTTCGCTACAGACACATTTTTTGTGTTTTTATAGATGCGGGCACAGGCGTGTAAAATGGCAAAAGGCACGGAAGCATGCATAGACTACAATGATTGACCCTGCATTGATTGACCCCTGCATTGATTGACCTTCCATTGTTTGACCCTGCCTTGTTTATTGCTTTGGATTCTCAATTCCAGTGACCCTGAAATGTACACGTCTCAGGGTGCATCAGTCTAGCCGAAGGCAGAGGCCAAAGAACTACGCTTCTTTCTGAAGCAGTGAAATGCAATGCGTCAAGCGGATTTTTGTCAAATGATGCATAATTTACATTCGGATTTCATGGCTTTGTGGAATGTGCGCCGCATTTTGACAAAACGTCACAAGTATCATTCCTGCACAGGAAATAAAGAAGCAACAAAGCAAACTACTAAAAGCAAATAAAACATATTACTCACTACTGCACAAAAAACGAATAGTATATAACTCTTCCAACTAGTATATCTGGAAGTAGAGCAGGCACATCTTTCGACTCCAATCGAAACAAGCACTGGCAAAGCCGAAAGGTCTAGCCTGTGACAAGAGGGATCAGATGCATTGGAATGTTTTTTGGGACTCAGGTGACTGTCATGAGTGCACACGCACTGTAGAAACTGGGGGGTATATTCAGAAGAACGTGTGATAACTACCGCAATAGTAGTGTGATGCAACTTTCAACATCATAGTCCATTGCGGGAAAATAACCCTCTGTCAACATGGAATTCACAACACAGCGGTAGCATGCGCTAGTCTAACGAAACCGAGGACAATGTCTGCGATACAACCACAGCGATGGAGACAAAAACACAAACCACAACACCAAAAAACCTGCGATGGGCCCAAGCGCGATGAGGAAACCAGCGATAAGCACCGCCAGGCCTGCAACACACACCTGGCAGGTGGGAAAAATCAGCATAAAAGTAGAAAAACACCCAAACACAAACTGACCAATACCCTAGCACCATGGAGGCTGCCGGAGCAAGGGCAGAGGACGAGCGCAACCCCACAAGCACCCCGGACGACCCGCCCGGGACCTCGGGGACAGGGAAGGGCAAGGACAAGAAGAAGAGGAAGACGAAGTTCAGTCCGCGGGCAAACAGGATCATAGTCACTGAAGTGATGGAACACCATCCACTACTGTTCGTCACCTCCAACGTGTCATTGGGCACCAAAAATTGAATATGGCAGGACATAGTGGACAAGGTGAATGCCGTCGGGGAGCACTAGAGGACAATGGATGAGGTCAAGAGGCGATGGAATGACATCAAGCGCATGGGCGGTGGGTGACATTTGAAAGTGGTGGGGCGCAAAGTATTTGCATACAGCACCGTAGCGAGCGAGCGCAGCGAGCGAGCCTGAACCCCAAAAGGGGTGTTTGGGGGGATAACCCCCCCCAAGAAAATTTTGAAAAAAAAGAAGAAAAATCATGCATTTTCAAGCAAATTTGAGAAAACAGGAAGGTTAATAAAGCAATTGTGACCGTGCAGTTATTACATTAATAGATGGCATAACATAGGTAGCTGCTTATTCAGTATAACCACAGAGCTTCATACATTCCGTCCTATTATGCTCAGACTGAATCCTGTCACCAGGCCAACTGGCTCACTTTCAAGAACAGGACCGTATTCAAACCACTTACATGGACATACAAATCAGCAAATGACATGGCATTCAACCTACTCTCTGACACCCTACCATGCTACACACCAACTCGGAACTTTAGATTCACCAATCACAACTTTCAAATTAGCAAATGACACGGCTCCCAACACCCTCTCGGACACTCTACCATACTACACACCAGATCAGAACCTTAGATCCACCAATCACAACCTTCAAACAACACCAAAGCCACTATGTTTGCCTCCTAGTTCTGGGACTTTTACATCTCTGTCCTTCTACACTGAAACTCCACATCACCCAATATCTGGACCATCCAATCTCTGCAGGAATTTCAGATGGCATTGAAAAGACATGTGCTTCAAGGAAAAAGCACAGCGGCATGGCGGATGTCGACAATGGCATTTAAAGAACATGCAATACAAAATAACGTTATAAGGGCAAACATTTTTGTTGTTTTCCCCAAACATTTTTTATTAAGTAAATAGAACACTATGAGCGATCCGTACAGGAGAGCTGCATAATTGTGACCAATTGACTACAATCAACAATCAAGGGGAGAGGATGTAGCCTTGCGGCTAGAGCGGTCGGCTTCAAAGCTGGGTAACCTGGTTGGAGTCTCAGCAACAACACTCTACATCCTGTGATTCAGGGCAAATCACTTAATCTCCCCGTGCCTACCAATAAAAAAATGAAGGTGTTCATCTATAACGAAACTGGTGCTCATGTAAAGCGCTCTGATACCCGATGTCTCAGGTCTAGTTCGCGCTATATAAAACTCAAAAAAGAAAAAATCTGAACTTTAAGGTCTGCTTAGCCATACAATATGACTATTCAATGATCAAATTATACAGGTCCTACACACGGTCACTGAGGGGAACCTATGAAGCAATGACTGATGACTCATATGCCTTCCCCATAGGCCTATACACCCAGGAAGCAGCACGTGACTCTTGTGGAATGCTCAAGAGGAACTGACCCTTTTCTAAGCGGAACAGCTTTGAAAAACCGGAAAGAGAATGAGCTTTACTCTGTAATGCTAGGAGTGTTGTCTTTATATCTTTGGCACCTCACCTGTTCCAGGGCCCTCCGGTACGCATGCTTGAGCCTGGAACTTCCCATTATCAGAATAAGTGAGTGGATGTGGTTGTCTGCTTGTTGGTCTCTAGTGTTTGTGGCTGTGTGCATGTGTGAGTATGGTTGAGTTTACATGTGCTGGTGTTTGTGGCTGTTTGCATGTGTGAGCAGGTTTGCGTTTACATGTGCTGGTGTTTTTGGCTGTTTGCATGTGTGAGTATGTTTGAGTTTATATGTGTTTGGGAAAAGAATTACAATCAATGCAATGAACTCCCCACTGTATTTATGTCCTAAGTAATTTGCCACAGCCTCCTGTGCACTGAGATATCTACACAACAATATTAACCTCCTCCCTGCAGCTAGGCAACATGCAGAAATGCAATTTCATAAAAACTCATACTTACAGGCCTTGGGGATAGCATTTATACCAGATAAAAGCCCGCCACTCTGTTTCTATTAATGTCAGATTTCTGCATCCGTTATCTCTCTAGAGGAACCATGACCAAGGCTGAGAGGTAAAGTGGGCGTAAAATTAGACTTTAAATTTGCTTTTGAAGCGAGATGAAATCCAAATATTGGCAAAGCGAATGTGTTTGACTTTTATAGTAAATACAGATACACACCATCCAAGCACATGTTGACTCGACATAGATGATACATGCATGTAAACATCCATGCACTCTCAGACTAACACACCTACAGTACCACATGCATACATACCATCGGGCCGACCCCCATGCCGACAGAACAACAGACCCTAGGCAAACAGAACAAGAGACCCCCCCCACACACAGAACAACAGACCCCCATGCACACAGAAGAACAGACCCCCCCAGGCACACAGAACACTAGACCGCCCCAGACACACAGAACAGACCCCCAGGCACACAGAACAACAGACCCCCAGGCACACAGACCCACAGAACAGACCCCCAGGCACCAAGTTCCCTATTCCTATTGAGCAGCAGTTCATGTCAGTAAACGGAACGCGTGTCACGTCGAATCGGACAGCTGGAGAAAAACAGATCGGGTGTGCCCTCAGTCCTGGTGACAAGGCCACACATTAGTGTGTCTGTGTTATTCATCAGGACAGCGACATGTGGCACACATGACATATCACACCCAGTGTCTACATACTGCTAGCACTGGGATGTGTCTATAGATTAAGGTTGTACAATAAAGCTTTTATTCTAAAAAAAAAAAAAGAAACGGGCAAGACAGATTACTTTTGCAGTTTTGTACAAAGCGAACTCTTCCCGAAGGTATTTGAGAGTTTTACATTACAGACAAAAAATTCATTTTTGATAGGCGCGGAGAGATTTATTAAGTGGTGGTCCCCAAAAACAACTGCCGGTGGGACCCACCTGCAGCCACCGGTTCAAATTAAGCACTGCACATAACCCTAGAAAAGTAAGTAGACCACTCCTTGTGGGATGCGAGGTCTCAGGATCCGTACCCAGAGTAAACACTTGTATTTATTTATAACACACAAGGTGCAGGAGGAAGCCTAGCTTCAAGGCGAATATTAAGAAAACAATGCACACGACAATAACTTATAAGCTAAAATGGATGGAAAGGTTTGAGGGGGGAGCACTACATTTTCTGATTCACTGCAGACACCTCATTTCTTTAAGGTACGTGATACCGTTAACAGGGACATTCACCTACTCGCTGAACAGTCATTAACAAACTGTTTTGAATATGGACTAAATGATTCAACCATAACGAAGGAGAAAGTGCTGCTCAATTGTGTGTGTGTGTATGTGTGTATATATATATATATATATATATATATATATATATATATATATATATATATATATATACACACACACACACACACACACACATACATACATACATACAAAGCACATGGAGCAGCTTTGGACAAAGCTGATCGCCCACATAGCAATATTTTAACTGGGCACAAATTCCTAATGTGATCAGCAGTACCGCGTAAAGGTCCTGAGCATTCATCTCAGAGGCCAGCAGTGGACTTTGCGACACTCCCTCTACACATCGAACACATCGTCCCCTCCACAGCCCCCAGCCCTACATACCGGAGCGGGATCTTGATGGCCAGGTAGCGGTCCACGGCCATGGCCAGGAGGCTGAAGATGGAGCTCTGGGTCAGGACCAGCACGAAGCAGGCGAAGAAGAGGCAGGCGTGGAAGTCCGTCTCGAAGCCGATACTGATGGCGAAGGGGATGGCCAGCAGCCCCACGGCGATGTCCGCCACCGCCACCAGGAAGTAGTTGGTGGCATTCTTCAGGGTGCTGTTGATGGCCACGGCCCAGCAGACCAGCACGTTGCCCGCGATGGAGAGGACGGCGATGATGACTTCTATGGTAATGTAGGCTGGGTTCACGGTCATGTCCAGTCCTTGGCGAGGAGGAGCAGGGGGTGCACGCACCGGGCTGGGAACTGGGGGCCCCTTCACTTGGTAGGGTCCATGAAGGGCCCATGCCTGGGAAGCGTCATGGTGCTGCAGACAAGGTCCTTTGTGAAGTCCAATGTTAGCAAAACTCCTCAAAAAGGAGGCACACTCGGAAAAGTCCAGAGGCTACACTCCAGCATACCAGTGGCCTTCTGACCACAAGAAGGCAGAGCTTATTAAAAACATATTTTAGTCACAGTTTTGTCCGCGCGCAGACCGACCCTGCAGGAGAGAAAGAGGGAAGCTGTCACACCTGCCTTCGGGGGAAGCGAGTAAATGCCCGCCTTTACTCCTGACACCTTCCGAGCAGTGGACTAGTCAATCCTGGCGCTGCATGCAGCGCCAGGATTGGCTAGGGGGGCACATTTAGTACTCGCCCTTTTTCAACCTGTTTTCAGCGGCGGCGCTGCTGTAAGAAGCAGCACCCCTCTCTATGGGGAAAGTCTAGCGCGCATGCTCGGGCAATGTGGCACCTAAACTTGTCATGCGCTATACTGCTGCAGCTGAGTGGACTGTCACTCAAGCTGCAGCAACCCAGCCAGCCCCACCCCCTGCGCACTCCCGATTGAGTCGGGTGTGTCCCACTCCCGGCGGATTCCCGGCCAGTAGCGCTAATAATAACACAGAGGTAATTATTATTGCCAAATATAGCACGGTGCGTCCATGTGGCTTAGTGGGACTACGCCCCTACGCCCCAATGGACGCACCGCGGCTGCAGAAAGAAGATGAGTGTGCATTGTGATATGGAGCAAGATGAGCGCTCAAAAGTGACAACTCAGTGACTTATTTTAGTGCTTTACAACAATCCTTAAATAAATAGATAAATTAGTGTTACATTGAACTAGACACAACCACAAATGTTTCCACAATCATGCATGCTTTACTAAGCACTTTGAAGACTGACGCCCATCATGGACCTGAAATGACTAAAGGCAACTATTATTAAAAGAAAATCAAAAGCAGTGCACACTAATCCTAGCTCACATATTCAAAAGCTAGTGACCCCATCCCCTCCGTCCGTACCCTTCCCTACCCAAGACACAGGCTGCCTCCTCCTGAAAGGACCACTCCCTCAAGCGAGGGCACTTACCAATACCTGCCCTCTGACCTGCCAGGCGCCAGCTCCCGACCACACACAATAAATAAAAAAACTGAGGTACTTACTTTCAGCAAATGTTCCCATACTTGGCCACCTAGCTGGTGGCCATATGAACTGGGCAAACCCTGATAGCCGCTAAATCTGTCATTAACCCCTCTGCATCCACAAAATTGCATTAACTCTAACAAAACAAAAATTATTTTGATTATGCCCATCAAATACTTACTATCCTCTGCAAGCCTTGTTCCCCTTAATCCACTCCTATTCAAAACTGCATGCCCTCTGAACTACGTTTCTATATGTGTTTTTGCGAATTACCCACCACCGCACCTATATAGCCTACAACCTCCTTCTACTCCCACACTGCTAATCAATAGCCTGTGATTGTATCCATACACTAATCCTTTGTATTCCCCAAATCGATAACCTTATCATTGTCTGCCCTATCTATTCAGTAAAGACTGCTGTCTCTTCGACTTCTCCTGTGGCAGCTGCAATGTGGGTGTCTCTCTGAAGCTGTAACTGTCCCATAGATCACAGAAGAGTGCTGTCTCTTCCTATCGTTCCCTGACAGGTAGACTTTAGGGGCCTGTCTGAATCTGTGTGTGTCACACACGACATAAAAACTGCTGTCTCTTCCACTTCTCCTGTGACAGCTGCACTGTAGGTGTCTCTGAAGCTGTCCTACAGGTCACAGCACTGACACTAAAGAGTGCTGTCTCTTTCACTCCTTCCTGACAGCTGGGCTGTAGGTGTCTCTGAAGCTGTCCTACAGGTCACAGCACTGACACTAAAGAGTGCTGTCTCTTTCACTCCTTCCTGACAGTTGGGATGAAGGGATGCGTCTTAAGCTGTCACCCATAATATACGGTAAAGGCTGCTGTCGGTTGCACTCTTTCTGACAGACAGTAAAGGCGTCTCTTCCCCTCCTCCCTGACAGCTGGGCTCCAGGGGCCTGTCCTAAGCTGTACCACTGGCTGTCACACATGACATGGGGTAAAGGCTGCTGTCGGCCCCTCTCTTCTCTCCTGACAGACAGTCGAGGGTGCCTCGTACTCCTCCCAGCCGGCCGCGGTCCGAGGGGCCTGGCTGTCTGTCTGTCCGCCTCTACAGGACTCGCATGAAGTGACACACCCGACCCCTACCTCATTAACGCTCCCCTTCCCTCCCTCACCCCCCAGGAAGCAATCCCATCTAATGTCGCCTTGATTTCCACCATAAACGCACCTGGGGAAAGCATGGAAGAGTTTCTTCGGAGAACACAAGCCTAAAGCACTAACAAAAAAAAATACCCCAAATTAGCCACCAAACTTGGATTGGGTGTAGTAGCATAATATGAGTAGTAAACAGCTCGAATGCCTAGAGGTAGTAAGCGCTATATTAATAGAATTACAATACATTACACGGTTTCATCAAAAGAAAGACGACATAGGGTTTGCCGTGCCCGCCAGTGTAACCACCACGAACCATAAAGCACCTTTTGAAATAGGTCTCCTGGAAGCCGGGCACAGCCCAAAGTCAAAGCCACTAAGATGGCACCACGTCCCGAGGGGGGAAACGAAAAGACGTTAGTATTTCATCAGCTGAATGCCTGCGTTACATTTTTTCTTGAATATGTGGGGAGGCAGGGCCTTTGATGTGAATGATAATCGTTTGACTTTCCGCGGCATGACATTTTTCATTGTGTTCATTGCTCTCTTAACACAAACGTTCTGTTAAGTGATCATTTAAAGCCTGCGTGTTGTCATACCGACTTCACCTTAAAACACATTTTTTTATTTGCTGTTATTTGAAGTGTGAATGATAAGCAATTATGTGTATGCATGTGTGTGTGGAAATCATTGGAGTCCCAGAAGCCGGCATGCTTTCACATGTTGAATTTAAAACCCGTGCAGACCTCACAGAGTGTGCTATGAAAAATAATCGAAGCATTGCAACCTTTACTTTATCAGGTAAGAATCTCTGAACTTAGAAGACCTGCTTGGACGGTCCAAGCAGGACGGTACCCCAAGATCCAGGCGACTAGAATTCCGGTTTCCCGTAACTAACTGACCGAGCAGCACCGCGGTAGCGACAATGACTGACGGCGCTAACCAACAATTTTAATAAACCCTGAAAACCACTACTAACCAGGCTGCCTGTCACCAGCTCGAGTGTGACGTGATGGTCTGACTCAGTGACGGACGGTCCGGACAACAGCAACAACGACGAACTCAGTCTCAGTGCTCAGAGTAGTGTAGTAGTAGAGAGCAGGTAGATTAGAGACTGAGAGAGAGTCCAGTGATTGAAGTCAAGTAGTGACGACGGTCTGCTCTGCTGGCTGCTGCCTGGCGCACGAGACAGAAACTTAAGTACAGCCGCACGGCACGTCCCGAATCATGGCCAATCACTGAAGGACTTCACATGCTGTTGAAGTCACAGTGATTGGCCATCATGCCCAATGCTGCGAGCCTGCCCCCAGTGTGCCACCCACCCACGCGCAGCATCCAATAATGGATTTCGGCGCGGTGGGCCAGCCAATCCTGGCGCTACATAAGCGCCAGGATTGGCTAGGGGGGCACACAGTGTACTCGCCCTGGCGCCTTCTCAAGGACGGGGCCCAGCCAAAGACACACACCCCTGGCCCCTTCAAGGTCCCTCTCAGTCAATGTGACGAAGTTGGCTGCTAAAGCGCATGCGCGGGCAAGTTTCCTCCTGAATTCCTCATGCGCAGCAGAGTCAGTCGAGGAATCACGAGTCAGACACTAACCCAGCCCCACCCCCTGCACACTCCCTATTCCATCGGGTCTGTCCCGGTCGGAACACCCGATTGAAGCGCTGCATTTTTGTTTAGGTGCTCTCTCTCTGCTGCAGCCGCAGGTGCGTCCACCAGGCTTAGTGGGGCTACGCCCCTACGCCCCAATGGACGCACCGCTGCTGATCAAGCGGCGGACCAAGTAAAAACTCTCTGGAAACCGGAAGGCAGCAATGCAGAATGGAGGTTGGGGCCCAGCGCCACAGCTCAAGCTGGATGACTACATACATGTGGACACTTGGCGGGTGGGAGAGAGTTTCATATTCTTGGAGTGGCCCCAGCGAAAGCCCGATTGTACGTTTTTTTTTCTCAAAAGTGTGCCGGCTGGAGTAGGAGGTCTCTGGCGGACCGTGAATTTCTGCTTCTTTTGGATACCACAAGTTTCTATGCGAGATATGAAGGGGAGTTTGAGTGTAAAGTCTTATGTGTGATGCAGGCCAGCTTAAGCTGTATTCTGGCCTCGAGAGGAAGCCAGTTCAGCTCCTTCAGGTGTGGAGAAATGTGGTCGAATTTCCTTGTGCCCAGCGCCACAGCTCAAGCTGGATGACATGGAGGAGCTGGTGCCGACAGTCATCAGTGTGGAGACTGTGGCCGGTGTTGGGGGATTGGACACTGCTCGACAGGACACAACACAACCGCAACGGGGTGAGTGACCACCATGTGCTGGGGGGATGGGAGGGGATGGGTACAATGGCACACATGCACAATCAAGCACAGCACAGTGCACACCCACAATGACTCTGGGTCCTCACCCAGATCTACAGACTGTCACAATGTACAATGCCATGCTGTCTGATTGTCAACATGTACCATGTGACTACATACATGTGGACACTTAGTAATACACCATCTCCCCTTCACATTGCAAGGGCACCGTCAACACCTCCTGCAGAGCAGTCCCAGCCACACTTCAATGATTACGAGGAAGACAACACCACCATCGACACCAAAGCCATCCCCAAGACATCATGGACCTATTTATTTGTATTTATTTATTTATATATTTTGTGTTTTATAAAGTGCGAACTTGACCCGTTAGGGTATCAGAGTGCTTTACAAAGTCGTAGAGTTGTACAAAAGGCATGAAATAATTATAGTATACATCAATAGCGAGGGGGCAGGGTCCCTGGTACATAAGGGATGGAGGGATAACATAGACATTTTACAATCCATTTACTCAAGACAAGGTCCCAGGTTACCTGGTGAGTAGGTAATCAGAAGGAGGCAAGAGGAGGCCATGTTTAAGCGAGCAATTTACCCATAAGGAAGGATTTGGCCTCCTTTTTGAAGCATGCAAGAGAGGGGATTCTTCTGATGGCGGGTGGGAGAGAGTTTCATATTCTTGGAGTGGCCCCAGCGAAAGCCCAATTGTACGTTTTTATTTTTTTTCGAAAGCGTGCCGGCTAGAGTAGGAGGTCTCTGGCGGACCGTGAATTTCTGCTTCCTTTGGATACCACAAGTTTCTATGCGTGCTATGCAGGGGAGTTTGAGTGTAAAGCCTTATGTGTGGTGCATGCCAGCTTAAGCTGTATTCTGGCCTCGAGAGGAAGCCAGTTTAGCGCTTTCAGGTGTGGAGAAATGTGGTTGAATTTCCTTGTGCTGGTGAGTAGTCTAGCGGCCTCGTTGAGGCAGGCTTTTAAGGGTGCCAGGGAGATCTTGGGTAAACCCAAGAGGGTTGAACAGCCATATTTCAGCCTAGAGATGACTAGTGCTTGGAAGGCCATTTTTAGGTCGGGAGCGTCAAGGAAGGGTTTCAGTTTCCATAGGTAGCTCAGGTGGAATCTGGCTGATTTGGCCATCAAGTTGATGTGGGTCATCATGCTCAAATTGGAGTCCAGGGTTATTCCCAGTGATTTGGCCGAATCCACGATGGTCGGTAGGCAGTTTAAGGCTGTGATGGCCTTATCCATTTCTGAATCTCAGGGTCAGTTTTGGGAGGGGAAATAAGCAGAAATTCTGTTTTCTTTGCGTTGAGTTTGAGTTGATTGGAGGCTAGCCGTTGGTCGGTCTGCTTCAGGATCTTGTTCAGGGAGAGAATCTCCTTGAGGGATAAGATTTTGATATAGATCTGGGTGTCGTCAGCGTACATATGGTAAGAAATATTTGCAGTGCTTAGGACTTTGGCAAGCGGTTCTAAGTAAAGGTTGAAGAGAGTGGGGGACAGCTTTGATCCTTGAGGGACTCCAACCGTGACCGGAGTGGGAGCGGACAGGTTGCCGTTCATTAAGAATCTATGAGACAGGTTTTGGAGGATGGCTCTGAACCATTCTAGGACTGAGCCATCCAATCCCATCCTTAGTCTGAGGCGCTCAAGTAACTTTCCATGGTTGACCGTGTCGAAGGCAGAGGATAGATCTAGCAGGATGAGAAGACAAGTTTTACCTTGGTCAAGGGCTTGGAGCGCATCATCAACAATGTGGAGCATGGTGGTTTCAGTGCTGTGTCCTGATGTTGGAAATGGGTCTGAAGTTGTTGGGGGAGGCTGGATCCAGCGACATTTTTTTCAATATGGGGAGGACTTGGCCGGCTTTCAGAAAGACAGGAATCGATCCCTGCCAGAAAGAGGCGTTGATTATTGTAGTCCAGCTAGGAATAATGGATTGGGCGGCGGCAGTTAGGCAGTTGGACGGGAGGGGGTCATTAAAGTGGTTGTTCGGTTTAGGGTAACGAGGATTTTGGAGACCGATGCTTCATCGTAGAGTGTAAAGTCGCTCCAGTGTGCTTGATTCTTAGGTGAAGCTGTTTGGGCGGCGTGGAAGGAGGAGGCAGATCAGAGGGGGTAGGGAGTTTGAGGCGGAACTGATTTCGTTACCTAAAGCTTTGATTTTGTCCTCAAAAAACGAGGAGAATTCCTCGGATGATATTAGAGCCTTGGGGTTTTCTTTCGATGTTTTGGCCAATTTGTTGGATTGGTGTTTGACCAGTTCGAAGAGTTTGCGGGGTCTGTTTTGGGTGTTCCCCAGTTCTGATTTGAAGAACTCTTTTTTTGAGTTGAGGATGTTCCTATTGTATGTATTTATGGCCTGGAGGAGACGTTTTAGGTGAGCGGCAGAGGGGTGCTGTCTCCAGATTCTTTCAGATTGCCGAAGGGATCTCCTCTCATTGTTGAGGGATCCAGTGAACCAGGGGTTTCTATCTTTGACTTGGGTTTTTTTTAGTTTTAGAGGGGATAGGTCATCCAGAATGTTCGATATAGTCACAGAGTAGTGGTTGTTAAGGTCATTGACTGTTGTGAGATGCGAGGGGGGTGGGAGGTCAGATTTGCGCCGAGCCTCCAGTTCTTTGTGGTCCATGGTCTTGGTGTCTCTGACCCAGCTTTTAGGAATCACCGGCTGCGGTGCGCTTGTCTTGTGGGTGCCGGGTAGTAGGAAGGCAATGACGTGGTGGTCAGACCAGTAACAGGGCTCTATGGAGATGAGCTTGACTGTCGATTCCTTGGAGATGATCCAGTCAAGGGTGGCCCATTTCAAGTGAGTTGGGAATAAGCAAGATTGGGTCAGGGCTTGATCGGCCAGGAGGTCTTTATTTGCATTGACATGAGGATCCTTGGGATCGTTCCAGTGCAGGTTGAAGTCACCAAGGAAAATGTCTTTAGCGTTGGGGGAACTCTTTGCTGTGAGAATTTCCATGAGGTGGACTGTAAAGGAGTCATTCATGCCTGAAGGGTGGCAAAAAATGTGCAGGTTGCATAGTAGGGTGGAGTTACTGCAAATGGAGAGGGCGAAGTATTCGCAGGAGTTGGTGGTATCCGCCAGAAGTTCCATGACAAGAAGGTTAGAGCGGTAGATGCAGGCAATGCTGCCTCCTTTCTTGCTATGTTGCCGGTCCAGCCTTTCAATGTTATAGTTGGGGGGACTAAGAGGTCTAGGCATGGGGATGAAGAGTCGTTTAGACATGATTCTGTTAGAATTGCTAAGTCAAGATTTTTGTTCAGGATGAGAGCAGCAATATCGGCAGCGTGCTTTACTGCCGATCGGCTGAGACCAGTCAGAGGTGGGTCGGAGGGGGTTTCGGGAGTCGGGGTAGACAGGTGTACAGGCTCTAGATTGCTTTTAAACACCCTTCTGTTATGGAGGGTAGCTGATCTGCAGGGATTGATACCGACCGTGCCGATGGGATGTTTGGCATTCACGTCTGATTGACAGGCGGTAACTGGTGGTGCATTGTAGTCCTGTAGGATGCCAAGGATTTCCTTTTCAGTAAGGTCTAGCGGATTTGGTGTGGCGAGAGTAGAGTTGTAGGAGAGGACGAGAGCTAGGGTTTCCTCCTCCGATAGGTGAGAAGGATGCTTACGAGGGCGTAGGTGCCTCAAGGATAGAGGTAGTGGGTGGTTGGGTAGCTCTGTGATAAGAGGGGGTGGGGTTGAGCAGGGGCTTGAGGCTAGGGAGGGAGAGTTTGGCTAGGTGAAGGAGGTTCGTTAGATCTAGAATGGAGAAATGGATACTCTGAATTATTTTGGCAGCTCTGGAGTGCAGAGTATCGATAACCATATAAGGGAAAGGTGCTAGAGGACAGGGGGGCAGAGGTTTGGTGGCAGTTTTATCGTCATGCCTACTGGATAGGAATGAAGTAATTTGAGGGCGTTTCAGTCTCAAGGTCGGAGTGGAGAGCTAGTGGGGAGGGGACCAGAGGTTCAGGGCCGGTTCTGTTGGCAAGGCCAGGAGACTTGCTTGGAGGGTTAGGATGGACTGTGTTAAGAGCAATAGGAGGGGTGGTTTGTGGTCTGGAAAGGCTAGCTTGACCTGTATCATAGGTCATTGCGGGCATACCAGTGTCAGAGTCAGAGTGGTGAGCTAGTGGGGGGGAGACCCAGGGTCTCGGGCCGATAGCGTTAGTCAGGCCGGTAGACGAGCTGAAGGGGTTAGGATGAACTGTGTTGGAACCCTCTGGGACAGCATGGGGGGATGAAGGGGAGGAGACTAAAGGTCTTGGGGCGGTTGTATTGGCAGGGCCGGGAGAAGACCTAGAGGGGTCAGGAGGAGCTGAGTTGGAAACCGTTAGGGAGGAGGTTTGTGGAAAGTTTGTCTCGTAGGGGAGGCTGGTTGGAGGATCGCCGTTGGGGTGGGTGTTCGTCACCCTGCTGGTGTTGTGCACATGTTTCCTGAGGAGGGTGAAAAGGTCCGCAAATTTATTGAGGTTTTTGGTTGAGGCTTGGATCAGTACAATGCCGCTTTTGTAGAGGGTGATGGTGAGGTCAGCTCGGAGTGTTTTGGAGGGGGCTATTGTGAGCTTAGTGTCATAAGGGATGTTCCTGGTAGTGCGTACATTGAGGAGGTGCGCAAAGGTATTGCGCCAAGAGGGGGTTCTTTTGGAGTAGAAAACGAGGTCATTGATGACTATGCCGTTGTCCGCACTGAGACGCAGGTCAACGATCAGAGTCTCAGGATGATTTTTCAGGGTGAAGTGCTTGAAATTTTTTGCAGCGGTTTTGGAGAGGTTTGGGGGGTAAGCCAGGGTATATAAGTTTACTCCAGTGGCCGTCAGGCCAGGGTTTACAATGTTAGCTGGAGCTGGGACCTATAGGAGAGACAGGGTCAGTAGGCTGGAGGTTTCCTTAAGGTTGTGATCATTAGGATAGCAACCATATAAAAGGGTCAGTAGGCCCTCATCGACAACTCACCTCCAGGCTCAGGGCTGGCTAGCTGCATCGAGGAGACCCCACCCACTACCCAAGTCACCCAGCAGGAGGCACCCACAGCCCTATCACCCCCCCAACACCCCCAGGAACAACACATGGCCTTCCAACTCCGTTTGCTGGAGGGCCAGAGGGACACCACAGAGCAGGTGCGGTTGGGCTTCGGCAACATGACAACCAAACTTGAGGCTATCCTTGGATGTGTAGCCCCACTCCATTGTCTCCAACGAGCCCTGACTGACATCGCTGGAGTCATAACGCAGAGAGAAGAACACCTGTCTGCTCGGAGTGGCCCCAGCGATACCAGCCGTGAGCTGGCACACATGCAGAGGCTCATGGAGGACAGGGTGTGGATGGAGGCGGAAAGGATGGCAGCCACCCCTGCGAATCAGCGGAATGTAGCAGGGATCTACCATGCTCTACAGATCCTCATCATGGCATTGCTGAAACAAGGCATGGCAATGTTGAATGCTGCTGCCCCCACACCATCCACATCTCCGCCCCCTGGTGTGGCTCTGCCTCCCTGTGCGGCAGGCCTAACCACTCCAGCACATGAAATGTCTGTGCCACACAGTGTGGCAGACAATCCACCTCCAGCACCTGAGGTGTCAGTGCCACAAAGTGTGGCAGAAAGACCACCTCTGGCACCTGAGTTGTTAGTGCCACACAGTGTGGCATAAAGACCACCTCCGTCACCTGAGGTGTCAGTGCCACACAGTGCCACAGCCGGTACAGCAACACCCCCAGGTGGGGCAGGGCACATATCCGCGGACAAGGAGGTGGATGGGCTTGTGATCAGAAGGGATTAGCAGCATTGATTTTCGCCACCTGGCCTGTTCCTGGTTGGTTCTGCACATGGCCTCATGACCCCCGATTCACTCAGATGTACTCACCTTGGACAGCGACATGGACCGCCACATACTGTTTGATGATCAATGACACTGTGAACAGACTGCAGACTGCACCCCTCCTCTTCCGCAGTACTTGTCTTCCACGGATGGACTCTGGCTGGCCCCCTCCACGGGCACAGACAGTGTGGTGTATTTGGGAAGGCCCTGTACCACTCCAGCTGCGGAAAAGCACTGGATGTGCAATAAACTTCCAGTGACGCACTGCTGTGTCATGTCTTTCCTCAATCATGTATGTATGTATGCATGAATGTAGGGACAGTGATTTCCCTTGCGTCAATGATGCACATCTTGTGGGATGGCAGTCAGAGGGGGCAACATGGCAATTTGTGTCAGGGGTTCCATGGACACCACAACAGGGACACAGACAGCAGCCACTTTCTAGTCCGGACATGGACTGAACCACCCCCAGTGCCCACAAGTCATTCTCTCAAGCCCTGCCCTGTTTTGGCATACGGCAGGTCAGACCACTCCGCTCACTCTCCCAGGGGGGTCCACGTTTCTACCCGTCACAGGCGTACTCGCTGCTGTTGTCAGAATGTCACAGCCACTCCCTGAGGGCAGGTTTGCACACACACCACACCCACCCGGCACAGGCTTCACAGGCCATGTGACCCTGCAAATATAAGGGGCCGGCGACATAACATACCCCTCTGCCGGTGGTGACTGGATGGTGGACCGAGGCCTTGCGGCCGGCACGGGCCTTCCACCACGTGGCATTGACTGTGTTTGCACAGGGTTTGTGGCAGTCGCGGCATTGCGTCGTGCACGGCAGCCCGCCACAGGACGCTGAGTGGGGTTGGACAGGTTTTGTGGCAGTCGCTGCATTGCAGCCTGCACAGGCCTACCACCACGCGGAGCAAACTGGGGTTGGACAGGGTTTGTGGCAGTCACTGCGAAACGGCCTGCACAGGCACCCCGCCACGGGACGCTGACTGGGGTTGGACTGGGTTTGTGGCAGACGCTGCATTGCGGTCAGCACAGGCACCCCACCACGGGACGGTGACTTAGGGTGCACTGAGTCATTGGCACCTTGAGCTGCTGAGCGGGTGTGCAGCCTGCGATGATGGCCCATCCTGGCAGTCTGGACTGCCCAGGATTTGTGTTCCTTGCTGGACCACAGTGTAGGCCGCGCCAGCGCCCTGCACGGGCCTACTGCAACGTGGCCCTGCTACCAGGGTCACAGAGTTAGGGGCACCCATTGGGCTGAGCGGCTGTGCAGGCTGCAATCTTTCCGCGTGCCCTGGTTCATACCATGCCATGGTGTAATATGGTCCCAGCCCCAGACTTGTTACCTGGAGGCCAGCGCAGTGTGGATGCATGGTGCGGAGGGTGCAATGTCTGCGGGCCCCGGCCTTGTGGCTTGCAGCGGCACGTGCTGGGACCTGCAGTCTACACGCCGGTGGCAGAAGGTGAGCAGTGAGGTGGATGTGCGTGGGCGGGCATGCTCCGATGGGTGGCGGGAGGAGCAAAGATGCCTCTGCCTGGGTGTGCATGGGCGGGCGGGCAATGTTGTCTTGTGCAAGTGTGTGTACTGTGCCAGTCATGTCTCTGGACTCTGTTTCAGGTGACGGCACTGTCTCAGATGTGGGACCTGGTGTGCTGCTCTAGGTACCAGCAAGGGGTTGGAGACACACCGGTGGCAGCAGGTAAGCAGTGTGGCCTGGGTGCGCAGGGTGGTCTCTCTCTCTCTCCACATCTCTTTGTCTGTCTCTCTCTCTCTCTCTCTCCCCCTCTCTGCTTGTCTCTCTCTCTCCCCCTCTCTGCTTGTCTCTCTCCCTCCCTCTCTCTTCTTCTCTCTCTCCCCCTCTCTTCTCTCTCTCCCCCTCTCTTCTCTCTCTCTCTCTCCCCCTCTCTTCTTCTCTCTCTCCCTCCCCACTCTTCTCTCTCTCTCTCTCTCTCTCTCTCTCCCACTCACTTCTTCTCTCTCTCTCCATCGTTCTCTCTCAGTCCCTTGATGTGCGCAGGACACTCCTTCTCATCATGATTTTTGTCTTGCAGGCTCTGACCTACGGAATGTGTCAAGGGGAGCTGCCATGTGTCTTAATGTGATTTCTGTGTTGTTTCAATTAAGTCAAATTGTTTGCTTCAATAGTCAATTTTTCATGGTCATTTCTGTGCTGACACATGCATGTCACCAGTTGTGATTGTGCGACATCAGGCAGATTATTTGGTACATGTTTAGGTGCATCTGGAGTAGCATGTCTTTGCTGGGGGAGGAGGTCCAGGGGGGAGTCCAGGGTGTGGTGACAGTGGGTGTTGTGGCCTTTTTGAGTGTTCGGTGGGCATAATCAGTAGCTCCGTGGCATCTGTTGTTCTTCTGGTGTGGCTCTGGGCTGGGCTCCCTAATGTGGTGCAGGCTGCCGTCCGACTTTACACCAGGTCAGAGCAGGTGTAAAATTCCTGCTGCTAACGCGCCTTATCGCATGTTTTGTGTTTTTATCGCCAATCTATCTGGTCGTTGTGAATGTTGAGGTGTGGTGTTGTCACGGGTTTTTGCACGGGAATGCCTACTCTGCATCTCATTAGCGATAGTTGCAGGGTCCTCTGTGGCAATGTTTTTTGCGGCTGCTATCGCGGGTAAACTGGTGCTGTGGGCTGTTAGCACCTGCTTGTGAATGGTGGGGTAAATTTATCATGACTTTGGCTACGATAAAGTGCCATTGATTTGGCGATAGTAGTCCCTAGTGATAAGAAAATGAACATCGAGGAAATTAATCAAACCCCTCGATCAGTGCTGTATTGAGAAAAACTTGCCCAGCCGGGCAGAGGTTCAATGTTTAATTTAGAGACAATTTCTTAGGATTCAACACACAAGGATACTGACAGTGGGACACAAGCCTGTATCCTACTACAAAGACATTAGGACATACATTTCAGGAAACAGAATGGGGGAGGCTTCAGGCAATGCTCACGTTTTGTTTTCAGAACAGTTGGGTAATTTAAGTAAACAAATCGCAAGGAACAACTCTACAAAAACAAATAATAACATTAAAAGTGTATGTATGAGAAGTTTTAGGTGTCAACGATGTTTTGATCCGAGAAAACAATACAAGGATCATCTACAGGACATTAGATATGCATGCCTGTAGTTACGTGCCTAGTTGAAGTATAATGTGATTACATAATCATAGCATAATTAACAATAGGGAAGGAATGGGGGAGAAAAATATTCCTAAGAAATTGTCTCTAAATTAAACGTTGAACCTCTGCCCGGCTGGGCAAGTTTTTCTCAATACAGCACTGGTCGGGTCTGTTTTCATTTCCTCCTTGTTCATTTTCCTATCACTAAGGACTACTGTTGTGTTAGAATAAATCGTTTCCCAAGGTCCCTAGCCGATTTTATTTGGGTTGCCCTTGTTAAAACAGAAGTTGATTTGACGATAGCTCCTTGTGAATATGCCACCACTCAACCACCCCACTGGTTGAGTGGGGTGAAAACATACTCAAACAGGAACCATAATCCTTGTCAAGGTGAAGTCAAAAGCATTGATAAATTAGCCTGTGCTCAACCCTTGGGTAGCTTGGGAGCAGTCAGGCTTAACTCAAAGGCCCAGTGTAAACTATTTGCGCTACACCTCAAACAGTAACATAGTGAAACACACCACAAGAGGACCCCCCCACCAGTTTAGAAAAGTAGAGTCATTTTTAATAAGTAAAATAAGGCCACAACAACAAATATCCAATCAGTATAACAGGAGCTATGTAGATTTGAACTTTTCAGTAAAAATAGTTCCAAAAAGCGCAAGTTGGATTTCGGGTCATTTTTTCCAGGCACGCAAAGACGTAAACCATCCTCGACTGTTAGTGATAATGTTACCCAATGCATTTTGGGTTTAAAAATAGCCCTTACTCAGGGGTTCACAAAAAAAAATAAAACAACGTGGCTGTTAAAATTTAGTTGCAAATTACTGTGCTTCACATGCCAAACACTATACCATATCTCAAAACATCAACACTAGGTTTGATAACATGAAGAGATGCATTATGGGGGTTGTAGGTAGGAGTGATGATATCAGTGTTAATTGAGCGGCAGGTGAAGTTTAAGAGGCGGGGCAACTCCAGAGTAGTGAAATAAGTTGGAAATGATGGCGTGCACCAAAACGCGGCATTTTCAGAGGAAATTAAGGGGAAAGATTCGAGCGCTGAATGAAGCTGTAAAGGTAGGAGCCTACAAAGAGTTGTTTTGTGATGAGAGTAGTGGGAATGGGAAGGGATAGAAATAGGGTTAAGCAGTGGGGATGTTTTAAAAGATGAAGGAAGGTTCAAATAAGGAACAAGGAGGGTGGTTCAAGGATTCTTCATGTTGAATAATGGTAGCGTAGTAGCACCGGGTTTAGAGGGAGAGCGCTATACATGGGTCGTTTTGAGATATGGTATAGTGTTTGGCATGTGAAGCACAGTAATTTGCAACTAAATTTTAACAGCCACGTTGTTTTATTTTTTTTGTGAACCCCTGAGGAAGGGCTATTTTTAAGGCCGAAATGCATTGGGTTACATTATCACTCACAGTCGAGGATGGTTTACGTTTTTGCGTGCCTGGAAAACTGCATGGATTTGCATATCCAAGGCATGAGAAGCTGTTTAAAAACGTAACGCAAATCACGTGTGGAAAGATCAAAATGAAATGGAATGAAATTAAAAGTTTTGGAGTACATGGATTGAATTTGGATTAATTAGTATGGTAAACAAATGGAAAAAGTTACTGAATATGTGACATTCCGCTGTGCCCCTGGATTTGGTGTGCATTTTCGCACCAACTCGAACATTGTTTATTTTTACGTCACAAAAGGGCAGATCACGTCATCCAATGAGCACGCATACAGACTTAAAATTGAAAGATGCAGTTACAAGGCGAAAAAGGTTAGAAGTGGTGTGCACGGCACTCTTCGACTGTTTCATAAAGGCTGCCTTACGCCAGTTGCACCCAAGGAATATCATGAACAAATGTCGTTAAAGAATATGTGAACGCACGTGAGAAGCACATCCAAGACATAGAAGAAAATTTTGCATGTATTGTTTGGTTGCATTGAACTTTTGGACACTAATATTGTCGTCATGTTTTTAATGCTGTATACGTTGCAAAGTAATCTGTAAAACATATAATTAAGGGTTCAGTGTTATAGCGCATATGATAACATCTATAGGGTGGGCGTGGTATAGTTTTGAATTATCCAAGGGACCACAAATAGAATTGGGAGAAAATGGATTGGATTAATTAGAAAGGGATCGAACATCAACACTAGGTTTGATAACATGAAGAGATGCATTATGGGGGTTGTAGGTAGGAGTGATGATATCAGTGTTAATTGAGAGCCAGGTGAAGTTTAAGAGGCGGGGCAACTCCAGAGTAGTGAAATAAGTTGGAAATTATGGCGTGCACCAAAACGCGGCCATTTCAGAGGAAAGTAAGGGGAAAGATTCGAGCGCTGAATGAAGCTGTAAAGGTAGGAGCCTACAAAGAGTTGTTTTGTGATGAGAGTAGTGGGAATGGGAAGGGATGGAAATAGGGTTAAGCAGTGGGGATGTTTTGAAAGATGAAGGAAGGTTCAAATAAGGAACAAGGAGGGTGGTTCAAGGATTCTTCATGTTGAATAATGGTAGCGTAGTAGCACCGGGTTTAGAGGGAGAGCGCTATACATGGGTCGTTTTGAGATATGGTATAGTGTTTGGCATGTGAAGCACAGTAATTTGCAACCAAATTTTAACAGCCACGTTGTTTTCTTTTTTTAGTGAACCCCTGAGGAAGGGCTATTTTTAAGCCCGAAATGCATTGGGTTACATTATCACTAACAGTCGAGGATGGTTTACGTCTTTGCTTGCCTGGAAAACTGCACCAACTCGAACATAACTTCTTAAAAGTGTCATTTTTAAGATTGTAATTTAAAATCCGACTTTACCATAAGATAGTATTTTTCCTTACAATTCCAAAGACCCCAAACATAAACTGGATATCTGTTCCCATTTGATAATGACTGCTATCCATCTTGTAATGTTTTTATTATAAAAAGCATTCCAAATGGGGACCTTGAATGCATGCATGTCCCTGCATGTATGCACACAGAGAGCCATCTTGAAAATGGTTTGAAACCATTGAAAGCAGCAGACACAGCAAGGGATTTGGGTAGGAAGTGTGCCTTGGAGAGGGACTAATTTTTTAATAAAGAGAGTAGGGATGGTAATGGAGAGAGGGTTAATGGAGAACAAGGAGAGCCAGAGAAATGGAGAGAAAATAGACCATCATGCAATGCTTCCAGGGTGCTTCAAACACAACAATTTGGGGGAAAGCCATTGAATCAGGAGTTAGGAATTGTGCTAGTCAAGAAAGCCATCAAGTCAAGATGCAAAACCAAAGCACACTTTATGGTTTAAATCTCTTTATTGATTTATTATCAACAGTAAAAGGTAAAGAGCAGTGTTACATCAACATTTAAGGCCTCTGTCAGGGCCGTGTGCGTTGTAGAATATCATCCTTCAACCCTCCCAACTCCCACCCCCACATCTCCTGACCTGGTGACTGTCAAAGAAGGAAAGATGGAGGGAAGGACAGGGAGGGAGGGAGATTGTGGCCTACTTAAAACACTGAGGTGTCCTACATCGTGATCTCTAAGTGGGGAATATGTGGGACCCCCGGGCCTCGGCAAGTCTCAAGAGCCATACGGATTTGGGGCAAGTACGTTGCCTGAATTCAGATGTCAGCAAGGTTAGGAAGGGCTCCCACATTTTGGAAAAGGAAGCACTTTGGTTGGATAAGGAGAGAGTAATGTATTCCATCTCTAGTATATGCTATAGCCGGTGCAACTATCCTAAGTGTGTGGGTAGCAGCCCTGTGCCTCAGTGGGGTACGATATTCTGCAGGCCCACCCCTAGGGCCAGGCTGATCTGTCTTCCACACCTCGACCTAAGGGGGAAAGTGAGAGGGTTGGGGAGGCCTAGAAAATGTATGCTGGAAATCTGGGGTGTTCTGTGTCAGTATCTGTGATTACCTACTCCCAATATTGCTGTATTTTCGGGCAGTCCAATAGAATATGCAGCAGGGTGGTGGGGTGCCCGAATTGGCTCCAGCACTCTGGTGATCTGGATGGGTTATAGCTGTGTAGTCGTTCGGTGTGAAATACCAATAGGTAACGATTTTGGTGGCAGTTTTGATGCTAGCAATATTGTGGGCAGTCTGTTGTGCCCGGTAGTGAATATCTACCCCCTCTTTTACCGTTAGTTCCCTACCTATGTCGGTCTCCCACCGAAGCTGGCTCTTGGGCTTAGGAGTCTCCATAGATGGGCTGATTAGTCAATGCAGTTTTGAGATCTTGCTTTTGGCAGATGTCTTGGCTAGGAGCCAGCGCTCAAAGGGAGTAAGTTGCCACTTGGCTCCGGTGTGGACAGCAGGGTGCATTACCCAGTGGCAGATCTGCATATAGTGCCATCGCTCCAATTCTCGGATCGCAAAGTCCGTACGTAGGGCCTCAAAAGGAAGAGGGGCATCTGCATCAAAAAGGTGGCCCACTGACCTGCAGCCTGTCATATGAGAAATGTTGAGTCCTGTAAAGCCGGGTTAAAGGTTTTTTTTTACTATGGGTGTCAGAGGGGAAGGAAAAAGAAAATATGTCAAGTTCCTCTGTGTCGATAGACCATCCCATACTAGCAGCGATGCCCTAGTTATAAGGGGGTTTGAAGCTAAGGTCCCTACTGAGACGTGGGCACTTGTCCGTCCACACAAAGTTGTTTATCTCCGGTTGGGGGAGCGTAATGTTCCAGGTGGTGGAACAGGGAGTGCCTGAAAGAGGAACAAAATCTTGGGGAAGTTTGTCATATTGATTGCCAAGATTCGTCCTAGCCAGGATAGAGAGTAGGACCGCCAGCAATGGAGATCCAATTCATCTGCTGAGTCAGGGTCTAATAATTAAGGGCTACAGTTTCAGCAATGGTAGGGGCGTGAAGGAGGCCAAGATAAGGGATGGATTTCGGGGCCCATTGGATAGGCTGTGTTCAGAATAGTGATACCAGAGTATGTGGGCAAAGGGTGAGATCGAGGGACTGCGATTTATGTACATTTATTTTAAAACCCATCGCCAGGCCAAATGCTTCCAATTTGGCTAACATCGCAGGTAGAGAGGTTAATGGCTCCTCCAGGGACACTATGACCTCATCCGCATATAAGCTTATAAGATTCCATTCTCCTCCAAATTGGATTCCTTTTATCTTCGGGCTTTGTGGGCCATAGGCTCCACTTTGAGGGCAAACAACAAGGACGACATAGGACACCTCTGCCTTGTTCCTCTTCCAATGCAGAATGGGGTGGAGGAGCATCCTACGACACTCCCACCGCAGTGGGCTGAGTATGGCTGCTAAAGATCCACTTTTGAAAGCGATCTCCCGAGCTGAAATGAGCCAACTTGCTGCAAGGTACGGCCAGTGGACACAGTTGAGTGCCTTCTTAGCATAGACGGATAGAAGCATTCTCTCCTGTTCATACCCTTGGGATGTATCGATTAGGTGTATAACACATCTGGTATTATCGCTGCAATGCCATTGAGTTACAAATCCCGCCTGGTCCGGATCTATAAGACCAGGGAGTATGGGATTTAGCCTGGCTGTGAGGATGCCTGTGAAGAGCGTAAGATCTATGTTTGGGAGGGAAATAGTGCGGTAAGAAGAACACTGGGTTTTGTCCTTCCCTGGTTCAGGGGTTACCACTATCGTCACCTTAAGCATGAAGGGGGGAAGAGAGATCGTGTCTCCAATTGCGTTGAATAATCTGGTTAGGAGTGGTGCTATGCTTTGGCAAAAAACTTTTTAGAACGAGGCCGAAAATCGATCCGGACCTAGCGACTTAGAAAGCTTTTAGCGAGATAATGGTAATAACTTCCCCAATTCGGAATGGCCGGTCCAGCTCATACGCTTGGGCAGGTGTTAGAGAGGAGGTGTCAGCCTCCTTTAAATACGCCAGAGCTGCATCTTGTGGGAGGGCCTGCAACGTGTAAAGGGTCTGGTAATAATCCTGGAAGGTTTCTATAATATGCGTGTCATCCTCCAATTTCTGACCCTCTGCGTCCATGATGCTATGGACTCCCGATTCTTCTCGTTGAATACAGAGTCGATTGGCTAGAAGTCGACCAGAATGATCACCCTCCATGTAAAAGCAGTGCCGAAGACTAGGTGCTGCATATTCTGCTCTGTCGATATCGAGGTCGGCCAGATGAGATTGCCAGCCGCTAGCTGCCTCCAGAACCTGGGAGCCCCCATTCTCTTGTGTATGCATTCAAGTTCCAGGACTTGATGAGACAGGATCTCCCTCTTACCCCGGCGGAGCTTATTATCTGTGGCTGCTATCGCAATTAACTCCCCCTGACTACTGCTTTCAAGCCGTCCCACAAAGTAGTGACCTCGACCTCCTGAGTATCATTAATCAACAGGTAGTTCTCAGTTGTCTTATTGATTTGGGCAATAACTTCTGGGTGCTGGAGCAGAGCCTCTCTAAGTTGCCAGTACCTGGAGGATGGGCCTGTTATAGGAATTGTGAGGGTCACCATCACCGCGGAGAAGTCAGATGGAAAACGGGGCTCAATCTCCGTAGATCAAACCACAGCAGTGAATTCTGAATTGACTAAGAAGTTGTCGAGCCTAGCATAGGTCTTGTGGGCATGGGAGTAAAAAGTGTAGTCCCAGGAGTGTGAATGGGACAGTCTCCATAAATCCATCGGACCCAAGTCCCTCGACCAGCTTAGACCCGCTAGGGGAACGTGCCCCGGTCTGTCCATGGTGCTGCGTTGATCTGTCTAAGTCCTTATTGAACACAAGGTTCAAGTATCTACCCAACAGCACCCATCTGTCCTGTGCGTCCATAAGCTCTGTCACTGCCTTGTGGAGAAAGGGCTCCTGCCCTTAATTTGCGGAGTATATGGTACCCACTGTGATGCTGCTGGATCCCAGGGTTAGGGAATATGCTAAGAATCCATCCTAAATGTCTGCCTGCTTTGGGCCCGCCTTCCCCTTGAATGCCCGGGAGAGTAGAATCGCTACTCCAGCGGACTTGGACGGGAGGGATGAGAAAAAGTGGTGTGGGAATGCCTTGGAACAATGCCTGTGTCGGTCTTTAGGGAGGAGATGTGTCTCCTACAGCAAGCATATGTGCTCTTCTTAATTTTCTAGGTAAGAAAGGATAGAGATCCGCTTCAGTGAGTGGTTAAGGCCTTTGACGTTGAGGGTGATTATCCTTAGTGTGTCTGTCAAGGTGGTTTACAGCAGGGTGCTGTGCTTGATATGGCCCTGCATTGTCTAGCCTAGTCCCTGTGTTGGCTGTATACAAGAGTGATCAGGTCAGATTTTGAAAGGTAGGGACTGGAATGATGTGTGTGATTGGTCACCAGGTCCGACATAAACCCCAAACAAGAAAGCCAAGTGGCCCGAATAAACATTAACAAGGTGCCCTTAGAACTGGAGTCATTGTCCAGGATGTAATTCTCCATGGGATACTAAGTAGAAAAAGGAGTGTTAGTGGCCCGCTACCTGGACCCTGCCCGACCCCCGGACCCTGCCCGACCACCTCTAGGTGTAAGAAAAGGAAGGAGCAGTGTGTAAACAGGTGATGTGTAAGCATTGTGCATTATGTCGTCGTAGGCCCAGCTGGATGTTTGGCCAATGTGACAAGGACAGTTTGTCATTCTCTAGCGATGGTCTCTGTGTCTGGGCAAAGGCCAGCCGGGGAGGACCGAGTGCCATTCCAACCATGGGGCTCCTCACCCTCACAGCCTTGCCGCCTACCTCAGGATTGTTCAAGCAGAGGGTCTCTCAGGTCAAGGGAGCGGATCTGGTGCAGTTTCCCCTCCATGCGAAAGACAATTCTGAAGGGGTGCCCCCATGATTAGGGCACCCCTTTCTCCCATAGGTGCGAGGTGACCAGTCAGAAGGCTTTGCACTTCTGCAAGGTGGACGCAGCCAAGTCTTCGTACAGGACCTGAGACTGACCTTGGAACTAGATGGGATGCTTCTCTTTGGCACATTGCAGTATTTGCTCCTTCAGGGTGAAATCGTGGATACAGGTCAGGATATCTGAGGGGGGACCAGCCAGAAACCTCCGGGGGCCGACTCTGTGGGCACGATCGATCTTGATCTCCGTGCTCGGGGGGACCTCTAGTATAGATCTAAACAGCTCTGTTACATACACAGTTATGTCCGCTCCTTCCACCCAAGACGCAACACTTGGGATGCGTATATTTTTGCGCCGGGACCAGTTCTCCAGGTCCTCAGTGTGGGCTTGCAGGTCTAGGTGTTGGTCTCTGAGGCAAAGGATCTCCTATTGGAGCTGCTCAATTTCTTTGTTGCGCCCCTCTCTGTGGTTTTCCAACATAGAAACACGTTCACCAAGCTTGTCAACGTCCCGGCAGACCTCCTTAAGCTCCCTCGCCAGTTCGATTTTGATGGACAGGAGATCCTCCCATAGGCAGGCAAACAGCACATCTAGGTAGGGGCGGGTGATTGGCCCCTCCACATGCATGGAGTCTATGAGCTCCTCCGTGGATGCTATTATTGCGGGATCTCCCATCTGGGCCCCCGAATGCTTAAGGAGCATTTCTTTGACAGTCCTGTTCCACTGGGTCCAAAGCATGGGGGCCCACTCCATGCAGGGGGGCCCCACATGTTTCGTTATGCTACTGGTTCTTTGTGAGAGTAGAACTAAGATTTGTTGACTAACCTTTTTCCTACCAGGTCTCCTTCCCTGCAGTACCCACTCTAAGTTCCCTTCCCCCCATTTGGCCACATCGATACTTTGGTGAAATATAAAACCCAGAGTTGTTGATGCCAGAAGGACGGCATCTTGAGAACATCGCTTCCAAGGAGCCAAGCCTGACATAATGTAAGCTTCCCTGAACTGTGTGCATCCTGAAACAATTGAACTTTCCTTAGAGAAAGACTAGGTACATAAATGCAACCACAGTCCATGATTTGCAAACACTCAGATCAAGGGGTATAGCTATCGTTAGTGCAGGAGGTAGGTACAGCGCACAGGTCCCAGTGGCCCACTGCATTCTTATTATGCCTGTGTTTACAATCGAAAAGGGGCACATTTTTCTATTTTACCCTATTTTCTCCTATTTGTTTAACTGTTCTTATGAGCAACCTCCTGAATCTTTCCTGAGGAAAGCGGACTTGCTCATAATGTAGGTGAGGTTTAACACTCAGCTTTGAGAGGCACCAGTAGTAGAAATGGGTGTTGCCAGTAGCTTTTTGGGCACCTGCACTGATTTCTTTGTCCACACATTTTGCACTGGATGAGACCTAAAAAGATTTGGTGGACACCAGCAGCAAAGAAGGTTGTAAATGAAAGGTAAACAGGGCAGAAGGATGATGGTTATTAATCTGATACCCGGGCCCAGATTTACTAACATTTTGTGTTAGGATTGCTTCACTTTTTAGTGCAGCCGGACACAAAATGTATTTCCTGGATTTACCAAGCTATGAAAAGTCGAGTTAAAAAAAGTTACGTAACACAATCCATAGTGCTGCCTTGCATTACTGTGCATCTGGGAGGCATTCCTTGAATGAAGCTTGGGCATTCCCATAAATCCACCTATGGATTTTGATGTAAACCCACATTTATTGAAGGCAGTAAATATGGGTGGACGTACCCGAGGCTGGCGAAATATCTTAATTTCTCCATGTTACTTCCTCTTTCTATGAGTGCTGCATTCTGAAGCGCACATACAAAGGTTGTCTTTAAGATTTGGTTTTGTGCAGGAAGATATAAATTCCTACTCAAAACAATCTTGCCTGAAATGCAAACATCCTTGCACCACTGTTCATGGGTGCCTGCATTGGGGCTAGGCTGCCTGGAGTGCACAAATTTGCAATATTTCAGCAGATATGGAGCATTTCTGCTTGCTCGCTCTCATTCACGCAATGCTGTGCAGAGCAGTAGGTTGTGTTGCTGAGCTACGTTGTGTGAAAGAATGTAAATCTGGCCCTAAAAACCAACAGAATTGTTTTAAAAAAGGAGCAAATCGTGAACTATTCAACCACTGTGAGCAGAAAACATTGCTGTTAAGAGAAGCAATGGAGCAGCCAGAAAAATGAAGCACCACCACTTTTTACCATATTACGAACAAGTGAAGTGACTGAGCCCCACAATTGTTTGGTTGCTTCTCTTAGAATCCTGAAAATGGTATGTCCGAAAGGTGATTTTCTTACCTTAATTCTCAGTACATTGAGGCATCCATCCTTCTTTCCACCCCTTCAGTCTCTCCACCCTCTTCCTTCTCATCCTCATCCTTCCTTCTCTCCATCATCCATTCTTCCTCTCCAGTCCTCTCTCTGTTAATCTATTTTTACCTCTCATCAGTCATCCATCCAATTTTGCATCCTAACTTCCATCCATCTTCCGCCTCATCGATCCGCTCCATCCATCCATCTCTCCATATATTCACCCATCTCTTCATCTGTCCATCCACCCTCCCTTGCATCTATTTGTCCATCCATTCAACTGACCCACACACCCATGATGCCATACGCCCTCTTTCTCTCAATGTCTCCCCATCCTTTCCATTCATGCTCACTTGTTTTATTTTCAGCCAGTGCAGGTATGAGCGGTGGGGCAGTGGGGCCCAGTGGGGGGGGGATTTTGATGGACAATGACGAGGGAAAATTAAATAAATAATAAATGTTCCCTTGTCATCGTCCGTCAAAATACCCCTCCCCCCCCTCCCCCACAAACACACACCAGGCCCCCACCGCCTCACCGCTCTTACCTGCACGGGCCGTGGTTGTTAACTTTTTCTCCTACCCCACAGCTCTAGCATACTATTCTCCTTCAATAGTGTTTATAAACTTTTGTTTGGAGCACAATGTCAACAAAATCAAAAGAGCCATGGAAAACCTTTTAAAGATGTTATGTTACACACACTGCCAAATGCTTCCAACCCCTGCTCAAGCTGCTAGAGCGGGGGGGGGGGGGGTTGCTGACGCCTCTGAAGAGAAACCAGCTTTGCATCATAACCTGGCGCAAATACACATGAAAGTAAGGGGATGGCAATATTCGATCAGTTGTGTGATTTAAGTTTGCCACACCTGCCGTACTGCTTGCTCAATCTGGCTTTAAGATAAATGTTAATACGGCAGCAGGTTATATAAAAGAGTTCCAAGTGTTTGGGCCTGGCGTCTTTGAACATTTCAATGCTTGTTCTCAAAGAACGTCTTGCAGAAAATTGGATTTTAATGCATATAATTTCTTCTCTAAATCACATTACAGATATTAACTTAAGAAAGTACCCTTCCTGTGGGACTGTTGCAACCTGCTTTGTAATGATCAGTTGCAAAATACACGGTATATTGCATTCAAATGAAATAAAGCAGTACTTTCTTACCACACCCATGGATTGTTGTGGTCTTCTTGCAAACTGATATCCCTTTTCGAAATATGATACTTTTCCGAGTGATGCGCTGAAAACGGAAGAAATTAAATAATAATGTCCTGGAGAGTGTGTGTGCTGACCCAGCAAATCTCCAAGAGCGCGCGCCAGGGATGCTCCTGCACAGCTCATTGATGGCGCTCTGGGACTGCAGAGTGCGGCCAAGAGCAATTAAGGGCTTATGACTAGTGCATTTGGACTGTTAAATGGAAGCACCAGTTTTTGCAGGGATAAAATGAATGGCAGCAATAAAATGAGTTTTGTAATATTTTTCTGCCGGTGGTCTTTAGGTATAAATTAACACCATATTCAAGAACTGTATTTTGTAGCACATGAGTAGTACTACATTAGTAGAGAGTAGTTGGAAACTTTGAAATACTTACTTCAAAATAGAAGGGGTTTAGGGAAAAGTAAAGAGGGATTTAGGAGGGGCAGGCTATGCCCACCCAAAAAAGAGTAAGCCTATTGCTATTCACAGGCTACACTTGGACTTCAGCACAGCCTTAGAGTAAGCCAAGCATCACACGTGCCTACACAGGCAGGGCAACACACTTTAATAGAAAATAATGGATTCAGGGACTTAAAATAAGACCCCAAAGGGAATTAATAAATATAAAATATTTTCAACGTTTAAAATTATCTATCTATCTATCTATTTATCTACCTCCCTCCCTCCCTCCCTCCCTGCCTGCCTGTCTGTCTGTCTGTCTGTCTGTCTGTCTGTCTGTCTACCGGTCTGTGAGGCTGTCGGTATGTTTATATTGCCCAGAGGCAGTTGCTACTGGCTAGTTATAGTTAGTATAGTGGTCCAGGGAAGGCATGGCTTGGCAGTTCGGGCTGGACTGTTCCCATGAGGCACAGGGTCAGACTGATTTGCATATAGCCATGTCTGAACTGGGGTGGCAGAGTGGGCTAAAGAACGGTGATGGATCAAACCCAGATCTTTTGACTGGGTGTGAGTGTTTGATTGGTTCAGATGCTCCGTCCATCACCACCCCCTTTTGTACCGCTTTGGCCGCCATAAGTGTGGCAGGGTATGCTCAGACATGAGTCCCTTGCTCACTTTGCCACTGGATTCAAGCAAGCAAAGGTCCAGGGAAGGCATGGCTTGGCAGTTCGGGCTGGACTGTTCCCATGAGGCACAGGGTCAGACTGATTTGCATATAGCCATGTCTGAACTGGGGTGGCAGAGTGGGCTAAAGAACGGTGATGGATCAAACCCAGATCTTTTGACTGGGTGTGAGTGTTTGATTGGTTCAGATGCTCCGTCCATCACCACCCCCTTTTGTACCGCTTTGGCCGCCATAAGTGTGGCAGGGTATGCTCAGACGTGAGTCCCTTGCTCACTTTGCCACTGGATTCAAGCAAGCCGGGCTGAAGACGGCTGGAATGCCAGAAACCGGTCCTCGGTAGCTTGTTTCTGGTCCAGGGAAGACATGGCTTGGCAGTTCGGGCTGGACTGTTCCCATGAGGCACAGGGTCAGACTGATTTGCATATAGCCATGTCTGAACTGGGGTGGCAGAGTGGGCTAAAGAACGGTGATGGATCAAACCCAGATCTTTTGACTGGGTGTGAGTGTTTGATTGGTTCAGATGCTCTAAAGAACGGTGATGGATCAAACCCAGATCTTTTGACTGGGTGTGAGTGTTTGATTGGTTCAGATGCTCCGTCCATCACAACCCCCTTTTGTACCGCTTTGGCCGCCATAAGTGTGGCAGGGCATGCTCAGACGTGAGTCCCTTGCTCACTTTGCCACTGGATTCAAGCAAGCCGGGCTGAAGACGGCTGGAATGCCAGAAACCGGTCCTCAGTAGCTTGTTTCTGGTCCAGGGAAGGCATGGCTTGGCAGTTCGGGCTGGACTGTTCCCATGAGGCACAGGGTCAGACTGATTTGCATATAGCCATGTCTGAACTGGGGTAGCAGAGTGGGCTAAAGAACGGTGATGGATCAAACCCAGATCTTTTGACTGGGTGTGAGTGTTTGATTGGTTCATATGCTCCGTCCATCACCACCCCCTTTTGTGCCGCTTTGGCCGCCATAAGTGTGGCAGGGTATGCTCAGACGTGAGTCCCTAGCTCACTTTGCCACTGGATTCAAGCAAGCCGGGCTGAAGACGGCTGGAATGCCAGAAACCGGTCCTCGGTAGCTTGTTTCTGGTCCAGGGAAGGCATGGCTTGGCAGTTCGGGCTGGACTGTTCCCATGAGGCACAGGGTCAGACTGATTTGCATATAGCCATGTCTGAACTGGGGTGGCAGAGTGGGCTAAAGAACGGTGATGGATCAAACCCAGATCTTTTGACTGGGTGTGAGTGTCTGATTGGTTCAGATGCTCCGTCCATCACCACCCCCTTTTGTAGTTATAGTTATGACCATGTTTCCATAGGAAACTGATTTTTTTATTTGCTTATAACTTTGGCCCCGTTTGACAAATCTTCACAAAATTTTCCAATAAAAGTATCATCCACCTTATCACCTTTTGAGACTGTTTCAGAGTGATCTGGGAAAGTAGGGACAGAGAAAAAGGAGGGCCCCAAACTGCATTTTCCCCATGTCATTTTCCATAAGAATATTTGTCCTAAGCTATAGAAAAAATGGCTGTACGCAATTGCACCAAATGTGACGAAAAGCTAGATGATTATTCAGAAAGTGTACCTTTTGTGATTTGGTGTTAATCCATTCAGTAGTTTTTGAAAAATTAAATGTTAATAATGTATGTATATACAGAAAAACAGAGGACCCGTAGATCAAACCGATCTAAAGATAAGATCTGACTGGTTGCCACAGCATCAACAAAGAAGTAGCAGAAGCAATTCTAGGACTTGGGGACTCAGGGCCTGATTACTATCTTGGTGGTTGGGACACTCCATCACAAAAGTGACTACAGCCCGTCTGTCATATTGCAATTCCATTATATCTTATGGAACTTGTAGTATGGTGGACAGGATATCCATCACATTTGTGATCGAGTACCCCCAGGTCCTTAGTCTCTGTCCTGAATTTATAGTTTTTTTAAAAACATATAGTGGGGCAGGGTAGGAATACTCAATCCCCATTAGGCCTTTTGTGGCAGTCCCTTAAAGACCTGCCTGAGGCCAAAAATATAATGAAGGGCAACAGGGACCCCATTCCATGGGGCCTAATTAATGTTTCTAGAGAGGGGGGCATGCAGCCCACCTCCCTATGCCTCTGGCGGGCCCCGAAAGCATCATCACCTGCAGCCAGTGTTCTTATTGGGAGGGAGCATGGGCCCATCTCCCCAAGCAGTAGAGTGAGCCTAAGGACCCCATCTTCTGGGGCCCAAAGAGAGATGGTGTCCCAGGAACCCCAACCCCTGAGACACTGTCTTGATCCCTGCTGGGGAGAGTGCGGACACGGAATATAGGTCTGATTTCCTTCCTGCTATCTTCCAGCCAGGGAACAGCAGCTTTGCTCCT
Organism: Lissotriton helveticus; assembly: GCF_964261635.1. Lineage (NCBI taxonomy): Eukaryota > Metazoa > Chordata > Amphibia > Caudata > Salamandridae > Lissotriton > Lissotriton helveticus. Next base: position 761,898,412 of record NC_136057.1, on the reverse strand, counting down.
GCTCAGCGGGAGGAGAGCAACAAGTCTTATTTTAGAGTGTGAATAGTACATTTGACCCTTCCAAATGTCAACACTTTCCCTACTGTTGCTCAGATTGGGGTGGGAATAATAAATCTAATCCTTCCATAGTCTAACATGTTGCCTGCTTTAGCTTATGTTGGAACGGAGATAGTAAATCTGACCTCCCTGAAATCGAACACTTTCCCTACTGTTGCTCGGATTGGAGTGTGAACAGTAAATATAACCCTTTGAGGTTCCGTGGTTTTCGGGACCGGACTCCATTTTGTTTGAGTTGTTCGTGACGCCATTTTTGTGTTGCCCTCACGTAGGCCGTAGAGGTGAACGAACGAACAAAGTTGCATGGGCCTCATTGTTCATGTATGCATTAACAGGGCCTTTTCGACTTACGAGTGAACTGTAGGATGCTGACCCCGTCACCTGAAACTGACCCTTTCACAAAGCCAATTTCTCTGGCTGATCGTTGTCTAAAATTGCCAATCAATGTTCAGGATATCGTTAACTTTTAGTTTCTTGCACATATCTTATCCTACTCAACATCTGAATTGTTTCTTTCCTTATGACTTTTCATTACATGGGTAGTGCTTTTAATTATGGGTTTGTCTGGCTTGTGGAAATTGAATTTGGGACAGTCCTAATAATTAACTTGTGGGTTGGTACAATGTAAAGTGAGCTTTTTATGATGTGATAATGTGTGGGAAAATGTATTTCATTTGTCAGTATTTGTTGCAGTGGGTGTGCATTTGTAATGAGCAAAATATGTATAAAAAGAGATGTCTTGCTCTTCGAAAATTGAGCAGTTTCCTGAGTTGTACACCGTGTTGTATTGCTTGGTTTACTGTTACTAGCTGCAGCTAATAAATTTGATCTTTGACGCCATCCAGAAGTATTCCGTGTCTCTGTATACCAAGACAGGAGAAGCCGAAGACTTCGGGTGTGTCCCTGGCACCGCTGGGTTCTAAGAAAACCCGGTTCTTCACCTTCCAGAGCCCAACACTTTACCAACTATTGATCAGATTGCACTGTGAATAGAAAATCTAATGCCTCCAAAGCCCATTGCTTTTCCTACTGTTGCTCAGACTGGAGCAGGAATAGTAAACATAACCATGCCAACATCCAACAGTTTCCTTGCTGTTGCTTATTTCGAACAGGAGTAGTAAATGTTACCCTTCAAAAGTCCATCCCTTTCCCTTGGAGTGGGAATAGTAAATCTAACACTTCAGAGTCCAACAATTGCCTTGATTCTGTGTACTTTGGAGTGGGATTACTGAATTTGAATCCCCCAAAGTCCAATACGTTCTATAATGGTGGAATAGTAAATCTAACCCCTCAAAATGATGTCATTTTCTTTTCTTTTACTTACATTGGAGTGGAAAGGTAACATTTTACCCCAGCAGAATTCAACATTTTGCCTACTATTGCAGAAATCGGAGTGGGAATAGTAAATCTATAAAAATAAAGAATTTGTAATTTTGTATTTATACTTTATTTTTTGGCTTTGTATTAATATTATTTTATTACATTGAATAGATGTTTTTGTTTCATATATATGTCTGTTAATGTTTTCATGTTTATTATTATTCATAATTTTGATGTATGTTTTTAAATTGTTTTCATATTTTGTAAAGTTTTCAAAGGATATATACATATATTATTTTGTTTTACATTCATAATTTATATGTGTAAGTACATTTTTCATTATAATATTATTTTAAACTTTAATATTTGAATAAGATTAATTATAATGTCGTATATATGGATTTCTCTTAATTTCTTTGACAAAATACTGGACCACAACACTTTTTTCAATTTAGTTCAGTTGTCATGACTAGGCCACAGTCACATTGCATCAACAGCTATTCATGTTTGCAGAACATTTCTTTTATGGGAGCAGGCCTTTCTCTCTGTCTCTCTCCTGATGTGTTTATCCATTTCAGGAAAATCATAAAAATGAAGCTTCAACTGTGGTGTACGTAATGTAAAGTTTTTTCTTTCAAGCAAGCAATGCACATGATGTTTTTTAATTTCGGTACTTCCCAAGGTTCCCTGCTAATGTTCTCCGTATGACAGTCAGTAGCTGAACAATCCATTGCACTGGTGTGTTGTATAAAATATCAGTTGTTTCAATAATTAGTGATGCATCACCCACCCAATAAAATGTATTATGAGGCAGGTGTCTATAGACGTATGTTGTTTACCAAAATATTAATTGGTTTATATGTTTGCAACAACGATAGTTCAACCGTGTCAGCTCATTACATATCATGAAATGTGTCTGGATTCTGTACCCTGACACCTTGTAAAAGCTGTGTTGTCTGTGAGAAGAGCCAGACTAACTTTGGTCTTTTAATTGAGCTTATTATATGCTTGTTTGTTTATATTTTTTATACATATTCTTTCCTTCGGCTTCATCAGAGTCTTTATGTTAGTCCTCTTGCAGAATTATACCTTAATTATTTTGTTTAATTCTAATTCCTAAAGAATAACTAATTACAATATACTTTCTGTAAAGATCACATTTTTGAATAACCATATAGTTTTATCATGGTACCCTTATCTCGTGCAGGTTTGTTTTTTAGTCTTAGACTAAGGGCCTGATTGTGACTTTGGCGGCATGGGAGCAGACCGCCATGCCTGCGCCCCGCTACCACACTGACAAAGTTGACTGCCACCCACCTACTAGAGTACAAGCTTCCTCGTGGTCTGACGGGCGGTGCTTTGGCGGTCTTGCAGCAAAGCAGTTCTAAGACTGATATATGAGCATTAGAACTGCGGCGCCAAGGAGTGCCAAAGCAAGTTCCTGCACGTGCCAGAACTGGAGTGCATGCACAAAGGGGGGCACACCATGTGCCCCTCTGCATGTATTTCCATGCCCAGAGGCAACAAGAGGCCCTCTAGGGCCCCCTTAGTTTCCTCAGCCCCAGAATTTTCATGGCATGACACAGCCTTGCGAGCACTAGCCGTGAGGAAACTAGTAATATGCTTTGCAGTGCTGCAGCGGTACCGCTAAGCATATTGCGCCTCAGACTGACGTTCCACCACCAGGGATCGTGGATTCTTGGTGGTTGCGGAGGTCTGACCGGCATAGTTGTAATACAGCAATCAATGCAAGGAGAAATTAGACTATGCACTGTGCCCTCAATCGTATCATGATAAAACCCCGGACTCTGCTACCTCTGTACTTCTACTTCACGTGCTACTAGATCAGATTTGGCATGGAAATGAGTTCATCTATCTAGATTTACGAGGATCACTTTGTGAGATTAAGGGAGGAAAATGAGTAAAAGATGGGCTTTAGAGACAAGTTAGGGCTTTTTGTATATATGGTAATGACCATTAGACATTACAATGTCCCAGCAACATTTCTCATTTGTTGTTAACGAGAGTGCGGTATACCTAGATGTTATTCTCATTGTTTTCCAATTACTTATCGAACACATCAAACTTGTGAAGAAAGTATTATGTAAAACATAAAACATTTTTGTTTGCTAATGCTGAGAATTATAATTGTCATGCTCCCATACAATAGTTCTCGAGATTCGTCAGCCTCATTCTAGTTTTGCAAATGCACTCTAAGGAGACCATGCAATAACATCTTGACCATCAGCTAAGACTGTTCAAGACGTGTAGTCCTTTTTGAGGTTTGCTGATTTTGACTATCATTTTATTCAAGGTAGACTCACCTATTACATATTTATTATGGATTTTGAACTCATTTCTTTTGTCTCCAACTGTAACCAGGAGCCACTTTTCAGAGTTGTAATTACCAATTGAGAACTGTTCGTATATTGCATCAGTCCAACATACCAGTTGGGTGGTGGGAGATGCCTTGGATCAAGTATCTGAAGCTATTTGATCACAAAGGCATCCCAAAAAAGATCAAATATATCCTACGACTTTAATTTCTCACAAATTAAGTCCAGCAAATCAGAACTGCTCAACAACAGAGAACAAACTGCTCAACCTTTGAGGAATGGAGACACTGTGAAAGCTAGATACATGCTCTAACTTTATACGGTGACTTAAAATGATCATGGGAATTTATTATTAATTAAATCAAACATGTATTGACTGCATGATGATAAAGATGGTCATTGACCTTAGCATAATATTCTTAGAGAACACTGTCCCTTTAGGCGGCACATCTGTAACTAAGTGGGCTGAGTGCAAACAGGGACAGTGCACCCTATTACAGAAAATGTGCTGCCCCTTAGGGCAGCTGTGAACTCATTGCTGACCTGGAAACACCTGGCCTGCACTTGAAAGGTGGACGGAGAACCCTCTGCGGGTTGGAGCTGTGAGTGACTACATCTGCCTGCAGGGAATGTCTTGGAGGGGGGTGTCCTTGAACCCCTATTTCTCTTTTTCAGACTTCTCCCTCTGTGGGCGTCCTGACTGTTCTCAACCTCTTTGTGGCACAGATTCAGTGCACCTTCTGACAGCCTCTTTACCTGCATCCAAGTCATGGTGTGGACACAAAGGTAAATTGTTTCCCTCATTAACATGGACACCCCCCATGCGAATGAGAGAACGCCCATTAAAGATAACACCAGTGCTATTTGTGCACCAGCACTATCAGTATTACCATAAAGGCTGCAAACGTGTCTGCATCCGATTCTGTAATATAACAGTGTGAGGAGGGCACAGAAATTAGCACACACTTTTTGCACCCCCGGTGCACTGTATGTAACACAGCCCCAGGAAGCCAAAATTGAAAGGTAGGCATTTTGTCGCTCATAGTTGAGGAAGCTATCTTTAGGTCCCTCAGTGCAACTTATTACGTAATGAATCCTACTAATATAGTGGCCATTATGATTGAGACAGACATGGAAACCTATGTCATGAATGCTTTAGCACCATAGATTCTACAGGCTTTGTTGGACAATGGGAGGAACCAGACTGTGGGCGATGGAATATCACTTGTTATTGTCCATGTCTTCCTATTTGGGATATGTGAAAATGTTCATAAATTAATCCTGGTTGGCCTTCCCATAATCAACAAGACCACTAAAATATTGCAAAGTATTGCTGTGATAATATGGATACCAATAAAAGAAAGCCATGTGGTCACTTGTTCAGCATGTGTCCACGCTAAGAGAGACAAATAAAACCTACGACTACATTTACTAAAAACTCACACATCATAGTGCAGCAACCCAAGTTCGAGAGAGCAGAAGAGTGGCATATTTAGCAAGTTATGTCGCCCATGTACCGCATCATGAACCTGTGGCACAAACTAATGCAAAGGAGCCAACGCATTGTTTGCAGGCAACTTTCCAGGAAAAACAAGTTTTGTGCTGGAAAGTAAATTCAAAATAGACATTTTACACTGGTTTGCATCGCTTTTGTGATGCAAACCTAGTGTGAAATGCTAGTAACTCTGCCCCTTAAGGTTCTCTTACACCCTCTCAACCACCTCTGTTTGTGTTGCAGTAGACGTGTATTAAAAAAACTGCTCATATTTATATGTTTAAGTAGCGAACGAGTTTACATATATTCTTGCAATATATTGTTAAATTTCACAGATTTCCACATAAAATAGTCCTTACCATGGTTTCACAGTTCATACCCAAACTCTGTTCAGCTTGTGTACCTTCTTGGGTATTACTATGGTCTTGTCTTACGTACCTCAGTCCCAAATAGATGGCTAAATGAGAACCAATACCTTCAATATTTTTTCATGTGTTAGAATGAAAGGTATGGTGTAGCCCTTTGTGACCCTGTTCAATGTAAAAAAAAAACCTGAAAACCATGGACTAAACACAGTTAAAGTTCAGTTATGGCCATAAACTGAAACCTAAAAACCAATTAAATTTACCAGTTTCAGTTAGGCAAACTAACCTAAGCCTCCTTCCCTTTCATGTCCTATTTATGACCTTACATATGACATCACGCATGACATGTTAAATTACATCATTGATGACATCCTGAATGACATAATTGATGAGATCAATGATAACAACAAGCAGAAGTACCAATACTCTGCTAGTGCTCAGCGGCTTAGCTGCAGAACCAGCCCCTGTGTCCAAGCCTTTGTGAGAAACCAGCAGACACTAATCAATTGGTTCTTAAAAGTCCATTTTGCTGTGGGATTCGCAGATACCAAAACAGGGTTCTGAACCACTATAATCTCTGCCTCATTGGTCTGTGAACCGCCTGCAATGATGTTGGATGCATTTTGTAACCTCTCTTGGTTTTGCAGGCCTGTAACAGAGACGTGTAAAAAACAGGAGATTTCTCTTGGTCAATACTTCACAGTCATTCACAGTTCACTCAATACCAACTTTATAGGAAAGCATTCAAAGGAACCCATAAAACAATTATAAATTCAACAAGAATGGAAAATCATTTTGAATATGTTCATTTGATTAAAAAGTAGTTAAAAATTGATAAAAACAGTTCAACAAATAACTACGTATATATCTACACAATTTTGCATAGCATGGAAAAAGAGAAAAAAAAAGATATTCATCCAGTATATACAAGAGACAAAAGCAAGTCACACCATACAAATCATCCAAATATGTTAATCCGATTGAATCAATTTCCCAAGAGTCTATACATCCCTGTAACAGAGACCACAAACAAACAATGCGATCTAACATGGGTGAAAGGAGTTCCTAAATTTAACCACTCCATAAAAAAATTATGAAATAATGTTTAAAATGAAATAATTAGGGCCGGCCTAGGCGGAGGCAAAACTTGAATTATGTAAGTGTAATTTGCATAATTTGGGTAATTTCACATCACAGTTTTTGCACAAAATTCTTGTAACTATGCTTATTACGGGTACTTATGAGCAATTTTGCTAATGCATGAACAACAGAATGTGAGAGACTGTTGTTCATGGTGCATTTTTTTGCACTCATTCTTTACCTAAAAATGCATCCTTGTGCAAAATGATGGATTGGCATTTTGTGTAATTACAAGTAATTTTGTGTAATTTTGCTGCAATTTTACGTTATTAGTCCAGCCACAATTGGAGGCCATGGCCAACTGCCTAAAGAGGGGTGGTTGGTGTTAAGGGTTAATATGTAGTTAGGGATTCAAGATATGCAATAGAAAGTCTAAATGGATGAAGGTAATAATTTGTACAAAAACATGAAACTAGCAAATGTTCACTGTTTATGAAAAACTGAAATACAGTGGTTTCTTATTATTTTTATGTATGCATTTACCAATGCTTGTTGATTTGCTGGCTGAAGACACTATTGCAAGGTTTCATGAGAATACGTTGGTTACCAACACGTGTAAACCATCAGGGGCTCTGCGCGTGCAGCATGTGCTCATTTACATACCAACAGGTATAAAAGTCGGCTCGGCATTCGAGACGAGCGCGAGCATCACGGGAGAATCTGCTGCCCACGTCTTGGTACCTGGTTTCCCGAGCTCAAATCCCTCTCAGAACAGTTCCTTGTCTTCCGCTCCCTTCCTAACAACTTACCTGCTTTTGCGAAGACTCCGGACGGCGTTTTCGGCTCCTGCCTTTCCCGGTGGTTCTCTGGAGGCTCATCTCCCTGCATCGAGCGCTTCATTTCCGCCTTCCGATTCCTTCCTTTCCTCTCCTGGATCCAGTGCGTCATCTCCGCCCAGAATTCAAGTAAGGTTTTCTTAACCCCTTAGCTCCTGTGGAAAGATAAAGAACACAGGGCCGGATGTAGGTCGGTCGGTAACGGCCGAAAATCTGTATTTTCGGCCGTTACCGACCGGTATTTACGAAATGGTATGTAGGGCCACATATTTTACAGATTCGGTAAATTTACCGGTCGGTAAATTTACCGAATCTGTAAAATACTGAATCGGTATTTTTACCTATTCGATAAATTTGATATGTAGGTGGGACTCTTCTGAGTCCCACAACCCTTACCGAATCTGTATTTTACCATCAAACATATTTGATGGTAAAATACCGATTCCGGTGTGCATGCACATGTGTGCATGCACACCTGTGCCATATGACAGGCAGACCTGCCCTTAGGGCAGGTATGCCTGCCACATGGCACCCGAGCCTCTTTTGGGGGTGCCAGAGGGTGTCAAAGTGACACCCCCTGCACCCTTGTGGAAATCGGTATTTACCGATTCGGTAAATACCGAATCGGTAATGCCCATTCATTCCTATGGGCTGCAAAGCCCATAGGAATGAATGGGCATTACCGGTCGGTATTTACCGAATCGGTAAATACAGATTTTTATTGATTCAGTAAAAGGAACATCTGGATGTTCCTACATGTCCCCCATTCTTATTTACCGATTCTTAATTACCGAATCGGTAAAATTCGGTAATTAAGAATCGGTAACTGAGTCCTACATACATCTGGCCCACAGTTACCTTGAATTGCTCATCTTGAAAGAGGTTATTTCACGGTGAGAAAATCTCTAGACATTTCTTGACATTTGAAAAAACGATCGAGGACTTGGACTCATTCCTCGAAAGCTGAAGTTTGATTAATGCAAAAATTGACAATAAGCATTGGAACATTTAAAGAAAGAAACGAATGTGAATTTTTCCTAACTTAGAATCTGTGTTGTGAGTTAATAACAAGCATTGAGAAAAGCAAAGGTCATTCAAGTAATCAGGCATCTCTAGGGTGCAGTATATTTTTTCTTGTTGTGTTCTTATTTATTTTCCAGATCAGAACCCAAATCGAGAATATGACAACAACAATTCAGGTATGCCGAGTTGTTGACAGCAGTTGAAAGTTACTACTAATACTCTAATCCTAGATGGTATTTATAACTACTATTGGAACAGAGTGTCATGAATGTTTATTTTATTTAAGGCTTTTCAAGAAAGTAAGAGTTTGTAATTGTTGTTGAAGTGTAAGCCAGAGCTGAAAATAACAAGGTATGTTCAATGTGCATAATTCATAATAATTGGTAAAGATTAAGAGTCAATCAAGTGTATTGATTAAAGTCGTAATTCGCACTACAGTTTATGAAGGCCCGGCACACTTATCTGGGAAACAACGCGGGATCAGAAGAGCTCCTGTATTTATCTCTTTGTTTCTCAATCCACTTCCCCTTTTCCCTTGCGGATAAAATTCAGGTACTCAAGAGTTCTTATCCTTGGTGCTTGGTTTTGTTCGAGGGGAAGTTGGGGGTTTGCAGCAACGAAAGGAAACAACCTCAGCAGTGTCGTGGTGAAAGCTCAACAGAAAGCGAAGCCACAAAACTGTTTCCTTTGATTGCTGCAAACCAAGAAGGCTTTCAGAAATGGATGTTGAGCAGCTGACTCAGTTAGTGCAAAGGTTGAATACTGAAATGCAGGAATTGCGTTCAGAGAACCAGTTGTTACGACAAGAATTAGACAAGACAAAATCTGGTTTTACAACTTGGAGAGATTCTTCAGATGAAAGGCGCCGCCCTGTTTTAGCTGCACCTAAATTTGGTGCAACAATGTTTGGTTCTCAGACATCTCGAGTGCAATCATCTTCAGATTCTGATCAGCCAGTACAATTAACATTGGTAACTCCCACTCCTGTTCCCTTAGCAAAGCCTAAACGGTTCACTGGAGACTCACACAGATTTGCAACCTTTATGAGCCAATGTCAGCTTCATTTATTGTGCAAACCACAGGTTTTTATAAATGATACTGCTAAGGTTTCTTTTATTATTTCATACCTGGGTGGTGTGGCTGCTGATTGGGCCATGCCCCTCATAGATAATAATGATCCTCTTTTGCATAATTTAAATAATTTGAAAACAGCTAAGACTAATTTGTTTGCTAAACATGTTTTCCTTCAAGCGTCAGATAACGAGTTACTAAGCTTGCGTCAGGGATCAAAAGATTTAGTGACTTATATCACATCATTCAATAGGTTACTTGCAGAGACTCACTGGCCAGCTGACAAAAGAATTTCACTTTTTTACAGACAGTTTGAGAGATGAGATTAAAGATTCACTTGCCCATGTTGTTGAGTTACCAAATGATTTTAGTGATTTTCAGGAGTTTGTAGTTAAGTTAGATCACAGATTAGGAGAGCGTAAAGGCGAAAAATCTAAGCACAATATTAAGAATCTTCATTTTAAATCAGAAAGAAAGGAAATTGATAACAAATCCCCTTCCATAGAGCCAATGCAAATTGGAGAAATAAAGCGACCACTGTCAAATGATGAAAAAGAAAGACGTAGGAAAGGAAATCTTTGTTTATATTGTGGTAAAGCTGGTCACTTTGCAAAGGACTGTCCTGTAAGACCAGTTAAAAAGAAAGTTTTGGTTATTAATACAGATTGCGAATCGGAAAACTAATCATCTCAGAGAATGTTGAGACCGATTCTTTGAGAAGACCATTAAATCAGGTCCCACAATATGCACCTTGTGCATTAACCCAAGTTCCTAAACATTTTACTGTAAGATTACTACTGATTCTGACCACTCAACAAAGACACAGTATTCCTGTGCTTATTGATTCAGGAGCTACAGGAAATTTATTTGACATAACTTTAGCTAAATCTCTGCAATTACCCCAGATACCTAAAAAGGAACCAGAACCAGTAAGGGCTGTAGATGGATCGGCTTTGTCTTCAGGGCTGATTAGGTTTAACACCACACCATTATTGTTTGTTGCTGAAAATGGTAATTCCGAGTATGTAGTGTTCGATTTGATTGATACTCCATCTTTTGGAGTAATCCTAGGCATTCCTTGGTTGGAGTTTCCTAATCCTAAAATAGACTGGATAAAAAGAACTGTGACTTTAGATTCAGCTCACTGTAGATTACACTGTTATGACGATACCAAAGATCCTATCATGCCACTATGTTGTGCTGCTTTAAAGTCCTGAAACCCTGAATTACCAGTTGAGTATCAGGATTTCAGTGATGTATTTGATCCAGTAAAGGCAACTACTCTTCCGCCTCATAGAATCTACGATTGTAGGATTGATCTGGTCCCAGGGGCAAAACTACCATGTAGTAGTATATATGCATTAACTGAACCAGAGAATCAGTATTTAAGAAAATACTTGGATGAGTTACTGGAACTAGGCTTCATTAGGCATTCTACTTCACCAGTCTCGTCGCCTCTTTTCTTCGTGGCGAAGAAGACTGGTGATTTGCGCGCTTGCATCGACTACCGCGCAATTAACAAGGCAACCATTAAAAACCAATACCCTTTGCCATTGATCCCTGTACTTCTTAACCAAGTAAAAGGTTCAAGTATGTACACTAAATTGGACTTACGCGGTGCTTATCACCTAATACGCGTAAAAGAGGGCGACGAGTGGAAAACCGCTTTTCGCACCAAGTTAGGGCTTTTTGAGTATACAGTCATGCCCTTCGGTTTATGTAACGCTCCTGCAGCATTTCAATATTTCATTAACGAAGTGTTGCATGAACTATTGGACATCTGCGTCATAGTCTATATTGACGATATTTTAATTTACTCAAAAAATCAAGAAGAACACACTGAACATGTATAGTTAGTGTTGAAAAAACTCAGAGACAATGCTTCGTTTGTTAAACAGGAGAAATGTGTTTTCAATTACTCTTAAGTGGAATTCCTGGGTTACTGGTTATCTCCAGAGGGTTTCACAATGGACCCTAAAAAGGTAGAAGCAATTCTTAATTGGCGTTCACCAAAATCTATAAAGGATGTTCAGCGCATTTTAGGATTTGCACATTTTTACAGACGTTTTATTGCAAAAATTTCTGAAATTGTGGTACCAATCACTTCTTTGTTAAAAAAAGGGAAAACTTTCTCTCGGACTCCGGAAGCTGAAAAAGCCTTTTTAATTTTAAAAAAGACATTTACCTCAGCTCCCATTTTGACTCATCCAGATCCAGATAAACCTTTCTTTGTTGAGGCTGATGCTTCCCAAACAGCAATCGGGGGAGTTTTAATTCAAAAGGATAATAAGACAGGCCATTTACATCCAGTTGCCTTTTATTCAAGAAAATTATTACCAGCTGAGCAAAATTATACTATCGCAGAGAGAGAATTTCTAGCTGTTAAAGCAGTCTTACAGGAATGGAGACATCATCTTTTAGGAGCAAAACACACGGTGACGATTTATTCAGACCACAAAAATTTACAATTCTATTCCACAGTGAAAGCTTTTACTCCAAGGCAGATGAGATGGTTGCAATTCTTCAGTGAATTTGATTTTATAATCACTTATCGTCCTGGAGAGAAGCAATTACTTTCAGATACTCTTTCTAGACTAGTTTGTGATAAACAAAAAGATTCAGGCAAAAGCTCACAGAGCATAATTCCAATGGATAAAGTCTGTGCAGAAATTTCATCTGATACTTTCCTCGAACTTTTAAAGGATAAGGTACAATTACTCAATCAAAAAGAATGGTTATCTCAAAAACACAATTCCATTGATAATGATTTATTCTTTCATAAAAAAAAAATATTTCTTCCTGATAAGGAATTACGTCAATTAATAATTAAGTGGAATCATGATTTAGGAATTGCTGCACATCCAGGAATCAACAAGACCCTGGAACTTTGTCAGAGACATTTCTGGTGGAAACATATGTCTGTTGATCTACAACAATACATTGACACATGTCCAGTTTGTTCTCGTCAAAAGTCTTTACACTCTGCTCCTAGAGGATATCTACAACCAATGACCATGCCACCATATCCCTGGCATACCATTAGTTTAGATTTTATCACAGACTTGCCAAACTCTAATGGTTTTACCACAATCTTGGTAGTGGTAGATCTATTATCGAAAATGGGGCATTTTATTCCATTACGTAAAATCCCATCAGCAGAAGAATTTAGTCAGATATTTTTGCAACAAATAGTGAAATTACATGGTTTACCAGATCAAATTATTTCAGACAGAGGACCTCAATTTGTATCTAAATTCTGGAAAAAACTCAGCAATTATTTAAGAATAGAACTAGGTATTTCGTCAGCTTTCCATCCTCAAACTGATGGACAAACAGAGCGAGTCAATCAGCATGTTGAACAGAGTGTGCAATGCTTAGTTAATACAGTATCATCAAATTGGGATGAGACTTTACCTTTAGCTGAATTCTCTTATAATAACACCCTGCACACTGCTTTAGGTTGTTCACCTTTTTTCTTCATGACTGGTCAACATCCACGTTCTTTGCCCGAAATAATTCCTAACATAGAACAAGACATGCAAGCAGTAGCTGAAAGATTAGCTAAATTACAACGTATTCAGGAACAAGTTAAGAAAAATTTGGCTAGAAACAAATGTAAAATGAAAGAGAATGCTGATAAACATATATTACCTAGCCCGGCCTATAAGCAGGGAGATCAGGTTTGGCTCTCGACAAAAAATATCCAACTAGATGGACCCAGAAAATTGAAACCACGGTTCATTGGACCTTTCCCGATAGAAGAAGTATTAAATCCAGTTTCAGTAAAATTGCGACTTCCAGATGAATATGCTATTCACCCAGTGTTTCATGTTTCCCTTTTAAAACCCTTCAACCCATCTACTAGAGTAGATAAACCTCCTCCACCTATTGTAATTGGGGATCATTTGGAATATGAAGTATACAAGGTATTAGATGCTAAAAGAATTAAAGGCAAATTATACTATTTGATTGATTGGAAGGGTTATGATTCAAGTGAAAGATCTTGGGAACCCGAAGCTAATGTTCATGCTACAATTTTGATTAGAAGGTTCCATGCTTTGCATCCTGAAAAACCCAGACCAATTAGGCGACCTTTGGGAGGGAGAACTGTTAAGGGTTAATATGTAGTTAGGGATTCAAGATATGCAATAGAATGTCTGAATTGATGAAGGTAATAATTTGTACAAAAACATGAAACCAGCAAATGTTCACTGTTTATGAAAAACTGAAATACAGTGGTTTCTTATTATTTTTATGTATGCATTTACCAATGCTTGTTGATTTGCTGGCTGAGGAAACTATTGCAAGGTTTCATGAGAATACGTTGGTTACCAACACGTGTAAACCGTCAGGGGCTCTGCGCGTGCAGCATGTGCTCATTTACATACCAACAGGTATAAAAGTCGGCTCGGCGTTCGAGACGACGCTTCGCTTCATCAGAGATTCAGGGCGAGCATTACGGGAGGATCTGCTGCCCACGTCTTGGTTCCTGAACTCCGGTTTCTACCGCACCTGGTTTCCTGAGCTCAAATCCCTCTCAGAACAGTTCCTTGTCTTCCGCTCTCTTCCTAACAACTTACCTGCTTTTGCCAAGACTCCGGATGGCGTTTTCGGCTCCTGCCTTTCCCGGTGGTTCTCTGGAGGCTCATCTCCCTACATCGAGCACTTCATTTCTGCATTCCGATTCCTTCCTTTCCTCTCCTGGATCCAGTGCGTCATCTCTGCCCAGAATTCAAGTAAGGTTTTCTTAACCCTTCAGCTCCTGTGGAAAGATAAAGAACACAGTTACCTTGAATTGCTCATCTTGAAAGAGGTTATTTCACGGTGAGAAAATCTCTAGACATTTCTTGACATTTGAAAAAACGATCGAGGACTTGGACTCATTCCTCGAAAGCTGAAGTTTGATTAATGCAAAAATTGACAACAAGCATTGTAACATTTAAAGAAAGAAACGAATGTGAATTTTTCCTAACTTAGAATCTGTGTTGTGAGTTAACAACAAGCATTGATAAAAGCAAAGGTCATTCAAGTAATCAGGCATCTCTAGGGTGCAGTATATTTTTTCTTGTTGTGTTCTTATTTATTTTCCAGATCAGAACCCAAATCCAGAATATGACAACAACAATTCAGGTATGCCGAGTTGTTGACAACAGTTGAAAGTTACTACTAATACACTAATACTAGATGGTATTTATAACTACTATTGGAACAGAGTGTCATGAATGTTTATTTTATTTAAGGCTTTTCAAGAAAGGAAGAGTTTGTAATTGTTGTTGAAGTGTAAGCCAGGGCTGAAAATAACAAGGTATGTTCAATGTGCATAATTCATAATAATTGGTAAAGATTAAGAGTCAATCAAGTGTATTGATTAAAGTAGTAATTTGCACTACAGTTTATGAAGGCCCGGCACACTTATCTGGGAAACAACGCGGGATCAGAAGAGCTCCTGTGTTTATCTCTTTGTTTCTCAATCCACTTCCCCTTTTCCCTTGCGGATAAAATTCAGGTACTCAAGAGTTCTTATCCTTGGTGCTTGGTTTTGTTCGAGGGGGAGTTGGGGGTTTGCAGCAACGAAAGGAAACAACCTCAGCAGTGTCGTGGTGAAAGCTCAACAGTTGGAGGCTGGCCACACACATGGTGGGTATAGTGCAATTCCAAAATTATATATATTTTTAAACTAATCAAGTAAAGGGAGCCACCTTCAATGCTATGCAGTTGGGTTTGGCCTTACATGGGAGGCTGGGCACAGAACTTGATAGAAGGAATCCTTTGAAGGATCCTCATATGGGGGCACATTAGGATGGCGGACGGAAGTGCGTCCGCAGCCCTGGAGTAAGCGGAAAATGCCTTTTCCGTGTCCGCCTGCCGCGGACACTCCGTCCGCCATATCAGGATAGGAAAGAGTGTCAAAATTCCGTCCGCGACGGAAGTGCTCGCACCGCCGCCCAACTACACCCGACCACGCGGCGGACGTAACCAATCCAGAGACTCTGCCGTACGGACTGACGTCTACGACCGTCCCCCAAATCAAGATGGCGGAAAATACACATAAAACCGCTGCGGAAAAACAACCTGTCTGAACACGGCAGATTCCCCACAGCGAAGATACCATACATAGCAGAGATACCCACCGCAAGCTGCTCGCCACCATGGACCCAGCGCTACACGCTTTCCTGATGCTCTTCGCGATCCACCACGTCCAAGTCTTGGCCCACTATCGACGACGACGCAGGAAAGGCACAAACCAATCGCTGTCTGGAGGGGAATACCTGCAAGGGTCGTGACGTTGGGAGGGGAAGTGTCATGTTACCGAAACCACTGATCACAAGCAAATACAAATACACAATTGTAGTACGCAAGCAGGAATGACTACGACAAACCACGACACATAATTGACTACCTTTATTACACATAATAGGGGTATAATCACAGTGTATGCGTGAGCATGGGCAAAGTGGGCACCAGAGCATGAACATCAGAGTCAGCACATCAGAGGGCAGAATGCAGTATCAGAGCATCAACAGGGCATTGTGCCCAACAGAGCAGGTACATCAGAGTCAGCACATCAGAGGGGAGAATGCAGTAGCAGAGCATCAACAGGGCATTGTGCCCAACAGAGCAGGTACATCAGAGTCAGCACATCAGAGGGCAGAATGCAGTATCAGAGCATCAACAGGGCATTGTGGACAACAGAGCAGGTACATCAGAGTCAGCACATCAGAGGGCAGAATGCAGTATCAGAGCATCAACAGGGCAATGTGCCCAACAGAGCAGGTCCATCAGAGGCAGCACGTGAGAGGGGCTAAGTGCATCAACAGTCCATTGCACTGAAAATGTCCATCAGAGGCAGCACGTGAGAGGGGCCAAGTGCATCAACAGTCCCTTGCACTGAACATGTCCATCAGAGGCAGCACGTGAGAGGGGCCAAGTGCATCAACAGTCCATTGCACTGGACAGGTCCATCAGAGGCAGCACGTGAGAGGGCAGAATGCAGTATCAGAACAGCAACAGGGCATTGTGGACAACAGAGCAGGTACATTAGAGTCAGCACATCAGAGGGCAGAATGCAGTATCAGAGCATCAACAGGGCAATGTGCCCAACTGAGCAGGTCCATCAGAGGCAGCACGTGAGAGGGGCTAAGTGCATCAACAGTCCATTGCACTGGAGAGGTCCATCAGAGTCGGCACGTGAGAGGGGCTAAGTGCATCAACAGTCCATTGCACTGGACAGGTCCATCAGAGGCAGCACGTGAGAGAGCACAATGCAGTGAACAGCACCTCACATCACAGAATCAGGTGGACTGCGTGAACTACCTGCCTCGGACACACTGCCAGCACCAGAAACAGGAGTGTGAGACACAGCCACAGCCCGAGTGACTGACACATGGGCCACAGACCCAGACACACTGCCAGCACCAGAGTCAGCACATCAGAGGGCAGAATGCAGTATCAGAGCATCAACAGGGCATTGTGGACAACAGAGCAGGTACATCAGAGTCAGCACATCAGAGGGCAGAATGCAGTATCAGAGCATCAACAGGGCAATGTGCCCAACAGAGCAGGTCCATCAGAGGCAGCACGTGGGAGGGGCTAAGTGCATCAACAGTCCATTGCACTGAAAATGTCCATCAGAGGCAGCACGTGAGAGGGGCCAAGTGCATCAACAGTCCATTGCACTGATCATGTCCATCAGAGGCAGCACGTGAGAGGGGCCAAGTGCATCAACAGTCCATTGCACTGGACAGGTCCATCAGAGGCAGCACGTGAGAGGGCAGAATGCAGTATCAGAACAGCAACAGGGCATTGTGGACAACAGAGCAGGTACAAAAGAGTCAGCACATCAGAGGGCAGAATGCAGTATCAGAGCATCAACAGGGCATTGTGCCCAACAGAGCAGGTACATCAGAGGCAGTAAACGAGAGGGCAGAATGCAGTATCAGAGCATCAACAGGGCATTGTGGACAACAGAGCAGGTACATCAGAGTCAGCACATCAAAGGGGAATGCAGTATCAGAGCATCAACAGGGCATTGTGCCCAACAGAGCAGGTACATCAGAGGCAGTAAACGAGAGGGCAGAATGCAGTATCAGAGCATCAACAGGGTATTGTGCCCAACAGAGCAGGTACATCAGAGACAGTAAACGAGAGGGCAGAATGCAGTATCAGAGCATCAACAGGGCATTGTGGACAACAGGGCAGGTACATCAGAGTCAGCACATCAGAGGGAAGAATGCAGTATCAGAGCATCAACAGGGCATTGTGCCCAACAGAGCAGGTACATCAGAGGCAGTAAACGAGAGGGCAGAATGCAGTATCAGAACAGCAACAGGGCATTGTGGACAACAGAGCAGGTACATCAGAGGCAGTAAACGAGAGGGCAGAATGCAGTATCAGAGCATCAACAGGGCATTGTGGACAACAGAGCAGGTACATCAGAGTCAGCACATCAGAGGGTAGAATGCAGTATCAGAGCATCAACAGGGCATTGTGCCCAACAGAGCAGGTACATCAGAGGCAGTAAATGAGAGTGCAGAATGCGTTATCAGAACAGCAACAGTGCATTGTGGACAACAGAGCAGGTACATCAGAGGCAGTAAACGAGAGGGCAGAATGCAGTATCAGAGCATCAACAGGGCAATGTGCCCAACAGAGTAGGTACATCAGAGGCAGTAAACGAGAGGGCAGAATGCAGTATCAGAGCATCAACAGGGCATTGTGCCCAACAGAGCAGGTACATCAGAGGCAGTAAACGAGAGGGCAGAATGCAGTATCAGAGCATCAACAGGGCATTGTGCCCAACAGAGCAGGTACATCAGAGGCAGTAAACGAGAGGGCAGAATGCAGTATCAGAGCATCAACAGGGCAATGTGCCCAACAGAGCAGGTCCATCAGAGGCAGCACGTGAGAGGGGCTAAGTGCATCAACAGTCCATTGCACTGGACAGGTCCATCAGAGTCGGCACGTGAGAGGGGCTAAGTGCATCAACAGTCCATTGCACTGGACAGGTCCATCAGAGGCAGCACATGAGAGAGCACAATGCAGTGAACAGCACCTCACATCACAGAATCAGGTGGACTGCGTGAACTACCTGCCTCGGACACACTGCCAGCACCAGAAACAGGAGTGTGAGACACAGCCACAGCCCGAGTGACTGACACATGGGCCACAGACCCAGACACACTGCCAGCACCAGAAACAGGAATGTGAGACACAGCCACAGCCCGAGTGACAGACACATGGGCCACAGACCCAGACACACTGCCAGCACCAGAAACAGGAATGTGAGACACAGCAAGAGCCCGAGTGACTGACACATGGGCCACAGACCCAGACACACTGCCAGCACCAGAAACAGGAGTGTGCAAGGGTCGTGACGTTGGGAGGGGAAGTGTCATGTTACCGAAACCACTGATCACAAGCAAATACAAATACACAATTGTGGTACGCAAGCAAGAATGACTACAACAAACCACGACACAGGATTGACTACCTTTATTACACATAATAGGGGTATAATCACAGTGTATGCATGAGCATGGGAAAAGTGGGCACCAGAGCATGAACATCAGAGTCAGCACAAAAGAGGGCAGAATGCAGTATCAGAGCATCAACAGGGCATTGTGCCCAACAGAGCAGGTACATCAGAGTCAGCACTTCAGAGGGGAGAATGCAGTATCAGAGCATCAACAGGGCATTGTGCCCAACAGAGCAGGTACATCAGAGTCAGCACATCAGAGGGCAGAATGCAGTATCAGAGCATCAACAGGGCATTGTGGACAGCAGAGCAGGTACATCAGAGTCAGCACATCAGAGGGCAGAATGCAGTATCAGAGCATCAACAGGGCAATGTGCCCAACAGAGCAGGTCCATCAGAGGCAGCACGTGAGAGGGGCTAAGTGCATCAACAGTCCATTGCACTGAACATGTCCATCAGAGGCAGCACGTGAGAGGGGCCAAGTGCATCAACAGTCCATTGCACTGAACATGTCCATCAGAGGCAGCACGTGAGAGGGGCCAAGTGCATCAACAGTCCATTGCACTGGACAGGTCCATCAGAGGCAGCACGTGAGAGGGCAGAATGCAGTATCAGAACAGCAACAGGGCATTGTGGACAACAGAGCAGGTACATCAGAGTCAGCACATCAGAGGGCAGAATGCAGTATCAGAGCATCAACAGGGCATTGTGCCCAACAGAGCAGGTACATCAGAGGCAGTAAACGAGAGGGCAGAATGCAGTATCAGAGCATCAACAGGGCATTGTGGACAACAGAGCAGGTACATCAGAGTCAGCACATCAGAGGGCAGAATGCAGTATCAGAGCATCAACAGGGCATTGTGCCCAACAGAGCAGGTACATCAGAGGCAGTAAACGAGAGGGCAGAATGCAGTATCAGAGCATCAACAGGGCATTGTGGACAACAGAGCAGGTACATCAGAGTCAGCACATCAGAGGGCAGAATGCAGTATCAGAGCATCAACAGGGCATTGTGCCCAACAGAGCAGGTACATCAGAGGCAGTAAACGAGAGGGCAGAATGCAGTATCAGAACAGCAACAGGGCATTGTGGACAACAGAGCAGGTACATCAGAGGCAGTAAATGAGAGGGCAGAATGCAGTATCAGAGCATCAACAGGGCATTGTGGACAACAGAGCAGGTACATCAGAGTCAGCACATCAGAGGGCAGAATGCAGTATCAGAGCATCAACAGGGCATTGTGCCCAACAGAGCAGGTACATCAGAGGCAGTAAACGAGAGGGCAGAATGCAGTATCAGAGCATCAACAGGGCAATGTGCCCAACAGAGCAGGTACATCAGAGGCAGTAAACGAGAGGGCAGAATGCAGTATCAGAGCATCAACAGGGCATTGTGCCCAACAGAGCAGGTACATCAGAGGCAGTAAACGAGAGGGCAGAATGCAGTATCAGAGCATCAACAGGGCAATGTGCCCAACAGAGCAGGTACATCAGAGGCAGTAAACGAGAGGGCAGAATGCAGTATCAGAGCATCAACAGGGCATTGTGCCCAACAGAGCAGGTACATCAGAGGCAGTAAACGAGAGGGCAGAATGCAGTACCAGAGCATCAACAGGGCAATGTGCCCAACAGAGCAGGTCCATCAGAGGCAGCACATGAGAGGGGCTAAGTGCATCAACAGTCCATTGCACTGGACAGGTCCATCAGAGGCAGCACGTGAGAGGGGCTAAGTGCATCAACAGTCCATTGCACTGGACAGGTCCATCAGAGGCAGCACGTGAGAGGGCACAATGCAGTGAACAGCACCTCACATCACAGAATCAGGTTGACTGCGTGAACTACCTGCCTCGAACACACTGCCAGCACCAGAAACAGGAGTGTGAGACACAGCCACAGCCCGAGTGACTGACACATGGGCCACAGACCCAGACACACTGCCAGCACCAGAAATAGGAATGTGAGACACAGCCACAGCCCGAGTGACAGACACATGGGCCACAGACCCAGACACACTGCCAGCACCAGAAACAGGAATGTGAGACACAGCCAGAGCCCGAGTGACTGACACATGGGCCACAGACCCAGACACACTGCCAGCACCAGAAACAGGAGTGTGAGACACAGCCACAGCTCGAGTGACTGACACATGAGCCATAGACCCAGATACACTGCCAGCACCTGAAACAGGAATGTGAGACACAGCCACAGATGTAGTGACTGACACGTGAGCCACAGACCCAGACACACTGCCAGCACCAGAAACAGGAGTGTGAGACACAGCCACAGATCTACTGACTGACACATGAGCCATAGACCCAGATACACTGCCAGCACCTGAAACAGGAGAGGGCACAACTGAGACTGTGCTACTACATGATGCATGACAGCAAAAAACCGACACAGTGCCACTATCTGATACATTAGAGTCTACTGCACCAGCGCCACTGGGACCACAGAAATGATGAGCCACAGGGCTGTATGGGCCAGGAGGCAGGGTGGCCCTGGGAGCTGGGGATAGCTGTACTTGAGCGACATCGGGGTGGGCAGGTGTCAATGGTGTGTGTCTGTGTTTCTTAGGGATATGTGAGTGCACCCTGGACAGGACAGGACTGGCAAGTGGTGGGGACTCTAAAGAATTATCACCCTCCATAGGTGGAGCATCTGCTGCCGGGGGTCGGCTTTCTGGGGACGTGCTGGAGCCTGCTTGTCGTTTGCTGTGTGCCTGCCGCCTGGATTCAGAATCATGTGTAATGGGGGATGCAACAACAGGGGACTCCCTCCTCTGCTTCTGACGGGCCTGGATGGGAGTGGAGGTATGGGGGTACTCCGCCGCAGGAGACATCTGTTTTCCGTTCCTTCGACAACATCAGCCTCAGTGCAGCCAGGGGTGATGTATGCCTGTCCTTGATTGCGCCAGTGTCCATGGGAGAAGCCTTGTCCCTAGGATGTGCCTTTTCCGTAGGAGGAGTGTTGGCTCTGGACTTTCCCTGTGCCCTGGACGGTGCCCTGTTCCTGGCAGCAGACTTGTCGTCTGTGGTGTACCTGTCTCCAGAAGACACCTTCTCCCTGTGTGTGTCCCTGCCCTTGGGAGATGGCCCTTGCTCTGTTGTGTGTCTGCCCTTGGGACTCTCCCTGCTCCTTGGAGGTGCCATTGTCTTTTGACTGTCCTTGTCCCTGCCCTTGGGAGATGGCCCTTCCTCTGTTGTGTGCCTGCTCTTGGGACTCTCCCTGCTCTTTGGAGGTGCCTTTGTCTTTTGACTGTCCTTATCCCTGCCCTTGGGAGTGGCCCCTTCCTTAGTATTGTCCTTGTCCTTGGGACTCTCCCTGCTCTTTGGAGGTGCCTTTGTCTTTTGACTGTCCTTGTCCCTGTCCTTGGGAGTGGCCCCTTCCTTAGTATTGTCCTTGTCCTTGGGAGTGTCCCTGCTCCTTTGAGGTGCCTTTGTCCTGTGACTGTCCTTGTCCAAGGGAGTGTCCATGGACTTGGGAGTATCCCTTGCCTTGGGAGTACCTTTTGTGTGGAATGCCTGTGTAGCATGTGAAGGCATGTCCCCCAACACCACTTGTGGATCCTGTGTGTGTACTCCAGTGTATCTGACGTTGTCTTTGTGAACAGATTTTGCTGACCTAGGGGATGGTGTCTGTGCCCTCCGTGCCCTGACGTGCTGTCTGACGCTGCTTCTAGTGCAATAACCTGTATTAGAGTCCTGGTCAGAATATTCACTCCCCCCCAAGACATCCAGTGGTGTAGATGGGGAAACAGAAGTAGCACCCTGTCCATGCGACTGTACAATGGCAGACGACACACTGCTTGCCAATGACTGAACTGTCCTGTGTGGACCAGCAAGATCGCCATGCATCCCTTCCATGAATGCCACCACCTGCCCCAACTTCCTATCATGGTCTTGGAATGCATTTGTCCTATTGGTCTGCCCCACACACAGCTGTCGCAGCAGATCAACAGCCTCAGCACAAAGTGCATTTTGGGTCACCGTGGCAGGGGCAGCGGTGCCTGCACCGAACGCCACTCTGCTCCCCCTATTCCTGCGTGCACGAACAGTACATGGTGCAGTTAGCGGCAGTGTGGGCCCTGTGTGCTGTGTCCCGACCGAAGGTGTTGATTGCCCACTCCCAGTCTGTGACAACAGTGCTGGCTCACCAACACTCTCGGTAGAAGAGGACGATGGTGTCTCCACATGCGAGTCCTCAGGAACGGTCCTGTCCCCCCTATCCGGCGCTGCCCTCCTCTGTGTCAGTCTGCGTGTGCGCGAAGTCTGATCCGGATGCATTGCCTCCACTCATCTCCTCCGTCTGTGGCTGAGTGCCCTCTGCCAAAGCTGAAATGCACAGAAAAGAGGTGTAAGTCATGGGCACTTTCACGTACAGAAGGACAAGGAATCCCTAATTCCATTGCTGACAAAGTTCTTCTAGCCCCCATCTTGCACATGGCCCACCTCTACCAGTCATCCTCACATGACATAAGCGTTGGTGGCCGCGACACATGTACAGCATGCGGACAGGGCAGGAGCAGGTACATCTGCACACATGTCTTGCCATGGGGCCACGGACCACTACGGCATGTGCTTCAAAACTCAACTACTAAGCAAGTGGCGTGTCAACATGCCGGACCTGGATGTCAAATTACACTCACCCAATGGCACCAACATGGCATCGCAGCGATACATACGCACCACCGAAGTCACTACTGTGTCTGGGCACCAATACATGCATTGCACTCCCAAGTAACATACACATACAGTCTGCTCACCGCTAGTTTGCAGTTGATCCACACTCAGCCGTTCGGACAGGTCAGGATGTGTCACTGCAATGATACGGTGCATGAGAGGGGTCATGGAGCGTCGGGCCAGACGTGGCGTCCTTGGAATCATCCCCAGTGTCACTTCCACTACATTTTTGCTCAGCCTGGAAATGTCATCCCAGCGTGTGTGGCAGTGTGTATGTCGTCTATTGCATACCCCCAATGCCCGTACATCACGTGCTATGCTCCTCCACACGTCCTTGCGAAGGTGCACCTTGACCTACCATGATGGGAGACAAAAGGGTGCAAGTCAGTGGACAGTTTGCCTGTCACACAGATAGGGGCTACACGTATCTGTCAGCAGCCATGCACATTCTGACAAATATGTCGGGCCCACAGTACACAGCTAAGATTGCAGAAGCCAGGAGTCATTGACCACCTCATGCACACCAACATGTCCCACACTGCACTTACCACCTGTCCGGGTGCGCCGTAGAGCCGTCCAAATTTGCGGAGCACACCGTCCACGAGGACATCAAGCTCCGCGGCGGTGAAGGGACGAGACCGGATCTCTTTGACTCTCGACATGGCAAGATCACGGAGTATGGCACTAGAGCAGCAGTCGATGGTCAGCTCAGCAGCAGCAGGTCGAGGTGATGGTCACAGGCAGCAGTCGGTGGTCAGCTCAGCAGCAGCAGGTCGAGGTGATGGTCACAGGCAGCAGTCGGTGGTCAGCTCAGCAGCAGCAGGTCGAGGTGATGGTCACAGGCAGCAGTCGGTGGTCAGCTCAGCAGCAGCAGGTCGAGGTGATGGTCACAGGCAGCAGTCGGTGGTCAGCTCAGCAGCAGCAGGTCGAGGTGATGGTCACAGGCCGCAGTCGGTGGTCAGCTCAGCAGCAGCAGGTCGAGGTGATGGTCACAGGCAGCAGTCGGTGGTCAGCTCAGCAGCAGCAGGTCGAGGTGATGGTCACAGGCAGCAGTCGGTGGTCAGCTCAGCAGCAGCAGTTGAGGTGAACAGCCAGCACTGGTTCCCAGGGTAGGATGTGTGCTTTTTGACATCACACATATATAGGGCCCTGAGCACATGTCAGTGGTATACGTCGCCAGCAATTGGTCAGCCCTGGATGCGTGTTTGTAAAAGGGCCAATGACTGGCCCTGGTGTTGCGGTGCACTGCTTCCGCTACTTTCGATTGGCCATATGCGGCCAGCGTTCCCTCTTCCCATTGGCTGCATGTGCACGGACCGTCACGGTCACACATCGGCAACCGCATGTGCAAGCTTCCGGGACGGATGCTTCTTTTCCAACAATGTTCTATCACTGGCGCCACCATGGCGGTGCACGTATTCGGCGGGGGAGGTGCAGGCCAACACACCCTTTAGATGTAGTCAATGGACATGGCAGTTCATGACCCCCCTTACAGTCACATTGCATCATCCACCGTACACCGGCCGGACCAGCCCGGGCCAGGACCGCCGTGCCGGCCATGTCCACAACCGCCGTGCCAGGCCCAGCCTAGGACCGCCGTGTCGGCCATGTCCACAACCGCCGTGCCAGGCCCGGCCTAGGACCGCCGTGCCGGCCATGTCCACAACCGCCGTGCCAGGCCCGGCCTAGGACCGCCGTGCTGGCCTTGTCCACAACCGCCGTGCCAGGCCCGGCCTAGGACCGCCGTGCCGGCCATGTCCACAACTGCCGTGCCAGGCCCGGCCTAGGACCGCCGTGCCGGCCATGTCCACAACCGCTGTGCCAGGCCCGGCCTAGGACCGCCTTGCCGGCCATGTCAGCCACCGCCGTGCCAGGTGAGTGAACACCCGTCGGTGGCTGACATGGCCGGCACGGCGGTCCTAGGCCGGGCCTGGCACGGCGGTTGTGGACATGGCCGGCACGGTGGTATATCTTTTATCCGCCCCGTCAGGTGTCATGGCATATATTTATAGGGTAGTCAAGAAGCGTGTGGTATGCCCGCCTCACCCGAGGCTACCTCTGGTCCAGGTAGAAGTGTCCAGGAATAACAGGGAGGGAAAATTATTATAAAAGGCAGTGTGTTTCCCAAATTTTTTTTCATGAAAAAGGTTGACACTGTCGGTTAAAAATTATCGATATATATGTAATCGAGTAACTAGATTACCATATATCTATGTATATATGGATGCGTCAACATGTTTCAGCTCTTTGGGCCCAGCCGGGTCTGTAGAGCTTTCGTCAGGACAAAAAAACACAAAAAACATAAAATGAGGTACTCACACAAGTCGTGTAGGTTCCTTTCGCTATTTTTAGCGTTTCTTATTAAGTCACCTTAATAGGTTCTTTCGAGAACTTCAACAGGGGTTTGGAAGTCGCTAGACGTGGTCTTTGCCCCGCGGACCGCGTTTAGGTCCCTGTGCTGACTCTGCCCCTGGTTACCTCCCGTGATAGGGAAACTTCACATGTCATGCACTATTCCATGTGTGTCCATACTATGCCCATCGGTGTGCACACAATGTGCAACACATGTGCATGTCGACGTGTTGACGTCGGGTGTGACCCTACAGACGTTTTTACTTCTTCACATCTACACAGTACATCACGGCTGTATCGCCACATTCTGAATCTGTTGTCAGTGTGTGGTTCATGTGAGGTCAGTACAATGGTGGGGGTACACATGCATTCAGTGTATGTGTGTTGCCTGTTGTGTCACCATGCATGTAATGTCCGTATGCCCACCATTATTGGTGTTGGCATTGCTGCATGATG
The DNA here is from genome assembly GCF_964261635.1 of Lissotriton helveticus. Taxonomy (NCBI): domain Eukaryota; kingdom Metazoa; phylum Chordata; class Amphibia; order Caudata; family Salamandridae; genus Lissotriton; species Lissotriton helveticus. The sequence continues at coordinate 761,871,865 of NC_136057.1, read as the reverse complement.
ACATGGTGTGTGCGTATCATTATCGTTTGTGTGCATGCACTTGCATGTGTGTCTGTGATGTGGCTTCTACACATTAGGGTCATGACACACGTCTTGTCAGTAATGTTGACATGTGACTAAGTTGCGTTGTACGTGTTGACACACTTCCTGTTGCTAGTGGCTGCACATTGTTAATGGGGCACTCCGTATTGTAGTTACTATCAGAGATGTCACACATATGACCATTGTCCACAACATTTATCTTCTTGCTAATGTTGGCTTACATGTGATGGAGTTGCACACCTATGCGTTGTTTGTAAGTTGACTCAAGTTACATCTCTCTCCCACACAGGAGGGCTCCAAATGTACATCGGCCATACACTGTGCTGGAGGATATGGTTGACGAGGAGGTGATCAGGAAATTCCGGCTAGATCGACGTAGATTGATGGAGCTTGTTGCCCAATTGTCTCCTCATCTGCAGCCACGAAGGACGTATCCTGGTTCCATTACACCCACAGCAAAGGTGATGGCGGCACTACACTTTTTTGCTACTGGCACCTTTCAGTACACAGTTGGACATGCCGGGGGGATGTCACAGTCCATGTTCAGCATGGTACTTCGGGATGTTCTAAAAGCTATGATGCTGTACAAGGATGACTACATCCATTTCCCAAGGCCGGCAGAGTTGGCAGCAGTCAAAGCAGACTTCTATGCACTGGGCCAGATACCACACGTAGTGGGTTCCATTGATGGCACACATATCGATCTCATTCCACCACGGGCATGTGAGCAGGTTTATAGGAATCGGAAGCACTTCCATTCGCTGAACGTGCATGTGGTGTGCCTGGCTGACAACATCATCTCCCATGTGTGTGCAAGATTTCCAGGCTCCGCACATGACGCCCACATCATGCGGAGCAGCATTGTCCAGCAACTGATGGCAAATCTGCGTCCCGGTCATGCGTGGCTTGTTGGTGAGTATGCTGTGGGGACTTTTGTGATTTCTGTGTGGCATGGGGTACCCACCAATTCTGGTTGTGATATTTGTGTCTGTCATCCCCCTACATAGGCGACTCAGCGTACCCAAACCGGCCCTGGCTCCTGAGTCCCATACGTAATCCTACTACAGTGGGTGAAATGTGCTACAATGATGCACATGGAAGGACATGTAGAGTGGTGGAACGTACTTTTGGACTGCTAAAGTCTAGGTTTCGGTGCCTGGATAAGACCGGAGGGGCCCTGCCTTACTCACCAGGCAAAGTATGCAGGGTCGTGATTGCCTGCTGCATGCTCCACAACCTGGCCGTGCGCAATGACATTGAACTGCTCTTGGACCCTGAAGACCAACAAGTTCCTCGGCCTCCCATCCCACCCATGTCGACTGATGAGGATAGTGGTGAGGAGGAAGGTGTGGACCAGAGGCGCCAGCTCATTGATCGCTACTTCCCTTGAATGTGAGTAACTACCTCTTGTGCCGGTTGACAATGCCTTATGTATGTTTACTGGTGTTGTGTGGATGTGGTGTGCATCAGCTGGGTGTTCTGCTATGTGACGGTTGCATAGGTGTGTGTTCATTTATTTGGACATGCAAGTCTCCATGATGTGTGTCCTCTCATCCAATGATTTTGTGTTGAGTGTGGTTTGTGGAATGTTGCTGTGCTGTGTGTTGTGATGGGTGTGAATATGTCTCCTGACGTGTGTTTGCTGTCTCTGAATTTCCCTAGGTCACTCGTGCAGCGGCATGATTATGTACGACTTGGATCCCTGCACCTGGTTACGCCTGTTTCTGAGGCAATCATGTGATTAAACATGGAGGCAACACATCATTGAGTGTGTAAGTGGCATTTATTTACAGGTTGTGCATTGGTGCTGGTGAATATTTACAAGTAAGTGTGGGGTGGGGGAGTGTGAGTTGAAGGTAATGGCAGATGAAATGTCCGTGCTGACACCACATTGGGTGATGTCAGGCTAGTCCAGCAGACCTGTGCCAATGATTGGCTATGTGGGACAGGATAGTTGGCAGGGTGAATGGCTGGCTCAGGCAGTGTCAGAGTCATTGTCGGCCCCTCTTGGTGCATGTGGATGGAGCACCCCCACTGCTCTCACCCACTTCCAGCCTCGGACGGCCCCTCCGTCTTTGAGGTGGAACGGAGTCAGCTGGGGGGGCAGGTTGCTGAGGGGCCACATCCTTTGCCAGGGGCACAGGTGGCGGTGGCGGTGACGGTGGTGTTGCTGGCCGTGGCGTCTGGCTACTTGATTGAGGGGGGGTGGGGTTGTTGCGGGCTATCCATTCCCTCCACATTGTTGTCTGCTGGCCCATGATGTCCACTATCTGGCCAAGGCGGCCCGCAATGTCCCGCAACATGTTAGTGTTGTCCACCGAGTCCTGGTGGGCACGATCTGCCTGTTCCTGGCTACGGTCGTAGGAAGCCTGGCACCTGGCTAGGGCTTCAAGTGACTCTGCCACAAGATGGGGTGGGTGGCCTTCCTCAGCGCGACGGAGTGTGTATCTCCTGATTGGCTGATGTGGCCTCGCCTCTCTCCTTTCTGGCCCACTCTCCCTGCTTGGGTGGGAGGCCGATGGCCCTGCGTCGTGCCGTGGGTTAGGCAGGGTGGCACAGGCAGGAGTGGTGGTACTGGTGGTGGTGGTGAGTCTGCAGCTCACTGTGGCCGGTGTTGCTGGAGTTACACAGGCGACGGTTGTCGGGGCCGGGATTTCCTGTGAGCCAGATGGCCCTGGCAGTCTGCTTGGGCCCGCACCATCCTCCGCACCGGAGCTGGCTGTGGCATCATCCCCAGAGAGTCCGGTATGGGTGTGAGGCGAGACTTGCGGCCGGTTGCTGGTTTCACGAGTCAGATTACGATCACCTGAGGGACAAGATTGTGCTGATCAGTACTGTGGACATTACATGTTCATATCAATTTGATTACATTTCAGTGTCCTGTCGTACACACCCCACACCCACCACCGCCCTCCCTGTGGACATGGGGGCCTGTTGGGAGTTGTAGTGGTGACCTCTCACACACCCCACCCACCGCCACCCTCCCTGTGGACATGGGGGCCTGTTGGGAGTTGTAGCGCTGGTCTCTCACACACCCCACCCACCTCTCGCACACACCCCACACCCACCACCGCCCTCCCTGTGGACATGGGGGCCTGTTGGGAGTTGTAGTGGTGACCTCTCACACACCCCACCCACCACCACCCTCCCTGTGGACATGGGGGCCTGTTGGGAGTTGTAGTGCTGGTCTCTCACACAACCCACCCACCTCTCGCACACACCCCACACCCACCACTGCCCTCCCTGTGGACATGGGGGCCTGTTGGGAGTTGTAGTGGTGACCTCTCACACACCCCACCCACCGCCACCCTCCCTGTGGACATGGGGGCCTGTTGGGAGTTGTAGTGGTGACCTCTCACACACCCCACCCACCGCCACCCTCCCTGTGGACATGGGGGCCTGTTGGGAGTTGTAGTGCTGGTCTCTCACACACCCCACCCACCTCTCGCACTCACCCCACACCCACCACCGCCCTCCCTGTGGACATGGGGGCCTGTTGGGAGTTGTAGTGGTGACCTCTCACACACCCCACCCACCACCACCCTCCCTGTGGACATGGGGGCCTGTTGGGAGTTGTAGTGCTGGTCTCTCACACACCCCACCCACCTCTCGCACTCACCCCACACCCACCACCGCCCTCCCTGTGGACATGGGGGCCTGTTGGGAGTTGTAGTGGTGACCTCTCACACACCCCACCCACCACCACCCTCCCTGTGGACATGGGGGCCTGTTGGGAGTTGTAGTGCTGGTCTCTCACACACCCCACCCACCTCTCGCACACACCCCACACCCACCACCGCCCTCCCTGTGGACATGGGGGCCTGTTGGGAGTTGTAGTGGTGACCTCTCACACACCCCACACACCACCACCGCCCTCCCTGTGGACATGGGGGCCTGTTGGTAGCCTTTTACATTTTGGTGAGTATGTTGTCCACGTGCATGGGTTGGGGCCTGGGAGATGTGTCTTCTCAGTTGTGTGAGGCTGACCATGTCGTTCTGATCGTGGTGCTTGGTTAGTACTTACCAGCCTCTTCTCCTTCCTCAAGTCCTTCCAGGCTCTCTGGGTGCAGTATGCCCAGCACCTTTTCCTCCCAATCTGTGTAGGGTATGGGCTCCGGGGGTGTGCCGCCGCCAGTGTGATTAGCTCTCACATGTTTTTGGGCACGGATGCCTTTCACCTGGGATTTCAGGTCATGCCACCGCCTCTGTATCTCGTGCTTTGTCCTTGGCACGGTCCCTGGTGCATTCACCCGACTGACGATCCTGTCCCACATGTGATTTTTTTGCGCCACGGTGGTCTGCTGGACTTGTGCCCCGAATATGTGAGGCTCAACACGGATAATTTCATCTACCATTACCTTCAACTCGGTCTCCGTGAATTTAGTTTTTTTTTTGGGTGCCATGGTGTGTGGTGCTCAGGGTGTGGGTTGAGTGAGTTGGGGGGTGCAGGTGTGTGTTGTGTGGTGTGTAGGAATGGTGTGGTGGGTGTTTGTGTGGTGGGTGTAGTAGGGTGGTGGATGTGTGTCTTCAATTGGTGTATGCTGTCGCTCGTATTGGGCCTCTTGCTAGCAGCTATGCTGTGATGCAAAGGATTGTGGTAGTGGGTGTGAGTCATTTTATAGTCGTGTCTCAATGGTTGTTGGCAGTCAGGTGGTAGGTGGGTGTGTTGACTAGTGTGCATTATTGGGTACTTGGGGGGGTGTAATTGTGGCTTGTGATTGGTGTTGGTGTTTCAGGTGGGGGGTAGTCCTTTTTCGCGTGTTTGCAATTTACTTCCATCACACTTTTTGACATTGGTTTGACGGTAGGGATGTTGTTCGTGTTGGGCTTCCGCTGTGATGCACTGTTTTTCGTTGCAATCTTTCCGCTGCAGACGTGGATGGCGGTGCGTACCGAGGTACAGGCAGCGTTATCCTAATCGCGGACACGGAGCCTTCGCAGGTATGGCGGTGGAGGTGGCTGTTCCCGCGTTCATGTGCGTCCACGGCGGACGGGGTTTCGTCGGTTCCGTCCGCTTGCGGCGGGCTCTGGTGTACTCCGTCCGCCGCGGACGGACTTTGGTGTTCTCCGTCCACCGCGAGCGGGGGTTCGTCCCAGTATAATCCTAACCGCTACGGCGTTTTTTCCGCGGAGCGGTCCGGAGTATCTTGCCCGCTTCCTTGGCGGACGGGACACGTTTCCGTCCGCGATCCTAATCGACCCCAAAATATGGCAAATATCTAGCATATGTAATCCGTGGGTATAGCAGGATTTGTGCAGCTCCATCAAGGTGCCGCTGCATCTTCACTAACTGGATTCACACTTCGGTTATGGACAGATACTTTTGCACAGCCTCCTAAGGTAACTCTTACTGGGATTCGGGAACATTGATTTATCTATTACCTCTATGGTTCCCACCGAACTAACGGGCATTTGGTGACCTCTTTGCCCCTCTAGGACTCAGAGGTTTCAAGGAATCCATTGCCCATGACTCACCAAAGCGATCACAGATTCTTTGGTGCTAAGGATTTTAAGCACAGGTCTGACGGATGCGACTGCACCGTCACTGAAAGTTAATCGCTTGTCATTAGGAGTCACTGCTTATCCAACACTGGCTTGACCACATCATATTATTTGCGGGTATGTACTGTTGTCCTCTACAGCTTACAGAAGCCTCAGCCAACCCGCTTCCAAATAATTTATCGAGAGATCACCCAGGTAACCTCTACCCTACATGTTTCCATGATATACATGGGTACAATCATTCTTTGACATGTCGTGGACCCTCCTAGAATTACAGAGGTCTTTAGACTAAGTTCTCTTTCACTTTCCCTTACCCTCCCCCCACCTCCCCACCACCCCCAACACCCCCCATAATTCCACCTACCTTCACTGAACCCTGACAGATCAACTCTGTGGGCTCTCTCTCACTTATCAGACACACCGTTCGTGGGTGGATTGCAGCACCTTAATTACCTTCTCATTAAAATACAGGCCCTCCGCCAAAACATAACCAGACCTGTAGAAGACCCTCAGAGATGTTTTCCAATAACACTCCTTCACATAGGGTCAAAACGTTAATGAATTGAACAAGACATCCAGCACCACCATTTCACTTATTGATGCCTAAGGATGAGGCTATATGTGCTAAATAATGGGTCGAGTTATTGGGGATGCATATTGAAAAATGTTCCCCCCTTTTTGCTTCCCACTATGTACTGTGAATGATGAATGTTGTCTCTTGTTTATTACACAACAGATGCTTATGTATATAAATGTTTTAATATGTTTTTCCACTTGTATGCATTTGTATGTATAATATGAGATACGATAAAAGACGAATAATATATTGTTCACCCTTTGGAGTATTTATGTCAGTCTCCTTTTTGTTCGTTTATCTGTATGGTTTAGGCACCAATTACAATTTATTGTTTCGTTCCTACTGATCAGAATAAATACAAACACTAAATAAATGTAGTTCTTACAGGACAGAACCAATTATTATATACTGATCGAATAACCTACGTTCTGTGTGATACTGGGTTACCCCATTAATTTTTAATGGCTCCATCCCCTTGATGGCAAGGTTAATAGTGGGTGTGCGGTAGAAATGATGCCATGTGTTATTAACTTTTCGGCTGTTTAATGAATTATAGTATGTTAAGCTCATTGCAGGATTCACAGGTTTCATGCATATTGAATAAGGGGAGGGCAAATAAAAGAGGGTGGGCAAAAACATTGAATTGCTAATAAATCTTAGCATGTCTAGCTTGTTCTTAGTATTTTGTTTTTCAGGCAACTCCAGCAGGGTGGCAAAGGTAAAGGAATAGAGATTAAAAAGGACATTAATTTGCCAATAAATGTTGTACTATTTAAGGCTTCTAAATGAAATTTTGCAGGCTGTTAGCAAATTGGGCTCAGTTCAGAGAGGTTTCTATGAGGTCTGCCAAGGGGAGAAAAAAATTGACTTATTGATTTGCTAATAATGTTGGTGCAATTTCATAGATCTGCATGGAATTAACAGATCCTTGCCATGCTTCATTTACTTATAGTTTCAGTTTCATGTAGTTATCAAGGGAGCATGGTTAAGAGATCGAAAAACTGTCCAATAGATTAGCACCCTTTGCAAAACCAACGTGCAGCCTTCAGACATTGATTTTTTAAAGGAGCAAGAACAGGCACTTTAGTATTGGTTAGCATTGGTAAAGAGTATAGAGTGCTAATTAAAAAAATCAAATCCTGCAAAAAAAGGAGAAGTGAAGGCAAACGGTTTGGGGGTGACCCTGCAGGGAGGGCCAAGTCCAATAGGTCCCTTATCCATGAACCTTGTGCCGGGTTGGCTGACCCTAGCCAGGATTCATGGATCATGAAGGACCGCCCTGTGGGTCACAAACCCAGCACAGGGGTCCATGATCTCCGTGGCAGAATCGGCTTTTTCTTTTTTTAAATATGGGTGGTCACTTTGGGCCTCCCTGTAAGAGTCCCTAAATGTGCCCATTCACTTTATTCAGGATGCAGGGACCGGGTCTCTTCTTCCTGTAATGGCAGCTGCAGCATTTTGTCTCCAAAATGGAGCCAGTCAATTTGAGTGTTCACAGATGTCGATGTGGCTTTATAGACTTAAAATGAACAACGGCAGAAAAAGTTCCCTCTTGCAATCACATTTGAGTATTTATTTTATGCTGGGGCCCGGAAACTCTAAAAAACCTGGTTCACTAAACTCTACAGATTAATAGAGATCACTCAAATTTAACCTCTCCATTCCCAGATCTGTACACATTTAAAAGCTAATTTCTCAACATCTACTGAACAGATTTAGACCAAACCAAACAAGGTACTTCATTGAAAAAAGTTCTGTTCCTCGGAAGCTTGGTACAATTCAGTTCAGCTGTATTTTCTATACGGGTGAGCAAATAATCCAATTGAATTTCAATTGGAAAATGTCATTATTAGAACATGCCTATTTTCGGTCCCTTGTTGGCAGATATGCACAAAACTTGTCATTAATTTGTCCATCGTGGATGAACTTTTTTTTTTAAGTTGTGGGTTGATTCTTCGACTGGTGCCAAAGTTATCAACAAAACAAGCTAGTTGGGGGTCGTGGTTTCAGCACCACGCAAGATGGCCGCGGAGTGAGGTTTCTCCGCCGCGCCGGACCTTCTCTCAGCTCTTTCCGGCGTTCCCATGATGTTTCCAGCGAGAAGGTTACTAATTACCTCAGCCGGAATGTAAGCAGCGTCTTTTGCGATATTTCCGAACTCTTTCACTCCTCAAGATATAAGGTTTTTGCTGCCTGTATGCTCCGAAGTTAGACACGCCTGCCATTTTGTTCTTCAATACCGTACCTCTGCCTAGCTATCTCCTGTGACTCTTCGTGGTGCCCTCTGACATGTGGTGGCTGCGCTATTTTAACGATATGTGAGTCGCTTTTGCTGCGTTACTCCTGAGTGCCTTCGAGCATCGCCCTTCCGACTTTTGCCGACTGTGGGCTTTGAAGCTGGTTGCGCCCGCACGCGCCCGCCATTTTCTAACTCTCCTCACAGCACAAATGTTTCTCTCTCACAAGTCGCTGTTAAGATGTTGACTTACCGTCATTCCCCTCGTCCCCCTCCCTTACCGTCCCCTTGCTATTATGTCCCTCTCCTGCTCCCGTCCCAATCCTGTCCTTCATTTGCATAAGTTACGTCAAAGGCTGTTCTAGCTTTTGACAGTTGGAAGAACGGTTGACAGTTTCATCTGTCATTGATTGAGCTGGTGATCGGGCCCTCCACCCGGTGTGTCATGTAATTTACAATAAAGAGACATCTTTAAGAAGTAACGGGTGTCATCTTTACAAATTGGCGACGAGGGCGGCACGCCGGCGAACCCACCACTTGAGATACTCGTTAAGGTGCTGAGGTCTCGCGCGTGAAGAATACTAGTGAGGAAAAGGAGGAGCCTTCGTAATTCCAGCGATACTTATTTTGAGTGAGTTGATGGTGAAATCCCTTGAACATTGAGCAGTTTGAATTAAAACAGGAGAGTACAGTATCGACTTTGGGCGTTCTCGCTATTTAAAATTTGAAGAAAAGTAAGACCCAAGTGAACTGGACCGGAACCTAATTGAGCTTAATAGGGGAATTCGAGGATATGAAATTGAGTGAATAAATTGCGAAATCCCTTGAACACTAAGCTATTGGAGTAAACCTGAGAAGTACAGTATCAACTCTGGGCGTTTTCGTTATTTGCAATTTGAAGAAAAGTAAGACCCAGGTGGACTGGAACCTAATAGAGTTCAAGAGGTGAAATTGAGAATATTTGAGCGGAGCAGAGGACGAGTGTATCTGGGTCTGCATTTATAGTTGAGATGAATCGGTGATCTGTAAAAGTTTCGGATAGGTAATTCTCTTCAGATCCCTTTGAGCTTAAAGTGAGCGTTATAACGCACTGCCATCTTTTGGGCCTTGGTTAATTATTACACCTATCGTAAGTCATCTGTAATTGAGGGAGGATTTCGACGAACAAATGAGATAAGTTGGAAACGGAGATGCGAGTGTAACACGGTGTTAAGAAGAATAACAATACAAGAGAAGGAAAGTTCAAGATAATTTGGTGACTTTATATTCTGAGTTGCTAGCTGTGGGCAAGAACCGGTGTGCTGTCGTTTAGGTTGAAGTCCTGGGCGAAAAAGCAGGAAGCTAGTGGCAAATGATACATAAAACATCTTGTTTGTAAACAAAGAATAAAAAGGTAAAGATAAAATATGATAAGGCTTTAAACTCACTTCGATTTAATTGTGTGAGGAAAACTTGAAGGGAGCCTTGTGAGGAGGTGGAGAACTGCGCATCGGCGCGAGTGACGTCATCGCGTCGGGTGCCATCTTAAGTGAACTCTCGAGAAATTTAAAGACACACGCACCTAATCCAACGATAGTTGTGGAGAACATCGGGAAAGTGTCAAGGAAAATAAGAGACGACACGGAAATCGAGGTATAGTGTATGAACCTTATCGATTGAAAGGAAAGGAACACGCACAGAATCTAAAGCGGTCAGTAGGTTGACAGTGGAATCTACTGTGAAAAGAAATCTGTATCCTTTAATAAGTTAACGCCTAGAACTGGTTGGTGTGTGAATTCAAAATTGGCATCATTTGTTGCGCATATTGGAAATCCTTGTTTAGGAACATTGGAAATTTTAACTGTGAAAAACGGTGATACCGGGGCAAATAAAGGCGAATTTATAGGATTAAATGGATGTAAAAGATTTGTACAATTTACCACCACTAGAGGTGTTCATGGAGGAGGAAGGTGCAAGTAAAGTAGGGTGGTGTGAATGGAAAGAGTATTTTGAAAATTATATATCCCTTGTTGAAGAAGTGAGAAGACCATTTAGTCCTGTGGAAAAAGCGGAAATATTAATGTTTAGTTTAGGTGCAGGTGGACGTGAAATATATCATAAAATCGGAAAGGGAATCTACAAAGGAACTGACCGAAACATATTGGAAAACATCATGCATGTACTTGATGAGCGTTTTAAGCAGGTGGCTTCGGGGGAAGTACAAAAGTATGAGAAGTACATAGGTGTAAAGGTTCACAAAGGAAAAAACTTTAAGTGTGAAATCAACCCAAAGTGTGCCATCATAGTAGGAGGAATAAAAATTAAAGTCATCGCAGATTCAGGGTCACACTACACGGTTATTAGTGCGAACTTGTGGAGTAAAAAATTTGCAAAAATACATGGGTTCGATTTGAAGGTGGCCAATGTATCCTTGAAATCGTTCACAGGGGAAGACATTATGTTGGTAGGGTACAAAGTGATGGACTTATGTTACAAAGAGAGGAGCACTAGGAGTGCTATATACATTTCAGTTAACCAACTCTCCATCCTCGGGTGGAATGATCAGAGGAAATTGAGAATATCTTTTGATCAAAAATGGAATGAACACCAAAATGATCTGGCGCTTTGCAAAAGCATACAATTGACAAAGTGCGAAATGGAGAATGAAAGAACGCCACCATCTATGAGCCTAGTTTACAAGGAGGAGACTGCTAGGAGGAAGATAAGGGAAAATGAAGCAGCGGAGGACAAGGTCAATAGGAAACAAGGGGATTACTGTGTATTTAAGGATAAGTTGAGTTCAAGCAAATGTTATGAAAGAAGAGACAGTGAAGGGAATTTTGGGGAAAATGGTAATTGCGGAAAATTAGGAAAACAGAACGTTAAACAACCAAAAAATGGACAATCGGAAAGAAAACACGAGAGTACTCCTTTCAATTTCAGGGCAGTGCGGCAAAGTGCTGCATTCGCAGAACTCAAGTCAAACACAGGAGATGTGTATGGGGGTTGTCTGACTAAAGAAAGGGAAGATGGTTTGAGTTTGGAATACTTGAAGACTAGACGCAAAGCAAATTATTCTAAATGGGTAAATCGTGATATGCTGATGGATAAGAGCAGGGAAGCACAAGATCTCTTCCAATATCCTCCAAATAAAGTTGCATCAGGGAGGAGGGATGTGCTCGATGAGTACCTAAAGAAACATGCGTCATCCAGTCCAGTAGACCCAACGGAGTTTTTCCACGGAAATCATTTGAGGGAACTGGAGGAAGGACTGTTCACAGTTGAGGCTAGTACAAATGTAGCTGAATGGCATGAAGAGAAAAGTGACAGTGGCTTTGATAACGCCCAAAACCAAGGAAATGAGGCTACTAGTGGGTCAAACCCAAATACAGAAGATGACATGGAAAAGGCGACTGGTCGCATCAGAGGACATAGACGCAATGTAGTGGATACTGAACTAGCCCACATTTCAATGCTGTTCTTACCACGTGACGACCCCCAAGGTGCTCAAGGGGTGCTGGGTGTCGTTACAGGAGATGATGCGTCCCGGGAATCTAAGGTCTCAGCAACACTCACTAATGAATGTCGTTCATCCAAGTGGGAGGTTGGACCGGTCACTGCTTTGACCCTTGCAGAACGTATGAACCTTTTATTCTACAATGTCAGCAGAGATTCCAGTGCTGATAATAACTAGGAGTTATTTAGGCTCTCCTGAATGTGACTCATGAATAAAAATACACTCTATATATATACTCAGGGGCCTTACCATAGAGGGATTGAGTGGTCATTATGGGTCTATAAGATTATACTGTTGTTCCTTCTTTGTGTTCTTCTTCCCATAGGAAGGAGATGTGTTAAGATGTTGACTTACCGTCATTCCCCTCGTCCCCCTCCCTTACCGTCCCCTTGCTATTATGTCCCTCTCCTGCTCCCGTCCCAATCCTGTCCTTCATTTGCATAAGTTACGTCAAAGGCTGTTCTAGCTTTTGACAGTTGGAAGAACGGTTGACAGTTTCATCTGTCATTGATTGAGCTGGTGATCGGGCCCTCCACCCGGTGTGTCATGTAATTTACAATAAAGAGACATCTTTAAGAAGTAACGGGTGTCATCTTTACAGTCGCATTTACAGTTTGCTTTATATATGGAGTGCAGCTCATTTCCTATGATTTTTCACCCAGTTACAGCATTGGTGTGTGTAAATTGGCACTTCCACATGAGCTCTGTCATATTTTTCCATACAGGGCATGGTACTTCATGGAAAGATGCTTGCTGAATGACCCTTGTGGATATTTCTGCGGTTTACAGTTGAAATATACCACCTACTACTGACACCTAGGTGTTTTGGATCTGCCACAGTCACCTGTTTAACAGCTCGTACTTTCCAAGTCATAACATCACTTCGGATCCGACCTTGCTACATCTACCCTCATATCATTTACCACATTACTACATATTGAGGTTGTATTTTTGTTGGCTTCTCTCGCTACGGATTTGATGATGTATTTATGATAAGACATTATGGGGCAGATTTATGTTAACTGGCGCATCCCCAGGGATGCGCCAGTTAATGTGCGCCACAGTGCGCCACAGCTCCGCCACCCATGGTGCGCCGCATTTACAATGCGGCGCACCATGGGGCAAAACCGGCACAGATGCGTGACGCATCTGTGCCGTTAAGGCGGCGCATTGCTGGAGTTGCGTCGCAAGCGCGACGCAGCTCCAGCAAGGCTCGGGGGTGCCCTATCTGACCAATGCTGCATCAAGACCTACGCCTGCTTCAAGCAGGCGCAGGCTTTTGACGCAGCATTGGCCTGAAAGTGACTGAGTGAAATCTTATAGATTTCACTCAGCCACGTTTGCGAGGCGCACCTGCCCAGGAACGCCCACCCTGCACCAGAACGCCCACAAGCAGCGCAGGGCTTTACAACGTGACGCATCTGCATATAGATGCGTCACGTTGTAAATCGTTCGTAGGGATGCGCCACGTTTACGCCGCCTTGCGTGACGCAACAGCGGCGTAAACGTGGCGCAAGGGCCTCATAAATCTGCCCCTATATTTGTATGGCTTCCTGATTTTTTCTTGATGCATATATTCATCCTATGTGGTCTCATCTGCTGAATAGACTGTTTTGTTACTGACTGTCTGATTTGCTGTGCGCTATAATCACCCTACTATTGCGCAACTTACAGTGCGTTTCTTCATATGGGTAAGCTGCGCAAACCAAGGTTTGTCTTTGTCTCTTCTAAATCTCCTCAACGGTCATCCATCTCAATCTCCTCCAACGTCTCTACTTCCGTGGATAAAATGGCTAGTCTGGCTCCACATCGTGCCTCTTCATCGCTGACGTCATCAAATAAATCCTCTCCTCCCAACGTTTCTTCTAAACGTTTGAAGCAGGATCCTCCATCGCCAGATAAGCCATCCCCTCCAATTTCTATGGAGTTACTTCTAGAGGAGATTCGTGCTTTGCGCCCTTTTGTTGAAGATACTAGCAGGGACATGCAACTTTTGAAAGATAAATGGTCGTCTATGGATGCTAGAATCTCTTCTGTAGAGCAACAAATTTCAGAGGTTCAATCCAACTCTCAACGCATCTCTTCCTTGGAGAAATCGGTCCGTGCCCTACACCAACATACTGAGGATTATGAAAATAGGAACAGATGGAATAATCTTCATATTTATGGTCTTCAAGAATCTTTGGAAGGGGAGGATCCTGTCACATTCTTCACCTCCTTCATTCCCAAATTGTTAGACATGCATTCTACCACTTCTCTCAGTATCCAGAGAGCTCATAGACTTGGTCCACGTTCTTCTGATTCACCGAAGCCAAGAGGTGTCATTATTCTTTTTCTGAAATTTACGGATCTCCTCTCAGTTCTTTCTGCGGCCAGGCCTAAACATCAAATCTCTTGGATGGGTCAGAGAGTGTTCCCTTCCCAGGATGTCTCCAATGCCACAGTGTCCTGGAGAAAAGAGTTTCTGAATCTTTGTGCATCTCTACGCTCTCTGGGTGCTAGATATGGTTTGTTTCATCCCTGTATTTTCAAGGTCAATCAATCAGGTCATTTATAGAGCGCACTACTCACCCGTAGGGTCTCAAGGCGCTGGTTTGGGGGGTGGGGGGTGCCGTTACTGCTCGAACAGCCAGGTCTTGAGCTTCTTCCTGAAGGAGAGGTGGTCTTGGGTCAGGCGCAGGTCGGTTGGGAGTGAGTTCCAGGTCTTGGCGGCCAGGTATGAGAAGGACCTTCCTCCTGTTGTCGCTCTTTGGATGCGGGGGACGGCGGCGAGGGCGTGGCTGGTTGATCTGAGGAGGCGCTTGGGGGTGTAGAAGTTGATCCGGTTGTTGAGGTAGCTCGGGCCTTGGTTGTGTAGGGCTTTGTGTGCATGGGTGAGGAGACGGAAGGTGATTCTCTTGTTGACCGGGAGCCAATGCAGATCTCTCAGGTGTCCGGAGATGTGGCTGCGTCGGGGGATGTCGAGGATGAGTCTGGCCGAGGCGTTCTGGATCCGCTGGAGTCTCTTCTGGAGCTTGGCAGTGGTTCCGGCGTAGAGGGCGTTGCCGTAGTCCAGTCGGCTGGTGACGAGGGCCTGGGTGACCGTCTTCCTCGTCTCGGTGGGGATCCACCGAAAGATCTTGCGTAGCATGCGCAGGATGTTGAAGCAAGACGAGGAGACGGCGTTGACTTGTCTGGTCATGGAGAGGGAGGAGTCCAGGATGAAGCCCAGGTTGCGTGCGTGGTCCGTCGGTTTGGGTGCGGTGCCCAGGGCGGGGGGCCACCAGGAGTCGTCCCAGGCGGAGGGTGCGGAGCCCAGGATGAGGACCTCCGTCTTGTCCGAGTTCAGTTTCAGGCGGCTGGTCGTCATCCATTCGGCTACCTCTCTCATCCCTTCATGCAGGTTGGCTCTGGCGGTGGCGGGGTCGTTGGTCAGGGAGAGGATCAGCTGGGTGTCGTCGGCGTAGGAGATTATGTTGAGGTTGTGTTGGCGTGCGATGGCCGCGAGGGGGCTCATGTAGACGTTGAAGAGGGTGGGGCTCAGTGAGGATCCTTGAGGGACGCCGCAGATGACTTTGGTGGCCTCTGACTTGTACGGTGGTAGGCGGACTCTTTGTGTTCTTCCGGCGAGAAAGGAGACGATCCATTCCAGTGCCTTGTCCTGGATTCCAATGTTGCCGAGGCGCTGTATTAGAGTGCGGTGGCAGACAGTGTCGAAAGCCGCGGAGAGGTCCAGGAGGATGAGGGCCGCTGTCTCTCCGTTGTCCATCAGAGTTCGTATGTCATCGGTGGCAGCGATGAGGGCGGTCTCGGTGCTGTGGTTCGCTCGGAAGCCAGACTGTGAGGGGTCGAGGGCTCCGTTCGTCTCGAGGAAGGCGGCCAGCTGTTTGTTGACGGTCTTCTCGATGACTTTGGCCGGGAACGGGAGGAGCGAGATGGGACGGTAGTTCTTGAGGTCGGTGGGGTCTGCTGTGGGTTTCTTGAGAAGAGCGCTGAGTTCGGCGTGCTTCCAACTCTCAGGGAAGGTGGCGGTGTCGAAGGAGGTGTTGATGATGTCCCGCAGGTGGGGTGCGATGACAGCGTCGGCCTTGTTGAAGACGTGGTGGGGGCAGGGGTCAGTCGGAGATCCGGAGTGGATGGAGTTCATGGTGCGGATGGTGTCTTCGGTGCTGATCGGAGTCCAGGTGCGGAGGGTGGAGGTGGGTGGCGTGGTTGCGGTTGTGGCTTGCGTTGGTTGTTTGCTGAAGCTGTTGTGTATGTCCGAGATCTTGTTGTGGAAGTAGGATGCGAGGGAGTTGCAGAGGTCCTGCGACGGGGTGATGTCATTGTTTCCGGCGTTGGGGTTGGAGAGCTCTTTCACGATGTTGAAGAGTTCCTTGCTGTCGTGTGCGTTGTTGTCCAGCCGGTCCTTGTATGTATTTTTCTTGGTGGCGCGGATCAGTTGGTGGTGTTTCCGGGTGGCGAGCTTGAGGGTGGTCATGTTGTCCGTCGTTGGTTTCCTTCTCCAGACTTTCTCGAGGGCTCAACAGTTCTTCTTGGAGCTCTTGAGTTCGTCGGTGAACCATGGTGTTTTTCTGCTGCAGGGTCTGCTGGTCGGGGTTCTCAGAGGGGCGAGTTCGTCCGCGCTGTTGTTGATCCACTTCGTGAGGTTGTCGGCGGCCTGGCTGGGGTTCGCTGAGCTGGCGGGGGGTGCTGGCTCAAGGAAGCGGTGAGCTGGTCGGCTGTGATCTTGTTCCAGCTTCTTCGGGCAACCTGTTGCTGGTGGTGGTGGGTCGTCGTTCTTTTGAAGGTGAAGTGGACGCAGCTGTGGTCCGTCCAGTGGAGTCCTGTTGTGTGGCTGAAGGTGACGTCTTTGCTGGATGAGAAGACAGCGTCGAGTGTGTGTCCGGCGAGGTGGGTGGGGGGGGTCACCAGTTGCTTGAGTCCGAGGTTGGCGAGGTTGTCGAGCAGGCTGATGGTGTTGCGGTCGCTGTTGTTCTCCAGGTGGAAGTTGAGGTCCCCCAGGAGGATGTAGTCGGCGGAGGGGAGGGCATGCGGGCTGACGAAGTCGGCGATGTCCTCGCTGAATCGTGTGCGTGGGCCCGGGGGTCGGTAGATCAGGGTGCCTCTGAGGGTGGTCTTCGGGTTGGTGTGGATCTGGAAGTGCAGGTGTTCAGCGGTGGTTAGGGTGTCGTCGGTGTTGGTCGTGATGCGGATGGTGTCTCTGTGGATGATGGCGATGCCTCCTCCCGTCTGGTTGGCGGTGCGGTCCCTCCGGATGATCTTGTAGCCCTCCGGGATGGCGATGGCGATGTCTGGGGCTGAGGAGGCGTTCATCCAGGTCTCGGTGAGGAAGGCAACGTCAGGGGCGGTGGTGTCGAGGAGGTTCCAGAGTTCTACGGCGTGTCTGTGGATGGAGCGGGTGTTGAGCAGGATGCACTTGAGGTGGTTGCTGCTGATGGTCAGCTTGGCGAGTGCAGGTGCAGGGTGAGTCCGGATGCAGGTGAATTTGCAGGCGTGGCAGCTGAAGGGTCCGTGGGTGTGCCTCGGGGCGGCTCGATGACATCTTGGGGTGCGGCCGGTGTTGAGTGCGATGAGATCGGCGGGGTTGTAGGTTCGTCGGGTCGGCTTCCGTCGGTGGGGGCCAGGGGTCCTGGCGCTGGTCGCGGTCTGGTCGCGGACGGGCGCAGACGGGCTTACCTTTGGCGCGCCTTCGGCGCACAATCGGCACGCCCGCTGCGCGTCAACGCTGCGCGTTTGCACGGTCGCCATTTAAGGCGAAGTGCGCGGGTGGGCGGAGCAGCTGGGAGGCGGGAGCGGGGAGGGAACAGAAGAAAAAAGGGGCGTGGTCGGCGGTGGTGGCGGGAAGCGGGGGGCGGCGAGGGAGGCGGGAAACACGAAGGAGGGCGGGCGGCGACTACGAGGAAACCAGGCACAGAGGGGAGTCAAAGAACACGCTAATACGGGCAAAACTGTGAGAAGCAAGCACAAATGTTGAGAAGGACACTTAGTATGGGCAAAAACAACGAGGGAAAAAAACAAGCACAAATGCTGGAAAAAACACTTTGAGATGGGCAAAAACAACGAGGGGAAAAAAACAAGCACAAATGCTGGAAAAAACACTTTGAAATGTGCAAAACAACGAGGGAGAAAAAAACAAGCACAAATGATTTGCAAACAGGACAGAGCAACGGCAGCAGGGTCGGCCGGCAGCGCGGCTGGCAGCGAGGCAAGGGCACAGCAGGGAGGCGCACGCAGCAGCTGGTGGCCGTGCGGCGCGGGGGTGTCCCACAAGTGGGTCACACTCACCTGTGTCGCACGGTCGCCTTTTAAGGCCAAGTGCGCGGGTGGGCGGAGCAGCTGGGAGGCGGGAGCGGGGAGGGAACAGAAGAAAAAAGGGGCGTGGTCGGCGGTGGTGGCGGGAAGCGGGGGGCGGCGAGGGAGGCGGGAAACACGAAGGAGGGCGGGCGGCGACTACGAGGAAACCAGGCACAGAGGGGAGTCAAAGAACACGCTAATACGGGCAAAACTGTGAGAAGCAAGCACAAATGTTGAGAAGGACACTTAGTATGGGCAAAAACAACGAGGGAAAAAAACAAGCACAAATGCTGGAAAAAACACTTTGAGATGGGCAAAAACAACGAGGGAAAAAAAACAAGCACAAATGCTGGAAAAAACACTTTGAAATGTGCAAAACAACGAGGGAGAAAAAAACAAGCACAAATGATTTGCAAACAGGACAGAGCAACGGCAGCAGGGTCGGCCGGCAGCGCGGCTGGCAG
The DNA here is from genome assembly GCF_964261635.1 of Lissotriton helveticus. Classification (NCBI taxonomy): domain Eukaryota; kingdom Metazoa; phylum Chordata; class Amphibia; order Caudata; family Salamandridae; genus Lissotriton; species Lissotriton helveticus. The sequence goes on along the minus strand of NC_136057.1, from coordinate 761,853,272 downwards.
CGAGGCAAGGGCACAGCAGGGGGGCGCACGCAGCAGCTGGTGGCCGTGCGGCGCGGGGGTGTCCCACAAGTGGGTCACACTCACCTGTGTCGCACGGTCGCCTTTTAAGGCCAAGTGCGCGGGTGGGCGGAGCAGCTGGGAGGCGGGAGCGGGGAGGGAACAGAAGAAAAAAGGGGCGTGGTCGGCGGTGGTGGCGGGAAGCGGGGGGCGGCGAGGGAGGCGGGAAACACGAAGGAGGGCGGGCGGCGACTACGAGGAAACCAGGCACAGAGGGGAGTCAAAGAACACGCTAATACGGGCAAAACTGTGAGAAGCAAGCACAAATGTTGAGAAGGACACTTAGTATGGGCAAAAACAACGAGGGAAAAAAACAAGCACAAATGCTGGAAAAAACACTTTGAGATGGGCAAAAACAACGAGGGAAAAAAAACAAGCACAAATGCTGGAAAAAACACTTTGAAATGTGCAAAACAACGAGGGAGAAAAAAACAAGCACAAATGATTTGCAAACAGGACAGAGCAACGGCAGCAGGGTCGGCCGGCAGCGCGGCTGGCAGCGAGGCAAGGGCACAGCAGGGGGGCGCACGCAGCAGCTGGTGGCCGTGCGGCGCGGGGGTGTCCCACAAGTGGGTCACACTCACCTGTGTCGCACGGTCGCCTTTTAAGGCCAAGTGCGCGGGTGGGCGGAGCAGCTGGGAGGCGGGAGCGGGGAGGGAACAGAAGAAAAAAGGGGCGTGGTCGGCGGTGGTGGCGGGAAGCGGGGGGCGGCGAGGGAGGCGGGAAACACGAAGGAGGGCGGGCGGCGACTACGAGGAAACCAGGCACAGAGGGGAGTCAAAGAACACGCTAATACGGGCAAAACTGTGAGAAGCAAGCACAAATGTTGAGAAGGACACTTAGTATGGGCAAAAACAACGAGGGAAAAAAACAAGCACAAATGCTGGAAAAAACACTTTGAGATGGGCAAAAACAACGAGGGGAAAAAAACAAGCACAAATGCTGGAAAAAACACTTTGAAATGTGCAAAACAACGAGGGAGAAAAAAACAAGCACAAATGATTTGCAAACAGGACAGAGCAACGGCAGCAGGGTCGGCCGGCAGCGCGGCTGGCAGCGAGGCAAGGGCACAGCAGGGGTGCGCACGCAGCAGCTGGTGGCCGTGCGGCGCGGGGGTGTCCCACAAGTGGGTCACACTCACCTGTGTCGCACGGTCGCCTTTTAAGGCCAAGTGCGCGGGTGGGCGGAGCAGCTGGGAGGCGGGAGCGGGGAGGGAACAGAAGAAAAAAGGGGCGTGGTCGGCGGTGGTGGCGGGAAGCGGGGGGCGGCGAGGGAGGCGGGAAACACGAAGGAGGGCGGGCGGCGACTACGAGGAAACCAGGCACAGAGGGGAGTCAAAGAACACGCTAATACGGGCAAAACTGTGAGAAGCAAGCACAAATGTTGAGAAGGACACTTAGTATGGGCAAAAACAACGAGGGAAAAAAACAAGCACAAATGCTGGAAAAAACACTTTGAGATGGGCAAAAACAACGAGGGGAAAAAAACAAGCACAAATGCTGGAAAAAACACTTTGAAATGTGCAAAACAACGAGGGAGGAAAAAAACAAGCACAAATGATTTGCAAACAGGACAGAGCAACGGCAGCAGGGTCGGCCGGCAGCGCGGCTGGCAGCGAGGCAAGGGCACAGCAGGGGGGCGCACGCAGCAGCTGGTGGCCGTGCGGCGCGGGGGTGTCCCACAAGTGGGTCACACTCACCTGTGTCGCACGGTCGCCTTTTAAGGCCAAGTGCGCGGGTGGGCGGAGCAGCTGGGAGGCGGGAGCGGGGAGGGAACAGAAGAAAAAAGGGGCGTGGTCGGCGGTGGTGGCGGGAAGCGGGGGGCGGCGAGGGAGGCGGGAAACACGAAGGAGGGCGGGCGGCGACTACGAGGAAACCAGGCACAGAGGGGAGTCAAAGAACACGCTAATACGGGCAAAACTGTGAGAAGCAAGCACAAATGTTGAGAAGGACACTTAGTATGGGCAAAAACAACGAGGGAAAAAAACAAGCACAAATGCTGGAAAAAACACTTTGAGATGGGCAAAAACAACGAGGGAAAAAAAACAAGCACAAATGCTGGAAAAAACACTTTGAAATGTGCAAAACAACGAGGGAGAAAAAAACAAGCACAAATGATTTGCAAACAGGCCAGAGCAACGGCAGCAGGGTCGGCCGGCAGCGAGGCAAGGGCACAGCAGGGGGGCGCACGCAGCAGCTGGTGGCCGTGCGGCGCGGGGGTGTCCCACCAAAATAGAACTTGGACCTTTCAGGATCCTGGAGAACTTAAGAACTTTATCTATCTTCAGTCTGGTGGTGCCATGGATATGTCCACCTATTCAAGTGGCTGATCATCTCCTCCTTTATACTTACTTATGTTGGATTTTCTACTTGTAGATTTTTTGTTGTTGTTCTATGTTCAGTTTTTCTCTTTACATGTGTTTGGATGCATTTTCATGTTGTTAATAATCACATGAATATTTACATATGCTTATTCTACTTTTTATAGCACTTCTATTGTTATTGTTATCGTAATTTTGGATTTACCCCTCGGTTAATTCGTGCACTATGTTGCATCCCTTCCCGTTGTTATTTCGTCCTCTATTCTCATGTTTGTTCACTGAGTATTTTATAGTGTACATCCCTATTGTCATTTTCGTATTGTCATTTACCTTTTTATTTCTTTCATAGATTCATGAAGCTCTTCCCTTTGTCACACATAGCTCCTTCCCTGTAACACAGAACCCTGGTGTATTTCCTTGAGTCTACGTTGGTCAACTTGTCAATTTTTCCAATTTGTTTTTGTCCTAGTGCAGTTGGATTTCCTCCCTTTGCAAGGTTCCTCTTGTAGAGTGTCGCCACTTCCCTACCTCCCCGTGTTTGTCTTTTTCAGGTACGTTGTTTTCAGTCATCCTTTGGATATGTACTGTCTCTTCTTCTGTTTTCTTTCTTTCCTTTCCCTTCCCCTTTTTTCTTCATTCATGTCTTCTTTTTTTTGACCCCTTGCTGTTTCTTCATTTCGGCTTTAAGATGTTTTCATACCTTTTCGTAACTCTTAATGTTCTTTGGTTTCTCTTGTTTGCAAATTCAGAGTTATTTCGTGGAATTTCCCTCTCCCCTTTCCTTTCCTTTCCCTTCTTCTTTTATCTTCGGTCTTGCTTCCTTTTTTTTTTAACTTCGTGTTGTTTTCACTTATCGGCTTTATGATGTTTATAAACTTTTTCGCAAGTTTTAACCCCTTCGCTGCTAGGCCTTTTCCCCTCCTGTGCTAAGCCTTTTTTTGGCGTTTTGGAGTAGTGCGCGCTTAGGCCCTTGTAACTTTTTGACCACATAAGGTATCCACGCCAAATTTGCGTCCTTTTCTTCCAACATCATGTGGATTCTAAAGGCGCCCAGGGTTTGTGGATTCCCTTGGAGGGGTCCCAGAAATTAACCAAAATATAGTGATTTTTTTGTTTTTTGCAGACAAATGGGAAAAACGGGCTGCAAATGAAAGCCTCTGGGTTTTTCCCTGAAAATGTTATCAAAAAAGGGTTTGTGGGGCTGAAATCTCCATTTTCTCAGCTTTTAGGGAATGACAGTCTTTTGTCAGAGAACCGACATTTTTCACTCAGTTTTGGCATTTTTCTTGGACATAGCCTATTTTTGCTATTTTTAGAGCTTTCCACCTCTTTCCAGTTAATGGTAGAAATGAGTTTGAAAGCATTAATTAGAAAGCTTTACATTTTCGAAAAGTAGACAAAATTCTAAATTCAGAAAGGGGTCATTTGTCTAAATCCATGAAAGTTTCGTTATAGAAACTAACAGTTAGATATTGGAATAATTGAAAATTTGTTGAAAAAAACAGCCTTTTGTCTCACGGTTTTCACCTATAACTTTTTCTAATTTTGACAGGTCTTGGAAAGCAATATACCGTTACATCCGTTAGACCTTCCTGGTTGTGGGGATATATAGGACTTGTAGTTTCACCAAGAACCCGACGAACCCAGATCCAAAAACTGAGCAGCAACTTGCAATGGTATTTTTTCATTTACTGGGTATAGAGCACTTTGTCTTGGAAAATGTATACATGGAATAATCTGTATGAAAGACACCTATGTATTTCTGATTTGGCTACAAATTATAGAGTTCAGAAACAGTATATAATTGCACATTTTCAAAATTGGGAATACTCATACTAGCATGAGAATTATTGGTCATTTTTCAAAAAGATTTTTTTTTTACACAATGTCTTTCATTGAAAGGGAGAAATGCATGAAAGCTCAATTGGTAATAAGAGTTGATTTACAAATCTGAATTACCCCAAGTGTCCCGATAAAAACGGTACTTCACTTGTGTGGGTCGGCCTTGTGCCTGCGACAGAAAACGGCGCAAAATGCAACGTGGTCACACCTAAATTTTGCAGTTACAAATTGACCCTTTTTTGGCAAAGTGCCTACCTGTAGTTTTTGCACCCTAGCTCTGCCGGCACCTAGGGAAACCTAGCAAACCTATACATTTTTGAAAAGTAGACACCCAGGGAAATTCAGGATGGGGTGACTCGACTGCCTACCACCAGGTTTTGTTTCCCAGAATCCCTTGCAAAGCTAAGATTTTGACAAAAAAACACATTTTCCTCATATTTCTGTGGTGGAAAGTTCTGGAATCTGCGTGGATCAACAAATTTCCACCCACCCAGCGTTCCCCCAGGTCTCCCGATAAAAATGGTACCTCACTTGTGTGGGTCGGCCTTGTGCCTACGACAGGAAACGGTGCAAAATGCAACGTGGTCGCACCTCAATTTCCCAGTCAAATCTTGCGCTCTTTGGACAAAGAGACTACCTTTTGTTTTTGAGCCCTAGCTCTGCCGGCACCTAAGGAAACCTAGCAAACCTATATATTTTTGAAAAGTAGACACCCAGTGGAATTCAGGATGGGGTGACTCGACTGCCTATCACCAGGTTTTGTTATCCAGAATCCCTTGCAAAGCTAAGAATTTGACAAAAAAACACATTTTCCTCACATTTCTGTGGTGGAAAGTTCTGGAATCTGCATGGATCAACAAATTTCCACCCACCCATCGTTTCCCCAGGTCTCCCGATAAAAACAGTACCTCACTTGCGTGGGTAGGCATAGTGGCTGCGACACGAAACAGCGCAAAACGCAACATGGTCGCACCTCAATTTCCCAGTGAAATCTAGCACGTTTTGGACAAAAAGACTACCTTTTGTTTTTGCGCTGTAGCTCTGCCAGCACCTAGGGAAACCTAGCACACCTATACATTTTTGAAAACTAGACACCCAGGAGAATTCTCGATGGGGTGACTCGTCTGCCTACCCCCAGGTTTTGTTTCCCAGAACCCCTTGCAAACCTAAAAATTTGACAAAAAAAACACATTTTCCTCAAATTTCTGTGGTGGAAAGTTCTGGAATCTGCGTGGATCAACAAATTTCCACCCACCCAGCGTTTCCCCAGGTCTCCCGAAAAAAATGGTACCTCACTTGCGTGGGTAGGCATAGTGGCTGCGACATGAAACAGCGCAAAACGCAACATGGTTGCACCTCAATTTCCCAGTGAAATCTTGCACGTTTTGGACAAAAAGACTACCTTTTGTTTTTGCGCCGTAGCTATGCCAGCACCTAATGAAACCTAGCAAACCTATACATTTTTGAAAACTAGACACCCAGGGAAATTCAGGAAGGGGTGACTCGTCTGCCTAGCCCCAGGTTTTGTTACCCAGAATCCCTTGCAAACCTAAAAATTTGACAAAAAAAACACATTTTCCTCACATTTCTGTGGTGGAAAGTTCTGGAATCTGCGTGGATCAACAAATTTCCACCCACCCAGCGTTCCCCGAGGTCTCCCGAAAAAAATGGTACCTCACTTGCGTGGATAGGCATAGTGGCTGCGACATGAAACAGCGCAAAACGCAACATGGTCGCACCTCAATTTCCCAGTGAAATCTAGCATGTTTTGGACAAAAAGAGTACCTTTTGTTTTTGCACCGTAGCTCTGCCAGCACCTAGGGAAACCTAGCAAACCTATAAATTTTTGAAAACTAGATACCCAGGGGAATTCAGGATGGGGTGACTCGTCTGCCTACCCCCAGGTTTTGTTTCCCAGAATCCCTTGCAAACCTAAAAATTTGACAAAAAAAACACATTTTCCTCATATTTCTTTGGTGGAAAGCTCTGGAATCTGCGTGGATCAACAAATTTCCACCCACCCAGCGTTCCCCCAGGTCTCCCGAAAAAAATGGTACCTCACTTGCGTGGGTAGGCATAGTGGCTGCGACATGAAACAGCGCAATACGCAACATGGTCGCACCTCAATTTCCCAGTGAAATCTAGCACGTTTTGGACAAAAAGACTACCTATTGTTTTTGCGCCGTAGCTCTGCCAGCACCTAGGGAAACCTAGCAAACCTATACATTTTTGAAAACAAGACACCCAGGGGAATTCAGGATGGGGTAACTCGTCTGCCTACCCCCAGGTTTTGTTACCCAGAATCCCTTGCAAACCTAAAAATTTGACAAAAAAACACATTTTCCTCACATTTCTGTGGTGGAAAGTTCTGGAATCTGCGTGGATCAACAAATTTCTACTCACCCAGCGTTCCCCCAGGTGTCCCGAAAAAAATGGTACCTCACTTGCGTGGGTAGGCATAGTGGCTGCGACATGAAACAGCGCAATACGCAACATGGTCGCACCTCAATTTCCCAGTGAAATCTAGCACGTTTTGGACAAAAATACTACCTTTTGTTTTTGTGCCGTAGCTCTGCCAGCACCTAGGGAAACCTAGCAAACCTATACATTTTTTAAAACTAGATACCCAGGGGAATTCAGGATGGGGTGACTTGTCTGCCTACCCCCAGGTTTTGTTACCCAGAGTCCCTTGCAAACCTAAAAATTTGACAAAAAAAACACATTTTCCTCACATTTCTGTGGTGGAAAGTTCTGGAATCTGCGTGGATCAACAAATTTCCACCCACTCAGCGTTCCCCCAGGTCTCCCGAAAAAAATGGTACCTCACTTGCGTGGGTAGGCATAGTGGCTGGGACATGAAACAGCGCAAAACGCAACATGGTCGCACCTCAATTTCCCAGTGAAATCTAGCACGTTTTGGACAAAAATACTACCTTTTGTTTTTGCGCCGTAGCTCTGCCAGCACCTAGGGAAACCTAGCAAACCTATACATTTTTGAAAACTAGACACCCAGGGGAATTCAGAATGGGGTGACTCATCTGCCTACCCCCAGGATTTGTTACCCAGAGTCCCTTGCAAACCTAAAAATTTGACCAAAAAAACACATTTTCCTCACATTTCTGTGGTGGAAAGTTCTGGAATCTGCGTGGATCAACAAATTTCCACCCACCCAGCGTTCCCCTAGGTCTCCTGAAAAAAATGGTACCTCACTTGCGTGGATAGACATAGTGGCTGCAACAGGAAACGGTTCAAATTGTACGGTGGTGAATTTACAATACCCTGAAGCAATATAACTTTGATATTTGATGGGGGGGGGGCACCTGAGTTTTTGGCCCAGGGCTGGGTGGTATTCTTTGGAAAGTAGCAAACCTAAACTGTTCTGAAATCTAGACACCCGGGAGAGTCCAGGGAGGTATGGCATGCGTGGGTCCCCCAATGTTTTCCTACCCAGAACTCCTTGCAAACCTTAAAATTAGGTAAAAATAGCACTTTTCCAAACTTTTTGGCGTGGGATCGCCGTGCCGGTAAAAATGTCTTACCACCCAGCGTTTCCCTTGTTCTCCCGAGTAAAAGGATACCTCACTTGTGTGGGTGCCCCAAAGCAGAACACGCCAAAAATGAATTTAGTAGTATTTAAGTTTTACAAATTAAGCCCCCCAGCCTGAGTCACATGCCTTGGGCCCACCCACACAAGTGAGGTATCATTTTACTAAGTCTGACCTGCAAAATTATGGCCCTAGGAAGCGACCCTTGCCCAAGGGGTCGCTTCCTTTTCAACAAAAAAACATCCCTGGTTTCTAGTGGGGCATTACTGGTGCAGGATCGCGACGCTGTGCGCGATCCTGAACCAGGAATGCCCTACATTGGGACATCAGGGGAGAGGAAACAGTGTTTCCTCCCCCCTGATGCCTCAAGGCACCGAGTAATGGCCACCCCACCCCACCGGAGAGCAGGAAACAGACCTACCTGCTCGACGCGCTGGAAGCAAATGGCTTCCAGCGCGTCTGGCACTTCCTGAAGACGTCGGCGTGCGCGACAGCGCGCTGACGTCACCAGGAAGTGCGGGGGGGGGGTGGGGGGAGCAGCGCGAAGTCTTCCACTGCCACCCCCACTACTGCCACCACGATCGGAGCCCCAGGGGGGGAGCGAAAGCGCTCCCCCGAGGGCTGTACTGATGACGGAGCGGTTCCGTCATCAGCACAGCCCAACCGATGCTGATGACGGAACCGCTCCGTCATCAGCATCGAAGGGGTTAATGTTATCACATTTCTCTTGTTTGCAAATTTAGAGTTATCTCTTGGAATTTAAAAGGTTTTGTTAACCCCATTAAGCGGCAGAGAGTACTTTCTCATTTATCCTCCTATGACTCTGATATTGTTCTTCTATAGGAGACTCACCTTAATGATATTGAATCCCTTAAGTTAAAAAGGAATTGGGTAGGCACTGTCTTATTTTCTCCTTCTTCCAATAAGAAAAATGGTGTTGTTATTTTAATTCATAAGAAGTTGAAATGTAAAGTTTTATTAGAGGAAAAGGACTCTGAAGGGAGATGGATCTTGGTTAAGTTACTGATCAATTCAATTCCTCTAACTGTCTTTAATATTTATGGTCCTACTCAACCTGATTCTGATTATTCTTTTTGGCCTTTAAATGTAAATGTAAATGTGCTGGATTTGTAAAGCGCACAGCTGCCCGTGAGCGTCCCGGCGCTTGCTTAGGGAACCCGTCCTGGTATTCCCCTGTGAGAAACCCCGGCAGGGTGTCCACAAGGTGAAAGTCAGGCATCCCGCCGCGAGGGGCCGTAGTGGAGATTAAGCAAGCTATTGCCCAGAGTCGCAGAGTGTGACCCCGTGAGTTGAGTAGGCACCAGAGCGAGAATTGTCGAGTCTGTGGAATTTTTGAGCCCGAGACCCGCCGAGGCCGGGAATCGAACCCTGGTCCACGGTCGATCTCAGCTTCCGGGTCTGCCGCCTCTAACCACTGAGCCACACTTCTCCACCTTACAAGTAAGTGTAAATCCACTGTTCGTTTCATCCCCCACACACCTCATAAACAATTCTTGAACACTATTCTTCAAAACCATCTCTCCGATTCTTGGAGACTCACACATCCAGACACCCTAGATTACTCTTTTTTTTTTTAAATCTCTTTATTGATTTTTCTGTAACATATAACAGTACATGTAACTAAAGACCATTCCGCAACTGCACGCTTACTTCATGTGCAGTCATTTCAACATTAAAAGTATACGCATATAGTATCATGACATTGGCAATCCTTGCTTAATTTCCCCAGTTCAGTTTTTGTTATGTGTCCGACTGTGCTTGCATGTAGTCCGTGAAGTAAAACCAGAAATCCCTGGGCCGGGCACGTGTAGGAAGTTCTTCCTCATATGTGTGCAGTGTATCACGGCAATATGCCATATCTCCCATCCATTGTTTAACATCTGGTGCCATTTTAATCTCCCAACACATTGATACCCTGCGTTTTGCTAAAAGCAATGCTATCATACAGAATTTCCGTTTCTTTGCTCGTGCATTGACATCCAGACCTAATAAACAAGTACGAACAGTGCATTTTAGTACAGTCCCCGACATTTCTGAAATCAACTTTATAACCTCCTCCCAGTAATCATGCACCTTTTGACAGCCCCATGCCAGGTGATCAAAGGTTGCTTCATCAGCATTACACCTCTTGCATCTTGCCTCTTGCCTAAGCCCACATCTAACTAGTCTTACCGGAGTGTAATACGTCTGATGTAGGTATTTGAAGTGCACTATTCTTAGATTTCCATTCGGTGTTAGCAGTTGCATTAGGACACATGTGCTCTGCCACTCCTCTTCTGTGAGGGGCGCTTCGAGTACCGCATTCCATCTATCTCTTGCTTTATCCGTGCTGTAAGGGATTTCCGCCTGCGCAGTCTTATATAATCTTGATACCAGATGTTTGGTGTCTTTAGATGTCAGTACGGTTTGTAAAGTGTTCAGTTGTTGGGGTTCATTAGGGAATTCTGGATATAGAGCTTTGATTGCCTCTTGTAATCTATAGTACGTAAATCTGTACAGTAGGGTCGGATTTTGTATGTATGTCAGGTCTGCCATGGTTTTTAACTTTCCTCCCTCGTATAGGTCTCCAAATGTGTGTATGCCCACTTGTTTCAGTAAATCCATTCCCACCTTCTCCTGCGTTACTGAAAACTCCGGGTGATCATGAAGTTGCATAGCCAGCGCATACAGAGGTAATTTGTGTGTTAGTCTACCTAAATGCCACCATGCCTTGTTGGTAGTGTCTATCGTATTAATATCTTTATTGTGTAATGGTTGTCTTTTGTGTGTTTTTATAGCAGCCAGTGGTATGGGCGATGCATCGCCCTCCTCAACCGCCGTATGCGCCAGATATGGTATTGTATGGTACCAATAAGCAGCATACTGTGCTTGCGCACACAGATAGTATAGATAGAAATCCGGTATTCCAAAGCCACCCTTTGAATACAGTTGAGACAGTGTATTCAATCCTTCTCTTGCTTGCTTCCCGGCCCATATCAGCTTTAACACTAACGTATTTATACGTTTAAACACCTCTCTTGGTGGTTGTATAGGTATATTGATGAATAAGTAATGGAGTTTGGGAAGGATATTCATTTTAACAACTGCCATCCTATCCGCCAATGATAGAGGCAGTTGTATCCATCTCTGGACTTTGTCCTCCAGGGTATCAATGACTCGTCCGTAATTTACACGTATGACGATCTCTGGATCCCTATGGAACCACACCCCTAAGTAACGAACTGGATCCTCTTGCCACTCTAAGGGAAACTCAGTTACATGCGGTATAGTAGTATCTGTTAACGGTAGTATAGACGATTTTGCCCAATTAATTTGGAGACCTGAGTGCCTGCCAAATTGGATGTATTCCCGTAGCAGCGGTGCCAAATTTTGTTCCAGATCACGGACATATAACAGCATATCGTCTGCATAGAGGGAAATGTGCAACGGTCTAGACGGAAAATGCAGTGCTGAGTAATTATGTAGTTGTCTGATTTTGCATGCCAACGGTTCCAATGCTAATGCAAACAGCAGCGGAGACAGGGGGCATCCCTGTCTCGTGCCTCGTTCAATGCATATGGGACCCGAGATATATCCATTTAACCGTATCCTGGCTTTTGGCTCTGTATATATAAGCTTCACCCATTGTGTGTATATTGGTGGAAATCCCATCCAATGCAGCACAGCAATAAGTTATGGCCATTCAATAGAATCAAACGCTTTAGCAGCGTCCAGCATAATTGCCACTGCCTCAGCGGTAGGTGATCAATAATGGGATACTGCGAAGAGGGCCCTGGTATTGTGTGTTGTCGCTCAAGATGGTATGAAGCCTGCTTGGTCTGGAAGGACCAAGCTTGTCATAAAGGGTTGTAGTCTTATCGCAAGTAATTTGGCTAGTATTTTAGAGTCCACATTAATAAGCGATAGGGGTCTATACGAATCGCATAATTCAGGGTCTTTTGTTGGTTTCAGAAGAGCAATGATTAATGCTTCTCTTAAAGTCGGCGGTAGTGTATTCTGCTCAAATGCCTCTCCATACATGGCTACCAGAAGTGGGGCTAGTGTATCCTTATATGTTTTATAAAATTAGCATGTGAATCCGTCTGGTCCAGGCGATTTCCCGTTCGGAAGGGATGAAATAACTTCAGTCACTTCCTCCACCGTGATAGGTAGGGACAAGTACTTATGTTGTGTATCTGACATCCACGCAAGTGCAATATCATCTAGGTAGTTCAACACCTCCTCAGACGATGCGGTCTCACGAGAGGTATATAACTCCTCATATGATCGTGCAAATGTACTTAAAATCTCGGGGGCGTCTGTTGTAATCAACCCATCATCTTTCTTTATGCGTAGTACCGCCTGAGGACTGCGTCCTTCCCTAATATTAGACGCTAATATTCTCCCAGGTCTGCCGCCTTCTCCAAATCGCCTAGCCTGGGGTCGTTTACAGACATATTTGAGCTCTTCCTCTGCAAAGGATTGATGCTCACTCAGAACCTGTCTTATGTCTCCTAGTAAGGATGCATCGTTCGTGCTTTCATATTGGGCTTCGAGTTCGCTCAGGCGCTTCTCCCGACATTTCAATTGATCCCTGATATCTCGGAGAATCCCAACCGTGGTGCTGATACATACCCCTCGTATAGTCGCTTTAAAAGCTTCCCATAAGATACCTGGGTCTTTCGTTGTGGTGCATTCAATTGAAAGTAATCCGTAAGCTCTGGTAGTGCGGTGCAGACATAATTGCCACCCAATTATCCCATCCACTGAACATTCACCATTGTTGGCTTGCATTGTTCCACAGGACACATGACAACATTTCCGTACAGCACCGTACTGTGCATTATTGCCATTGTTCTGGTGCTTGTCCCGTAGTACCTGTAATACATCCTACCACGCTACCACTTCAGTGAGGAGACCAGTTCGGGTCCGCACCTGAGTTCCAGTTACCACACAGATGTCTGCGCTGATCACAGTGTCCACATAATCCCTTACTTGTATGCATCTGCAACCCCTCTCCATGTGTAAGTCTGTAATTACGTGAAGATAAGTACATTATCCGTGTGTGGTAGTTTACCTATGTACTTCATCGCAGTTCATGCCATAGGTCTTTCAATCCGATTCCTGCTGTGATTCTCGATTTTTCTGCTCTTTGCGGTGTTTCGTGAACTTTTTGATGTATTCTTGTGCCGCTGCTGGAGTGTTAAGGAGTGACGACCTCCCCTCCCATGTCACCTTCAGCCGTGCTGGGTACAGCATGGCATATTCCACTTTGAGTTCTCTCAGTTTTGCTTTGACCGTAGCAAATTCTTTCCGTGCTTGTTGTACTGCGATCGTGAAATCCGGGAAAAATTCCAGCGAGTTTCCCTGATACTGTATTTCACCTTTTTCCCGTGACATCCGCAGTATATTGTCACGATCTCTATAATTCAGCACTCTAACCACTATCGGTCTCGGTCGGGCTCCCGGAGGCGGTTTGGGCGCCAGTGATCGATGCACTCTTTCCACTATGAAGACTGGTGACATCTTGTCTGCACCAAAGATATCCTTGCATAGTTCCTCCACAAACACCTCCATCTATGCGTATATTGTTCCTTCGTGATCTAGCTTCCAACTCCTCAGCACGCACTTTGATCACCTCAAGTACTTTCTCCATGCCTGAACATTTACTGGCAGTATTACGCGCTACATCCTCAACTGTCGATATCCTGTTCTCCGCTACATCCAGTCGCTCACCTTGCTTGTCCAACTTAGCTGCCATGTTGTCTACTCTACATGTGAGGTGATCTAGTTTCCCGTTTATATCCTGGAGGTTCGTTTGTATAGCTTTCAAAATTGTCGCCATATTCCCATCTGCCGCCATTTCACCCTCCGCCTCCGGGTCCGATGCAGGCGTCTGTCCTTTCGGTGTACGTCTGGATTGGAAGGTCAATTTGGGCTGTTGGGTTACGGGTTTACCCATCTTGCTGAATCTGTACTGTTCGTTCGCCGCCTGTGTCTAATTGTCACCGATTCTTGTGGTCCGGTCACAGCCTGCAGAGTATGACAGTATGCTCCCTATACCGTAATTCCCCTGCAGTGGCGCTCTCTGTAATCCCTCGATGTTGTTAGTAGGGTAATGTCACTCTGCCATGATTCATGGATATCAGTACATCACACCTGTGGCAGTTGCAGATGATCAGTTTTCCCCCCCCTTCGCTGTGGCAGATAAGTAAGTTTCCCTACCTCTTCAGCGGTACTACCAGTCTCGCCGCCATCTTATAGTCCTCCTCTCGTGCGTACGCTCACATTGCAAGCGCTATTCGTGCATTTATCGCAAATTTCAGGCTCCAGGCGGTAACCCATCAATCCCCATTCCATCACACGCTGGTGGCATGCGCCCAGTATTCGTGCCCTAACACGCACTTAAACACAGTTCCAGCAGTTTACCTAGCTATTTTAACTCTTCCCGCCTCGTCCCTCATCTCCAACGCCATTTGCTTGCTAGTCCTCCAGTCCTGAAGGCACCAATCAGAGCGGGGTCTTATAGCGCCAAGAGTAGGGCTCCAGTCTCATACATCCGCGCTGTTGACAACGTGTTGTCTCGGTCTCAATGTTTATTTAACTTATTGCCGCATTTAGGGACCCCATGTGTTTTCGGCCAGTCGCACCGTCACCCCGTTGGAGGAACATGTGGTTACGGTTCTTACCCCTGTAACTGTGTAGGCGCATAGTAATTTACCACGGCGATCCGCTTCTTACTGTTTATTCTGCCATGGGCGCCGCCATCTTAGGTATAGTCCTCTCAGCCCCATGTATTTTCTATATCGATGCCTCCTTACTTGGTTTTTGTCTTTGCTGTCTCCGTTTCCGACACGCTGTTTTCCGCTGTGGTTCCCGAGCAATCTACTTCAGTTCAGAACATTTGGAGACCTTTGGGCGTATGCAGGAACCTTTTACGATCTCTTCGCGTCCTTGTCCGCCATTTTGCCGCCGCTTCTCCGTGTCAGGCCGATCTTGATTTCTCGCATTCCAGACACATTTAGTTATGTCCAGTGTGCTCTGTCTGCTCACCAGCCCTTCGCATCGCAGTTGCTGCAGAGTGCGGTCCGCATTTCGTCTGTTGTACGCTAAAGATCGCGTTAAATGCGGTCTGCCCGGTGGAGCTGACTCTTCAGGCAGCCATTCCGCTGTGCGCCCCCTAGCGCCCCCCCCCCCCTAGATTACTCTTTCTTCTCACACCCTCATTCTTCTTCTTCTAGATTAGGCTATATTTTTCTCTCCCAGTCTCTCACTCAAAATCTTTTATCTTCCTCTATTGAACCTATTGTTATCTCGGATCATGCTCCCGTTATAACTGATATTGATTTACTTCCTCCTCGTCCCAAACCCTTTTGTAGGCGCTTTAATTCTGCTCTTGTCACTGATCCTATCTTCTCTTCTTCATTTCATACTTTTACTACTGACTTCTTTCAAACTAACTCTATTCCCGACGTTGCTCCTTATAATATTTGAGACTCCTTTAAGGCTACTGCAAGAGGATTTATTATTGATTTTGTCTCTAAGAAGAAGAAACAATTTCTTCAAAAACGCAAGTCTTCTCTTGCATATATTAAAAAGTTAGAACATCGATTTTATACCTCTTCTGATAAATGTAGGTCCCCAGAACTTTTGCGTGCAAAGATCTCTTTCAACAAGTTTACCGCGGATAATGCCTCATCCATTCTTCTTCGTAGTAGTGCGCACTATTATGGAGGCCGTAACAAATCTGGGAAACTTTTGGCTAATTACCTTAAATCTCTTAAGGAACGCACTTCTATTGAATCCATATTTTCCTCTGATAATGTTCTTCTTCATACAGACCAACATATTCTTGAACAATTTCGACTCTTCTATCAACAACTTTACACCCCAGAATCCCCTCCTACTCCTTCTATGATTCATTCTTACTTTGATAAGTTACCTAAGCCATCTACTTCTCACCTTGATTTTTCAACCCTTGATCTTGATCTCTCCCTTCATGAACTCAATATGGCTCTGTCCACTCTTACTAAGGGTAAAACTCCGGGTCCTGATGGCTTCCCTTTGGAGTTTTATTTGCATTTTTCTGATCTTTTATTGCCCAAGCTTTTAGTACTTTTTCAATCCTTTTTTTCCTCTGGTACAGCAGCAGGTACCTTTCAAGATGCCACCATTTGTCTCATTCTGAAGGATGGTCGTGACCCTAAATTTTGTAAAAACTATCGTCCTATTTCACTAGTCAATGTTGATTATAAGCTTTTTGCCAAATTACTTGCTTTGCGTTTGGATTTCTTTATGCCCCAGCTTTTTGGAAAGGAACAATGTGGTTTCATTAAGGGGAGACTCACTTCTGATAATTCTTGTCTTTTTCTGAACGTTTTAAATAAAGCCCACTCTCTTTCCATACCTTTAGCTGCAATTTCTGTCGACGCTGAAAAAGCTTTTGACAGAGTAGATTGGTCTTTTCTATTCGCTTCTCTTAAATGGCATGGCTTCGGCTCCAAATTTATTTCTCTTATTTCTCTATTATATTCTTCACCCAAAGCTTCTGTTCTGGTGAATGGTCAACTCTCTTCTTCTTTCACTCTTAAAGGGGAGTTCGTCAGGGGTGTCCTCTTTCTCCACTTCTCTTTGTTTTGGCTCTTGAACCTTTTCTGTCCTCCATTTGGCAGAATACTTCCATTTCCGGTTTTCCCTATGGTGATCACCAATTAAAACTTTCTGCATATGCCGATGACATCCTCTTGTTCTTTTCAGATCCGGAATCTTCTATCTCTCCTTTATTATCTGAATTAGAAGCTTTCTCCCTTGTTTCTGGTTATAAGATTAATTCAGATAAAACGGAAATTCTCCCTTTGACTAAGTTTTATCTCCCTCATCTCTTTTCTTCCACTGGTTTTGCCTGGAATAGCACCAAGATTAAATATCTTGGTATTTGGTTCTCCAATTCTATTTCCTCCTCTGTTAAACTAAATATGTCCGCTGTTCTCTCTCGCTTTAATCTGTTAATTTTCTTCTTGGAATCCTCTTTTTCTTTCCTGGTGGGGTCGGCTTGATTCCATTAAAATGATAATCGCTCCTATTCTTATTTACACCCTTTCCATGTTACCTGTTCACATTCCTGCCCTATTTTTCAAACGCATAGATTCTTCTATCTCACAATTTCTCTGGAAAAATACAAAATCTAGAATTTCACTCTTATCTCTCCGTAGACCTAAATCGAATGGTGGTGTTAATTTTCCAGATTTTCGCTTATATCACAAATCCTTTTCTTTCCGACAAGCTTCACGTTGGCTTTCCTTGGAATCTTCCCCCTTTTCTCCTCTTTGGCTTAGCATTGAACAGTCCTTCTTATCGCCCTTCTCTTTTGAAGAAATAGTTTGTTTCTCCTCTAAATCTCCCGGGGATTCGCTCCCCTAATTTAGACATACATCCTCTCTCCTTACACCTTTATTCTCCACACCGATTATTTCGCGTGAATCTTTTCTACATTTACCCATCTGGTATAACTTACTTATTCTCCTCCACAATAGGCCTATTTGTTGGACTTCCTGGAGACTTAAAGGTATCATATGGATCCATCTACTCTTTGATGGAGTAGAACCTTGTTCCTTTCCCCATTTTCAACTTCAGTTTCATTGTCCTCGCTCCTTTCTTCAGAAATATACTCTTCTTATGGAAATCATTCTTGATCGTTTTTATTCTCTTCCTTTTTCGTCTTCCCCTCCTCATCTTCTTGTACTACTCTCTACTCTTCCTAAAGAGTCTCTTATCTATAAATGTGTTCCTTCTCCTAATCCAGACTGTATCAAATCCAAATTAGAACTTTCCTGGGAATCAGATCTGGGATGTTAATAATAAACTTTATTGCATGATTTAAAAAAACCTTTGCAAATTACAAAATATAAAATATTTAAAAGTATACATATAAAAGAGAATGTGAGTTCCAGTCTAGTGTAGAAAAAAACGACAGATGTACCTTACCAAGTTCTTATGCTAGTGGAGATTCACAGGTTTGGGTTCCATCACAAAGTTTTTTTGCTGCTTGATCCAAGTACCTTACTAGGGCGCAGTTTAGTTTGGTGTTCCGAGGATCAAAGCTTGCCAGAACTGCTGCTCTACATGATCTAACCTTGTTAATGTTCCAGAGTTTCCTTAAGAGGGACCGTCTTTCATGCAGCAGGTTTGGGCAGAGGCATAAGATGTGTATGATGTCTTCCTTATGATTCCCACAAAGTCGACAGTGTTCATGGTCGTGATCTCTTTTCCATTTTGGCAAGTGACACAACAGATTGATGACACCCAATCTCAATTTTAAGAAGCTTAGTTTTGTACGTGCAGTGAATGACAAGGTTAGATACTGCTGTGGGATCAGCTGGACATAGGATTGCAATGTCATCCAACCATGACTTCTTTTTGCTAGCCAAGCCTTATCTTCCACTTAAGAGTTTTTTTGCACTTATTTTTGCTAGCCGTTTAAATTCGTTTTGGCTTACTTGCAGGTTCCAAAGATCATTCAGACCTAGAGTTCTTAAACCTTTTTCCCAATAGTCATGCCCTGCTCGCAATAGGTGTGTGTTAAGGCAGACCCATAGATGGTGAGCTAGGCTGCCTTCCTTCGATGACCTCAATTTATGACAGCACAGTAGAAAACTCATGGCTCTGGCCAGTGGTTGGTTGCAGGTGCCCAGTTCCAACCTGATTTGGGCCGGTGATGTTTGTGTTTGTAGCTTAAACACTGTTCTATACATTTTTGTGATGATTTTATCCAATTGGCCACTGTCTGATCCTTTTAGCACCTCGCTTTCGTAGGTTAATGTTGGAATGATCTTAGCCTGCGCGACCTGCATTGTTGGAGCAAAAGTTGGGCCAAGTAGCTTTTTATGTATGGAACTGATTGCAAAAGCAAGTGTTGCACCCTTCTTTTTTTGTTCTTCTAGGTGTGTTTTGTATCTGCCGTTGTTGTTGAAATGGACACCAAGGTACTTATGGCAGTTGGATTCGGCAATGGTTTGCCGGTCAGAACCCAGACCAGCTTCTTTGCCTTTCCTGGACGTGCCACCAAGATTTTAGTCTTCTTGTTGTTGATCTGGAGCTCGTTTTTGTTTGAGTATTCGGAGGTTACGTCCATAAGTCTTTGCATGCCAATCTTGGTTTTGCTAAGAAGGACCGTCGGCATATAGAAGGTTTGACAACACGAGATCAGCTACTTTGGAAGCGTGGGAATTTACCTTGCTTAAGGCTTCGGGAAAGTCTGATAGGAACAAATTAAAAAGTGTAGGGGCCATCCTTGTTTTAGGCCTTTTGTCGTCAGAATTGGGCGTGATAGTCTAGAGCCGTCCCCAATCTTGATCCTGACCCATGTGTCCTGATGCAGAAGCTGTATGGCTCTTAAGAGATCGTTTGGGATGTTTAATCTGGAAAGCTTCTGCCAGAGCTTTCCCCTGTTCACGGTGTCGAAGGCGGCTTTGTAGTCAATGAATCCCATGTAAAGTGGGCAAGAACTGACCTCCGCCTGATCGATCAAGCAGGAAAGGGTCATAAGGTTGACTGAGGTGCCAGTGTTGCTTGTAAATCCGGTTTGATTTGGAGGAATTACTAAGTGGTCATTAGCCCATGCCCTGAGTGAGTTGAGCAGCAAACCGGCAAAATACTTTGCTTCATTGTCTATAAGGGCTAAGAGGCGGTAATTCCCGGGGGATTTTTTGTCCCCACCTTTGAAGATTGGCGCAAGAATTGACCCCTGCCAAGAGGGCGGAATGATGTTATTTTGTAAAATTGTGTTGAAGAGAGTGGTTAACTTTGAGGCCCAAAAGGTCGAGTCCTCCTTAAACAAGTCCTGAGGAATTCCTTCTGGGCCTGGAGCTCCATCCTTACGACCCTTTGTGATCAGTTTTTCAATTTGGACCTTCTAAATCGTTCTTATTTCTTTCCCACTTTGATTTGTGGGACACTCTATTGATTGTTTGATTTTTTTGCCTGCATTGAGAGATTCCTCCGTTGTGGCCGGTTTTGTTTGATGATCGAACGGCCAAGCTGCCGCTTTTTGAGCAGTATTTCCTTCAATTGTGGAATTCTGATGAGAGGTTTTTCCTTTTTGGTCGTTAAAGTGAGTAAGAATATGCTTGACGACGCAACTTTTGGGGCACGCCCGGATAGGCTGTTGATAGTACTCCAGAACCTTGCAGAGTTATTTGATTTAATATCTTGCTGTAGTCTGACCCAGAAAGAGTTCCAGTGAGTTATGCGTTGTTCTCTTTTTGCCTTCTTCAGATGGCTGCGGGCCTCTCTCCATTTTGTTAATATTAGCGGATCCATAGGGTTTGTTTTTACCGCCCGCCACATCCGATTCATAGTTCTTGTTTCGGATTGTATCTCGGAATTCCTACGGGGCATCTGCTTTGGCCCATTCAGATTAGCATGCCTTATTGGTTTGGCGTGTCTATCGATAAGTTTGATTGCGAATATTGACCAGTTTTCAATGTGGTCGTTAGAGGAGATGCTAGTGCTGTCGATGATTTGTTTGGCCTCTATTGCCACTTGTTAAAGATTGCTGAGGGAGCACTTGATACGTTTTAGGTTGATTATGTAGCTGACAGATGGCAGTGCCCTTTCTTCATCATGTTGGGTTGGACCGGAGGTAAGTGATATTTCTTGCGGGCGATGATCGCTTTCAGTTCTGCTGCCAAGACTAAACCCTGTTATTTGATGTAGGAGTGGGAGGCTAACAAAGGTGTAATCAATTAGCGAAGCACCATTATTCGATACGTAAGAGAAGCAGGGAGGCTTGTCTGGAGGAAAGCGCCCGTTTAGGGCTCTGAGACCCAGATTTTCAAGGTTGCTTTGTAGAGTGCGACCCCTCGAGTCGTCCTTGTTCCATCCTGGGGTGTCCTGCGGTGGGATGACCCAAATGCTTTCGTGTGATTTGGTCATTTCATTTGTTTGTAGGTCCGACATTAACCACATGTTGAAGTCACCAGATAGTATTATTTCTGGATTGGGGGATCCAGTTTTCACTCTTAGTACTGTCGCTATTACCTCTACTGTGAAGGATTGCCTTGAGACCGAGTTTGGATGGACGTAGGCGTTCATTAGGACGAAAATCCTGCGCTGGCCTTTGTTGGTGGTAAAGGAAATACCCACAGACTGGAGGGAGTGAGATGAACTCGCTAAGTCCCATGAGGCAATTCTGTTATTTATTGATATGTATATCCCCAAGCCACCGCTGCCTCTGTCCGAGGAATTCAGTTTTTGAGCTGGAGTGTGATGAGTTTTGAAACCTTCTATTTGCTGCGGTTCGAATCGCCATGTCTCGTGTAGTAGTAATAAATCGAATTTTCAAAAATAAGAGATTATCGCTTCATCCTCCATTTTGTGGTTTAGACCATTGATGTTCCACAAGCAAATCTTTAGAGGACGCCTGTTTGCACTCTTTTCACTATTGTGCTGTCAGCGTAGGAGCCGAGTTGTGTTAAGGGTTCCAGCCAGCCATGACCATGTTCCGTCCAAGTCCCAATCCCTATTTGGAGATGTCCTGTAATCTCTTGGTTTCCTGTCTTTTGGGTCGCAGGAGGGGGTTTTATTGTGGGCACCCCTGAGAACTGAATATACTGTTCCCTTTACCACTCGTGTATGCTCAGGGAGGCGACTAGCCTGCAGGACGTATGGGTAGGCCGCTTTCCTTCCGGGTTGTATGTGTATGCCCCACAACTTAGAGAAGTGTGGCTCACCGATTAGAGCTGGGATGGGGCAGTGAGCTAAATAACGGTGATGGATCAAGCCCTGATCTTTGGACTGGGTAAGAATGGTCTGCTTAATTCAGACACTCTGTTCATCACCACCCCCTTTTCTGAATCATTTTGTCCACCATAAGCGTGGAAGGGTATACTCAGACATGAGTCCCTTGCTCACTGCTCCATCAGGATTCAAGCAAGCCGGGCCGATGACGCCTGAAATGGCAGAAACCGGTCCCCGGAAGCTTGTCTCCTTTCTGGTGAAGAATTGGCTTGGTAGTTTGGTCTGCCCTGTTCCCATGATGCACTGGGCCAGGGACAGACTAATTTGCATATAGCCAGGCTCTGAGCTGGGATGGGGCAGTGAGCTAAATAACGGTGATGGATCAAGCCCTGATCTTTGGACTGGGTAAGAGTGGTCTGCTTAATTCAGATACTCTGTTCATCACCACCCCCTTTTCTGAATCATTTTGTCCACCATAAGCGTGGAAGGGTATACTCAGACATGAGTCCCTTGCTCACTGCTCCATCAGGATTCAAGCAAGCCGGGCCGACGACGCCTGAAATGGCAGAAACCAGTCCCCGGAAGCTTGTCTCCTTTCTGGTGAAGAATTGGCTTGGTAGTTTGGTCTGCCCTGTTGCCATGATGCACTGGGCCAGGGACAGACTAATTTGCATATAGCCAGGCTCTGAGCTGGGATGGGGCAGTGAGCTAAATAACGGTGATGGATCAAGCCCTGATCTGTGGACTGGGTAAGAGTGGTCTGCTTAATTCAGACACTCTGTTCATCACCACCCCCTTTTCTGAATCATTTTGTCCACCATAAGCGTGGAAGGGTATACTCAGACATGAGTCCCTTGCTCACTGCTCCATCAGGATTCAAGCAAGCCGGGCCGACGACGCCTGAAATGTCAGAAACCGGTCCCCGGAAGCTTGTCTCCTTTCTGGTGAAGAATTGGCTTGGTAGTTTGGTCTGCCCTGTTCCCATGATGCACTGGGCCAGGGACAGACTAATTTGCATATAGCCAGGCTCTGAGCTGGGATGGGGCAGTGAGCTAAATAACGGTGATGGATCAAGCCCTGATCTTTGGACTGGGTAAGAGTGGTCTGCTTAATTCAGACACTCTGTTCATCACCACCCCCTTTTCTGAATCATTTTGTCCACCATAAGCGTGGAAGGGTATACTCAGACATGAGTCCCTTGCTCACTGCTCCATTAGGATTCAAGCAAGCCGGGCCGACGACGCCTGAAATGGCAGAAACCGGTCCTCGGAAGCTTGTCTCCTTTCTGGTGAAGAATTGGCTTGGTAGTTTGGTCTGCCCTGTTCCCATGATGCACTGGGCCAGGGACAGACTAATTTGCATATAGCCAGGCTCTGAGCTGGGATGGGGGCAGTGAGCTAAATAACGGTGATGGATCAAGCCCTGATCTTTGGACTGGGTAAGAGTGGTCTGCTTAATTCAGACACTCTGTTCATCACCACCCCCTTTTCTGAATCATTTTGTCCACCATAAGCGTGGAAGGGTATACTCAGACATGAGTCCCTTGCTCACTGCTCCATCAGGATTCAAGCAAGCCGGGCCGACGACGCCTGAAATGGCAGAAACCGGTCCCCGGAAACTTGTCTCCTTTCTGGTGAAGAATTGGCTTGGTAGTTTGGTCTGCCCTGTTCCCATGATGCATATAGCCAGGCTCTGAGCTGGGATGGGGCAGTGAGCTAAATAACGGTGATGGATCAAGCCCTGATCTTTGGACTGGGTAAGAGTGGTCTGCTTAATTCAGACACTCTGTTCATCACCACCCCCTTTTCTGAATCACCGATTAGAGCGGCAGACCCTGAGGCAGAGGTCTGGCCAGGGACCAGGGTTCAATTCCCGACACGGCAGGGTCTTGGGCTCAATGTCCACGGACTCGATAATTCTCGCCTCGGTGCCTACTCTAATCATGGGTCCCACGGTGCAACTCTGGGCAATAGCTTGCTTAATCTCCACAACGGCCTCGAAAGCGCTAGGATGCCTGGCTTCACCTTGGGGATGCCCAGTAGAGGGCACTCACAGGGAAAGCCAAGAAGGGTTCCACAGCGGTATACAGCGCCAAGATGCCTGAAAGTTGATAGTGCGCTTTACAAGTATACATACATTTACATTTACATTTACTTAAAGGTTTCCGTGTGCCCTTAGATTTTATTCATTGCGTCTTCCGATCTCCAGGTGACCTTTGTGGTTTCGTTTATTTGGCCATGGCATGGTGCAATGAATTCTACCGATGTAATGTCTTGCAAGGTAATGGCATTTGACAGGCCTATTGCTTGTATTAGTTTTATGATATTCCCGCGATTCAGGATGTCATGGCTTCCTTTGGACTTATACTCCGGGTAGAAGAGTGTAAAAATTGGATCGCCGTTAAGAGGGGCCCTGGGTGGCCTTAGGTTTGACTCTGATATTTGGGCTCGAGGCGTTTGGTCTTATTTTATCAAAGGACCCAATGAATATACATTTGTTGTTTTGTGTTTGGGTGTGAGGAGGGCCTCGATCTGTTCGCTGAGGTGATTTTGGTTTTTTACGCGGGCTATTTGAACTGCGGCTCCGTTTTCACTCTCCGGGGTTGCGCCCGGGTGTTGTTTGGCAGAACAACTAGTGAGCGCCTGGTTTGAAATCATGGTGCTACCGAGCGGATCGGTGAAATGACTGGAATTTTGGCCCTACACCTGTGCAGTCTGCAAGGAAGGGATGTTTGAAGGTGCCTTATGAGTGATGATGATTTGCCCCGTTGTCCCACTATGTGCTTTTTTTTTTAGAAGGCTCCCCCACCGCTTCTTTTTCTGATGGCGATGGAGAAATGCCACACTTCTTTTTTTTGCTTTCCAGCAAGGTTAGTTGTTCTTCTGATTTTATGCTTGGCTCCTCAGTTCTTTCTGAGTCAACGCACTCTATGACTGCTGATCGTTTTCGAGTGTTAAAAAACGGATAGAGGCTCAGAACTTTTATGTGCCTTCGCATCTTGTTGCGGCCTTTTCGCTTCCGTTGTATTTTCCCCTTTCCTGCGGGATCTTCCATGTCTTGTTTGATTGAGGATGGAAGGGTGGAATTAACTCTGCCTGCAGTTGGGGAATTTTGTTGGTTACTCGTTTGACCAGTGGTCGGTGGAGAAGAGTCAATTTCTATGGCCCCTTGTTGCCCCGAGTTTCTTGCCATTTTTACTTTGTGGTCCTCACCTAAATCACCGGTAATACCGTTTCCAGTGAAGGGCTTTATATTTGTGATTTCTTTCAGATCTACCAGAAGTTTTTCCATCATCCCTGGAAGTGAGCTAAGTTTCTTGACTATTGGAGTATAATCACATCCTTGTTGCGGGCAGTCCGCAGCTGCTTGGGCCCGTTTAATCAAGCTGTTAAGGTTTGTGATCTTGTCGTCTATTTTGACTACATACACAGCCAGTGTGTTCAGGAGGCTGATTTGTATGTCCATTTTATTGGCTTGATAGGTCATTGCATCGGCTGACCTTCGGAGAATGTCTAAGGCTGTAGCCCATGCCTTCTCTTGCGTGAAGTCCTCCTTTTTCTCCTCCATTGGTGAGGATGATGATCGAGAGTAGCCAGGATTGGTATTACCGTATGAAAACAGCATTTTTTCCCATTCTTTTGACTCAAGGTAGGAAAAGTCTTTCTCAGCTGCAACGGCTTCAAGAGGAGGAGATATGTCAGCTTCTTTTTCCTTTGTTTTCGTTTCACTGTCTTTTTTTGGAGGGAATGTGAGTTGACCATTTTGACTACTCAGTATGCTGAAGCTGACTTCTTCATCCTTCGTTGGCGTTACGCCGACCTTCTTAGGAGGGATTACGAATTGGCCATTTTGACTACTCAATGTGCTATAGCTGACATCGTGAGGAACAGAGTTGTTTGCTACTGGGTTGCTCACTTTCCATCGATTTGAGTCGGTTTCGAGATCAGATTTTTTCAGGATGTAGTTTGGTCGGGCGGCTGAAGTGGACATGGAGTTGCATCTAGGCTCTGGGTGGTTTGAGGTGGACTTAATTGATTGAGTTCCCAAGGCCGTGACTGCTATTTGTGTTGTCTCTTCGAGCTCACTAGTGGCTGACATGTGGCTGCGTTGGAGATTTTCAGAAACCTTATTTCCGCCAGGGTTTACATTGATGATGTTCACTATAGGTCTTAGTGGAATCGGTAAGCCCGCAATTTTCTTATTGCTTGAAAAAACGACCGACCCAGCATCTTTCAAAAGAGAAAATGTTGATGTTATTTTCGGCTGATTGCTAAAAGATTTTTGGACAGTCCCGTCAGATCCCCGGAGAGGGAGTTGGGACATGCTGTCTGTGGTAATTTCATGGTCGCTCAGAGACAGATTTAGGATCTGGCCAGAGACCGCAGTTAACATCTCTGACTTCCCCCTCCGGTTCTTTTTCTTTTGTGGTGCTGTAGACCTCAACTTGCCAGATCTCATTTCAGTGTACAAGATAGAGCAAGATGGAGAAAAGTGGTCAAGTGACTCTGTGGCAGGAAGGGGTTGGAGGGAAGGAAAGAGAATAGATGGATCTTCCAGATGCAGTGCTGTTGCCTACTTTCCTCTTCCTTTTGCCTTCGTGCCCCCCTCTGACCTCATTGGGATTGAGATGCGGGGGTTAATACTGGTCTGCTGCCTTTACACAGCCTTTGCACAGATTTCCGACCCAGGTGGTCTAAAAGTGCGAGCTGTAAGAAACGCCCCTGCTGCTTGCCGCTTCCCTCTCGGGTGTCAGAGCAAGGTGGGAGCCAGATATGGGAAAAACGGGTTTACACTGTTCTCAAGGTGTCACTGCATCACTGAAACGCTGTGTTTTGCTGGGTCGCCTCTCGGCCGTCAGAGCCAGGTGGGAGCAAGGCGGGAGCAGGTGGGAGGGGGTGAACAGTAAACCGGTAAAGGTTTTTTTCACAGAGGCGCTATAACGCTGTAGTGTGGCTGTAGTGTGGCTGGAATGCAGGACCGCAGGGTTCGCCTACTCACTTTCTCACCAGCCCGCTGCTCCTGCAGACCTCTATACTTCGTGGACTCGCCAGCAGCTCTCTTCCTTTCCAATAGCGGCTTGGCGTTCGCCGGCTCGTGACTTGGTGTTTACCAGCTTGAGGCGGGTCCACTCTCCGTGCGGGTTCCGAGTCTCAAGTCCCTGAGACCCGGATCGTGCCTGTAGCTGTGCGGCTGTGCGGCTTGGGGCAAAGGCTTGGGTCTGGGCTGAGGAGTCCCTTCTTGCCGCTGCCACTGACACTGCCGCTGCTCTGCGCTCAGCTTCTGTTGCTCGCACTCTCAATGCAAAACCCGGAATGGATTGAGCCCATTACCCTTTGGGATAAACTCTGGTCCAAGATTTTGAAAATTTCCCGTTCTGCATCTCTCGCTCAATCTCTGTTTTTTCTATATCACAGACTTTATCTCTCTCCTCTTTCTCTTTCTTGTTTTACAGCCTCCTCTGATTCTCACTGTTGGACTTGTAAATCTCCTAACGCTTATCTTTTACATATGTTCTTTTTCTGTCCTACTGTTTCTGCTTTTTGAAAACAAGCTTGGTCTTGCATTTCTCATGTTTTCTCACTCTCTATTCCATACTCACTCCCTCTTCTTTTTCTTGGTAGTCTCTCAGATTCTCTAACTCTTTCTCCACATTCACAGGGTCTTTTTGATCTTATGCTTGCACTCGCATTTCAACATATATCCTCTAAATGGAAATCCCTTCCACATGTCTCCATACATCATTGGTGGAACTCTTTATGTCATTTTCACAGACTTGATGTTTCCTTTGCTTCCTCTTGTAACCCACCCCGTAATGTTGAACTATATTGGCTACCTCTTACCACTTACTTAGATCATTTAGCTGAAACAAACAATGGTTACTATCAACTCCGAGAATTTTAAACCCCCTTGAATGATTTTACTCTCTCCTTCTTGCATATTTGAATACTATTTTACATTTTTCTTTTTATAATGTGTTGCATATATTATGTAATTCTTTTGCTTATTGCTTGTATTATTCTTTTTCTTTGCCGTTATTCTTAATAGTATGACTTTGCTAGATATATTGTTTCCTATTCCCTTCCCTCTTCCCCCTTCCCTTTCCTTTTAAAAAACTTTATAAAATGCTTTTTGTTCTTAGTTGACATTAGCAACATGTGATTTCATTTGATTTGTATCCTTTATATTCTCCTGTGCTGGTGTCAACTGTTATCACTATTACTCTTAATAAAGCTTTTCAAATATATTTAAAAAAAAGCTAGTTGTTTTAATATAGCTGTTTCAATGAACTACATACATACATAACAGCTAACTGTGTAATGTGAGACTATATTGCAAATAAGGAGTTTAGGAGACAGTTATGAAATACAAGGCTGAAGGCTGAGTGATTTATATACGTAACTTGAAACCGAGATGACAACATACAACCCTATTAAAGATGTTTCTCATTATGCATTTTTATATTACTTGGTTTATTAATTGATGTTAGTGCTCCTGAGAAATATTTGAAGCCTTTGAGTTTCAGCCATTTATTTTTTATTTTTTATTTTGAGACTGCATATATGACTGTCAATGTTTTAAGAAAATGTGTCTTTGTTGGAGTTAATGTGCTAATATTTGAAATATGTTTTATGCAACAACGTTCTTCATTATAAGTCACATTTTAAATGCAAATCCCAATGAAAGGAAATGAAAAACATTTATTCTCAAATGTGCTTTTCTTTTGTAGTACCTTGACAGTATAGAGTAACAAAGCATTCACAAAGAAAAAAAATGAAGTGCATACAGATTTAACTATGGGGTTTTTCAAGGGTCTGTAACTCGGTTTCAGATATGACTGTGGGTATGGTTTGGAAAGACATATAGCAGAAGTGTAAGAATACTTATTTTCACCACATCAATCCTCCCCAGCCAAGAGGAATATTGCCCTTTCACAGTGCTAAAGCATCAAGAATGTGTGCCTCAGTTGTGGCCAGTAGCCTTGGTCCAAGAGTCCACTGAGTTAGTAATGTTGATGCCTAGGTAGTTTATTACCTTTTTTGCCCATTTCATCGGACAGCCCTCTCTCATACGTTTTTCACATGCAAGGGAGAGAGACAATTTCAGAATCTTTATCCACATTCATCTTGAACTCCAAGACCATTTTGAACACCCGCAGGCTTGTATAGACCGCCTCTACGGAAGTTTCTGGTTCTATTGGGGTGAAGAGAATGGCACCTGCGAATAGGCTGACTTTATGCTCCTCACCTCCATAAAGGCACCCCCTTAATCTCTTGATGTATTTGGATTTGTTTCCCTAACAGGTCTATCAAGAGAGCAAAGAAGAGGGGGACAGGGGCAGTCTTGAGGCGTGCCTGTCTGCAGATAATAAGGATCGTAGACCCACCCCTTCATCCTGATATGACCCTCAAGGTGTGCTTAGCTGGCTAAAATCCAGATTTTAAATTTGGGCCCAAGATTTATTGTGTCTAGGATGGCTTGAAGAAAGTCCCAGCTCACCCTATGAAATGTTTTTCTGCATCCAAGGATGCCAGGAATCTGGCGTTTACTACACTTTTCTACTATATAGGCAACTGTTTGCACATTATCCATGCCTTATCTATCTTTGACAGACCCCACCTGGTTGAGTATCACCAGAGCTGGCAGGATTTCAATTAATCGTTCAGTCAATATTGTAGTGAAAATCTTCACATTAGTATTTAAAAGTGCTATTGGTCTGTAGGATTTACAATCCGTTTTCGACTTGCCAGGTTTAGGGGTTACTATCACTGGTGCTTCCCTCATTGTGGAAATCAGCATTCCCGTTTCCAGAAATAAGACATAGAAGGTCACCAGTTGTTTCAGGAGCAACGCTGAGAACATCTTATAAAAAAACCCTGCCAGGACGTCTGGACCTTGGGCCATGTGTGATTTAAGGGTCTTAATTGTAGTTAGTAACTCATGGTGTCTTATGGGCTCCTCCAGGAATTGTTTCCACTCCGGAGGAACTTGTAGTAAAGGGAGTTTATCTAGCTAAGAAGCTATCGCATTCGCTACCCTGCCTTCCCCAACAGCGTGTCGAGTTTTGTTGCAGAAGTTAAGGAATGCCTATCGTTTACCCTTCTCATCATGTACCTGCCTCCGCTCAGGTGTGGTTAGTGTGGGGATGTATTCCTTCATTTGTTGCATCCGGAATTTTATGGCAATAGTTTAGCTGCATTATTTGCCTTTTCATAGAAGGTTGTTAAGTCTCAACAGGGTTATCTCTGCCTTTTCAATTCGCAGTACCCTAAGTTGCCCTAGCAATTTATTTCACACCCGTTCAAACTGCCTAGTGTGTTGGCACCGAGCAGGCCATCTATCCTTTTCAGATCTGTTTACTATGGCCAAAAGTTTAGCTGCAATATTTTCCTTTTCTTAAAAAGGTTGTTTCAGTCTCAATAGGGTCATCTCTGTCTTTTCAATTCGCAGTAACCTAAGGTGCCCTTGCAATTTATTTCACTACCTTTCAGACTGCCTAGTGTGTTGCCACTTAAGCAGATCATCTATTATGTTCCCTGAGTGTAGATTAATTCATCTTATCTGACATTATCTACATAGCTACTCCCCTTGTTGTGTGGTGATAAGTCCAGTAATGCGTGCCATATCAGATTAAAACCCGCATCCAAAATAATGCTCCCTTCCACCCCCCACTAAAGTAGATAATATGAATTCTTAAAATGCATCCTGATGTGTATAGGGTGCATAGGTATTGATGAGTGGTAAAGTAAAGTTCGCTATCAAGATGTACCATAATACTCTTCTAACTTCTCTGTCCTTATACACCTGTGCAATATGGATAGAGAGGTCTCACTTGAAAAGGATCGCTACCCCACAGTTTTAGTTTCTCTGTGGTTCAATGCTGTATTGGGAACCTGTTGTGTTTAATTCTATACTGTTCTTGCTTCAAGAGTTGTGTCTCCTGCAAGAAAATTATACTGACTACTTGTTGGTTCAGATACTTTCAGACTACGCATCATTTGTGTGGTAAGTTCAGATCCCATACATTTAAGGTGATATATTTAAGGTTGTATGCAGCAGTATAATCACCCAGGGGACCATAGTCCCTGCAGGACTGCCTCCCGAAAGTGGTGTGATGTAGACAGTAGTGTACAGCAAAACAAAAACAACTATCATAAAAAAGGTGACCCCTCCATAGGTGGGGGCACACTGTAACCTATGCTGATTGGATCACCAACTTAATCTGCTCGGCCTCTAACCTGTGGCCAGCACGTATAGTGCATAGGTATGTATCCAATATTTGGAAAGATTAGTGAGGTTCTATCCTGCCCCACCCTCCACACACAGCTGTTCCATAACTCAGCAATCCTGCCCTCTGTAGGGAGTGCGTGCAGACTCCCCAGCCCTCAACATCTAGAAGCCCTCAAAACCCCCCTACAAACACCTGGTGTTTGCCCCCATGCAGGGCCTCGTCCCCCATCGTGGTCCTCCTTTACCACCGTTGTGAGGGGCTGTGTCCATGGGGAGGTTGCATGTCAAGTTGAAGTCTGGCCTCACAATCTGACTGAGCTGGTGGGATCATCCTTGTAAACCCTTCTCCCCTCATTGTCACCAGAAGAGTCTGTGCAGGGTCCAAGACTTGTGAACTTTTAGTGGTGGACTACTCTGTTGCTTCCTCTTGATGCATGGCAATCTCCCTTTCGTGTTTGGTTTCTTCACTCTTGGTTGAAATACCAAGAACTCCACAGCCTTCCTATTGGAGTCTTCACTGTTTTCTCTGAGCCTTTCCACAGGAACTGAAGGCCCTCCAGGAAATCCAATGATACCTAATCTGCCACTTATTCTGATGTCACCATTTTTAATCATTTGCTTTTCTGAAGAGTGGTTGGAGAAAGGTCCAGAAAGAGGGATCCTTCATTATCCCAATAGGAAGTTTTCCTGGTTTTGAGTGCCATCATCGTTATTCATGCTTTCGTGGGAAAGCTGCATGATGGCTCTAAAGAGCTCTATAACACATGTAATCATATCTTCTTCCTCTGTTACATCATTCAGATTGCAGTTATGGATGTTCTGCCATCTGGATCTAATCTCCAAGTCCTCACATTTACTTGGTAACCACGTCCCTTCAGACTCGAGACGACATATGGTGGTGGTGACTACTTGGTCAGCTTCTGTTGCTATATGGTCCTCAGCTCTTTCGATTTATTGTCAGCATCTGCACATCCATTTGTATCCCTGCCGCATCTCTTCCAATTTCAGCACACAGAGTTTGTCGGGTTTCATGAACGTTTTTTTTCCAGATCTACCTTCACCTTAGCGATGCATGTTTTGAGGTCTTCTTTCATCAGGGAGGACCCCTTCCCTGCCATGACCTGTTGTGGGTGTTGATTGTGAGTGCTGGGCCCAGTCTGCCTGTAGAGGTAGCCTGTGATCTCCTTTTCACGTTGTCTCCTCGAGCAGAGAATGTATAATCATCCCCTGCCCCACTCACTTGGTTGTGCATAACAGCAGGTCCCTCTGCCCATATATAGGTCAGCATGTTCCCCATGTGACAGTGGAATGTATCTTCCAGCTGTAGCACTTGATGGGCCCCGATCAACTGCCCCCAGCCTTCTCGACTTAATATGAGGCAGTAAGAACGCAGATTTACAGAACCAGGTGGCCAGCAACTCAGGGCACACCGAGGAATCCCTGGCCTTTTGTCATCACTGTCGAACAACTCCATTAGGTATTTCCCTCCAACTATGCTCACAGGGTCCCTGGTAGAGTATGTGGGAAGCGGCCCACTGAGTTCTGCAGCTAAAAGGCCCTCTTACTTGAAAAATAGATCTTAAACTGGTGCAGAAGAGTAAATCATGCTTTTACCCCTCAGTAGTTCGGCGTTGGGACTCATTGCTCCCCTACTGGCCTTTTCAAATGAGTCATACTGGCTGCCATGTTGCCTCTGCTTTATGAATATTCCATGCCTTATCTCGACTTGAGGGGGCCTAGTAGGCTGCACACTTACTCCCCTAGGCATGTCCTCGCAGCTTTCCGGAGTCGCCATCCCATCTGGCAGGATCACGATCTGCTCCCCAGCTGTCCAGCAGCACCACCTATGTGTAGCTCCTTTCTTCTTTGACATTTGCCCTCCGGTCCGACGCATATAATCTTGCGGCTCCATGCAACACCAGATCTCACCCCTTCTCCAAACCCCCAGAGTGGGGGTCACCACTCTCCTGGGGGGTATTTGGCCTCTTCAGCGCCAACACTGGCACTCTGGAATTTGCATTGTGCACTGTATTGACTTGAAGGCAAACGGTCAGGGAGGAGCAGATCACATTATGAATATATTTGAAATTTTGAAAGTCATATTTTAATGTTTAAAATGTTTTTTATATTTATTCTATTTTTATATTACATTTTTATTAGTTTATCAATTGTAGTTTTTTTTTATGTGTATAATGCTATGTTAATTTTTATGCTATAATTTTTCATTTATATATTTTGATGATATATTTCTTTATGTTAGGTTGAATTCTGTTTGCTTTTAAGTATAAAAAAGAATTTGTAAATTATTTTCTAATATTTTGGTCTATTTTCAGCAATATTATTGTAGTCAATATTGTATTTTTTGATAATGTTAAAAATAGATATTCTTAACAGAGTGATTTGGTGATCAATATCTGTGTATTTGTTAATTAGGTATGGCATGGCAACTTTTTTTGTAACCAATATTTTTGGCGATATTTTTGTGAGTCAATTTTTTTCCCTTGCTATTATGCCATCGGTCCATTTCAAACATTGACTCATCGGCACCAAGGAAGAAAACTACAGTTATGTTACTTATTCAAACTCTAGTATTATATTAGTTTAAATATTACGTTAGTGTTAACTAAAAACATTTTCAACAAAATCTATAAAATACCAATCAAAAGTTTTATGTAAACCCTTAAAAAAGAATTATGTACAATCTATTGTTTTGAAATATCATGTTTATTGGCAGTTTTACTGTAATACTTCAGCAGGGGTATACAGTTATCAAATGTCAATGACCAGTATACATCTTGTATCATTTCCATGCCCTGCTGCAGTCCATCTCTTCTTTAGTATTGGATGTTGTGTTCCTACTACATAAAGGTTTTGTGTGGGGAGTAGTTGCATCAGTTGCCCATATCTTACACTCTTGTGTATCTATGCCCAATATATGTCTACATATGTAATAAGGAACAATATAAAGACGAAAAAAGAAAAGGAAAGAAAACCAACATAATGAAAACGCGACTAAGCCTACCAGGAGTCCACATACCGTCAAACTATGTCACCATGTTCTGTTCGTGGGTTTTAGTCCAACTAATGGGTCAGGGAGCCGAGGGAGTGGAAGGGGGAATCAGGAGGAAGAGGCGGGTCCCCGGGGCAGCCGCCTCCGAGGCGAGGTCATGTCTCTGCCTGTTCATTCTGATATCTCTGTCCTACTAATGCCAAACAGCTCCTAGTTTTTCACTCGTCTAACATTTGCATCTCTCGCAGTCCCGGGCTCTAAGTTGCCTGGCTGTAGCGCTGTTTCGTCTGATTTACTCACTTTGTCTTCTGGGATCAGAGCTCGTTCTTCTGCTCTGGCCCAACTGGAGACATCGCTCCCCCAGTCAGATATTTTTGGGCTCACTGATGCCCTCTATCTAAGGGCTATCATCCGTTTAGCCAGTAGAAAGGCCAGGTCTGCGAATCTATGCCCCAACCATTTGGATTTAGGCCTCAGAAAGAGCCCCAGAAAACAGACCTCTGGGCAACATGCCATTGTGCGAGCCAGAAAAGCGTTAATAATCTCCAAAATTGTTGTCCAGTACTTCTGGAGTTCCGGACAGGACCATATCATATGATCAAAATTGGCATCTGTTGTTAAACATCTAGCACATCTTTGATCATCTGTCCCATACATGATATTTACTTTATGCGGTGTGAGGTAAGTCCTGTGAAGTATGTTAAACTGTATAAGCTTGAAGTTTGCATTTCTCAATATCTTTTTTAGGCTTCCATTCCTTCTCCGATAACGGCCTACCCACCGTGTCCTCCCACCTCTCCCGTAGTCGAGACAGGGCCATCTGTGACATCTCAATTATCACCAGGTACAGCCATTTCACTAGATGCCCTGCAGATCCTAGCGTCACCATCACCTTGAGGCAGTGGCGTCACTGGGGTTGGTGTCACCCGGTGCGGGTAACTCATGGTGTCACCCCCTCACGATTACCGCATGGACCACCTCTGTCGGAAATGTACGGCGCTCGGTACTGACTTACTCCCTCTAGTTCCCTCTCTCTGTCTAGTTCACTCTAGCTCCCTCTCTCCGTCTTACTCCCTCTAGCTCCCTCTGGTTCCCTCTCTCTCTGTCTTACTCCCTCTAGCTCCCTCTCTCTGTCTTGCTCCCTCTAGCTCCCTCTCTTACTCCTTCTAGCTCCATCTCTCTGTCTTACTCCCTCTAGCTCCCTCTCTCTCTGTCTTACTCCCTCTAGCTCCCTCTCTCTGTCTTACTCCCTCTAGCTCCCGCTCTCTCTCTCTTACTCCCTCTAGCTCCCACTCTCTCTCTTACTCCCTCTAGCTCCCTCTCTCTCTTGCTCCCTCTAGCTCCCTCTCTCTGTTTTACTCCCTCTAGCTCCCTCTCTCTCTCTGTCTTGCTCCCTCTAGCTCCCTCTCTCTGTCTTACTCCCTCTAGCTTCCTCTCTCTCTGTCTTACTCCCTCTAGCCCCCTCTCTCTTACTCCCTCTAGCTCCCTCTCTCTCTCTCTCTTACTCCCTCTAGCCCCCTCTCTCTCTGCCTTGCTCCCTCTAGCTCTCTCTCTCTGTCTTACTCCCTCTAGCTCCCTCTCACTCTGTCTTGCTTCCTCTAGCTCCCTCTCTCTCTCTCTTACTCCCTCTAGCTCCCTCTCTCTGTCTAGCGCCCTCTAGCTCACTCTCTCTGTCTTACTCCCTCTAGCTCCCTCTCTCTGTCTAGCTCCCTCTCTCTCTGTCTTGCTCCCTCTGTCTCCTTCTCTCTGTCTTACTCCCTCTAGCTCCCTCTCTCTGTCTTACTCCCTCTAGCTCCCTCTCTCTCTCTGTCTTACTCCCTCTAGCTCCCTCTCTCTGTCTAGCTCCCTCTCCACCTCTCTCCTACTCCCTCTAGCTCCCTCTCCCTCTGTCTTGCTCCCTCTAGCTCCCTCTCTCTCTATCTTAATCCCTCTAGCTCCCCCTCTCTGTCTAGCTCCCTCTCTCCCTGTCTTACTCCCTCTAGCTCCCTCTCTCTCTGTCTTTCTCACTCTAGCTCCCTCTCTCTCTCTGTCTTACTCCCTCTAGCTCCCTCTCTCTCTGTCTTACTCCCTCAAGCTCCCTCTCTCTCTAGCTCCCTCTCTCTCTCTGTCTTACTCTCTCTAGCTCCCTCTCTCGGTCTTACTCCCTCTAGCTCCCTCTCTCTGTCTTACTCTCTCTAGCTCCCTCTCTCTGTCTTACTCCCTCTAGCTCCCTCTCTCTCTGTCTTGCGCTCTCTAGCTCCCTCTCTCTGTCTTGCTCCCTCTCTCTCTCTCTGTCTTGCTCCCTCTCTCATATTCCCTCTAGCTCCCTCTCTCTGTCTAGCTCCCTCTCTCTCTGTCTTACTTCCTCTAGCTACCTCTGTCTCCCTCTCTCTGTCTTACTCCCTCTAGCTCCCTCTCTCTCTGTCTTTCTCACTCTAGCTCCCTCTCTCTCTGTCTTACTCCCTCTAGCTCCCTTTCTCTGTCTAGCTCCCTCTCTCTCTCTCTTACTCCCTCTAGCTCCCTCTCCCTCGGTCTTGCTCCCTCTAGCTCCCTCTCTCTCTATCTTAATCCCTCTAGCTCCCCCTCTCTGTCTAGCTCCCTCTCTCCCTGTCTTACTCCCTCTAGCTCCCTCTCTCTCTCTGTCTTTCTCACTCTAGCTCCCTCTCTCTCTCTGTCTTACTCCCTCTAGCTCCCTCTCTCTCTGTCTTACTCCCTCAAGCTCCCTCTCTCTCTAGCTCCCTCTCTCTCTCTGTCTTACTCTCTCTAGCTCCCTCTCTCGGTCTTACTCCCTCTAGCTCCCTCTCTCTGTCTTACTCTCTCTAGCTCCCTCTCTCTGTCTTACTCCCTCTAGCTCCCTCTCTCTCTCTGTCTTGCTCCCTCTAGCTCCCCCTCTCGTATTCCCTCTAGCTCCCTCTCTTTCTGTCTTGATCCCTCTAGCTCCCTCTCTCTCTATCTTACTCCCTTCTAGCTCCCTCTCTCTGTCTTACTCCCTCTAGCTCCCTCTCTCTCTGTCTTGCTCCCTCTAGCTCC
Organism: Lissotriton helveticus; assembly: GCF_964261635.1. NCBI lineage: Eukaryota > Metazoa > Chordata > Amphibia > Caudata > Salamandridae > Lissotriton > Lissotriton helveticus. The sequence continues at coordinate 761,816,524 of NC_136057.1, read as the reverse complement.
CTCTCTCTTATTCCCTCTAGCTCCCTCTCTCTCTGTCTTGCTCCCTCTAGCTCTCTCTCTCTCTATCTTACTCCCTCTAGCTCCCTCTCTCTGTCTAGCTCCCTCTCTCACTGTCTTACTTCCTCTAGCTACCTCTGTCTCCCTCTCTCTGTCTTACTTCCTCTAGCTCCCTCTCTCCCTGTCTTTCTCACTCTAGCTCTCTCTCTCTCTGTCTTACTCCCTGTAGCTCTCTCTCTCTCTCTCTCGCTCTCTCTCTCTCTCTCTTCAGTCGTACTCCCTTTATCTCCCTCTCTCTCTGTCTTACTCTCTCTAGCTCCCCCTCTCTCTCTCTCTTACTCCCTTTATCTCCCTCTCTCTCGGTCTTACTCTCTCTAGCTCCCTCTGTCTCCCTCTCTCTCTTTGTTACTCCCTCTTGCTCCCTCTCTCTCTGTCTTGCTCTCTCTAGCTCCCTCTCTCTGTATTACTCCCGCTAGCGCCCTCTGTCTCCCTCTCTCTCTTACTCCATCTGTCTTCCATGGGTTTTTATAAACAAGAGTGCGAGCAACAGGTGGCACTGTAGTGAAGAGCAAGCTGAAATTATTTCCATTGACAACTGCAATGGCTACTAATGGCCAAAGACCAGCTGCATGTTCACCCTGAGATTTTGGCCACCTACTGTGTAGCTGCCCACCTACCAGCACCATGCAAGCACATTTCAAAGTGGTGTTCGTTGTTAAAACAATGTTCCAAGTGATTCTATGGTGTTTAAATGAATGCCACATATTGTGGAGTTTTTACTGTGCAAATGTTTTCTTGGCACCAATTAACTCTACTCAAACACAGTTCAAAAGCATCAAATAGGGAATTACTTACACTGGCTATTTCTGCGAGGCCTGGGAATAATATCAATCATGCTGGAGTAATCAGACTAATTTAAATTCTGCAAAACTTTTTAAGGAGAAATTACCAAAAATAACTAGATTACGCCATTTACGGAATTAAGAGTAATTTTGGGGGGGATCCTTAGGTGACAGCACATTTAGAGAATGTGAGCAGCTGCTTGCACCGCAGTTTATGTTCATGTTGCATTTATTGCTATTTTCTTAGCGAAAAATACCCCCTTGCATCCATTTTGTAAGTGATGGTGCATTTTGTGCTAAGAAACTGGCGCTAAATGCCTTGAGTCCTTTGGGGGGAAAATCTTTCTCCACTTTCACATTTTCAAATGGTAGCTCACATTGTAATTAATGTTCTGTTGCAGTTAGTTCTATTTTTAGAGAAAAATGCATCCTCGCGTGCATTTTGAAGGTGAGTGGGTATTTGTGCCTAAAGAAAATGGTGCTAAATTCTAAATTACACTTATGTGATTCTGTGTAATCTCGCTGAATTTTTAGGTAATTCGGAAAGATTACGCTACACAGAATAATATGAATAACGCCAACCCCTAATTTCTACATACTTTATCATAGTTACTGAATTCCTTGACAATTGTCCTTCTACAGTGGCCTTGGAATTTTGTAGCTGTGCTAGTATTTTGAAAGTTTTCTCTTCATTGAACTCTGACACTGCTGGGTGAAGACTGGTGGGTTGGGAGGTCAGTGGATAGATGGTAGAGAGTATTATGCAATTTTTCTCCTCTGACAGCTGTAGTAAGGCGAAAATGTGGGGCAATAACCAGTTCTGGACTGCAGGCTAGCCAACTTTCTCCCAGGTATATTACCTTTATAGTGGGCACGAATGCTGTGGACCATCAACACCTGGCTGGATCAATCAGGGGTGATTTTATAATGAACATTTGTCTCTCTTGTTTCTTGGATTACCGTTGGGCATTCCCTTATACTTGTGGTCACATTTAAGATCCTGGATGACACTGGCCATGGGTAACAAAGCGTGGCCTAAATTCTGAAGGAAACCCACTGGCTCCACTTTTAGGTCAGCACTATCTTCAAAACCAGCTGCATCATAACAAGCACCTATGCATATCTCGATAACAAGTGCTCCGTCTCTGGAAACTCTCTGCACATCCGCAACTAGGGCACCATCATACTGAAAGTAAAGAAGTGGAGAGGAAAAAAACAGCCTGTGTTGATCGATCCATGCACTTCGGATATAGAAATACATTCCATATCAATCAAGAACTCCTCAGCTCTGCTTTCATTTTAGTAAAGCCCTGTCTACTCAACATACACGTTTGTCTGGGTCGATTTAAAGATTTCATCTTTTCGTGATTCTATCACACACAAAAAACAACATTACATTAAAATCCCTGCACCTTCAAAGTTACAATGTTTGAAACGTAGGCATCTGAAAAGCACACAACGCTGCATTTACATCCGAGGTAGTAATACAATCTGGAGAGGGAGGCCTGGCCATGGTTATTGACATTAAGTGAATGTTTCTATTGAAATTACCAAAGTGTTGACATTTTACCTATCATCATAACTGAAATTACATTTTTCTGCACTTAACTGGCGCTAAACACCACTACATAATAACCCGCCTGCCCGAGCAGACTCCCCACAAAAACGCAGAGGGCTGCCTTCCATTCCATGGGCGTTTTAGGAATAGTAGTCGTATAGAATGTGGACTGTACAAGTGATGTACGGAATCCACCTGAACGGTCTGTTTGATTAAACAATATCCTACAAAATATGTTGCCTTTGAATTGTCTTTACATAAATGTAACTTTTAATCTTCATTAAGGAGCCTTGCCTTTAACTTCGTGGGGGTCGAGTCTCTGGCAAAGCAAAGTTTAAAACATGAGGCTTTTTAGTTAGTTTCTTTTTCTTCATGTCCATGCATAATTAAAATTGGACAGGAGTAAATCCGGAATACAGAAGGTGAGGCTAGACAAGACAAGTAGCAGTAATGCTGGTGGAGAAGGGAATACACACGGAGAGAACCACAGAATCCTAAACCCAGGTCTGGGGAGGGGGCAGATTTTCCTCATGTGTGGCAATCAACTCGTTGGACACCGCCCACACTAAACACAGCATCTGCAAATACATCGGAGAAGTTCTTAACTTCCTAACAGAAAAGGTCAATGGGTGGACGGCTCTGAGATTTACTCCAGCAAGACAATCATGCCCTCCCACCGAACACATGTAGCTCCTTCCACCGGCGCCCTGACATCCAGCACACAATGCTGAGGCCTACTTCCCCCTGTTGAAGTAACCCCCAACGACCCTATTCTCCCCATTATAAAGAGCAGCCAGGGGCATGACGCCCAATTCAAGTCTGTGACCCCCGTCTACCCACCATTTCTCAGTCGAGACAGTTGCCCAGACAGACTGCCAAATAAAAGTGCAGTGGAGCTCTTAGAGAAGCCCCTAACAAGCCAGGAGCACTAGCGGCCCCCTGTCCTGAGCCCTATGCCACAGCCGTAAAACAATCTGTCACAATAAATATACTCGTATCTCATTCCCTGCCAGATATTGCTATGAATCTGTCTTGGTCCCAGCGCAGGACTTTTGTTCTCCCCGCCCGTGACTTTGACCTCATTTAAATTATGAATTTAAATCCGATAGACTGCCCCACTTACCCTGCTGCTCTCCCTGGCTGGATGATTAATTAGCGTTAGCCAGAGCTCCCCCAGTACCACCTTAAGGATGAAGAGCTGGCACAGACGTGGAGACAACTGCGTGCCGGGCACCATTTAATTTAAAAAGAGACTGTGTGAGGTGCAACGACGGCGTGCGTAACCACGTAAGTGACGTAACCCGTCACATCCAAGCAAAACTGATGTATTGTGTGTTCTGGCTGCGGAGGGGGGCCCTGGAGCGCTGCCCCCCCCCCACAACTCGTGGGCTGCGGGGGCCTGTGTTATGCCGGTGGCGACAGTAAAGGTGAGAGCAGACTCGAGGCTGCAGTGCAGATTGGTGTCACCCCTAGTGTTGGTGTCACCCGGTGCGGTCCGCACCCCCCGCACCCCCCTAGTGACGCCACTGTGTGTGGCAGGCTCTCGTGTGTTTCCGCCCCACAGTGCAGCCAACGTCCCCCTTACCGTTTGATAGTTTAAACACTGCCGGCTGGTAGTTTGTGGTACTCTAGGAACTCTGGTAGTGGAAGCAGTCCTCCATCGTGATAACAGTCCCCGAGTGTCAACACTCCAGCCTCTTCCCAGCCCCGTAATTGGCCCTGTGTGAATGAAGGACCCATCCCATCTGTGGTATACCTGTTATTGGTAGGTCTGGCGCATTAAGTGGTATTCCCCAAGCCCACTTTGTGCATCTATCCCAAAATGTCACTGCTACTTTGAGTAGTACCCCCATATTTCTAATCTTCTGGCTGGGACCTAACATCCTGGTAAGGACTACCCCTCAGGATGAATGTGTCGAAAGCGCCAGCATCTCCAACCCCCTTCCATCTAGCAATTTGACCAGCCATTGAAGCTGTGCTGCTAAGTAGCATGCCACGGAGTCGGGTACTCCCTGTCTCCATCCTGTCAATGGCTGCCTCTAAGTCCTCAGGGAAACCCTGTTTCATCCACCGTCCTACACAAGGTCTCTCAACAGTGTGTCCATGGTTTTGAACCAGCTCTTCTGAATCACCACTAGAAGATTGACAAAATAGTATAGAAGTCTCTGTAGCACCGCCATTTTGGATAGAGCTACTCTGGCCATAACTGAGAGTTTAGGAGAGTTCTGAAAGGTCACATTAGTCCTCAGTACTCTCAGGGCACTTCCCAGATTCCCTTCCAATAAGTGTATTTGGTGATGGAACACCTGTATTCCCAGGTACCTGAACGACCCCGGGGTCCACCTGAGTTCCCCCGGGAGGTCCAGTGGCCTGTCCAGTGTGGCCCTTGATGGAAATATGCACGTCTTTTTGGTGTTAACTCATAATCCAGACAACTCTGCAAACTCTTCCAGAATGCGCAGGACAGTCAATAAACCCTGGGGTCAATCTCTTAAATACACTAAAATGTCTGCCGCATATAGAGGGAGACTATGTGTATCGTGAAGTACTTTACCATGTCTCCTGTCCTCTCAAAGACAACAGCAGAGGGCTCCATTAAAGGATTAATGAAATCCAAAAATCATGTCTGAGTGCAAATACATAATAAGGTCTGGTATGTTAGATATAACTTAGGCAATGAGGGATATATGTCAAGCAATAACAGCAAAGTCATTGGCAGAAATACGTAGACAAAGACATACTGACCTGTGCTAACAGGTATAAGGCTGGACTGGTAAATGGTTGAAATTTATAACTACAATGTGCAGAAACACCTCTAATATACATCTTGAAATGGCATGTGAGAGTAATGAGGTAGCCAGACATCTAGCACAAATTATACATACTGTAGAAGAATTACAAATATCTAATGTGTCTAATAGATCCAATATTGTAAACGAAAATTAGGAAGAATATAGTTTTAGCAATTTGTCTGTTTTATTAGATTCTTGCCATACTCGAACAATTACAAATCAAAGTGTGCAGGAACAATCTAATTTGCTATCATGTGCAATAAAAAAGACAAATATAGAGTTTCTAGATGTGTGCGGGTATCTCCCACATGAAAGGAGCTGATAGCTACGTAAAACATGGATATGTGAAAGGACAGTCGCACTATGCTGGATGAGCCTGTATAACACAGGCTCAAACTCAGAAATTAAATTAAATCTCACTTTTTCACTAAATATGTACCTACTATACACCTCCTCCTCTGTTTTTCAAAGTCAACCTCTATCTAAAAAATCTCTCTCTTCTCCTCCTGCTCTTCAAAACTCCTAGAAATGGCACCTCACCATAGCAGAAACTGCTACCATTGTGAGAAAACTCAATGCATTTTTGGTGACCTTTCCAGCAAACCTAAATTAAACGATACATGGGACATCAAAGAGGCCTATTTAATGGTCACAGCCCATTTCACGAAAGGTTTGTGATTTGTTAAACGTTCGTACAACAGGCCCCAAATTCCTTCCTACATCATACACTTTGAGATCCATGCAGAGGAGTCATTTGCCACTTTAGTTGACACATGTCTACTCACAAGTAGGAAGTCCATCATGCTAGAAGCTGAATTTATCATCAGAGAACGTGGGACTGTGTCCAGTCCCCAGAGAATGCACAACGTCAGTGCCACTTTCGGCCTTTAATTTTCAATCAGTGTAAACTTCATCTTTTTGTTCTCCTTATTTTTATCCATGTATTCAAAATCCTTTCTCTGTCATTATCCACTTTAAGAAACGGGGCCACACGCGCCGTGTACACATCCATTTCCAAGTTTCTACTGCTCCATGGTGTCCCTTAGACTTTTTCCAAGAACATGAGTAATACGTGAATTGATTTCAAGCAGTGTTTATTGAAGTAAAATAACCCAATGCATTTCGGGCTTCACGCCCTTCTTCGGGGGTCACTATGAAATATTCAAAGACAACTCAACTACCAAACTGTCGACATTAGCTTGCACATTTTCAAACATTTATCATACAACGACATTGTATTATTTAACTTATAGAAAATTAATCACCCGGTGTCAAAATATCATGTTGAGGTTTCGTGACAAACATCCACTAACGTGTTATATTCTGTCCCTAAAACTCTCGCTAATCTCCTTGTGAACATTCTATAACATGTATACTCTCTTGATCTACACCAATATACCATTGAACAAGTAAATGACAGAGTAACCCATACCCTCTTCTTCCCTCCTACCCGTAACAAAACCCAGTTGTGAAGAACACATTAATCCAATAATTTTTTAATTCAACAGACGGTGAATAACCTTTCCTATTCTTCTTAAAATGTCAGACGATCAGTTGAAGTACCGCCCGTCCTCAATAAAGTATATTGATGTAATCCCCCTCGTATCACATACCTGCCATTCGTAGATAAAAACATTCCTTCCTTGCTAACTCGGTTAAACTCACTCCTACCCATAATCCTCTCCATTTTGACCCGTGCCCTATGGCCCTGATTGGTTCACTGTTTCAAACATCCCGCTCCCCCGTATGGAAATTAGTCACACCTGGTATCTATATCTAGAAAACGTCATTTCCCAACATGCACTGGATAAACATAATACCCACTCCATTGTCCCAAAACCGGAATTAACTCAGTAATCTCAAAAAATTAATTAAAACATGTTTTCAACGTGCAAGTATTTCTTTTTTAACTCGAACAGTCTATTATGGTTCGTTCTTTCACTGCTTCCATCCTGAACCACGGTGTTGTTCTCTGCGTGTGGACCCGATATATCACCAATTATCATTCTCCTTATCCATCGTGGGTGCAGTCCTGTGGTCGGGCAATAGTTACGATGCTTTTTCATGAAGATAGGACGCACACCTGTAGCTTCGCTTTTATGGTCATTTTTACTATAAATTTTGTCCCATGATTTATCATTGTGCGTGCAATTCCACTGTAGTGCCGTGCCCAGAAGCACCTAGGTACTAACATCAGAGAACGTGGGACTGTGTCCAGTCCCCAGAGAATGCACAGCATCAGTGCCACTTTCGGCCTTTAATTTTCAATCATTGTAAATTTCATCTTTTTGTTCTCCTTATTTTTATCCATGTAATCAAAATCCTTTCTCTGTCATTATCCACTTTAAGAAACGGGGCCACACGCGCCGTGTACACATTCATTTCCAAGTTTCTACTGCTCCATGGTGTCCCTTAGACTTTTTCCAAGAACATAAGTAATACGTGAATTCATTTCAAGCAGTGTTTATTGAAGTAAAATAACCTAATGCATTTCGGGCTTCACGCCCTTCTTCGGGGGTCACTATGAAATAATCAAAGACAACTCAATTACCAAACTGTCGACATTAGCTTGCACATTTTCAAACATTTATCATACAACGACATTGTATTATTTAACTTATAGAAAATTAATCACCCGGTGTCAAAATATCATGTTGAGGTTTCGTGACAAACATCCATTACCTATATTCTAAACGCTTCCATCTATGTTACTCTTAATCCATTAACGTGTTATATTCTGTCCCTAAAACTCTCTCTAATCTCCTTGTGCACATTCTATGACATGTATACTCTCTTGATCTACACCAATATACTATTGAACAAGTAAATGACAGAGTAACCCATACCCTCTTCTTCCCTCCTACCCTTAACAAAACCCTCTTGTGATGAACACATTAATCCAATCCTTTTTTAATTCAACAGACGGTGAATAACCTTTCCTACTTTTCTTAAAATGTCAGACGATCAGTTGAAGTACCGCCCGTCCTCAATAAAGTATATTGATGTAATCCCCCTCGTATCACATACCTGCCGTTCGTAGATAAAAACATTCCTTCCTTGCTAACTCGGTCAAACTCACTCCTACCCATAATACCTCTCCATTTTGACCCGTGCCCTATGGCCCTGATTGGTTCACTGTTTCAAACATCTCGCTGAATTTAAGCATTTTTTTTCTTAAAAACAATGAGCTTTACTTTTTATTCAGAGTAGGCACCTTTGTGCTTTCTCACCAGAAAATCAGATGATCAACTTCCAGCTTAAAATGGTCAATTCTAATAGCTCAGTTTAACTGGTTCCATGTCCTCTTTCCATTTTGTTTAGTTTTATTTCCAAAGAATTGTACAGCCCGTAGCTGCTCCAGCCACGGGGTGTCCCAGCGCTGGCCCTGAAAGAGCACACTGCAAAAAGCAACCTATCACAAAGTGCTGCAGGAAGCAACTAAGAAGAGAATAACCCGGTCTTCTGGATTTTCCTGAAATTTCAAAGGTTCTGGACACTCCAAATGGACTGGGGGAGCGCATTCCAAAGGGCTGGGGCCTTAGCGCAGAAAGAACGGCCTCCCACTTTCACTCTTTTACATGGAACAGAGACCACATTGTGATCGGCTGAATGCAGTGCCAGAGAGGGCGTGTATGGGGACACTAGGTTGGACAGGATGCGAGGCCCCCAGGAAAAAAACATCTTATGGGTTTTGCACAAGATTTTAAAATACATGCACTTCTCAACAGGGAGCCAATGCATTTTGCGAATAAGACCAGAGACAGGACAAGAGTTTGGAAGTGAGAACAGCAGCCTGGCTGCAGCGTTTTTGAGCCAGCTGGAGTTTGTAAATCACAGCCTTGTTGGTTCCCAGGTAGAAGTTGTAGCAATAGTCTAGCCAGGAAAGGATATGTGCCTGAATAATTACTTGTCAGGTGGGAGGGTCAAAAAATAAGAGAATGGGTCTAAACCCACACATAAGTCCAAAGCATGTACCTAACACTGATTTCACTTGGGCTTCAAAAGTTAATGCATTGACCACCCAGATACCTCGGCTTTTGACAAGCAAGGAAGGAGACGAAGAGAGAGAGGCCATGAGTGGGCGTCCCAGGAGTAGGTGTGCTTTCCCAGAAGAATAAGCTCAGTTTTGTTAGTATTCAGTTGCAAATAATGAGCCTCTATCCACTTTGCAATGGCCACCCTACCCCATTGGAAATTGGCCATATCTTACGAGGGGTTGTTAGTGAAGAAGAGCATGAGCTCGGTGTCATCCGCATAAACCACCAGCGAGAGCCCCAGGGATTTCACAACGTGAGCCAAAGGTTGAATAAAAATATTAAACAAAGTAGGGATCAGAGAGGACCCAGGGGAACACCGTGGTGCAGAGTGTGCAAATGGAAGCCATGTGGGGGGAAATAACCTGAAAAGAGTGGTCGGAGAGATGGAGGAGAACCAGGCTAAGGCAGGGCCGCCTATGCCAATCCGAATTTTTGTGGGACATGTTGTCAAAAGCAGCACTTAAGTCAAGCAAGATCAAGGCCGAAGACCTGCCTTTGTCTAAAATGCCACAGAGTTGCTCAGTAGCCACATGGCGAGCTGATTTCGTATTGTTTAATGACCGTTCTGAGAGATGTGAACAATCTGATTCTCTTCTAAAAACGTTGTTAAAATAACATTGACATGTGTCTCAGTACCCTTGGTTAGGTAAGGCATAAGAGAGATAGGGTAAAAAGTTTCAGGTTTGGAAGCATCCAGGGCAGGTTTTTTCAAAAGGGAGCTAACCTTGACATGCTTCCAGGGACCCGGTATGAATGCCGATGACAAGGAGAGATTAATCCGTTCCAAGCAAGGTGGGAGGGGACAATCTTGGAGTTTGGAAAAGCATGTCTGGTTTAAGAGGATTGGCGGGTGATCCCAATTTGACTTTGTAGCATAAAGTATGTAGCTCATTGAGGTGCAAAACTACAAAAGGCTGGTGGTGGTCTAAATTAAAGAACAAAGACTGAGCAAAAGAACAGAAGCAAGAGCCTTAGTGTCAGAAACCCTTTGTGTGTGTGTGAAAGCAAATTAATCCCATCAGCCCACCCATATGGCGGAGCCTCATCATCTGGAATTATGAAAGGTCAGGGTGTAGATAAGGAGACACACCTGATGATATTGTGTGTATTTCTCCAATTCTCCAAGACCTCCGGTGATGGATCCGATCCAAAATGTTGTATGTGGGTATGATGGTGTGAGAAAATTAAATTGCATTGAAAATAGTGTGAACAAAAAGAGTGGCTAATTAAAATTGGCTACCATGATATAAGGAAAACTTTAATGGGAATAAATCATGGTGTCAAGATTAAAAGAAAGTGTATGACAGTCTGAAAAAATGACTGTCCAACCAGAATGGTATAGTGGTCAACATGTTTCTGCCATCCAGGGGCAGCTCCCCTGCCAGGCTTTCATCAGGACCTAGGAAAATACACTACTGCAATAACGTACAAAAATCATAAATACATTTTGTTACCAAATAATGCCGGATACTGTACCGTCCGCGAGATATTGTCTGCGTTGGTGACGGTGTATCCAGAATTTCTAAAGGATTCTTTCCCAAATATTCTTGGGAGTAAACCTCACCTCTCCTGGCCACTGCTCAGGAAATGGAGGCCCCGCTCTGTCCGTCGGTACCTCTAGCTTCGTCCTGAGCCAAGGGGGAGGTCATTGAGGTGCACCTGGGGTAGAAGGTAGAGAAGGGCGGGGTAGTACTGGAGTGACTGTCAGGACTGAAATCCGTAGTATTAGAGGCACATTTAGAATAAATGGTTTCTATTTTGCCAGGAAAGTACTTCACCAGCTTCTTTGCAGTGGCCATTAGATACATCTGTGAAGTCTACAGCAGTACATGTTTGGTAAGGCTATTTAGGAAGGAAAAATAACTTGTGCTGGGTTGTTGCTGCACTTTATTTTATTAGAAAGTACTCAGCCGTAGATTTACGAATCTACTCGCGGTAGGACTTGATTGCAGCTCCGTAAAAAATATTTTGTGGAGGATCATCGGACTTCCTCAAGAGCGTTCAAGAACCTTACAATGCTTTCTAGCCGAGATCACTGTTTCATTAAACCTGGGGCTGACATGCTCTTTCCTACTACAAACCTATGCTCACGTATGGTTGGACACCTGCTGTTCCAAATGCCTTTAAATTATAAACGTAACTGTACATTTTTACCAAATAGCTGTGAGGTGACGTTAAGTGCTATATAAAACTCCCTAAATAAATAACATAAATGCAGTAAATAAATAACTACATTTTCGCTCTCGCAATTCTGCATGTGGACAGAGTGGTCAATTACCGATGCATTAGACATCCATGTGTACAACAGCAGTATATTTGTACCCAACAAAATGCACAATTTTAACAACATGGCGTTACATTTTCCTCTTATCTGAAGACAGGCCAAATTGTTCCCTTGGATTATATTTATTTTGGTATCATTTTTTTCAAACGGCGAAATACAGCAGAGTTTATAAAATGACTAATTCGTGTTGGGCTGCTAATCTGTATTCGTTGGTTTCTTTTATCAGGATATCCTCTGCTATGTGGCAGAAGAGCTAAAATGATCTGCTACTATTTTAGTCAGAGCCCGCCCCGTATTTATTTCCACAAATTGATGAATTGTGCTGCTATGTGTTTCTGACACATGCCACGCTGGGGAAATGTGCAGTCATTAGGTGGTTTCAAATTCTACCATCACACAGCGTGGCACCACATGGGTTTCAGCTGATGCAAATTAACTTTTTCATTCGTGCAGTTATTGCACAGCTGCACTGAAACATTCATGGCAGTAACAGATTCTTTCCACACGCTCTTGCGCCATTCCAGATGTATTTTTAGCCGTTCTTGAATTTGGTAATGCAGAATTATCTCCCATTATCGGCTACGTTCACACTATTTAAGTGTCTTTTTATTGGCTTTACAAGCAACAACTTTACAAAGAAATAGGGAAGGATAGCCATAACATACAATTGCCACAAATGGCATATCAAGACACCAGAACAGAGTATCATTTGCAGTGCTGACAAGAGGGAATCTCTCAATGAAGATCTTAATAAACTATCCATCTTCTCCTATATCAAGATCATCTCTCCCCCTCGCCCACAAACTCTCTCTAACTTCACAGAGTAATATCGTCAACATTCGCAATCCAATGTCGGTCATATTGCATCTCAAATAACAGTCATCAGGGCTATACCTCCAATAACTCAACTTTTATTTTTTATGATAGTGTAAACCTGTGTCGCTTTTCAAGTTAGCAATTAAATAAAGCACCGGAAGCATATTCGCATTATGTTTATCTTTCTCCTATTCAATGTGGCGCAAGGTGTATGTTGGAAGAAGGTGGCAACTGATCGATATTTCCCACATGCACCATATTCCATTGCCTGTGGTGTTAGGACACATTCCTTTTCTCAGTCAGCCTTCTGTGATAAGATGGTTCTGCCTATGAGACTCTTCTATGACCAGATGGCCCAGTCTATGAGGCACTTCTATGACCAGAGGGCCCAGCCTATGAGACTTGTTAGACCTGTCATCCTTGGGGTGATGCCTCCCTAAAACGTTTTTGCCTTACTCCTCCTATTCTGAGTTGGTCTTTTTTGGCCTTAGGACTCTGTGCATTTTACCGTTGCTAACCAGTGCTAAAGTGCTTGTGCTCACTCCCTGAAACATGATAAAATAGGCTTACACCTGATTGGCTTATTTAATTTACTTATAAATTCGTAATAAATTAGTATACCATTTACCCAGGGCTGGTAAATTAAATGTTACTAGTTGCCCTGCAGCACTTATTATGCCACTCACTTATGAAGCCCCATAAAACATGTCCTAAGCCTGCTACTGATAGAGCGCGCAGGTCACCCGACTATAATTTTACCATATACGTATTGGGCCCATACAATTCCAATATACCATATTTATTAATCGGGTAACCTTGCACTCTACTACCAGTAACCATGTTTCCTTCCTATTGTATTTTCCAGTGTACCCGACTTACCAATCCACCGCTACGGGTACCTATGACCACAATGGATCAGGGAGTTAGCTGTAAAAGAAAGGCAGACACCAAAATACTCTATATTCTCAATTTGCACTCATATAATAACCACACACTCAGAACGTTTTAAAAACCTTTATCTAAAATGTGTCAGTTTCATTAAGCATAAGGTTTACAGCTAATAAGCTGTCAATAACTAAAATTATAAAGAGCACGTATCCATACAGGAAATAAATCAGACCAACCCTTTAGGACTCTAAAGGAAGGTAAGAACAGGGAACATGCTAGTAAGAATTTTCAGGAGTTTAGACTAGACGTGGAGTGACTAAAGGACGGGGAAAAATAAGGAACGTGCTAGAATGTCACAGTTGGTATACCCTTCAAAAGTGGGCAAAGCACAAGAATTTAGTCAGTCTATGGAAACTCGAAGGTAACATGTAACTAGGGGAAGGTAAAAAGTGAAACACGCTAATATTCCGGAACAATCATTTCATTTAGCTAAAGGAAGGTAAAGAAAAGGAACATATATATTTCATAAGCTGTATGCAGGAACGTACTTAAAGGATAGGGAAAAATTGGAACATGCTAGTATAACAACTATAAGGTATGACTTTTTCATTTGTCGGTGCAAAGAAAGCATGGAAAATCAATATGCAAGAGTACGTCTTTATTAAAGCAAAGAAAAGAATGACGGATGCAGAATAGATTCCCAGCACTATATTTACCTAGAACGGTGTGAAGACCAACCCTGGCCACGGGTCAGTTAAGGACAAGAGAAACCCCAGGGAAGGACAGTCGCCAGTAGGCCAGCAGGTGCAGAATGGACACCCCAGGACAGGACCATCAAGGAAAGACCAGCACCCGCAGTTCGGTAGCAACGCCTGCGCTACACCCTCTCTGCAGCTAACAGTCAGAACCCCGATTGGGTTATCGAATTCTCCAGCAAAGTGCTCCGCCAGCACTTAAGGTTCTTAAAATCCCGCTTGGGTCTGTGGAAATTTCGGACAGAGTGCTCCGCAGCTCTCTGTATCAGTCACCTATTGAGTGCGTTGGGTCAGTGACAGGTCAGCTATTCGGACAAGTCGGACAAATTCTCTAACTAAACCTAGGCTAGTTATACTGCTTTTGGGTCAGTGTACCACCCCCCAAATGTTGCAAGTGTAAGAATCCCTAATTTCGATTGGTCCTCAGGTAGGACAGGTCAACACACCAACCAGGATTAACTTCTACAAGCCCCAATTTGCATCTTTTGGGACCGCCTATTGAATTTGGGGTTCCCATGACATATTCTACAAAATACAATGGAGAATACAAAGATTATATACAATTGTGTCAACTGCAGGACAGTTCAGCTTCTTCTACTAGGCGAAGGTGCATCTTCCCAGGCGCATCTTGGCGGGGACCTCTGGGTTGGCGCACGTTCAATGTCACAGAGTTCATTCTCTGGCAAAAGACTGTCATGCGCAGAAAGACTGTTCAATATGGAGTATTCCCATCCCTCATGCTCAAGGATTACAATACATGAAAAGTAAAGGAAATCAATTTAGAACATAGAAATAAATGAATACACTGTATACCAGGAATCCCTATATGACTCCCCTTACTCTATATTAACTATAGCATTAAGATTAGTGCAAGACGAACAGCAATGCAGAAAGCGGCAGGGCAAGCTTCGGCATGTGAGAACACAAAGCGGCCATCTTAAAGCCAGTGCGCAAGTGCAAAGATTCCCGCCAGAACTGCGAGTACGTCACATCACGTGAGTGTGACCGACGCATGCGCAGATGAAATTCCCGCTAAGCAGCGGCCATTTTAGTGGCAAGCGTATTATGGTTAATAAACACATATGCAAGCTTCTCTAGGACATCCCGTGTAATGAAAAAAAATTGCAATATTAGTAACACGAACATATTGATTATTATTTTAATAACATTATTTGAGGTTCTTGATCCAAGCAAGTCGCTTTACGTGCAAATCCTTGCTCCATCAATCCCCTCTTTGATGATATTTTATATTATCACAAATCAATAGAACTAGATGCCAACTTTTCACAATTTGCCCAATTCGATTTCTTCAAACATTCGATTCAGCTTTTCTTTTGTCTCTTCATTAGGGTGAGAATTTTTCACCCTTTTATAAATCTGATTATTCATTTCCTCTAATTTAAGTTCATCCACATTTCTTTTCACTCCTCTCTGGTTCACAGTATACTTTTTCTGGTGCTTTCGACATTTACAACAAATGAATATGACGAATACTACTAAACCTATTACTGCAATTGGCATCAGTACTTTAATTAGAAAACTTCTACCTAAATTAGCAAACCAATGGCCCACGGCGGAGAGACCATCAGTAAGTCTCTTCCAGGCACTGTCATCCTCCAGTGATTTGAGCTCTTTTCCCAAATTTGTAATGTTCCTCACATACCTTTTAATTTCTACACTCTTATCTGGTATGTAGGTGCAACAATGTTGCGCCTTCAGCATTCTGCAGACTCCGCCCTCTTTTGCCAATAGGGTATCAAGAGCAAGTCTGTTCTGTAAAACCATTGATCTGACCGCAACCATTTCGGTATTGACCATCAGGAAACCTCCAGCAGTGTCGGTAGATAACCGATCTACTACTGTTGACAATTTGCAAATTCTGTGTGTATTCAGAACCACTCCCACTGTAGGTATCAGTGCACTAAAAATATCTCCTACAATTTCACCAGCACTTTCTCTTTTAGTGCGTACTAATTGGTTAGTTTCTTCAGTGCTTCCAGTGATTTTCCCCACATGGTATATCTTTGGGAAGACAATACCAAAATAGCAACTCCCGTACCAATGGTCGGGCAATTTGAAGTAAGCCTTGTTCCCACAAATAAAATAAATTCCAGGAACACAGGCTCTGTCCCATCTTTGAAACCCCAACCTCCAATTACCTTGTAATTATGATCGCATTCACTGGAAGCAATGAAAATATTGTTATAATAACTAGTCATTTCTCTTTTGAGACAGAGTTTCCCCTTCTTCTCAAAATCCAGAAGCATTGCAGCATTAGCTCCACCATTTGAGGTGCTCCCTATACTCTCTGCCCATTTAGGAACTTTATGGTTCCTTTTTTTGGCTTTCTTTTGGGAACTCTCTCTTCTCTTCTCTACCATGTCCAGAAATTATTTTTCCTTTTCATGTAAAGAACAGGTCAGAGTATTTGTGTGTGCATCATCTATATTAATTTTTTCTACAGTTAGAAAATAATCACTCATGTACTTAGCTACATCTCTAGTCGTATGTACAAGATTCAGGTTTCTTCGAACAGGAAGTTCAGAAAATGTCACGTCAGAGTTTGAATAGTAGTCCTGTAAAGGTCCTCTTTTGTAAAATAAGCTAGTTAGTATACTACAGGAAATTCTATAGGTTAAGGGCAGGTGATGATAAGTCACGCCTTCAGCCACAGAAGTAGGTAGCTTCATGCAGACATAACAGTTGTCTATTTCCATTGTTTCTACATAATGTACTAACAGGTTTGCGAAAACATTTAGGTGAGTCTTGTTCTTTATTTTGTTAAAGTGTAATCCTTCCTCATCTGGTGCTTCTAAATCTAATTGTCTCTGTTTCAGGCTAAGTGGTTTGTCCAATGTCTCTATTTTTCGTGGTGTACTTCTAGTGTGTGATTCTACAGTGTCGTCAGGTAGATTATTATTTGGGTACAGACTGGGATTTTTACTCATCATAGAAGGAATAGTTATTGTTAGTCCTATCCAAAGGATCAGCACTATTGCTACACTACATAAACATACTTGGCAGCATGTTTCACAACAACTTTGTCTCGGTCTCCCATTCTCAGAAGAATCAGCCATTTCTGCTCAAAAGAAGCTTCAACCCCTCTTTGTAACTCTGCACAACTTGCTTACTCGAGTAACTTTTTCAGGGTGGTTCTGCTTCTTCTTCGGACTGTTCAGCAATCAATTCTCCGTCACTTTCAGTACTTTCGTCACTTATTTCCAGGTTCTCAAATTCTTCCAGAACATAGTGAGTCCATTCAGGGCTCGAATACTTGTTATTCAGCTTTTTAATGCGAGCACTTCTTCTCCTTTGCTTTGTCACCACTGGGTCAGTTTGACTCGAAACCTCATTTATTTGTTTAGGCTCCTCGTCTATTGTCTTCAGACGCAATCTCAGCCTTTTCACAAATCTGGGTACTGAGTCACCTTTCTTTAGTCTTTTAACTGGCACTGTGTCTTGGCCTTCTTCAAACACCCTTTTATTTTTTTGGATCAAGTTCGTCTTCAGTATTGTTACCTAACTGACTAGGTCCAGGTCTTTCATCTGTTTTCTTCTGCCTGGTCCCTAAACTGCCCTTGTTCAGGTGTCTGCTGAGTCAGGCTTTGATCTGCTTCGATCTCTTCTTCCTGAATACAATTGTTTAATCCTACCTGTTCCTGTTCAAGCTCTTCAAACTCTTGATTTTCTTCCGCATGAACTTCCGCCCTAATTTCTATCTGTCCCTTTTCTGGTGCAGGTGTTCTAGGAGGAGTGTCAATTACCTGCTCTCTCCCTAACTGGTCCTCCTCAGAATCAGATTTTACATGGATTTCGATGATCTGAGTAGCTTCTTCTTCACCTGTCTCGTCCTCACTATCCCACTGTCTATCTAGTTGAGCTTGACTCCTAGTTCGTATAGGGTCGGTTGTCAGATCGATAAATGGAATCCAATCTTCTTGACTGGAGCTCGGTTGTTTTTCAGCTACTTCAGGACCGATGTCTTGGGATCCTTCAGCTGCGCAACCTTCAGCCTCAGTTTTGTCCAGTTCAGTCACTCTCTTCGTGTGGCTGGCATGGATCCAGCGCGGGACGCCTGCACACTTTACAGCTGTGGTGGTTACCAGGATCACCTGTCGTGGCTTTCCCCACCTGGGTTCAAGGCAACTTTTCGGAGTGTGCTTCTTTATTGCGACCCAGTCACCTGGATTCAGGTTATGTGCTGGAGTCGTTGGTCTGGCGACGTCTTCTCCCCCAACCTGGCGAGAGATAGTACACACTTGGTCAGCCAGTTCTTTACAGTATTCCAGTACCAAATCATCAGATATGCTTATTATTTTGTATCCTGGCAAGCATGCTTGCTGCATTGCTCTTCCCATCAGGATTTCATGGGGACTCAAGCCCGTGTTCCGATCTGGAATACTTCTGAGTCCCATCAAGACAAGAGGCAGAACATCTGGCCATTTCAGTTGAGTGTATTCACACATATTTCCCAATCTTGATTTGATTGTGCCATTTATCTGTTCTACCACTCCAGAAGCCTCTGGACGATATGCACAGTGCAGATGTTGGGTGATTTTGAATGCTTCACAGATTTGTTTTATTATTTCATTTTGGAAATGACTTTCTCTGTCAGATTCAATTAAGACTGGGAAACCGTAACGAGGTATTAGTTCCCTAAGCAATAATTTGGCTACTGTGATGCTGTCATTTCTACGTGCAGGGAAAGCTTCCACCCATTTTGAAAACAGGCAGACAATGAAAAGTAGGTATTTCATTCCTCGACAAGGGGGTAACTGAATGAAGTCAAGTTGTAATCTAATAAAAGGGCCTTCTGCCTTTCCAATTTTCCCTGGTAACACTATGGTTTTCTTTCCAGGGTTAAATTGTTGGTAGGTCAAACACCTCTGGCAGAGTGCTTCTGTGCAGAGTGAATTTCGAGTTGAACCATGTTTGGCGGAACATGCGAATCATCGCATCTCTGCCTACATGTGTGTTTCCATGGATCAGCCTAGCCATAGGAGCAAGCATACAGTCTGGCAACACAGGCATATCATCAAGGTACACAATGACACCATCTTCATGCCTCCTACGACAACCCAAGTTTCTCCATCTTTGCCTCTCCTGTGGGTCTGCTGCTTCCTGTAAGTCTCTCACTTCCTCCCATGTATTCACTCCCTCTAGCATCAAAAGTTGTCAGCTGCTTCTGTTTCCCCCAACCTTTATATTGATTGCCATTTTGTATTTTGCACAATGTTGGGCTAAATGGTCAGCATATCGATTACCTGCTGTCACATCGTCATTGCCAGATTTGTGAGCAGCACACTTGACCACAGCCAATTCTTTTGGTAGCTGGATTGATTCCAGTAAATCCTGCACATATTTTCCATTTTGGATAGGGGTGCCTGAAGAAGTCAGGAACTCCCTCTGTAGCCACAATTGGCCAAAGTCATGCACAACCCCATAACCATACTGGCTCTCAGTATATATGGTTATTCTCAAATTTCTCCCAAATTTACAGGCTTTTGTCAATGCAATTAATTCGGCTATTTGTGCAGACTTGACTCCATATAAATAGGATGCTTCTACTGGACGCTCTAGAGTGCATACTGAGTAGGCAGCGCTCAGGCCCCGTCCTCATGTCTCATGCATGAGCCGTCTACAAACAGCTCATAATCTTCCCTGTACAGGGGGCTCTCTTTGATATCTGGGCGTGGTTTGGTACTGAACTCAGTTAAATCAATGCAATTATGTGCAAATTCTTCCCTCACTTCCTCTGCAAATGAGCTGGGCAGTAAGGTAGCTGGATTCAAAATGTTACATCGTTCGATGGTTACATTTCCTGCACCTACAAGGATTCTCTCATACTTAGTCAGCCGACTAGGTGTGAGGTACTGGGTTTTTGTTCTGGTCAGTAGAATCACAACAGAATGTGGAACATACACAGTTACTGGATGTCCCATAACAATGGACTCACTTTGTTCAAGACTCATGCAAGTTGCAGCTACAGCTTTCAGACATCCAGGTAATCCAGCTGCTACTGGGTCCAATGTGGAGGAAAAGTATGCCACTGGACATCGAGTCAAACCATGAATTTGGGTCAGGACTGAGAGTGCACAATTATCTCGTGTGTCACAGAACAGTGCAAAATCTTTTGAGTAATCGGGCATTCCTAAGGCAGGAGCAGTACAGAGACAGTCTCGTAATTTTGTAAAAGCTGTCATGCTTTCGTCATCCCATTCTACTGGGTCACTTGCTCCTTTCTTTGTCATATTTATCAATGGTTTTGCTAAGACTGCAAATCTCACAATCCACTGCCTACAGTAACCTACAACTCCAAGGAACATTCTGATTTCCTTCTGGGTATTTGGTAATTCCATGTTTCGAATTATCCTGATTCTTTCTGAGGTGACTTTCCTGATACCTCTCTCTATCTGGTGCCCCAGATATTTCACTGATGTGGTACAGAATTGCAGTTTTTTGGGTGATACTTTATGTCCACCTTCACCTAAGTGGTTCAGCAAGGCAATTGTGTCAGTGACACAGTCTCTTCGACTTTTAGTCGCCACCAAGAGGTCGTCTATGTATTGCACCAAAACTGATTTTCTGGGCAAAATTAAGGTTTCAAGGCACTTTTTCAGAATCTGATTAAAGATTGAGGGGCTTTCTGTATACCCCTGAGGGATGCGATTCCAGACATACACGTGACTGTCAAATTCAAATGAGAAAAGAAATTTGCTGTCTGGATGCAATGGAATTGAAAAGAATGCATGACATAGGTCAATGACGGTAAACCATCCAGCATTCAATGGAATTTGGTATCGAATTACTGCAGGGTTTGGCACGACAGGACAACAAGGAACCACAATTTTGTTAACCATGCGCAGGTCCATTTATTGGTACCATGAGATACCATACCTAACACACACAGCCATTGAAGAGGGAGATGCAGATCCAATTCCTTTAACAGCAATCATATCACATACCAGAAAGCCACTACATGCGAAAGACATCAACACCATAGACACCACAGTGAAAGCCTGGCGGAAACTAGGGCAATTGGCGCACAAGTTCCCATTGTACGCACCGGCCATGCCACTGCACCATCATCAGGCGCTGTCAGTAACAGGCGAAAAGATGAGTATGTCACTATTGCAGAGAGCAGGCATCGACAAAATGGGGGATTTGTTTCAAGAGGGCACATTTCTGGACATTGAGCACTTATCGTATATCCAACATTAATCGCCAATGTTCCGGTTCACATACTATAGATTAACCCGCGCGTTGAAAGAACTATACCCTACATTCCCCACAGAACCAGACAGTCTAACCTCTCTACAGATGATTATCACAACGCAGGACTCATCGCACTTAGTCTCGAGACTATACTCCACAGCACAGGCTGAAATAACGCATACCACCGACAGGGCTAGAGCACGATGGGACATGGCACTAGTAGACCCTTTAACTGATAAAGAGTGGCAACAAACGTGCGCACTGACACAAATTCTCACCCCTAATGGTAACTTAAGAATTATACACTATAAATTTGTTCATCAGGCATCAATCAATCAATCAATCAATCATGCCATTTGTATAGTGCACTACTCACCCGGGAGGGTCTCAAGGCGCTTGGGGGGAGGGGTATGCTACTGCTCGAACAGCCAGGTCTAGAGTTGTTTCCTGAAGGCGAGATGGTCCTGGGTCAGCCAAAGGTGGATGGGGAGGGAGTTCCAAGTCTTGGCAGCCAGGTAAGAAAAGGATCTTCCTCCGGTGGTGGCTCTTCGGATGCGTGGTACGGCTGCGAGGGCGAGGCTGGTGGACCGTAGCTGGCGGGTGGGCGTGTAGAAGGTCAAGCGGTCGTTGAGGTACTTGGGGCCCAGGTCGTGGAGAGACTTGTGTGCGTGGGTGAGGAGCCGGAACGTGATCCTTTTGTCGACGGGGAGCCAGTGCAGGTTCCTCAGGTGGCTGGAGATGTGGCTGCGTCGGGGGACATCCAGGATGAGTCGGGCGGAGGTGTTCTGGATGCGCTGGAGTCTTTTCTGTAGCTTGGCTGTGGTTCCGGCGTAGAGGGCGTTTCCGTAGTCCAGTCGGCTGGTGATGAGTGCCTGGGTGACAGTCTTCCTGGTCTCGGTCGGGATCCAGCGGAAGATCTTGCGAAGCATACGCAGGGTGTTGCAGCACGATGAGGAGACGGCGTTGACTTGTCTGGTCATCGAGAGGGATGGGTCCAGGATGAAGCCCAGGTTGCGTGCGTGGTCGGTTGGCTTGGGTGCGGTGCCCAGGGCTGGGGGCCACCAGGAGTCGTCCCAGGCGGAGGGCCAAGATCCCAGGATGAGGACTTCCGTCTTGTCCGAGTTCAGTTTCAGGCGGCTGTCCTTCACTCAGCGACGTCTTTCATCCCTTCGTGTAGGCAGGTTCTGGCGGTGTCGGGGTCTCTGGTGAGGGAGAGGATCAGCTGGGTGTCGTCGGCATAAGAGATGATGTTGAGGTTGTGCTGGCGTGCGATGGCTGCGAGAGGTTTCAGGTAGATGTTGAAGAGGGTGGGGCTGAGTGAAGATCCTTGCGGGACGCCACAGATGACTTCGGTGGCCTCGGAGCGAAACGGGGGAGGCGGACTCTTTGTGTTCTTCCGGCGAGGAACGAGATGATCCACTCCAGTGCCTTCTCTTGGATACCGCTGTTGCTGAGGCGCTGGACTAGGGTGCGGTGGCAGACCGTGTCGAACGCAGCGGAGAGGTCCAGGAGGATGAGGGCCACTGTTTCCCCCTTGTCGAGCAGGGTCCGGATGTCGTCGGTGGCTGCGATGAGGGCGGTCTCGGTGCTGTGGTTGGCTCTGAAGCCGGACTGCGAGGGGTCGAGGGATCCGTTCGTCTCGAGGAAGGCGGTCAGCTGTCTGTTGACGATCTTCTCGATGACTTTAGCAGGAAAAGGGAGGAGCGAGATGGGGCGGAAGTTTTTGAGATCGGTGGGGTCCGCTGTAGGTTTCTTCAGGAGGGCGCTGATCTCGGCGTGCTTCCAGCTCTCTGTGAAGGTGGCGGTGTTGAAGGAGTCGTTGATGATGTTCCGGAGTTGGGGTGCGATGGTGGAGTCGGCCTTGTTGAAGACGTGGTGTGGGCAGGGGTCGGTCGGTGATCCGGAGTGGATGGTGTTCATCGTGCGGGCTGTGTCTTCGGTGGTCACCGTGGTCCAGGTGCGAAGGGTGGCGGTGGGGGGCGTTGGTTTGACGGTTGGGTGCGTGGGTGGGGCGCCGAAGCTGTTGTGGATGTCGGCAATCTTGCGGTGGAAGAACGAGGCGAGGGAGTCGCAGAGGTCTTGTGACAGAGTGATGTCGTTGGTGCCGGTGCTGGGGTTGGAGAACTCCTTGACGATAGTGAAGAGCTCTTTGCTGTCGTGGGCGTTTCTTCTTGGTGGTGCGGATGAGCTGGTGGTGCTTGCGGGTAGCGTGTTTGAGGGCGGTCATGTTGTCGGTGGTCCAGTCGAGGAGCCAGGCTTTCTCGAGGGTGCGGCAGGTCTTCTTGGAGTCCTTGAGGTAGTCGGTGAACCAGGATGCCTTCTTGCTTCTGGGTCTGCTGGGAGGGTTCTTTAGTGGCGCGAGGTCGTCGGCGCAGGCGGTCAGCCACTGTGTGAAGTTGCGGGCTGCTTTGTTGGGGTCCGTTGTTTTGGCGGGTGGGCTCTGGCTGAGGGAGGTGGTGAGCTGGTCTGCGGTGATCTTGCTCCAATTCCTGTGAGGTACCTGTTGCGGGTGGTGGTGGCATATTACACACCTGCACGAATGCTTAAATTCGGGCTGCAAGAAGATGATAGGTGTAAAAGATGTGGTACGGAAGGCGCAAATTTCATACATTTGGCATGGTCCTGCTCTAAGATGCAGGAATACTGGGTCGAAATTACTAACACGCTTACCATTATGTTGGAGGCGGATGTGGGATGCACAATACATACATGCCTGCTTGGAATTGTACCACATCTAAAAGCCACCAAACACAAATTCTGTGTGATAGCTCTATTACTGGCCAAACGACAGATTGCAAAATGCTGGCACAGTAGGAAAGTACCTAAGAAGTCTGCATGGCTGCATGACATGTCCAGTTGTTGAGACAAGTTATTAACTTATGAGGAGGACCTCCCTGCAAGATCTAGACCCAAGGACATTTGGGGTTACTTAACAGACTACGTTAACTCGCTGGATATGGACACAGATGCATGATCTGTTAATCATTGTGGTAGTGTGTGGGGACCGTATTTTTATGCTTGATTGGAATACGTGGGGGAATCGAACAGATTGCAATGTCATAAAGTCCCTTCATGATAGTCTCTATCTCAGGTCTCTAAGTTGATTTGTTTATATACTGTTAGACTTTTACAAAATTACAAAATGTAAGACTCAAGGTAACGCATTGCATCGCCGGACCTAACAGAATCGGTCGAATGGCTATACAAATACATGTGCTGATAAGGTTGCCATTTGTTACTTATAATTCATCCTTGATACATCGCAGCCGGCCTCCGGGTTGTAGGCTCCTGGCCGTGTATGACTAACTAAGAATAATAAAGGTCTTACAAAAACAAAAAAAAAAAACTTGCGCAGGTCCTGTACTACCCTGTACTTCCCACTAGGTTTCTTGATTCCAATTATGGGCGAATTACATGGGCTGCTCATCACTTCTTGTATGATGTTTGCTTCTAACAATCTTTTTATTTCAATGGCAACTCCTGCTTTTACCTCTGCACTCATTTTATACTGTTTAACATTTGGGTATACTGCATTTTCTTTTATTGCTATTTTAATTGGGTCAACATTTTCCATTAATCCTACATCTTTTCCAGTAAAATCCCATACTTCTGGTTTCACTGTCTCTTGGAGCTCTTCAGGTAAGTCTTGCATTGTCAGTCTTTTGATTTCAGAGTCTGGTCTAGCTAACATTAATTTGTAAATTCCATCTTCGTCTGGGGTCTGAATTTCGACGCCATTTGGTGTGCAAAAAATAGTACAATTCATCTTACACAACAAATCTCGTCCTAGCAAGTTTACAGGACTGGAATCACAGACAACAAACCTATGCATCTCTTTAAAATTTCCAATTTTAATTTCGATAGGTTTTGTAACTGGGGTACTAATTAGCTGATTAGAAACGCCCACTACTTGGATCGCTTCTCCCGAGAGGGGTAGGTTAGGAACGTCTGCTGTTCTCACAGTAGAACGAGTGGCACCAGTGTCCAACAGAAAGGTGACGTCATTTCCTTCAACCTTTCCTTCAATGTATGGCCCTGACTGGTCCACCGGCAAGGAGGCGCCAAGCTTGCACTCCTCGTCCTCCCCCCTCAGGCACCGTCAGTAGGTGTCATCACAGAGAAACGTGTCATTTAACAGAAATTGTGAAGTTGCTGCATTCTTATTTTCCCTTACTTCCCACACTTCGGTGTCTTCACCCTGCTGTGCTTTGCTCCTAAAATTCTGTCTAGGTGCACGAGGCAACTGATTCTGTTTTACCTGTTGCTGGGTCTTTCGTGGGTTCTCATTCTGCGTCTATGGATTTAAATCATTAATTTGCACGTTACCATTCTGTACATGTGGACACTCGTCTCTCCAGTGACCTATCTGTCCGCTCTCGTGGCAGGGGAACTTCTTTTTGGCCTCTTCCCTGCTCATTTTTACTCTGGGCTTCCCCCAACCCCGGGGCCTTGATTCTGATTACTGGTCAATTTATTTAGCTGTTGTTCCTGTTGTTCTGCCAATTTTACCTGTGCCCACATAACCTTTTCCTTTAATGCCTTTCGATTGTCTGCCATCTAATCCTCACAATATTTGGCGTACTTCAGGACCTCATCAATTGGTTTAGACTGCCAGCAGATTTTATTGTCTTTGATCCATTGTGAAATTTCAGATCTTAACCCTAGCACAAATCTATAGATGAAGTGGGTCATGTCCTTCATTTCTATGTTATCCAGACCACTGTACGTTTTGAACACCTGTAACAGTCGTTCATAATAAGAATGCACAGTTTCGTCTCTATTCTGGGTAGTTCTGTCTATTCGGGTCCAATCAAGTCTCCTTTGCAGGCACTTTTCCCTTGAGATGCAACATTATCTGGTTGTACTTTTTCATTACCTCGGGTGAAGGAGCCCCTGTGTTGGGGTCCCTCGGGAATTCCTCACTAGGCCAATCAATAGCAATTTTTCATTCTGTCCACAAATCTACGGGAACTACAATGTCAAAGAAACCATCCAAATCTTTCCAGAGGCATTTCTAAACCTTCACAAACCTCTCTACCTGTCTGTACCAATCTACAGGTTTTTCTCGTAATTTTGGGAAATCATTCGTAAAGGACACAATATCCTGTCGGGACCATGGAACATGCACATATTTTCTACCAGCCACTTCTCGCATAGGATATAATTTTTCTGCCTGGTCTGCTTCTTTTAAGACGTATTCGGAAGTCATTTGTTTTGATCTAATCTCCTTCTTTTTCTTTGCCCACCTGGCTTTCCATTTTTCTAATTCTCCCCATTTTTGCAACAGGTTCAATAATTCTCTGATCTGTACCTTTTTCCCTGACACATTCATGTTTTCTAAATCTTTGTCTGAGAACTCTGCTCTGTAGGGTTTTTGTAACACTTTAGATTTCCCAATATCTATTCCCATACTAGCCGCGGTGTCCATTAATTTCTCATGGAACACCCTGGTATTACGGGTGATACTTTTGCAAATAAACAGCAATTCTTCCTCAGTAAAAGTATTTAGTCTGTCTAACCCCACATTTCCAGCCATCAGTTCTTCCAATTCTATTCTTAATTTGTAAATATCTAATGGTTTCGACTGAGGATTTGGTTTCTCTAATTCTCGACTCCATCTCTCAATTTCTTCAGGAGTCACTACAGTGGCACCTCTAGTACCAGAAGCTGACTCAATCTGCACTTCTCTTGTATTGAATGGAGTGTTCTTCCTCCGTGAATCCCTTTCTGGTTCCCTTATTGGTAAATCCATCAAAGAAACCTCAGATTCACATTCACTTGCCTGACCATCTACAGTTAAAGGCTCTTTTCTCGGTTGTACTACAGATGGGGTAATCATTGGAGGTTTTGGGTTATTCTGCTTATCCCCGTACAAAGGAACAACTGGTCCAATAGTTACTGGGATTGTCAAGGCTTCAGGACTTGTATTTAGTTGGGAGATTTTTTGAATTAATTCTGTTCTTTGTTTAGCTATGGCCTCTCATTCTCTTTCTTGTAGCATTTTTTCCAGGTTTGTTTCATGCACTATTGGCGGAGTTAGGGTAGGAACATAATTCGGGGCAGTTGGATGAGTCATACCTGGTCCCTCACCATAGTTAGGTTTTGAGAATGGATTCCCTGTGCTTAGAGGTCTCGTCTCCTCCTGATAAGGAGGTATTAAACAGCCGTCTCTTGCACTTACTGGTCTTGATCCTTCATTATAAGGAGGTGGATTCTTCATTAGCAATTCCTCCAAATAATCATCATCTGAATCCCCACCGGTCATTAAATGCTTGGTCTTTTCTGTCCTTTTCCCTCCCAAGGGTTCTTCCAGTGTTATCATAGGGTATAGTCCTTCTGTTATCATGTTCTGTCTCCACTGCTTCATTTTTTTCTCTTTGGCTTCTCCATGCATTTTCGGGTACCATTTACTTATTCCCTTATCAGTTCTAGGTCTATCTCGTTCAAAAGCCTCTATCTCCCATTCTTCTAAGGCCTCATATTGCGTCAGTCTGGGTCTGGGATGTAAATCATTCATTCGGGTTCTCAAATTGAACAGAATACAGCTATTAAAAGTACCATCTATTGGAAATGCCAAAATTCCGTCATTTTTAGTATATTCCACCCAATTTTCCAACCATACACAGGTGTGATACCCTTTGTCAAATAACATGAATCATGCGGGAGTATTAGGTGGTGGAATAACTATTCCTTCTCTAGTTTTGATGGGCTTATCCTTCTTGAAATAATTTTTTACTTTGTCTACTAAAGTCATTTTTCTCTTGCTTCCGTACATATTATAAGGTCTGCCTTTTAGCATCTGTTCTTTAGCGAACCCTAAGTATTTCGGATCAGGTAAAAATTCTGGATACCACATATACTTTGCAACCCTAGATTGTGCGCAAATGCGTTCTTCTGTTTACTAATTTCTTCCAATGCTAACACGTCTTACAATTTTTCTCAAACCAATCAATTGCGCGATTTCAAAATAATTCAACCAATGGGTGCTCGGTGTTTCTCGCATACGAGTTCTCACGCTCCTGTGCTCACCCCTCCTTTACAATTCCGCCTCAGCTACACACCCGCTGTCTCAACCAATACCAGCGCGGCAGTGAGTGACGTCAGCGCAGCTCCGCAACTGACTCCCTCCTTCACAAGGTAAGAAACGCTTCGATGTCTTCCTTTTAAAGTGCAAGTGCTTAGTTAAATTTACAACGAAAACACATTCGCCACTGTACTCGAGTGTCTAGAAAGGAAAGATTTATTTCACTGCAAGTAAACTTTTCTATTTACTTTTCAAATACTACGAGTAGATCCCTTCTGCCTACTCTTCACACAAGCATCAGTGAACCTGCTACTCCTTCGACTCATCCACTTTGGGATATATACTAAGCCAAAAGTTTCACTAGTGAACTCCTTTGCTACCAATCAAGCTTAGACGAACCTGCTACTCCTTCCGTGTGACCCTTACTAGATTATATCACTATTGAAGTTTTGCCAGCGAACTCTTTGCTACCACTTATTCATACATTTATACAGAAAAAACCCTAATTAGTGCTTCCAGTTCTGCCTAACCTGCACCAATTTTCCTCGAGCCACTGACCTCACTGCGCGATGAATTCTCCTCACCCCCCGCTATTCTTTCCTCGGGGATTCCAAATAAACATATAACAATCACTAACGAGTTGATTAGTACATATATCAATATAGCAGCAAGAAAAACAATTTAAAACATTTCATAATTTCTTAAAGCAATAAAACATCAGTTGTACATTCGATCGATCTTAACAGTAAAAATATTATTTTCACAATTAGCAGCAAATAACCTACCTACCTATCCTAACTAGTCCTACCTAACTTTAACTAGTCCCTAACCATCACCCCTGCTACCAGAAAATTACTGATAGAGCGCGCAGGTTACCCGACTATAATTTTACCATATTCGTATTGGGCCCATACAATTCCAATATACCATATTTATTAATCGGGTAACCTTGCACTCTACTACCAGTAACCCTGTTTCCTTCCTATTGTATTTTCCAGTGTACCCGACTTACCAATCCACCGCTACGGGTACCTATGACCACAATGGATCAGGGCGCTAGCTGTAAAAGAAAGGCAGACACCAAAATACTCTATTTTCTCAATTTGCACTCATATAATAACCACAAACTCAGAAAGTTTTAAAAACCTTTATCTAAAATGTGTCAGTTTCATTAAGCTTAAGGTTTACAGCCAATAAACTGTCAATAACTAAAATGATAAAGAGCACGTATCCATACAGGAAATAAATCAGACCAACCATTTAGGACTCTAAAGGAAGGTAAGAACAGGAAACATGCTAGTAAGAATTTTCAGGAGTTTAGACTAGACGTGGAGTGACTAAAGGACGGGGAAAAATAAGGAACGTGCTAGAATGTCACAGTTGGTATACCCTTCAAAAGTGGGCAAAGCACAAGAATTTAGTCAGTCTATGGAAACTCGAAGGTAACATGTAACTAGGGGAAGGTAAAAAGTGGAACACGCTAATATTCCGGAACAATCATTTCATTTAGCTAAAGGAAGGTAAAGAAAAGGAACATCTATATTTTATAAGCTGTATGCAGGAACGTACTTAAAGGATAGGGAAAAATTGGAACATGCTAGTATCACAACTATAAGGTATGACTTTTTCATTTGTCGGTGCAAAGAAAGCATGGAAAATCAATATGCAGGGAGTACGTCTTTATTAAAGCAAAGAAAAGAATGAAGGATGCAGAAAAGATTCCCAGCACTATATTTACCTAAAACGGTGTGAAGACCAACCCTGGCCACGGGTCAGTTAAGGACAAGAGAAACCCCAAGGAAGGACAGTCACAAGTAGGCCAGCAGGTGCAGAATGGACACCCCAGGACAGGACAGGAAAACCAGATTAGGATCAGGACAGGACCATCAAGGAAAGACCAGCACCCACAGTTCGGTAGCAACGCCTGCGCTACAACCTCTCTGCAGCTAACAGTCAGAACCCCGATTGGGTTATCGAATTCTCCAGCAAAGTGCTCCGCCAGCACTTAAGGTTCTTAAACCCCGCTTGGGTCTGTGGAAATTTCGGACAGAGTGCTCCGCAGCTCTCTGTATCAGTCACCTATCGAGTGCGTTGGGTCAGTGACAGGTCAGGTATTCGGACAAGTCGGACAAATTCTCTAGCTAAACCTAGGCTAGTTATACCGTTTTTGGGTCAGTGTACCACCCCCCAAATGTTGCAAGTGTAAGAATCCCCAATTTCGATTGGTCCTCAGGTAGGACAGGTCAACACACCAACCAGGATTAACTTCTACAAGCCCCAATTTGCATCTTTTGGGACCGCCTATTGAATTTGGGGTTCCCATGACATATTCTACAAAATACAATGGAGAATACAAAGATTATATACAATTGTGTCAACTGCAGGACAGTTCAGCTTCTTCTACTAGGCGAAGGTGCATCTTCCCAGGCGCATCTTGGCGGGGACCTCTGGGTTGGCGCACGTTCAATGTCACAGAGTTCATTCTCTGGCGGAAGACTGTCATGCGCAGAAAGACTGTTCAATATGGAGTATTCCCATCCCTCATGCCCAAGGATTACGATACATGAAAAGTAAAGGAAATCAATTTAGAACATAGAAATAAATGAATACACTGTATACCAGGAATCCCTATATGACTCCCCTTACTTTATATTAACTATAGCATTAAGATTAGTGCAAGACGAACAGCAATGCAGAAAGCGGCAGGGCAAGCTTCGGCATGTGAGAACACAAAGCGGCCATCTTAAAGCTAGTGCGAAAGCGCAAAGATTCCCGCCAGAACTGCGAGTATGTCACGTCACGTGAGTGTGACCGACGCATGCGCAGATGAAATTCCCGCTAAGCAGCGGCCATTTTAGTGGCAAGCGTATTATGGTTAATAAACACATATGCAAGCTTCTCTAGGACATCCCGTGTAATGAAAAAAATGTGCAATATTAGTAACACGAACATATTGATTATTATTTTAATAACATTATTTGAGGTTCTTGATCCAAGCAAGTTGCTTTACGTGCGAATCCTTGCTCCATCACTACTTCAGCCTGCTAGCAGTTTTAATCTGCCAATTCGACTTCGCAAAATAACCCCCTGGCCAAGCCTATAACTCCCTTTGTATTACATAAACCCACCCCTAAGGTAGGCCCTAGAGAGCCCATAGGGAATGGTGCATTGTAATTAAAAAGTTGGACATGTACTTTTTACATGTCCTGGTAGCGAAAAACTCACAGATTCGTTTTTCACTGCAGGGAGGCATACCTCCCCCATTGGATAACATTGAGTTATCAGGTAGGAAAGTCTTGTTTGGTGGAATTTTAATTTTAAATCTTCTTTCACCGCAAGATCACCGACATCCACGACAGCTTCAACACCGTCTCCCCCATATCCACCGCCGAGACCACCACCGCTGCGACCACCACCCGCACCAGTCGCCTGACCGCCTGGTCCAACATCAGCGACGAAGACACCATCAAGACCATGAACTCCATCCACTCCGGATCCCCATCTGACCCATGCCCTCACCACGTTTTCAACAAAGCCAGCACAGCCATCGCACCCCATCTCCGGAAAACAATCAACATCTCCTTTGAGACAGCAACCTTCCCAGAGAGCCGGAAACACGCCGAGATCAGCGCCCTACTGAAGAAACCCAAAGCGGATCCCAATGACCTCAAGAAATTCCGGCCCATCTCCCTGCTCCCTTTCCTGGCGAAAGTCACGGAGAAGATCGTCAACAGACAGCTGACCTGCTACCTCGAAGACAACAACATCCTAGACCTATCCCAGTCCGGCTTCCGCAGCAACCCCACAGCACCGAGACCGCCCTTATCGCCGCCACCGATGACATCATGATCCTTATAGACAAAGGAGAAATGGCCGCCCTCATCCTACTGGACCTTTCAGCAGCCTTCGACACGGTCTGCCACCGCACCCTAACAGCACGCTTCCATGACGGCGGAATCCAAGAGAAGGCCCTGGCCTGGACCACATCATTCTGCTCTGGCAGAACCCAGAGCGTCCGCCTCCCACCCTTCCGCTCCAAGACCACCGAGATCATCTGCGGTGTTCCACAGGGATCATCCCTCAGCCTGACGCTGTTCAATATCTACATGGCACCACTCGCCCACGTCGCACGACAACACAACCTCAACATCATCTCCTACGCCGACGACACCCAGCTGATCATATCCCTCACCGAAGACCCCACACCGCCAAAGCCAACCTCCACAAAGCCAACCTCCACAGAGGAATGAAGGCCGTCGCCGAATGGATGAAGGACAGCAGGCTAAAGCTGAACTCAGACAAAACGGAGGTCCTCATCCTCAGCCCCACCCCCTCAGCCTGGGACGACTCCTGGTGGCCAACATCACTAGGAACAGCCCCAGAACCCACCGACCACGCACGCAACCTGGGGCTCATCCTCGACTACGCCCTCTCCATGACCGAGCAGGTCAACGCCGTCTCCGCTTCCTGTTTCAACACCCTCCGAATGCTCCGCAGGGTCTTCAAATGGATCCCCTCTGACACAAAAAAAAAACGTCATCCAGGCCCTCGTCACCAGCAGTCTGGACTACGGGAACGCCCTCTACGCAGGAACAACAACCAAGCTCCTGAGACGGCTGCAACGCATCCAGAACGCCTCTGCACAACTGATCCTCGACGCCCCCCGATGCAGCCACATCACACCCCACCTGAGAGGCCTGCATTGGCTCCCCGTCAACAACAGGATCACCTTCAAACTCCTCATCCACGCACACAAAGCCCTACACAATGCCGGACCAGCATACCTCAACGACCGACTCAGCTTCTACACCCCCACCCGCAGTCTCCGCTCTGCCAACCTCGCCCTCGCCACGGTTCCACACTTCCGGAAAACCACCGCCGGCGGTAGATCCTTCTCCTACCTCGCCGCCAAGACCTGGAACACTCTCCCTACCAGCCTACGACAGTCCCAGGACCTGCTGGCCTTCAGAAGACTTCTCAAGACCTGGCTTTTCGATGAGTAGCAGGCCCCCCCCAGCACCTTGAGACCCTCACAGGTATGTAGCACGCTTTACAAATGTAATGATTGATTGATTTAATGGTAAAGTTGAAGTGTAAGTCACAATTCTGAAAATGCCACTTTCAGAAAGTGTGTATGTTCATGTCCTAATCATTTGGAGCTGGCAGTCTGTTCATGGGTCACATGATTGGGTGTAGTTGGAATTTGGCTTTTTGTTTATTCCTCCCGGACAGCCACACAGAAGAGAGACTTGGTGTGCCTGGATGGGCCATCACAGGAAGGATGGGAGGGCAGAGAGGTGCACCGCACCACTTGCACTTCAACAGACTGCGCCCTGCTCTCACACAAAGAACTTCACACTAGCCTATTATGCCAACACACAGACTGGAACCAGGGCAAGAAGGCAGGAAATTCATAACACTTTTGAAAGGGGAAACCTCAAGAAACATCTCCTACTTCAAAGGAGGCATCAGGTATAAAATGAGACCATCAGACCCACTCTTTAGATTACTAATGCAGACAGAAGGAAAGAAGATGGCGTGACAGTAAGACCCTCAAGGACCGAAAACACTTCAAAGACACCCTCAAGTATTACCACCACCTCCTGAAGAACATTTAGAAGATCGTCTTAGCCACCTGCATCAATGACAGCTCCAACAACACCAAGGAACTGTTCAACATAGTGAAGGAAGACACCAGCCTCTTGGAAACAGAAAACAACATCACACCCACACAAGCTATTTGTGACACCCTTGCAGACTTTTTTTCTCCAACATCAGCACCATCTACCATGACTTCGCACTCCAACCCCCTGTCGAGGACAGCATCAACTGCATCATGCTGACTGACATACATCCACACCAGCTCACCTTGTGTAGTATCCTCTCCAAGAAGGAATCAGCGCCTATCATGAGATCCATCCACTCCGGAGCCCCAAAATATCCCTGCCCACATCATACTTTCAACCTCAGCAAGCAACCCATTAGCATAGAACTCGCCAAGGTTCTCAACTCCTCAACCACCATGGCCCACTTCCCCCAGAAATGGAAACATGCCAACATGAAGCCACTCATGCAGAAGCCATCTGCAGACCCAGGGGAACCCAAGAACCTACCCACCTATCTCCCTGTTCCTTTTCCCTGCCAAAGTAATTGAGAAAACCATCAACATCCAGCTCACCAGACATCTGGACCCCTTCCAATCAGGCCTCGAAGCTAACCACAGCACAGAGAGAGGTCAAATCATAGTCACGGACAACATCAAAATACTGTTGGACCATGGGGAAACAGTAGCCCTCATCCTCTTCAACCTCTCAGAAGCCTTCAACACCATATCCAAGCACTCAGTGCTAAACAGACTCCACCAGGTTGGTATCCGAGGAGCAGCTCTCAAGTGGATAGCATCCTACCCCACAGGAAGAGCATAGAAGGCCATCCTCCCGTCCTACTCCTCCCTCCCTAAGAACATCTCATGCGGTGTACCTCAAGGCTCATCCCTCAGCCCAACCCTCTTCAATGTATACAGGACTCCCCAGGCAAATATCGTCAAGAGCCACGGACTCAGCATCATTTTCTACCTGAACGATACCCAACTCCTCATCTCCCTGACTAGCAACCCAATGACCACTAAAGGCAAGTTCTAAAGATTCATGAAAGACGTGGCCGCCTGGGTGAGCAGCAACTTTCTCAAACTCTACACCGACAAGGCAGAAGTGGTCATCTTCGGGAAAGGCAAGGAAACCCTCTGGAACAGCGAAAAGAGATCACCTGAGCTAGGCCCAACTTCCAAACCCACCTAACTTACCCGCAACCTAGGCATCATCATCTTCGACAGCCAGCTCTCCATGAAGAAGCAGGTCAGCGCTGTCTCCTCCACCTGCTTCCTCACCATCCAAATGCTCAGGAAGGTCTTTAGATGGCTCCCAACCAACACCAGTTTAACTGTTACACAAGCTCTCATCACCAGTAGATTAGACTACGGCAACTCCCTCTACATTGAAACCACCACCCGACTCATGACAAAACTCCAGACTATCCAGAACACTGCAGCCAAACTCATCCTCGACCTCCCCAGGTGGACTTACATCACCCCTCACCTCAGGAAACCACGCTGGCTACCAGTCGCAAAGAGATGCCAGTTCAAGATGCTCACCCATGCTTACAAGGCACTACACAACGAACGACCGACATACCTCAACACTCAAATGAACTTCCACCTACTTGCAAGGAAACTCCACTACGAATCCTTCTTCTAGTAGCCACCAGACCAACAGCAGAGGCCGCTCCTTATCCCACCTGGCGGCTAAGACTTGGAACCATGTCCTGCTGCACCTCAGAGCAACATCAGCACTCCATCAGTTCCGGAAGGCCCTTAAGACCTGGATGTTCAACTAATAGGAGAACCAGCAGTTTGTTCTCCCACCACCTCGAGACTCTCACGGGTGATGCAGCTGCGCTCTACAAATCCAATTATCCAATTGATTGATTGATTGATTGACTTCTGGACCAATGGAAGACTTAGAAGAAGGGCTTCTCTGCTGCAAGAAGGATTGCTCTGCTGCCATCCTGCTCTGCTGCCCTGCTGCCTGACTAAGAAGGACTGTACATGCACCCTGAACCCATGACCACCAGAGTGACTCCTATGGGTACTTAGCTGGCCTCCTATTTGGAGCTATAGGGACACAAAAAGCTCCAATACCCTTGAATCCTGCTCCTACACTCTGCCTGCTATGAATCCTAACCACCCAAGTGTGTGCCTCCCAATCCTGCACCCTGGGAAGTGGAGTAAAGGAGCACTGCCAGACCAGCTGTGGTCCCAATCAGAACTGACGCAGCGCGATGCAACTCAATGCTGGACCTCGCATTGCAGCACTCTCAGCTCACTGAAATTGGTACAACGCAACTAGATGCAAGACCTTGCATTGCTCCTTGAAACCGCCACTGAGCGGTGCAAAGCTTGCATCAAGTAAATAAGGGTCAATTCTCAGTGGATGGAACCTGGTCCCTGAATCCGGCCCATGCTCCATCTCAGACAGCCTGAACTTTTGACTTTGCCTGAGCCAGGTGCAACCAGATTACCCCATTTAGCACTTTGTGCTTTTAGGCACTATTTGTACAGAATTCTTTAAAATTGCATATCTTTGGTTCTATTGATTGAATTTTTGTTGTTTTTGTGTCAACTAATTTATTACATTTTACTCTATTTTTCAAAATTGTTGTGGGAATTTTCTTGTGTCATGTTTTCACTTTATTACTGTTTGTGTGTTACATAAATTCTTTACGCAGTGCCTCTAAGCTTAGCCTGACTGCTTTTGTGCCAAGCTAACAGAGGGTAAAGCACAGGTTAATTTAGTGACTTTTTGCAGTTCACTCTGACAAGCATTTTGGCTGTTGCTTGAATAGGGTTTCACCACACCCCTCAACCAACAAACCGATTTCTCACAAGGTACTTCTGTGATTGGATGGTCCAACTTTTGAGACTCTTCTAAGATCAAATGGTCCAGCCTATGAGATTGTGAGCAAGAGAAACGTGCTCTCATTCAGGTTCTCTTGTTATTGTTGAGCATGTACCTGAAGCAGTCTCTTACTGTCATGTAGAACCATGGTATGATCGTATTAATTAGTCACATCAATACACCTGCGCAGTTGAAACATCAACTTCTTACCGGAGTCAGTGCGTAAAACTGTAGTGCATGCGTTTGTCACCTCCCATCTTGACTATGCCAATAGACTCTATCTGGGTCTGCCCAGTGGTTTGGTCCGTGGGCTGCAGATAGTTCAAAATGTAGCGGCTAGGCTAGTCCAAAAGGTCCTCCTCCCGCATCATATTTCCCCTCACCTCAGACTTCACGTGCTTCCGGTGGCCAAGAGGGTTGGATTTATTGCCCTTACATTGGCCTTCTGAGCCTACCGGGGAAGAGGCCCTAAGTACCTGAGGTCGAGACTTCTCCCTTACCTTCACGACAGATCACTGCAGTCCAACTTGAAGCACTACCTATGCGTCTCCCGTTTTGCCAAAGCGAGGATGGGGGCAGAACATTCGAGGTGGGAACCTCTAAATGCTGGAATGACCTGCCCCTCCAACTTTGTATGATGCACTCTGAGCAGGAGTTCAGAAAGGCCTTGAAGACCTGGCTGTTTACCCGTAGAGATTAGTTATCCGCTGCCATGGCTATGTTGTTTTTCGCGTTAGAGCTGGGACACCTCAGTTGAGATAGCTGTGCGCTCTATAAATGGCTCTTATTATTATTATAATTATTATTATCATTATTAAAGGACCCCAAATGAGAAGAGTGTAGAAATGATAAGAAATGATAATAAGTAACTTGAGCATGGTTCTATAGGCAGTGATATGTACACTGTAATGTTCTCTAACTCCAATGTACCATGCCTACAAAAACCACATAAAATGAATAAAAAATAAAATATTCCTCCTGAGAAGGTTGAATCCATATTTTGATAATCCTTCTTCACCCCATCTCTGCATTAGTCATTTTAAATGGTCATTAAAAATTAAGGGCCTGATTTAGATCTTGGTGAAACTACTGTTGTTGCGCCGCAGCTTAAAGTATTCCGTCAAGTTGATGGCGGCCCACCCACCGTATTTAGATGTTGCAGCAATACACAGTTGACCGCCGCTGTGGCGGTCTTCTGTGCTTGCTAACAGTACTCCGTCGACATCTTGCCAGTGGGTTTGCCCCACTTTAGATGTTCCCATTGTGCTGCTGGTGTTCTGGGGGCAGAGTCCTGACGGAGTGGTGCCATGGGGGTGTGGAGACAGGTAAGAACTCCTCATCATTATCTTACTACACATATATGTTGTAAATGTGTCATAATGTATATGTAAGTAATGTTAATGCCCTTTTTTTTACTAATAGCATAGCACTCCAACAGCACACATACACTATTGAATGTACGCCCACATGCACAAAACCTACAATATATATTTTTAAGTGTCAATACAGGTGTGTTCATTTAACCTTGATAAGTTGTCAAATTAACACTACTGTATTCAACATGAGAAAACATTGCATGTAAGAGTAATGCGAAAATACATAAGGCTACAGCAATTGTCAACACACAATTCATAGTAATACAACTGTAAAAGTAGTTTACCTTAGATTCCTGTGACAACTGAGTCAGTAGGCGTCATGGTGCAGTTGAAGTAGCAAAGGGGGACATGTACGTCGGGTTCAAGATGGAAACGGAAGTGGGAAATCGTAAAAAAGGTCAACTTCAGCCTCATTTCCTTCGATACCGCCAACTCCAAGTAGGAGGTATTCCCACCACAGTTGCCTTGAGGGAAAGGCACATCGTAATCTGGACAGTGTGAATTTGGTCTGGACTCCCTCCGACAGCTGCTTCTGATGCTGTCGACACTGGAGCAAGATTCTGGTGGAGGCGGCGGGACTCCAGCGGTCTTCCCCCTATAGACCCGTCAACATCTAAATACAGTGAACAGACCGCCAAGTCGGCGGGTGGGAAGACTGCTGAAAAAGCAAAGGCGGGACCTGATCTTCCAACATCTAAATCAGGCCCTTAGTGATATGCTGCACCATACAAATTTCATCAGGTAATCAATCAAAAATAAATGAAGACGTATGTACATGTTTACAGATGATTGTTACTTGGCGTTGGGGTGGTCAATTTTCCATTATCAGTTTGAGGGGACTGAGTGAGAGGAGACACTTTGCACATGCAGTTACACCCTGTACAGATGCATAAGGAGACCTTTGATGTAGAGAAGGTGGATTTACGTGTTGCGGGTCTCGGTTTTGAAGTTTCATTAAATACTTTTCTCTTCTAAATCAGGGCCTTTCAAAGGCTATCACTTGGGCGGGTAATAAGCTTATCAATCACTGTGTGCATATTTTTGTTTGAGTTCTAACCCCTTTCTCACCTCCTGGAGCAAGCCATAATTATTAGCTATTGGCATCTTTGAATAGACAAGTTTACACATGAATAACTTCATCGTCCAAATAGAATGAAACCATTTAAAACCCAATGATATACAGCAGCATACTCCAGATATCCTGCCCAGTAACCTCCCATTGCTGCATGATGTAAGGAACATGTCATACTTCTGCCTTTTTCCCATTATCAAAAACATTGGGGGTGATTGTTAGAAATAGGCACAAGGCAGGTAGCGAGTGCTAGAAAAATCTCATTTAAACGACTCTTAACAAGGTGAGGGATAAATTGGGGTGAGCACACACTACTACCAGGTTTATCATCAACTTCATAATTTCAACATTCACCACTTTACCTGTGATGAAAATAAACACTGAATTATCAATCTGAGACGAGCTGACAATACAGTGACATAACCCTGGAAAGTGAGTCCCTGTGTCTATCAATACCACTGCTGCCAGTTGTGATATTGTGGGCTAATTGCAAACTGTGGTTCCAGGAGACATGCCTTTGAAACACAGGATTCTCATTTGGCTAAATGGTGTGCTGCTGACCAATGCCCTTTAACTGTTGTCTCTATCCCTATTTTGTACCCACAATTAGAAGTATCTAGAGTCAATCTAAAAGATGGTAGTCATTTTGTAGTAAAGAAAAACAAACCTGCAACTCAAGGGAGGGTGGATATACCATGCCAAACCCTCATGGTCCGTTCACCTGAGCAAACCACGGAGGTAAAGTTTGTGATTAGCAGTACTGCATTACAATCTAGAGTCTCCAACTTTATCAAACTGTTTGATCTTGGGCACTGAGTCTTGATCCAGCCATACGAGTGCACCATGAAGGAGGGCTAATGGATTAAATACACACCAAAGGCATGTCCCCAGCATAGGCTTATTTCACATACTGCTGTTTAACTGCTTCTTTCTTCCCTGTTAGAATCACTATGGGCGAATGTCCTCCTAAATCTGCATTTTGTAGGACCACTCTTCTGTTACAGGCTAGCTCCTGTCTTTCTGCCACATTAGGGCTCCTCTTTCACGCCACACACAACACCCTAGGAATGAAAGATGGACGTCCTGATAACCCTTTCGATGTGTCCTGGCGTCGGGCAGCTAGCTGTGAGCAGCAAAAATGTGGGCCATTTTGCATCCCACGCTAACAAGTTGAGGCAGAGGAGCAGACCACCAAATCTGGGGCAAGCAGCTTGCAAAAAGTAGGAAGGTTGGTGGCCCTATTTGGTGTATATTTTTTATTTCATGAAAAGGGCTGGGTGTCCTGATTTAAGGATTAACGAAACCTCATCCCAACATGGCAATGGTGCCACACATTGACGTATGTGTTTTGGGATAGCAGTTTTCAGTCTTTGTTCCGTTTTCAATCTTTGATCCGTTTCCGTTAGCAAAAGGGATTTCAAAAATATTTGGCAAGATATTTTCATTGTTGTTCTCTAAACTATTCTCTCCGATTGAGATTCTGTCTCGTCCCTCTCTCTCATCTTGTATCAATTGTACCTACAGTTAATGTCGGATGGTTTAAATGACCTTTCAGAGGCGAGATTAGGTGCCAAAGTCCTTTGATCTCTTGTTCTGATCTCACATGCTGTAAACAGCATTGGGCAGTGAACGACACAGAGGTCAGGCTTTTGGCAGGCGCAGGCTTTGCAAATGCTGGTAGTGTAACATACCAAAACATACATTTACTTTTAGACAACTATTTGCATGCTACTAGGATTGGCACACATTTTCTTTTTACATGAAAAGTGCATTGTGCACAGTTGAAGACCTTATTTTGGGAATAAGCAGCACTGTTATTTCAGCCTTTATTTAAAGTACCCTAACTATGGTATAGGTTATAAGAAAGGTTCTACAAATTGAATCACATAACGCACCTTTGTAAAGCACACACTCTCCCCATGGGGCATCCTGCTGGCTCTGAGTAACAGATGTCTATTGTTACTCAACCCACTGGTACCATTTCTTTTATCAACCTCAGAAGGATGAAAATCTGAATAAACACATCAGGATTTGAACCAGTGACCATGAGGTCAAAACAATATTCCTGGGGCCTCCTTTATGAAAAGTGACGCATCGCTGCGTGAAAACAGCGATGCGTCACTTTACACTGCGCTCTCCCTGCGACACTAATGATGCATCATATTTACAGTATGACGCATCATGTCGCAAGGAGTTACAGATACGTCAGTATTTCTGACGTATCTGTAAGTGCAAAAGTCACGCATTGCTGGAATGTGTCACAAAAGTGACGCAACTCCAGCAATGCGTCCTTTCACATGGGGAAAGCCCCATGTTAAAGGGCTTGCGTCAGTCTTACGCCTGCTGTGAGGCAGGCGCAAGATTTTGACGCAACAGCATCCTAAAAGTGACGCAGTGAAATCTCATAGATTTCACTGCGTCACTATTACGAGGCTTTTTGTGGGAGGACGCCCCCTCTGCATACATTATACCTGACGCAGGTATAATGTAGCGCAGGGGTTTACAAAGTGACGCATCTGCTTAGATGCGTCACTTTGTAAATGTGGTGCAACAAGGCACATTTTTTACTCTGCTGGTGCGTCACAAAAAGTGACGCACCGGCAGCGTAAAAGTGACGCAAGGGCTCATAAATTAGCCCCCTGCAGTGTGTGCATTAATCCACTCAGACACCAACTCAGAAACGAACGGCTTGAGGAAACATATCATCTGACGTGATCAATCAATACAGCATGTTCCTCAACTCAAATTTAGAAACGATTGTACAGAGTCCATGAGAAGTGTTCCTCACCTCACTTTTCACAGATTAAGGCACGCATGGCAATTAATCACTGAGCAGTTTTGTGTATTGCTTTTTATTGCACAATTTATTGCTAGGCTAAAAAGGGGATAACGGAGAGTCTCTTAAGTGTGTCATTTTGTGTTCATATAATTGAGAGTCGTAATTGTTTGAGTGCAAGGTGTATGTGTATGCTCAGAACCATGGCAAAAAAAAGCGTAGGCATGTACCAGAGCATATTTACAGGATAATGAGGTAATACTGTTAACACTCAGGCAGTTACTTATTTCATTTGGATGGGTATATGGGGCTTACGAGTTGGATCACTAATTAATGATAAACACCTGAAAATGTACTAACTACTTCAACTAAACAAGAAGTGCTCTGGAAAGTGAAGTGTTTTTGCTCTTAGGTCAGGACACAAAGAAACCAGTTTTATCAGAAATATACCCATCAGTATGGTACAAGTCATGATAATGTGACCATTCAGAAGTATCCATGTCTTCTATGGCCATACTCCAAGTGAATGAGGGCATTGCTTTTATTACTTCTACATCTATCGTCCTCCTCCCTGTCATTACTTACAAGGTGATCTCATCACCATGAGACAGGAAACTCAAGGATATTACACCAAACAATGTATAAAAACAGGTAGGCTTCATCAAAATATCACCCTCTTT
The DNA here is from genome assembly GCF_964261635.1 of Lissotriton helveticus. Lineage (NCBI taxonomy): Eukaryota > Metazoa > Chordata > Amphibia > Caudata > Salamandridae > Lissotriton > Lissotriton helveticus. Next base: position 761,773,959 of record NC_136057.1, on the reverse strand, counting down.
ATCCGTACTATTATACCACCTATGGTGCAAACATGGAGGGGGCATCTGCTAACTGGACCCCCTTTGAAGAATTTGAAGTAGAAAGACACTCAGTCAACAGTACAGAACTTGTTCCAACTCAGTTGCTAGCAGTCCAACATAGTAAGTCCAAAAACGTGTCTTTCTGTACAGTACGCATGTCACCTGTGTTTAGTTAACAGCAGAAAATATATATCATTGACTTCACCTCCCAAGAAATGTGAAAATGAAAGCCTCTGACACGGTACCTCAAAAGAGGCTTATATTTCCAGCAACCTTCGTTTTTTCCCTGCCTTTGGCTGAGAGGAGGACTTTAGGAAGTTGCTAGATGTCCCTGCTGGGCTTAGATTTCTTTCTTTCACTCTTGTTCTTTCCCTGTTGGACTTGGAAGGAGATTGGAGATCATTGTGAAAGTTATGCTGGCAAGTTATAAACATAGGACCTCAAGAGTATATCTTTCTTATTTCTCTCAAGCGTTATTTCTCTCACCTCCTTGTGGTTTTCGTGTTGGAGGCTGAGGAATCCTTGTTTTTAGATTGTGCTTTCCTCCCTTCATGTGTTAGAAGAATGGATGAGATGAATGCTGAGCCATGCATGTAAAGTGAGAGCAGAAGTTACAGAGCATGCAGGAAGTCTCATTTTGGAGTCTAGGAAGCGAGATGTGTGAAGGCTTCCTCTAATGCCTCATCGTTTTATAGAATTCAGGATGTTATGTGAATTTGTTTTGTAAGATTGCTTATTACTGGCTGATGATTACATATAATCAGAGATCGGTTGTGAAGAAACATGATAGAAACAGGAAGTATCTGTCTCCCTCCTCTGGTTGTATAGCGCAATGCAACAAAAATATACCAATACCTAAATATTGCAAAAAAATATTTAGAACCAAAAGTATCATGTTTACCTACTGTGTAGGTACATTAAAAAATTATGGAGACAAAATGGTGTACCAGAATATCATAAACACAGGTAAGTTTATCGATTTTACTATATGTAATGTTACATTTAATTGAATTTAGATATTAAAGTTTAAAATAATAATATAATAAAAAATAAATTACAAAAAATTAAAAAACCTTATAAAATACAATTAAAAAAAGAAAAACATATGCTTTAAAAAAGTAAAATATTATTTAAGTATAATCAGCTTTATTAAAAGTAAATTTGCATAAAAATGAGTATACTTAATAACAGAAGTAAATAAGACAAATACATGCATAATAACATTATGAAGTAAAAGGAAGCAGTTTATACTTTTTTATCTTAAAAGGAGAAGTAGAAAAATAAAAAAAAGAGAGGGAGAAAAGGGAGAAATATCAATACAAACATTATTATTATTATCATTGCAATTTATAGAGTGCGCAGCTACCTCCAATGGAAGTTTCCTGTCGCCAGCAGCGGATACAGCAGGAGTGAAATGGTGGGAGATCTTTAAGGTAGGTCAAAAAGCCAGGTTTTCAGAGCCTTCCTAAACATGGGTTCTGACTTGGCCTTCCATATGTGCTCAGGCATGGAGTTCCAGAGAGAAGCAGTTTTCACAGAGAAAGCTTGCTGCCAATTCTGGCTTTTGCAAAGTGGGAATCGTAAGTAGTTCCTGGTGATTTGATCTCAAAGCCCTGGTCTGGCGGTATTTCTGGAGTCTCTGCTTCAAGTATTGTGGGCCAGTGTCCCTAGCTGCTCTATAAGTGAAGGTCAGCACCTTACACTCTATCCTCTTTTTGAGTTGACAAGCAGCCAATGTAGGCTGCGCAGGTGGGGGGAAATATTGTGGCAGAGGGGCACATTTCTAATAAGCCTAGCTGCCGCATTTTGAAGAATTTGTAGTTTCCTGATCAAATAGCTGGGAGACCCAGGTACAGGCTGTTAGCATAGTCCAGCTGAGACGTAACTAATGCATGGACCACAGTTTTCCTACAATCCATAGGCAAGAGATGAAGGAATCTCCGCAAGGCTTTCAGTTTCCAAAAGCACAAGGAGGACACTTGGCATATCTGGGCCCTGCCTGAGAGGTTAGAATGAAATTTAAACCCAAGATTTCTAGCGGAAACAACTGGAAGATGAGGAGGATTTAGCCCCGACGGCCACCAGAGTTCGGACCGTGGAGGAAAAGATTGATTGAAGAACAGAACCTCTGTTTTAGCGGTATTCAATTTCAAACAGCTGACCATCATCCAAGACGAGATATTGATCAAGCACTGCTTGAAAGTGGTGAACGCTGCATTGGTGTGTTCTCTTAAAGAGAACACCAGCTGAGTATCAACAGCATACGAGGCAACTTCCACGCCACATTGCTTGACTAGCGAAGCGAGGGGAGTGAGGTAAACCTAAAAAAGAGTCGGGCCAAAGGCCGAACCCTGGGGAAATCTGCACATGAGAGGGCTAGACGAGGGGACATGGAGACGGAGAAATACTTGTTGAGACCAGCCCTCAAGAAAAGAGCGGCACCAGGCTAGAGTGGTTGCCGTCACTCCCAGCAGCTCGAGTCTTTCTAGAGGAATCTGGGGCGAAACCGGGTCAAAAGCCGCAGACAAGTTTAGCAGCACTAGCATTGCACAGTTACCCTGGCCTAGAGTTTCACAAATAGTTTCCGCCACTTCAAGCAGAGCTGTCTCTGTGCTGTATCCTGATCTAAAACCAGACTGGGAGTCATGGAGATAATTGTTAGACTCCAGGAACTCAGACAGTTGTTTCTGAACTTCCTTCTCCAGGATTTTGCCCGGTGCTGGCAGGAGAGAGATAGGCATAAAATTCTTAGGTTCTGCCGGATCTGCGTCCTCTTTCTTGATTATTGACTGGACGAATGCCATTTTCCAAATGTTTGGATAGGTGCCCGATTTCAAAGAAGAATTCCAAATAAAGTTTAGTGAGGGATTGAACCAAGGGGCCAGCAGCTTGAAAAACCAGGCTGATCAAATAATAACCTTTAATGAAATGAAAACAATAAATAACTAAAGGCATAACTATCAAAGCAATATAAAAGATATGTAGAGCAAAAACAAAGATGACAACATTTTACAGAGGTTTAAAATTCTCAGAATTGGTATGGGTTACATGTTCTTTAGCAGCAATATTCAAGTAATTATTTAACAACATCCAATATAAATCTCTGTTTACCTATGGTATACGTGAAGAAATAAAAGCAACATTATTCCATCACACAGAAAAAGATATACTTGTGGAACACTTTAAGTTAGTTGTAATTTGGTGAAATGCCAAGGCTAGTATAAGGTAAAAAAAAACTTTATCATGGGGAGTCAATATAAGTGCATCTGATAAACTTCGTAAAATAAGCAAAGAGGTCCACATTGAATAATGTAGATTAAAACTGCTTGACAGTTGAGAGCACATTTTTCCCCAAAAAGTAACAATAAGAGGGTAATGTAATAAATCACCCTGTGGATGACCACACAACCAACAAGCTTTATTGGTCCCCTGTGAAAATTTGGCTATAGTGGTCAGTGTGAGATATAACCTATGATATTAAAGAAATTAAGTTTCATTTGCAGAGGCGGTTCTCAAAATTTGGAATACTCTGGAACCCATTTTATTACATAATAAAATTGTCCAGTCAAATCCCAAGTCTACTTCCCAAGAAAGTTCTAGTTGTATCCTTGATTTCAAGAGTAAATGGTTTGGCCTTAAAAAATATCTAACAAAGATCTATAAATAGGGGATGCTTTAGGAGTAAGTATGAGTATTTTTATAAGTGAATCACGAGACGTGGGAGATATGGAATTTGAAACAAGTGAATTCAGAATATCTAAAAGGCGTTCCATCAGTTAGGGAAAATGTATACCAAAATGACTAAGTACAATGAAAAATTGCTTGGAATTGAGGAAATGAGTGAGGCTTCAAGCCATCAAATAAATCTTGAATGTAAATTATTCCTCTTTGTCTCTAAGTCTTCCAATATATGGGCCTATTATTGATAGTAATCAGACAATTATACCAGAGAGGTGATCCAGAGGCAGCGGTGATAATTTTAGTAAACATCCAATATACTGTCAACATAATCATTTACTATAACCTAGAATTTGGATCCATAGAAACTCTACAACCCCTTTCAATTCATGAGTCGTACGATAGATCTTTGTAAGAGCTAATGGGGACTTAAGTAATCAGAGGCGGAAAGGATTTCCTCCATGAGGACCTATAATGAAGAAATGCCTGTCTAACAACAATAGTCAAAACATATCATGTCAACAATTTCTTCATATATAAAAGAAAACAAAACTCAGTATATTTATTAAGGTACCTTTATCTAAACTTCAAGATGAATGGTCAATGCACAAAAATTCATTAGAATTATCAATTATTTTCCTATTTCATATTAATACAGGTAAAATCACAATATAAGTCACAGTACAAAGCAATAATACATCACAACCAACAACTGGTGTGAGGGGAGAGAGAAAGAAAAGATACGCATTGTAATTTCAATATGCAATTCAAGATTTCATACAAACCTAGATTTAATGAGCTAAAGCACAGCGTGATATAGTCAGAAATTAGCTAACCCTTCAGCTGTAAGGTATTTGATTATGCAACTTCACCAGACTATGAAATGCAGAAATAATTTCAGGAAAATTTGCTTAGGGAAGATCAGAGTTCGGACCGACAGCATGTCACGCCCAAGATTTGCAAGGAGAATGGCCAGAATTCATCATTTTCCCACGGGTAGTTATAACTCAAAATGTTCACGATTCTAGCCCCAAATGTAACTTTTTTCAGTTCTACATGATTATATTGGTTGAGATCCATGGTGTGATCATGGTATGATCATTCTCCAGTCCAAATCTTTGTTTATCCTTTTCTATAAGAATACACTATCTAGTTATCTCGGAAGTAGGACGCATACTTGTAGCCCTTCATATCCACGCGCTTGCTTCTGAGTTAGCTTGCAACAAAGTTAACACAATATTTCAATGAAAGAAATACTCCAAGAGGAAATTCTAGTGATAAACTTCATAACTAAAACAATTAGATCCGCATTTTCGAAATTATGGAGGACAAAATACAATATGCTGAAACCTACATTTTAGAAATACACCTGCAGATTTAGAGGCCTACATGGCAAACTACCTAATTAATCGTTTTCTTAAAGAATAAACACTTTATTAATTAAAAGACATTTAAAAAACATAGAAATAATAAGAAACGATATATATGATATTATTTCATTCATCTTATAAGCAGGAAACTACAAACTATAAACATTTTCATAATATTATTTTTCTAATAATATAACTAGCATCTTTACTTTTCACACTGATATTTTAAAAATACGTTTAGTAAATTACTCTCTCATGTCTCAAATAACTTTTTTTCACCAGTTTTCAACCCTTATGCATGCTTTTACGATGCAGTTTTAAATCTATCATGTGTTATGTGACTCCTGCATGCTTTTACGATGCAGTCTTAAGTTCTTATGTGTTTTCACAAGATCGCACTGTTAGTTATGTTTATTAGATGTATATTATTTCACACTTGATGAGCAGAATTTGATCAGGCAAAATCATTTTCAAATAATCATGCTCCATCAGAGCCGAACGCAAAAAAGAATTACTAGATAAAATCTGAGGATGATAATAAGGTTTCAGCAAAGAACAGGTATGATTGAATAATGGTGAAGATAAAATAGCATTTTTTGAAGAAAATGCTAGGACTTGCTTTGGAGAGAAAGGTGTAAGGAAGGAAAGCTCAACATCAAAAACAGAAAGGCACTACCAGAGAAGAAAATGGAAGAAGCCACTTGGAAGCCTGTGGCAGGCAAAAAGATTCATGATATGTCAGAAAGTCCAGAAACTGTGCACCACCATCGACCTTTGGTCTCTTTAGGTGAGTAAGAGAGATTCTAGATTTTTTTTGTTCCAGAGAAATTTGAGAGAAGAGATTCCATTAAAAAAATATATATAGATTGGATACAATCTGGGATCATGGATAAAATATAAAATAAAATAGGAGTAATCATCATTTTGATGGAGTCGAGATGACCCCAACATGACAAGAAGAGCCGGTTCCAAGAAGATAGAAGCTTATCCATTTTATTTCATCCTTCTTTCATATTAAATTTACCTGAATCAAAGGTGAAGTTAGTAAACCAAATGCCCAAATATTTAATCTTAGAATTATTCCAATAGAAACCTGTGTAAGGGGACCATGTGGGTGTGAGTGAAAAAAAATCCTTTGCAATAGGATTGCAAACTCCATTCATCGGCTAAGCCATTTTGTGAAATAGTGGATTGAAATTGCTTGTGAGTTCTATGGGGAACAAAATCAACTTGAGAATAACAATAAGTAAAAGGATCAATAATCTGGTTGCAATCCCCACCTAAAATAAAAAATCTTCCTAAACCCCTTGGCCTCAGCGGTAATTCCGCGCGGCACTGGGGGGAAAGGGGTTCGCACGGCGCCACCATGCTTGTGACGGAACCACTCCGCCACGAGCCACAGGCGCGCTGTGCCCATGACAGAGTGGTTCCGTCACGGGCCCGCCCGCTCATTAATTCAGCTGCACAGGCGTGGAATTGATGCAGCATGGGCGGAGCGGCCTCGGCGTGACGGAACCACTCCGTCATTAGCACAGTGCGCCCGTGGCTCGTGACAGAGTGGTTCCGTCACGAGCACGGAACGGGTTAAACTGCACACATTGCTTGATTATGTTAACCCAGAATATATGATCTTGTTGAGTCGGACCGTAAACATTAAAAACAGTTCATGGAATGTCATTAATAAGTAGTTTAACAATTAACCACTGACCTTCTGAATCTGTTTCTTGAGAAATAAGAGTACACTTTCGTGTTTTGTAACATAAAACAACTACTCCAATTTTCTTAGTAGCTGTAGGAGAAACAAAAACTGAAACCAACCCAACTTTGTTTAAGTTTTAAAGCTTCTTCTTCTGTGAGATGACTCTCTCGTAAGAGGACTAGGTTATAAGAGGTTACATGTATAGTATTCTCTGCCTTTTAATCGGATTAACAAAACCTTTCACATTCCATGTTAGTACTCTGAATGTAATAAACAATAAATAAATAGAAGCCTATACAATCAACAATATTATAAGTAAAACATATAGAAAAAAGGGAGTAATGAAATTGAAAAAAGTTGAATACGATAAAAACAAAAGAAAAAGGAAGGAAGAAAGAAAAATAGGAAAAAACAGGGGAGAAGTAACAAGTATAGCAACAGAAGACAGTACATGTCGACACACAGGAGATGGCACAACCAACAAAGGAGAATGTACCACACCAGAACGCAATATGAAATGAATATGAAACAGATAGCAGAAGAATCTCAGAGACCTATAAAGTGAATAAAAGAGATTAATTTAAACAGGCAATAAAAAATAACAATTAACCACTTATAAAGAAATCAATAAATGTGAAGAACACAGTAAACTTTAGCATAACAGTCAAGTTAAAGAGGAGGGACTTGTAACATCCACTGATACAGTTGAGTAAGCCTGAATATATTTTCTGAGATCAGCTGGATCTTCAATGGTCGAAGTCTTGTTCCAAAATGTAACTTTACAAGTGCAAAGATGAAACAATCCATATCTCGCATTCATAGATTGTAATGCAGGACGAAGATCAAGAAAGTCTTCCCTTTGTTTAACTGTAGCATTCGAACAATACTGTGACAAAAACAGCTTTGTTGCAGACCACATAGTTGTTTTTTAGCCTTGGCTGCCTGTAGGACTTGTAAAAGGTCAGTGAATTTCAAAAATAGTATGATCACACTACGGGATCTTAATGGAGCAGATGATGAAGACAAGCGAGGACCTAATCTGCGAGCATGCTGGAAGTTGAACTTGGTGGATGGAGGAAAATACAGAAACTTTGGCAAAAATGAAGTGAAGAAGGAGACTGGATCATCACCCTCAATACCCTCTGGAAGGCCATATAAACATAAGTTATTGTGGTATTTCTAGAAGATATCATCGACACTTTGTTCCACCACAGTTATTCTAGACTCCATAGACTTCAATAAGGGTCATAAGGCATGAATTTCCTCTAACACAATACCAAGAGAGACAGGAGATGTAGATTTTGGAAGAGAAGGAAGATCCTGTTTAAGCCGTTTATTACAGAGAAAGGTGACTGTACCTGTAAGGGAGGAAGCACTGAGGATGTTCCACAAGAAGAACTAGGTTGAACCATATTGTAAGAAGTGCACAAACCATCCACCAGGGATAGATGAAAGAGCAGAATCTGATATATTGATATGAGGTGCATTAATGGAATGCAAAAGTTTCCTTGTTCTGCCCATATATGGCTTCCTCACCACAAAGAAAAAAAAGAAAGTCCCTAATAATTAAATTAGGCAGCAGAAATCCTTCTAAACACCAGGGGGTGTACTGGTTGAAGTACTGTATAGACCTTCAGTAATGACTCCTCAAAAATTACCAGCATGACATTAAATGTGCCACACAGGGTCTGGAGGTAATAAATAGATAACAGGCATGCCTATTGAGGCACATGCTGTGAAAAAGTGAGAAAAGCAATAGATAGAAGTTGCCTGTAAACAATACCTCAAGACCAACGAAGCACTGAGGATCTCTGCATTAAAAATATTAATCAATGCAGGCACCAATGACCACAATTAAAAGATGAGGAGACATGAAATGTCATTTAAGCAGTTCTGGTGATGTTCACCTGCAAAATGCTGGTTGCTTCAGGAGCCTAACATAGCGGGAGCCACTATGAAAATCTCTGCAGTTCCGATTCCACGCAAGGCTCCAATGTTAGGCGTTCATCTTGAGTGGCATCAAAGCCACGCCCCCTATAATATTATTCAAAAAAGAAAATGTAATTATCTTAAACTGTTTAGTGATAGCAGTAAGAAAAATTTGTATACATATATGTCAAAGACATATAGCAATTGTTTTACAAATAAAAAAGAATATTAAACTATTTAATATTATAAATGCTTTAAAAAATATTTTAAAAGCTAGGTAAAAAATCTAAAAACTATTTACACTTCTAACTAAGCAAAAGCAGGGAAAACATTAGACTTTCAAGGAGTTCGATTTACTAATTCCACTCCAATGTAAGAAGTTGAGTATGTGCTGGACTTTGAAGGGGTCTGATTCACTATTCCCAGTCCAACATAATCAAATGTGGGCAAAATATTGGACTTTTAATACTCCAATCTTAGTAACAGTAGGGATTTTGGAAGGGTCATATTTATTATTCCCACTACATTCTGAGTGAAAGTAAGCAAAGTTTTGGACTTTTGACGGGGTCAAAGTTACTATTAGGGAAAGTTTTGGACTTTGGAGGGGTTAGATTCACTATACCCTCTTCAATCTAGGCAAAAGTGGGGGAAATTGTTTGGGGATCAGACTTGCCTTTCCCTCTTTAATCTGAGCAATACTATGGAAAGTGTTGGGCTCTGAAGGGGTCAGGTTTACTATTCCCACTACATTCTGAGCAGTATTGGAGAAAGTGTTGGACTTTGGAGGGATCAGAGCCACTATTGCCACTACAGTGTAGGCACAATTAAGGGGCTGCGGTCGGAGACTTTCCGACCGACCTCCATGGTTTAAAGTCTGACCGCCTAATTACAATGTAGGCAGTCAGAGTTCAAACTGGCTGGCTTCCAATGGGCTCAAGGAGCCCGTCAGCCAGTTGGAAACCACCACAGAATCCCTTACGTACGGCGTTTATGCCATAGGAATTATAATGCTGGTTTCCGACAGGCTTTCTATGTCGGGATTTCCTACATAGAAAGCCTGTTGGAAAGAAACTTATGGGGCCCGTAGCAGGGCCTCCATACCTCTGCTGCCTCCTTTTGGGGGGCCTCTTTGTAAGTCCGTGCACCATGGTGCCTGCCACATGGTGCAGGGATTTGCACAAACTTCCATTTCTCTATGGGAGCTTTTGCTGCAGGCAGGAACCGCCCGCAGCACAAGCTCTCATAGAAACATTAGAGTTGGTGCGGTCGCATGATAATAAGGTGTTCGGAACCGGCGACCTATGATCTGTCGGTTCCCATACCGAAACAGTGTCAGGCGGACTCAAGTCCACCTGACACCGTTAATGTTATTATGCATGAGGATTCCTAGTATCATATAGTAATCCCCTGCCCAGGATGTACTCAGCCGGATTACCAGCTTCTGTATAATAACTCTGTGCAAAAGTCACCGCTAACATCATCCTTGGATGACAGGTCCACTATACATAATGGCAAGCCATTTCATATCTAGGTAGAACCCCAGAGGGTATTTTGTGGGTATAAAAGAACCACATCTTCCCTGGGGAACCAGAGGAGAAGCTTTCACGCTGACACTAGATGCTGAGGTCTCGTCCTGTAGAAGCTCCAGCATGCAGTGGTCTGACATCCTTGTGGGGTGTCCAACATGATATCAGATAATGGGGTTGGCCCTTTCCTAGGAGATTCTTGGCTTTACACCCACATACGTGCTAGGTATACTTAGGCACACTTAGCTAGGGTTTGCATCATTGGACTATGCTTGATTATTTCCATATATCTATATGCCTGCATATATTCACTGTTTTAGCACCATGGTAGTATTCTACCTTTCATTACTCTATTGGTGCTTGCAATCATATATATCTGTTTTTGTCTAATGGTTATCGCAGCCCACATATTTTATACTAGAATGATGCTGGTTCAATAAATGCTTATTGAAAAATGTCCCCATCATTTGAGAAGAACTCTGAGAAGAAGTGAGCACACGTGACTGAACGAAAAGTACTGTACTGTTTCCACGATCCCTGAAGGGTCAAGGGTTGTCATGTTCAAAAGTTGCCAGAAACTATTCACTCCTCGGTAAGGTTAGGGGGCTTATAGTGGCACTGTGAGCTAGCTGGTTTAAAGGCTAACTTATCCTTTGGGGGTGTTTGGAATCAGTCTGGACACCAATCCTATAGTTTATGTTATCTAAACATGCCGATCCTATGTATTATTATGAACTACACAACATGGTGCCCAGCATGGGGCTAGGTTCTTATTTAAAGGTCAAATCTGAGTAGTTCAGTAGTGCTATCCAGAGGCCCCATCTCCCATATAGCCAGAGACGTCTGGAGTGGGAAAGGAAAATCCACTGCAGCTATGTAAGTATATCCTATGTATTGGCCGTAAGCTTAGTCAAGCTTGAAGAATTATAGTACCCTACATTGTGCATAAACTTTATCTCTTTTTCATAAAATACTTCTTCTCATAATGTCTCAGACTGGAGAAGCTAAAATGAGTGGTGCTGGGGCGGAGGAAGCTGAGCTTGAAGGAGCTCTTACTATTCCAGAGAATTGCAGCAATGCACTTACTATAAAATTAGCAGATTACGGGGTCTCATCATTGGGTGGGACCGTAACCTTCGTGACTGAGGCACACGAGTCATACAGGAAATAGGTGTTTTATTCTTGGAATTAAATTCCCTCCTGCACGCACACATATGTTTCATGTTTATACTCCGGATGAAATACCAGATGTATACTCCCCATGTTAACTTAACAAGAGCATATAAATTGATTTAAAGGTGCCCTCCACCAAACCACAGATAAAGTGAGACTTGGTCTGCTCAGCAGAGGCAGAGCGACTTGGCTGGTCCTAGCTGCTTATACACTGCATCCAGATATTGATCCATTGCCAGTGGCAGACGTATGTCCACTTCACAGAGAACTAATAAAACTATACAGAAATCTTGAACAGTTCATAATATGTTACAGAAGGATGTGGCTTAACCTCAGCCCAAGAGTCTTTTGATCTCCAGGCTGCAAGGTCTTCGGCTGAGATACAGAAGCTAGTCCGAACGAGCTTCCCGCTCCATTTCGGGAAAATGGTACATCGTATCTTTAACATGTCTGATACAAAGGGAAATGTGCACCTATTTAGCCTGGTACTTCTGTGTGGCATGAATCTTGACTGGTCCGGGTGGATTACTTCAGACACCACTGGGCCCAGCCGATTGGCCAGCACCTTTGCCAGGACTTTTACTGCAAAATTAGGCCGGGAAGTTGGCCTATAGAAGCTACGTAGCTCCGGAGGCCTTCCTTTTTTTTAAATGACAACACCAGTTGCCATTTGTAGATCTTCTGGCAGATGTCATCTCGTGCGGCAGTGACCATGTTTAAAATTTGCTGGGCCACTACCTGTGCTACACATTTGCACAGTTCTGTGGTGAGACCATTCAGGCCCGCTGACTTCCCGGATTGTAAATCTCGAGTGACCTCCACGATTTCTTCTGTCATCAAGTCTCGATCCTTTGCCTCCTTATCCTCCGCCAAAAGCACCGTAGGCGGATGTCTTTGAGCAGTTAAGCTCTGTCTTCTCCCGATCTGCCAGAGACCGACTGGTATACTGCCCAGTAGAAAGTTGCGAGAGCCCCCATTATTTCCGCTCTGGTCTTCCTGGGGGGTTACTGGGGTTTTGGAGCTCTGAGACCCAGTTTCGGCACCTCTCTCACCTCTCTAGCTATGCTATTAACTTATTGCCTTTATCGCCAAGATCGTATATTCATCTCTGTGTGTCTACCATGGGTGCATGATCCACATTCTCCTCTAATTCTCTGAGCTCTCCCTGTTTCAGACGCAATTTATGTCTCAGCTTCGGGTCAATCGACCTTTCCATCCCCAACCGCATCTCCATGTCTATTATTTCTTGTTCTATGTTATTGCAGCAGGAGTGCCATTCTTTTCTCTTACCCCCAATCACTGCCTGCACAAAGCCCCGGGCCACTACTTTATACGCTTCCCAGAGATTACTGTGTGAGTCCACAAGCCTGTATTTTCATCAAAGTATTGTTGTGTTCATTCCCGAAACTTGCCTTGAAAGTCGCGATCCTTAAAGGGCCAGGGTTCTATGTGCAGTGTGAGAGTGTAGTCTTGTGCGAGACCCTGTAGCAGCACCTCGATTGAATTATGATCTGATAGGGCCCTTGCCCTGTGACGCATATATCTCCCAAGCCATTGGCATTCCACGCCATGAACTTTAGTGCCATTTTATGTGGCGTTGTCGTCGCCATGATGAGGTAGATCGCAATCTTCCCCTCTCCACCTGATTGTATCCCTCACCCCCTGTCGCCATATGGCTGAATATCACATACGTTTGGTATTGGTGGCTCTGAAGCTAAACCAAGAAATTCATGCATCTTGGACAACATAGTAACACAAGAACAAATACCCTCATAAGACACCTCCCACCCTACTACACTGCACCATAAGCCTAAAACTACCCACATCACCAATTTAAAGAGTGCTTGTTGCCCAACAAAACAGTCCCTATATGTAGGGGTTGGCTGGCGCTGCTTCCTATAGATCTTAGCAGCCCCCCACCTTCCCCGTTATTCTAATGTCCAGTTTTTGTCCATCCGCTACCTCCTCCCAACAAGCTTATTGGACTGGGTGGGGGCAACTCCCTTCGGTCGCATATTGGTGGTTATAGTATGGAGTTTGTCACCTCCGAGTTTACCCGTGGTACTGCGCCCTTCTGTGGCTCAGGACCATAGTTGGAGGTGAGTGCTGAGTCAAAGCTGGGGCAGCGCGGCCGGAGGGCATACAGTGACTCACCCCAGGTATCAGTTCCCCTGCTCCGCTCTGCGGTAGAGGCCCCGTTACCAACCAGGCCTTATCGCTTCAGGGCAGAGTCTTATACTTTATGTAATCCACTTGGATTGCCGATCCGGTGCCACCTGGTATCTCTGTTCCACTCAGGGGCCACAGGTTGCCACTACTTCTCGTCCCTCCTTGGGCCCAGTAGGCCTAATGCAGTGGTTGTTTCCTGGCTCCTATTCTCCCATATATACAAGGCAGGTTTTGTCACTGTTTTGCAGCGTTCTCAACGTTTTTCTGTTATTGCCTCCTGGGTGTCTCATTACCCTCTTACACTGCTGGCCTCTCAGGAGAATTCTCCCAAGCGATGCAGTCCCCCGCTGTCACACTCTGGGGCCTACCCCAGGCATTGTTAGTGAGGTCTACCCCATTCTCACCCCACTGGGAGGGCTGACAGCAGCATGTAGTCTCTGCCGTGTCTCTCCCCTCGGTGTACAGAGCCCTCAGCAGGCAGCTATAAGCAGGTGGGACACAGGAGAGACAGTGGGCCCTCACCCAGAGTCAATTCTGCAGGCAACAGACACCCCCAGGTACTAGGACGGATCAGGCAGCCAGCCTCCAGCAGTCACCACTCGGCCTACCTTGTGGCTCTCTGAAATGCACCACAAGTGTCGTCCAACACCGGCATATGTCCCGGTGTCTGTGGCTGCTTCAAAGCAAGACCGGGAATCCAACAACAACTCCCTGGCCATCAATCGTTGAGCTGGACCCGCGCTCCTCTGTGTGAGGCAAAGCCAGGCGGATTAAGGCCAGATTTTTAGGGATTGTAAGGAGGGCTGCCGCGGAGATCTTCATTATGCGGCCATCTTGGCTGGTGCCAATCCATGCCCCCAATTAACACAATGCAAAAAGTAACTTAACTAATCAATCAATTAACAATAAATTAAAAATCAACAATTAATTAAAACAATGAATCAGTTCATTCATGTGCATTTTTAATTTTTTAATTTTCAATTAAATAAATAAACTGCATAAACATAATTGTAAATTTAAAAATAGTAATATACATTTAAAAAATTTCCCCGCCTAATCCCCTACAAACCCATCAACCCACTATTATATTACCAATTTTTAATTAAATCTTTAAAAAATCATTTAAAAACATATCTTATTACAGTAATAATGTATCAAACCAATTAAAAGATGATATTTCATACAACTGTATTAAAGAAAACAATTTATATATTTAACTATATTAAAACATGTGATGCTAAAAACCTAAAAATATAATAATTTAACCTTTTGAAATGGATTTTAATTTGGGGTGGATGAGTGTACACCTTAAAGGCTAGCCTGCTAGATATCAAACATAATATTTAAAATAAACCAGTGTGTCCATTTCCTGGTAACGTGACACAAGGCAATCAGGCTCACATCAAAATCAATGTGTATAGCATTAAAGCGTTGCATAATCAGTAGATAAAGCCACATACAACACACAAAAACTCCACAAACAACTTTAAAATAAATAGGAGTATATTAAGACCGACGTGAGAAAAACCCTTTGAGAGGAACTAGAGAATTGTTGAAGAATTAAAGTGAAAAATTTCCAAGAAAACCAAAGCGTCCAATGTAAGTCAATAGTTGAAGTTGACCAGGACCAAAGTGCAATTTCAGGTCAATCGCAATGGATTCTGGATTGGATACACCAAGTGGACTGGTCCCGGAGAAAGTCTTGAAGTCAAAAAGTTTGAAAACGTTTCTAAGTCCCACTTCCTGTCTGATACTTTTTATGGAAGGTCTCACGGAAGCTCCGGAGCCATGGAGGAAAGGTTTTCAAAAGTTAACAAATTATCTTCTGGCGCACAAAGAACCACACTTATAAGTCCACCCAGACCTGAGGGGAATGCACTTAGAGACTACCAGTATGTTAGACAGAAGGCAACAGCAGAATGCTTTCCTAGTCCAGTTGCCACTGGCCTACTGGAATTCTTCACAGGAATGTTCTCCTCAGCTATTTTAAGTTCCCTGGAACCACCCGGGCGCTAAACCTTATGATCTTTGGAGGTCTTTTGTCCTCGGATTTCAAGCGAAAGGAGTGCCAATTTGCCAACTCCTCAGGTCCTTCTCACATGTCATGCATGTCAAGTACAGCAGGTTCAGTCCACCACAAGGAAGGCTGACTGAGGGTTTAGCTTTGTAGGGTTTTACCAGTGTTTACAGATCTGTCTGAAGACATGGGAGTTTACTAGCTGGGGAGCCCAGGCCTTATTGGATGCCATCTGTCATGTTTTTATGTCACAAATTCGCAGGCATAATATAATGATTCTGGCCACATGTGACATTTAATTTTACATACCTTGGGGTAGATTTACAAGGAAGTGCCACAGCGCGGCAACGCACGCACTTTGGCTGTGCCACGCTGCTGCACTTCCAAAGTACAGGAATGCAACATATTTGCAATAATATGTCACATTCCTGTGCTCTCCCCTGTGCTGGCGCACAATCTGCTGCCATGAGCTGGTGCAGGCACCTTTGCACCATAGTGCAAGGATGCCTGCATCATAGGGAGATTGTTTTTGTGTAGGAAGGGGCACCTGCCTGCACAAAAATCAATAACTACAGGCATTTTCCTCTTTCAATGCAGTACACATTGAAAGAGGAAAAATCAAGGAGAAATGAAAACATTTCTCCTTGTTGGTCCTCGCAACACCACCCCTAGGGTGGTGTAGCATTCAGACGCATTTCCAGATTTACGATTCCTCATAAATATGGAAATGTGTTTTGTTCCATGGGTGTTGCGTGGGAACACCCATCGCAACACCCCTTTCACGCAAAGTGCTGCATGTAAAGGGGCCATATTTACAAGGACAGGAAAAGCCACCATATACAGTGGCCGCATAGTAGAATTAAATATGCCAAATGGTATTTTAAGATTATTTCAATTTTGTTATAGGGGTCAGTGCACATACACTACATACTCAATAGCAATGTCCCAGTGTTAAAGTTCAAAATTACCAGCAGATAAGTCCAAAAACAAAGAAATGAAAAAATGGGGGCGACAACTCAAAAAGGGGTCAATGTGCAACATTATCTTTGATAATAAATCCCATAATATTTTTGAGACTACAATACTCTAGCTACAATATTTGTGATCCATGATATTTTTTAACCAATCCTTTGGTCAAATACCGCTCCAGGTCCACCTTTTCTTCCTTCTAAAAGGAGTAAATTTACTTCCAAAAAACCAGGGGCCTTATTTATGAAGGCCTTGCACCGCCAGCGCGTCACGTTTAACATGGGAAAAAAAGACACACCGGTGGCGCAAGGCTTTCATAAATGAGGCCCCAGAAGTTGCCATGATAAGGAGGTTAGTTATGGTTTATGGAGACTTTGGTCAAGATAGAGAAGAAGCAGGACTTTTTTTAATGATGATGGCAAACTGTCATCTATGTTGTTGAATTAGGATGCATCTAGGGCTGCAAGTGGTGAATTGGAAAATACCCCAGAAGAGCAGAGGGGTAAATATATTAAGAAGGACTTACTACCTCCTAGTTTGTCTTATGTTAGATACAATATAGTGTTCTCAGAACCTGATGATACTGGTACTTCGACAGAGACAGTTCTTCAACAATATACTCTTTCTCCTCAATTGGGTCTTACAATCCACCCGGAAGCTTGTTTCCTTTCCAGTGAAGAATTGGCTTGGTAGTTTAGTCTGCCCTGTTCCCATGATGCACTGGGCCAGGGACAGACTAATTTGCATATAGCCAGGTTCTGAACTGGGATGGTGCAGTGAGCTAAAAAACGGTGATGGATCAAGCCCTGATCTGTTGACTGGGTAGGAGTGTTCTGATTAACTCAGATACTCTGTCCATCACCACCCCCTTTTTGAAATTATCTTACAATCCATCACCATGTCACGGATGTGGTCGTGAGGCAGTAGAAAGACCCAAACAAGATTGTCCTTCCAAAATGCATGCAGTGCCTGTATTCTTTAAATGAAATCAGTTCTAAATATTCAGATGTGATGCCTGTAGTTTCCATGATGGAGAGAGTGAAGGTAAGTCAAAACTGGGCCCAACCTACTCCTTGTATTCGACCTGTGCTCCATCATGGTCAGTCTTCACTTTTGACATTGACCAAGTCTCGGGTGACCAAACACTTGAAGCTGGAGCTTTGATCTTTGGGGCACTAGATTTCACTTAATAGTTTACAAATTCATATCTCTTGTTCTAATGGCTGGATTTAATATGCCTTGGTTTCATTTTATTTATTAGAAATTAACTCTGTTATTCTAAATTGCTTTGGGATTTTTACTGCATTGTGTTTTCACTTTATTACTATTTGAATGCTGCATAAATTCTTTAGACATTCTCTTTAAATTAAGCCTGACTACTGAAGGGAGTGACCCGATTAGGGTCACTCGAGTCACTCGTGACCACCTCTCAGCCTTCCATACAAATCAAGAGTCGGTCAGACAGTAGAGAATACAAACAAAGTTATTGATTAGTATTGCGCTCGAGCGAGTCCTGTCTGACTAGTGTCCTAAGATGCTACAGAGGGCACTGACCCTCACCAACTTTACATCAGATGTTATATATTTCCAATGCCCAGCAGGACCTGCCAAAAGTAGAAATTTCCAGTTGGTGCAGGTTAACAAAGGAGACATAGAAGATGAGCTACACTCCTGGGATCGGGTACATGTTATTTCAGCCTTAAGGTTACTCTGCCAGTGCACGCCACTGTAAGGATGAGAACAGACCTATCTAACAAAGAAGGTATGCAAAGGCACATTCATGTATTAATTGAAACAACAAAGCTCAGCCTTGGAGAAATACAAAAAATATGTCGAAGCTGCTTTCTGCTGAGGCGCACCAAATGAGACAGAAGTTAGTTCCGATCATCACACAAAATGGCGGCTAAATGCAAAATGGTGCAGAAATTGCTAACTTAAGCATAATGCTAATAGTAGTCATGAATTGGAAGTATTTTTCTAGTCCAACAAACGACCAAAGGGTTAAGCAAAGGTAAATTGACAAATTTTTTGTGGTTCACCCTGACAAGCATTGTGGTTGTTGCCTGATTGAGGCTTCTACCCCCCTCAACCAATAGCCCAATTTCTTAAAAAGATTACATTTTTAAATATGTACTCTGACATTTTCTAGGATTTAGTTATAACCCTGACAGTGAAAATAGCTTTTTGAGCCTAGTCACTGAAATAACATGCCTATTTCAATTTCACATGTGTTCCACTTTTAAATATTAGGCTAGTGGATGGTAATGTGTTTTAGGGGTGACTTGTTAATGTTTAAAATCAGGATTTCACATTTGTCAAAAAGGGTTATTTTGACAGGTCCGTGCGGCAGGATCTAAAGTGCTGTAGACAGGCTACTCAGGGTAGGCTTGAAACCCTGTTTCCTCCGTCAGTCTAGTTGATGATTCAAACAGTACTGCAGTCCACAAATGACATTTACCTTTCCATGCTGTGAATGTATTTCTGAACAATATACTATGGCCGTATAGGGAATTAAATATGCCGTTTAGGGTTGAGATAATTTCAACATATTTAAAGATAGAGCATAAACAGTTTAAACCTGGATAACCGGAGTGAAATGCACGAAGTTCTAAAGCCAGCACAAAAGAGAGAGAAGAAAAACTGGGGAGATACCACGCAAGAGTTGGTTATATCTTATATGGCTTGATTACGCTCTGATCAAAGCCAGGACATTAGAAGCATGAAAACAATTGACAGTTGTATAAATTAACATAGATTTCTCCTCAAAAAACTAATATGCAAGATGATGCCTTGTCACAATCGAACCTTTATTGGGGCACGGTTCAGAACAGAATTAAACATGGTCTTTGTGCTGCTTAATCTTTCCCACTTTTGAAACCAATGAAGACATTTCAATGGTCCGTTGCCAGGAGTACAAGACTTTAAACCCAGTATTCAATACTTTAATGTGGTGGTTGAAGCAGGATAATTTCAGGAGAGGATTTCTGTTTCACCCTATACGCCTACAGATCATAACAAGAGATGATAGGCTACTAGGATGTGAAGAAACATTGAAGAACAGACTGGTGCATGACCATTAGTCTACCAGGAAGTGTTGTCAGGAGTCAATACTTCATTTTAAAGGAGCTAATGCCAATTCTGAAAGCAACCGGTCTTTTCAAGAGAGACATGTCATTCTCAATTGACGTGTCGATAAGATTGGACAATACGGTGCTAGTCTAATATAAATTGCAGCAGGGGTTTCAGCTCCAGCTCTCTGGGGTACGTGGACCACCTCCCAGGTTTTGATGCAAAATGTACTTTAACATCTTTAAAAGCAGTTCATAATAAGAGCATAAATAATTATCTGGCAGACAATCTGAGCAGGAACTTTCTATCCTCTCAGGATTTGTTTCTGACTCCCCTAACTTTTCAGGAGATTTATGGCCCTTGAAAAGATCTCTTTGCCACCAAGATCAACACTCGGAATCCCCTATTCCACTGCAGGAGTCCATCAGAAAGAGCTTGCAAGGGTAGATGCATTATCAGTAGTTTGTCCTTCAGTTCTTTTGTATGCCTTTCCCCCTTTTCTTTACTCCCCAGGGAGTTAGTCAGGGTAACCGGACTATGGGGAAAAGAGACTGAAATTATCCTGGTGCTTCTTTTCCAGCCCTAAAGGTCATAGTTACCTCATTTATATGCTCCTCGCCAAAATCCTCTTCTTTTGTTTCTTCTCTATCCATAGGGATTAAAGTTCTTGACAGGTTAGTGTTATCAGTCTGGACATTAAAAAGAGAGGTCTGCAGAAGATGATCCCCTACCCCGACTTAGCAAATGCTATCCAGAACTCTAGAATTCCTTCCTCCCTTAAATACTATGTTAGACACTGTAAATCTTTTTAATTATGGTGTGAATCTCAGAATCTAATTCCTTCACATTGTGGGTGCCCCAAGATCTTACAACTTTTTTCTGGAATGGTTTCAATCTGAAACTTTCTCTTTCCACTCTAGAATTTCAGTGGGCAGCTATTGGAGCCTTTAGAGAGATTTGGGGATTCTTACAGGAGAGAGGATCCATGGTGACAAGGTTATTCAACAGTTTTTTCTTATCAAGACCTTGGTTGCAAGTATTCTGAGAAATAACAGAACTATGCTTGGGTATATAGAACCTTAGTAGGCAGGGGCTGAGTTATCCTACCACCTTAGTACCCATGAGCCCAGGAACGACTAGCTATAGTTTCTCACTTGCCCTTCTACTCACCCACAGAGGAACAAGTGATTAGATACCCCAGACACAACACTCCTGACCCTCTCAGGAATTGTGGGTACAGGAAACACCCTTTCGCTCCCACACTCATACTTGTCCACAATAAGATCTGACAAAGACACAAGAAAAGTTTAAAATATTTATTTTAACTAACGTGCTCTAGTATGCAGTATATGTGCCACAATAAATAAGAAGATGCCTATCACAAATATGGTCAGCATAGTAAGTAATCCATGAGTCATAAATGAGCTGTCATTATATGACAGGGTAAACTAACTCCCCTCCCCTTCAACAGAAGCAAAGTGATGATATATCAAAAGTTCTCTGGGTGTTTTCAGCAGACCTCGTATCTTAGCATGCACAGATGAAGGTTCTACATCCCAGTCAACATAGGGAAAATGGCAATGGGCCTGCAAAGGACATATGACACCCTCCCCTTGGTCAGGATGGTAGCACCAACAGCGATAAAAGACCTCAGGCGATAAGCAGTCACAAGGTGCTAGATTGGCAGTGCAGTCAATACTTCATTGATTTGTAGGATGATGAGTGAATGTGTATTAAAAAATTATTTTATCATCGTAATGTTTCAAAAAGTGCCGCTGGGTCCCAAAACGTGTGATGCCAACAGAGATACCAACAATACCATTATTAAATCAGCTCCTTCCAAGAGACAAGTATCATCAATCAAATTAAGCAGGGCAAAGAAACGAACATGACAATCCTTAGTGTCCCCAGGCCATATCAACCACCCATATGGAGTTAAAAATTAAGAATTAAACGTACCCTTTTAAATCATCTCATTTAATTGATCTTCAGTATAATTTATCTAAGATTGCCAATCATTAAAAGGGACAAGGGATGGAATAGTTGGAGTGTTCAATTCTTTAATGTTTACCAGCCCCATACAAATAGTTTGTTGGACCGTATCATTTGGAAAAAATATTTGTGAAGGTATGAGACATGCATGAAATAGATATTCTGAAATTTGGACCTGCCAGGACTTACGGGTGATTAGGACGGTTTGTGGAAAACCAGTCCGACCGCCGTGGTAGCGGAAATGAATCATCCACACGTACCCCTGCAAAACCGGGGCCAGATTAGGATCAACTGCCAGAAAAAAAATGACCATGGCGGAACAATGCCAAAAAAGACTGCTGTAGCGGGCGGAGCAGGTGAAAATCCGTCCACAGTGGTCAGATTTGCGGCAGAAAAAACCAAAACCGCAGCACGGCCAGCGGATTGACTGCACGTCCAATTAGGATACCATTGAGGTGACAGCGGAACGATCTGCTGTTTCCGACCACCGCGATCGCAAACAATGATGAATGGTTGAGCTGGCAGAAGGGCGGTTGCATACCCACCGCCGCGGACGCTCCTAGACAATTATGGAAGTCAACAAAAAAAATACACAACAAGGTCACCAAGTGTACACATCAAACTAACTCAGCCCCCCAAAAAAACCTAACACACCTCAATGACACATCCCCATGGCAACTAAAAAATACAAATCCCAGGACAATCACACATGACAGCAATACTTCATGTTAACACACCCACAGCCCCTTCCCTTACCAGAATCCTTTGCAATACTCTATCCCTGATGGAACCAACCCTTCAGCACAAAGGAGAGGCAAACCACCACACATCTCACCAGCACAACAACACACACACACAACTTACATCACCAACCACCACTCTCACACATGCACCTTTATCACACTTGCACATCACACACCATGGCACAGAAGAAAATGCCCAAATTCACTGACAATTAGTTGTCAGTCATGGTAGATGAGGTAATCAGAGTGAACCACAATTGTTTGGTAACCTGGTCCAACAGACACCATTAGCTACCAGAACACAAATGTGGGCAAGGATAGTCAACAAAGTCAATGCAGTAGGGACTGTGCCGAGCATCAAGAACGAGATAATGAAGCGATGGCATGACCTCAAGAGCAAGGTGAAAGAGTGGAACAGCAAGAACTGTGAGCTGGCTCGGATGACTGGTGGTGGCCCACCCATTCCACCAAGAACATTCACTGCATGGGAGGAGAAGGTGCTTGCCATACTGCATCCAGAGAGTCTCACAGGAATACCCAGGAGAGTGGAGGCTGGTAAGTCCAAACAAATATCTACCATCACACTGCTATGTACTGTCTTGCACAACTGCAAAGCTACACCTCCTAGGCCCAATTCCATTCATGTGCACCACACTCTCCCCAAAACATGTCTCACAGATCGAACACTCATCCCAAAGGTAGCTAGCAACATTACCATGGGTGCATGTGTACAGACAGCCATCACTACAACTCCCACCTGGCCCCATGTCCCACAGCTGAGCAGGATGGACCACTCCCCCACCCAAGAGCCATGTGTAACGATTCTCTTCCTCTGTTCCACAGGGAGCCAGCCATCTTAACAGGAAGGGGTGTCTGTAGTTAGGAAGCCAGCACTACATCTCCCACCAGGCCCCCTTGTCCCACAGCGCAGTAACATGGAGCACTCCACCCCACCCAGAAGCATGTGGCAGCCATTGTATTTCACCAACCAAACTTACAGGTAGGTAGCCATCTTCACAGGGAGGGGGGTTTGTGCTGAGGAAGCCAGCACTCCAACTCCTACCAGGCCCTCTTATCCCACAGCTTAGCAAGATGGAGCACTCCACCCCACCCAGAAGCATGTGGCAGCCATTACATTGCCCTTATCAAACTAACAGGTAGATAGCCATCTTAACAAGGAGGGGGGATTACTCACATCAAACTTACAGGTAGGTAGCCATCTCAACAGGGGGGTTGTTTGTGGGTGGGAGGCCAGCACTCCAACTCCAACCAGGCCCCCTTGTCCCACAGCTGAGCAGGATGGAGCACTCTCCCACCCACAAACATGTGATAGACATTCCATTGCTCACTTTTACCTAACTGTCAGGCAGCCATCTTAACAGGGAGGGGTGTTTGTGGGTGGGGGAAAGCACTCCAACTCCCACCAGGCCCCCTAGTCCCACAGTTCAGCAAGATGGAACACTCCACCCGACCCAGAAGCATGTGGCAGCCATTGTATTTCACCAGCCAAACATACAGGTGGTTAGCCATCTTCACAGGGAGGAGGGTTTGTGGTGAGGAAGCCTGCACTCCAACTCCCATCAGCCCCCCTTGTCCCACAGCTCAGCTAGATGGAACACTCCACCACACCCAGAAGCATCTGGCAGCCATTGTATTTCACCAATCAAACTCACAGGTAGGTAGCCATCTTCACAGGGTGGAGGGTTTGGGGTGAGGAAGCCTGCACTCCAACTCCCACTAGGCCCCCTTGTCTCACAGCTCAGCAAGATGGAGCACTCCACCCCACCCAAGAGCATGTGGTAGTCATTGTATTTCACCAACCAAACTCACAGGTAGGTAGCCATCTTCACAGGGAGGAGGTTTGTGGTGAGGAAGCCTGCACTCCAACTCCCACCAGGCCCCCTTGTCCCACAGCTCAGCAAGATGGAGCACTCTACCCCACCCAGAAGCATGTGGCAGCCATTGTATTTAACCAGCCAAACTCACAGGTAGGTAGCCATCTTCACATGGAATGGGGTTTGTGTTGAGGAAGCCAGCACTCCAACTCCTACCAGGCCCTCTTATCCCACAGCTTAGCAAGATGGAGCACTCCACCCCACCCAGAAGCATGTGGCAGCCATTACATTGCCCTTATCAAACTAACAGGTAGATAGCCATCTTAACAAGGAGGGGGGTTACTCACATCAAACTTACAGGTAGGTAGCCATCTCACCCCACCCAGAAGCATGTGGCAGCCATTGTATTTCGCCAACCAAACTTATAGGTAGGTAGCATCTTCACAGGGAAGGGGCTTTGTGGTGTGGAAGCCTGCACTACAAATCCCACCAGGCCCCCTTGTCATAAAGTTCAGCAAGATGGAGTACTCCACCACAAACCCAGAAAGATGTCAGAAATTCCCCAAAATGTGCCAAAGAACAGGTAGTGCATGCACCCTGCCATTTCTCTCAAAAAGCATGGAGCCATATGACCACACCAGTCCTCACATCGCACCTAACTTGGCATAGATCCAATAGCCACTTCCAGTGTGCAGACAGCTAAGCGTATGTAACTGTCACAGAAACCAAAGTGTGACTTACCAAATCACATGTTGAAGAAATTCAGGGCACAATCGTGCACAGCACAGAATGTGCCATGTGGGCAGTGCATCAAGCCACATATGAAAACAAAACAAGCATGGTCAGGAGCAAAAAGAAAGCAAAGCACATGATATGACAAGGGTATGCATGAGATTACAATGGCTAATTCATGCTCAGATGTAATGTCTTCCTATGCAGAGTGAACAACAAAGATGCTTCACAGAAAGTTGTTGCGCTGCTAGTTGTTAGATGATGACATGTCCTTGTAATCACACAATCTGTAACTGGCACATGGTATCTATTGACATGCCACACCATGGACAAGTAATGCGTTTACCTCCACATCATGTCATGATGCTCAGTACCTTGCAGCCCTACAAAGTGATGTCAATGTACACTCTGTAGTGTATAACATGTAACAGCCAAACATCTAACACCAAGCATGTGGGGTGCACTTCAATGACCATTTCCCCTCTGTTCCATAGGTGACCAAGAACTGACAGCTGCAGATGAGAACACCAACCTGCAGAGCCAGTCTCCCCCCTCCCCGGAACATCGACTCTCTGATGCACACTCCGTAGATTCCTTGGATGCGTAGCCAGAAGCCGTCCCATCAGGCCTGCCAGCACGCAACAGGTCCCTGGCCCCAACTGTCCCCACCACCACCACCGAGACAACAACAACTGCGCTGACCTCTGCTGTAACGACCTAGGTGGCCTCCACCACCACCAACACCAGTGCAGGCTGCAACACTGTCCCTGCCTCAGAGGATGCCCAAACCACCCCACAATCTGAGGAGGGCAGAGAGAGTATGTGGGTGCGTCGAGTGCTGGCACCACAGGTCCGGGACAGCAGGGCAGGTGATAGGGCAACTGGGTGACAAAATCAACCGGACACTGGGACCGAAGCCCTGGCCAACATCGCTAGAGTCCTTGGGACATATGAACAAGCCCAGGGACACACTGTCCAGGATCTGGAAGAATCACATGAGCTCCGCCTGCTGCTGAGGTCTGTAGACATACGTATGGGCCAAATCGTGGACCTCTAGGGCCAGCTTGTGGGTGTCCTAAGAGACAGGCCTGCGGCCCAAAGTACAGCTCAACCTCCCTCCAGTGGCCCGCAGGATGACAGTCCCACCACCTCTCCTGCAGCCACAGAGAGGGGTGAGTCCTCAGACACCACTGAGCCCGCAGCAGAGTCCCTCCTGCCAAACACTCAAGGGGCCGTCAAAGGAAAACCAATGGAGGATCATGTGGCAAAGCACCAGCCAAACGCCAGTCAAGGAGCCAACCTTGATTGCACCTCCCTTCACCCTGCCATTGAGTTTGTTGACTGCCCTTACCCACACTGCCATGTTGATGGCAGGCGTCTGTTGGACTGTGCCACTACATCAATGTGGTGACTACTCTATTGTCTCATCTACTATCACTGACAACTCATTGAGTCCCTTTTCACCTTTTTGTAAATATTCACTTCCCTGTCACCCATTGTAAATAAACACTCTTTACACACCTATGTTTTCGTGTCAGCTCCATGTTTATCACAGGATGTACAATGTATACTCTGATTACAATGTACCAGGAGCACTGATTATTTTGAGGCATTGAGAGGCTGAAGGGACCTAGGAAAACACATGAGAACAATATTCACTTGTCAGGTGATGGCAATACAGCCATTACACAACACTTGTCATCAAGGTAGACAAATTCGCACACATTACAATGAGCAACAGTACCGACATAGATATCCTGTAGCTGTGCATAACTACCCTGTCCCAGAAACATTAGCAGCCAGCACAGAGCCAACAACAGGCAGCAGTCACAAAGCTCACCTAGGCCTTTTCACAATCAACAAAATCAGCAGACAATGGCACCATTGTACGATTTCACTCACCTTCAAGGGAAGCAGTTGTTGATGAGCTGTTGACGCAGGTCGACACCTTCCTGCTCTCTACTATCCTCATCACTGGACATGTGTGGATTTGCAGGAGGGGGCCTTGGCTGTTCATCATCACCCAGGATCAGGGGGATCTCTTTGCGCAAGGCCAGGTTGTGGAGCATGCAGCATGCAACTACGATCTGACACACCTTTTGGGGAGAGTAAATCAGTGCACCTCCGGTCTTGTCTAGGCAGCAAAATTGTGACTTAAGTAGACCAAAAGTACGCTCTACCACACAACGTGTCCTCCCATGGGCATCATTGTAGTGGACTTCCCCCGGGGTCCTGGGATTCCTCAGTGGGCTTAGCAACCAAGGCCGGTTGGGATATGCCACCTAGGTGTGAGACACACAGAACACGTCTGTAACATAACTGTGACAGAGGACTACATGTCACACGTACAGCATGCCACTTGACTCTGCAAACTCACCCACAATCCACACATGCTCTGGATGCAGATTTGCTATCAGCTGTTGTTACACAGGATGTAGGAGGATATTTGGCACAGACATGGGAGATTATCATATCCGCTTGGCATACCACTTGCACATTAATGGAATGGAAATGCTTCCTGTTCCTGTAAATGTGCTGACGGGCCTGTGGTGAAACCAGGCCAACATGTGTGCAGTCAAGGGCACCAACAACATTAGGGATGTGGGTAAGGTCATAAAAATCACCCTTCGCAGCTTCCGATTCATGTCTCCTGGGGAAATGGATGGAGCTGTCCTTGTAGGTCATCATAGCGGACAGGACATCACAAAGCACCATGCTGAACATTGGTTAAGACATCCCACCTGCACTGTGCACTCGAATGAACCAGTAGTAAAGTAATGCAGGGCCGCCATCCCCTTACACGTTGGTGTCAAAGCAGTCGGATAGGTCCTGCGAGGACTCAGATGTGGCTCCACATATATATTTATATATACACACACATATATATATATATATACACACACACACACACACACACACACACACATATATATATATATATATATATATATATATATATATATATATATATATATATATATATATATATATATATATATATATATATATATATATATAGTGATATAAAGTACCCTTTCTGCCACCCAAAATGATAAAAAAATTATTAACAAATGAAATTCTATTCAAATACACTATTCCAAGTAAAATCCTCCAAAATTTGAAAAATTTACACATTGAAGGTTTCAAATATGTCTAGTTCTAACTCCAAACTAACAAACATTGGGGAAAGTTCAGACATTTGAGCATCAATTTACTGTTCTTACTATTTATTCAAATCTTGCTTTAGCCTAACATACATTTGTGGGGGCATTTTACTTCTGAATCGGCCATCTAAAAACATTTTGGAAAGTGCATACATTTGGGGTTTGAAATTTACTATTCAAACTACAATCATACAAACATCATGAAATCTGCATACATTGTGGATCGGGGGAATAAAATGTACTACTCTTCCTCCATTCTAATAAACACTCCAACAAACATTGAGAAAAGTGTACATATTGGGAGGGTCAGATTTATTATTTAAACTCCATAAATATTGGTAAAAGTGTACATATTGAGGGGGCCCGATTTACTATACTAACCCCGGTCTAACAGACAGTGCACACACATATAACTTAAAATCCATAAACAATATTTCGAAAATCTAAATACAAAATGTGAACATCCTAAATGTATTAAAATACTTAATGATTAGAAGGCAACTGCACTGAACCACATAGAAGTCCTTCCTACAGTGTCCTGGAGCCCAGGAACCTTTTCTGGAAGCACAGGCCTTGTGCTTAGCATAGATAAGTAGTGAATTTCCAACTTCTACAAAAACTAGGACACTTGGCTTTAGCAGAGGGTGATAGGTCTGCCTCACCCTTGCAGCTTTCAGTTGGAGTCTCTCAGACGACCACCTAGAGGATTGAGTGCATTTGATTGTAGCAGCTTGCAATGAATGAATGAATGAATGGGGAACTTATATTGCGCATACTTAACCCCAAGGGGCATCAAGGCGCAAGGAGCACAGACAGACATAGAGAATAAGAAAACAGATAATGCAGTTAGTAAGACTGAAAGAAGAGCCATGTCTTTAAGAGTTTACGGAAAATCCCCAAGGAGGGTTGGCTAGAAAGTTCGGGGGGGAGAGTGTTCCATAATTTCGGGGCCATAGTGGAAAAGGCTCTTCCTCCCCATTTTGCCTTTTTGAATCTGGGGATAGCAAGCTGATTTCTAGAGGCCAAGCGGAGGGTTCTATTAGGGGTGTAAGGACTGACAAGGATCTTGATACCTTCTGGACCTTATCCAAACACAGCCCTGTGAGCCAGACAGATAATCTTGAAGGAAATCCTGGCATGTATAGGTAGCCAGTGGAGGTCCTTCCTAGCCTGGGTAGGTTTAAGACCATCCTGGCTGCGGCATTCTGAACCATCTGGAGGCGATGGAGAGATTTCTTGTTAATGCCACCATAAAGCGCATTGCAATAGTCAATCCTGGGAGAAACCAGGGCAACTGTTGACTGCCGGCGTCGGGCGATAGATATGGGGCAATCTTTTTCAGCATCCGGATGGTATTACAGCAGGTGGATACAGTTCTATTGACCTGGAGGTCAAAGGAGAGAGCATGGTCTATGAGAACTCCAAGATTCTTTGCCATTTCATTTTAGATAGTTACGCACCATCCATTGCGAGACTGCCTCCATACGTGTTCGAAATTTGAAGGCAGCATCTTTTATCGGTAGGGTGGTGGAGACGATAATCTGAGTATTGTCTGCGTATGACAATATTTGGTAACTAATTCTGCAACTGATTTCTTTTAAATTTGTTTTTGGGGAAAGAGGGTTCTCCGGGGCCATATTAGGGTAACACCCAAATTGACATTGACTTTAATGACACCATTGGTCCTAAGGGCATTTGTTTTATTTGAAAACTTTAAAAAGTCATATGTTAGGTTATCCTAACACATGTTTTACTATTTGTATGTTATTTTACTTATAAAATTCTTCTTGATCTTTTGAAACCAGTTTTGTAACTGTATTTTGTTATTCCTTGTGTTTAATGTTCTTTTTTACTGCTATCATGGATTTCTCTGAGTGACAGCCTGCTGCTCTTGCCACAGCTATCAGGGGTTGATCGGAATTTACTGGGAAAAATGTGTTGTAAACTAACAAGACTGTCTTATTTATACCGTATTTATACAGCATAAAAACAGTACTAAAGAGAAAACACGATACAAGAAAAATCCCACACCAATTTGGAAAAATAGAGTACATTTGAATTAATTATTTGACACAAAAACAACACAAATTTAATCAGTAGAATTGGATTCATACATTTTTTACATTTAAGGTGAAAAACGAATTCCTAAAAGATTGAAGCGCTAACCGTGGACATCTAGTCATGTGAGACCAGCTCAAAGTTAATAATTATGACCGACTGCAACGAAGCACAAGTCAGAAATAAAGAATGGACTGGGCGTGGTCAGCGCTTACCTTCAGACTTAGAAGAATTCTCTATAAAAAGTCTCTGAGAAGGTAGAGGTTTCACAGAGCAAGACTGCACACAGTATCCGGGGAGGAGGCATCGTTGTCGGGGAGCTGCTGGATGAAGTTACAATGAAGACTTGTTTGTTCGGACTCAGTCTCTTTTTTGAAAGTCGTAAATCTCCAGCGGGACAAAGCTGAAGGCTTTAGCCGATAAGGGTTCCATGAGGTCGGATATCCTTTTAGTGAAGGACTGCTGAATAGGATTTGCTGCTGCAGAGAATAACTTAGCAGGAGCTGAAGCAATGTCAGGCTGGCTGACGATGCACCTTGGGAGGATAGACAAGCAGGATGGCCTCAGTTTCCTCTCTGTACTCAGAACAGTTTTAGACAAAAGTGTCTACCTTGCAAGATTTGGCTTTTGGCTATCTGGGCAACTTTAGCACCACCACCAAGGGCCCAGGACTGTAGAGGGACCACTTGGGTTAGAAATTACTGAGGCTGGATCCAGGAGCAGGATTCAAGGATTCAAGATGGTTGGAGAATGTTTTGTCCCGGAGGCTATGATCAGGAGGCCCACTAACTAGTCCTTGGAGTCACTCCGGTAGTCCTGGGTTTGAGGAGTTGAACAGGGCTCAAGCAGCAGGGCAGGCCTCTGAGGGTTCAAGGAAGATCCCAGACAGCAAAGCAGCCCTTACAGGTGCAGTAAAGCAGTCTTGTGGAGTACGCATCAGGCCACAGCAGCTGCCCTTCCACAGGTCCAATCGAACTGAGGGGTTGGTCCGTTTTTATACCTGGTGTCTTCTTTGAAGTAGGAGAAGTTTCTACAGAATTCCCTTTGAAGTGGTTGAAGTTTCCTGCTCCTTTTGCCCTGGCTGTCTGCATGTAAATGTGTGGGTGATAAGTCCTTTATGTGACAGCAGGGTACAGCCCATCAGTTGCAAGTGGGGCTATGTCCAGATCCACCCCGTCCTGCAAGTGATGGTCCATCTAGGCACACATAATCTCTCAATGATGTGGCTGTCTTCGAAGAATAAACAAAGTTCAGCTGCCAACCACACCCATTCATGTCACCCACCAATAGGCTGCAGGCATCAAATAGGGCAGGAAAATGCCAATTTTCTAAAAGTGGCATTTTCAAACTTAATATCATAAAATAGGGTTTTGCATTACAATTTCCTGATCCCAAACATGACATGTTAACTTGTTCCCAATCACAGGTTAGCACATATTAAATATACTAAGGAAACCTATTATTCTATGTGAGAGTTAGGCCTCACAGTAGTGACAAAATGAATGTAAGTGTTTTTCACTACCAGGACATGTAAAACTTAAAATTACATGTCCAACTTTTTAATCAAAATTCACTCTGCACTTTGGGCAACCTGAGGCCTACCTGAGGAGTTAGCTATATGCAATAAAGGGAGATTTAAGGATGGGCAATAGGGTTATTTTGCTGAGTCGTATTGGCAGTTTAAAGCTGCATTCAGGCTGCAATGGCAGACCTGAGACATGTTTTAAGAGGCTACTTAAGTGGGTGGCCCAATAAGTACTGCAAGCCCACTAGTAGCATTTACTTTACCAGCCATGGGTGCATGGTATAACACTTTACTAAGGATTTATAAGTAAATTTAGTAAGCCAATTTTAAAATGCTTAAAGGAATGAGCACAAGCACTTTAGCACTGGTTAGTGGTGGTAAAGTGCACAGAGTCAGAAGGCCCCAAAAAAATGAATTCAGCAAAATAGAAGGGGTGAAGATAAAATGTTTGGGTGTAACCCTTTAGGGAGGGCCAAGTCCAACACCTGGTAAACTCTTGATTAGCCTCCTGTCATCTACACTATTTTTCATGATATGGTAGTACCATCAGATAGAGTTTATCACAAAGGAGGATTGTTTTTTGTGTAATCGAAAGGTATGACTAGCAAAATCATTCCTGTCATATGAAAGACAGGCATCTCTTTGCATTAAATGTACAGTTTGTTTTTGGCTGGCAAATGTTTGCTTAATATAATCAAATAGGTGTTACCATTCAAATATATTTTATTTGGTGGGTTTATTGAATTATTGCATTTTTTATAAAGCATTCAGGCAACATATTTCTACACAGCAAAACCAAATGGAAAGTACTTAATAAATACAAGCACTGGAAGGAAACCTAGCTAAACATATGATTCCTCTATGTTTCTCTAAAAGAAAAAGAGCCACAGCAGCAACACATTCCAAATTTCGGTCACTGACTTTGAGTGATCCTCCATCAACAAGTGCATGTCCTCTTCATGGGAATGTGAAAAACAGTATGCTTTCCAATAGAATGGAGAACACAGGCTGAACGTAGAAAGCATCCCTGAAGATTCCAAAGTGTAAGCTTCTTCCTGCCCCCTGCACAGACCCTTGACATTGACACATTGCTACACTGCAAGGCAATGAAGTTATCAATGTGCCTTGAACACATGCTCTAAATGTCTTAGGTGGCAGATGTTGGAAATGGCTGCATTTACAATACGGTGATATTTGCAAGGAATAGGATGAATGTACTACATGCAATCTTTCCAATATTCAGTCCTTGACAAAATCCTGCCCGCTACCACGAGGGCACAGGGCTCCTTCAGGAGGAAAGGTAGCGCTCACCTAAGAAGTTGCAAAATGTGGCAGACGGTGAAGCAAACTGCTGTTACCTATGAAATAATTCATAG
The DNA here is from genome assembly GCF_964261635.1 of Lissotriton helveticus. Lineage (NCBI taxonomy): Eukaryota > Metazoa > Chordata > Amphibia > Caudata > Salamandridae > Lissotriton > Lissotriton helveticus. The sequence continues at coordinate 761,740,914 of NC_136057.1, read as the reverse complement.
GTAACAGCAGTTTGCTTCACCGTTAGTAGTGGTTGCCATCTTTACCTGGAGAGATGTGAAGTCTTGCAGTGATGATATGGGACCAAACCCACTTCCTGACCATACCTACTAGTTCGGTTTAAGTGGGCAAGCTAGTGGTCTGATTATAAAAGGGGAGAGGGCCCTTGTGGATGCGGGCGTCGATCCGCTGCCAAGTTGTCGACCTGGGTGAAACACAAGAAGGAATGCATATAACGATTTTTTTTTCCTTCTAGTTTGGCCCTTAGATTATAGTGTCTTCCACCCCCACCCTTTCCCTTAGTGAAGTGAACGTAAGTACCTGCAAGGCAACTGGTGTATGCCTGCATCTGGGCGAGTTATAATGAAGTTCTCAAGGTAGGCACCTGGAGGATGAGTGGAAATTGGAAGCTCCTGATAATGATTGTTCAGGGAGCACAAGGGTTATCGCATCTCATGGTTTAGGAAACAAGAGACATTATGAGATACAGAAAAACATACTTAAGTAGACCACTTCTTATATGCACCATACTAATGCTATACCAATGATTAGCTTGACGTTTAGTTCTCTTGTGAAGGAAATAGTTTGATTTCCTGTTTCTTCGCAGAAGTAATGCTCTCACTCTTGCATCAGTCAAATGTCAAAAAGGTGCTCTCACTCGCAGTGCCAATATCTAATTATCAAACGAGCAAAAAATGTGCAAGGATAGAAAGTAGCCATGCTTTTTTACCTTTGTCTTTCTTTTCTTTTACAGGTACCTGTGATGGGTGAGACTATGAGGATCAGCGAAGCAGATAATGACTTTAGGTAAGTGTCTGCTTCTTGAAGTAGTGTCTGCTCTTGAAGGGTTGTATGAGCTGTGCATGAGGAGGTTCTGAGAGAAAAGTTTTTCTTGTGAAGGCTGTAATTAACAGCTTGGGAGCGTTGGTCTGACTTCATTCATGATAGAAAGGAAACCGGCAGACTGACGAATCTTTCGGCAAAGCAAGTTGTTTCGCCTTGGGTGCAGTTTATATAGACACGCTTCTGCCAGCCCAAGATTTCAGCAGGAGGTCTTCCATGTGCATTTAGCACAGGCTTGAGTGATGACTCATGTGGCTCACAGCAGAAAAGTTCTAAGTGCTTTGCTCGGGTGATGACTCGGCTCACAGCAGCAAAGTTCTATATCCTTTGCTTGAGGGATGACTAATGCAGCTCACAGCAGGAGAGTACTAAGTGCTTTTTGCTGGAGTCTTTCACTGCTGTCTGAGTCAGCATGCATCTGAGACAGGGTGCCCAGTTCATAAAACTTGGGCACCTTTGGCAAAAGGAAGCAGTGAAGCATATAAACAAAACAAAGAAGTATGGGCATTTTAGATGGTACATAGGTAGGGAAATACTGAGTAATTAATGATTGCACATGTATTTTACATGAACCAAATACTGTGAACATGGGCCTCATGGCCTCTGGGTGTAGCTCAGTGTAAGAGGGTTGGGGTGATCGAGACAGATCTCTGACAAATTATTTGAAAACGTTTGGTGAAGAATTGCACTCAAGGAACTGGCTTAACGAAGTTGCACTGATGCAACACCTGTCACAGTGCCTTCTTGGACCCACTTTGGTTCTCCATTTTAGTTTTATATTTTACATGTTTTAGGTTGCATCACTTCAGCAATTTTGCTTTATGTGTTTTATGCTTACATTATATTATTCTGAAAAGATGTTCCACATTCTGCTTGTTTTTAGACAGCCTTTCTCGGTATGTAATCTGTACATTCCGTTTAAGGCTAGGAACACAGAACAAGGTATCCTAGTGCTTGTCTTGTTCGTTCGGAGATAGCTTTTAATATCTAGGCAAATCATTGCAACAGAGCTGTGCCTCTGACACTTTATGGTTCTTATTATATAAACGGGGCACTACCCTTTACAGGTCAGAGCAGCACTCCGGCCATGACTGTCCTGGAACTAATCTTGTGTTGAACATGCAGCTCCGCTGAAGTTGATCTTCCATCCTGCAGAGAAGGATTGCCAATTCCACTTCAGACAGATTCCCTGGCCCAGTTATCCAGGTATGGTGGCTCAGGCTAAACGTTGAGATCGGGCAGAGAGTACACATACTATGCCCTCAGAGTAGGGATAGTCATAGGTCCAAATATATAGAAATCAGACAGCCATGGTTGGACTGCTTATTCTTTTCACCATGTTGATAATTTTGGTTACATTGTTTTTTTTTCTCTGCCTAATAATCCTAGCTTATTCTTTCTATGCAAGACTATGATTGTTTCAATAAATACTTTATTTGTATCTATCTTGTGTTTACCCTGGGCATGCATAAGTAAACAACAACAGTGTAAGATCCTTTTCCATGATTCCCTTGTGGATCAGAGTGTCATGTTTGAGGTAGCCAAAATCACCTCTCACCCCAGGAAGTGTGGGGATTGTGGTGAGGCACTGTGAGCTTGTTAGTAATTGGGCCAAACATCTCTGGTGGTGTAGATGGACTCAGTCCTTACATTCTGAAGTTCGGTCATCCTAATATGCCGTCCTACCTTTTTAGTGGGAACCGTATGACACACCAATACCTATTCTTATTGCCATTTAATTTTAAGTTTTTCCCACTTTCACTTTCATCACTGCCTTCAACAGCTGTATGGATTACTCAGTGAGTCCGGAGACTCCCTGTCCTGGCATTAAATAGAACTTGAGAGAGTAAAAAATCCCTGCGGAAATTCAAAAAGACAGTTGTAGTCATAGATGTATCCTGTCTGAGCTTTACTGATTTTGTATGCCCAGCGGAACTTAACCAAAAACCATTGAAGGACACTGCCTCCTATGCCAGCTTCCATCACACATTGTTTAAGGATCCGATGATACACATTATAAGAAGCAGCAGTGAGATCTAAGAAGATAACACCTGCCATGTCATCCTCATCCACGATCAGTTTGTCTGTAGCTAAAGGCCATTACAATTTCTGAAATGTTTTCTGTGGCAGAACCCCAACTATCAAAAGCACAAGATAGCTAGCTTTTCCAAGAAATGTGGAAAGTTTTAGTGCTACAATTGTTTCCAAGATTTTATCCATAGATTGGAGGAGTGTGATTGGGCAATAATTTGGTAACCTCCGTAGGCTCCATTTTGGGTTCTCTAATGTGGGTTTTGGCTCCCGCCTTTCAGCACTCAGGGACTATTCCTTTTATGAGCCAGGACATTGTCTGCTATAGCTAGCTCAAGAACTTCCAAGTGGAAGCTGAGCAAGGGTCATCTGTGGAACCACATTTAATTGTAAAAATAAGACCTTGCGCTTTTTTCACAGTCACAGATGTAAAGACAGACCAGCACACCTACTACCTAGAGGAATGATGTACATCCCTCAGGCTGGCCTCTATCCAGAGTGGCAGCGTGGATGAAAAACCATGGATTAGAATTTTGGCCTCAAGTGATTGTGGTGGCTGAATTCAAGCATTCCTTTCATCACTTTGTTGATTGTTAGATTTTACATTGGAACATTTATTCATTACATAATTATGAAACTTGCAATGCCGCCTAGCAAGTTTGTTAAGTTTGTTTTAAAGATTTTTATAACTAACTTTGCACTAGCTTTTGATATTGCACTTAATACTTAGGGTGTGCACCCTGAATAACGACCTCAAAATATCAGTGGGATACAATATCAAGGATAAAGAAATATAAAAAGTATCAGCAGGTATATCACTTTAAATTACCTCGCCTAACTCCACACAGATGTATTTACGAGATTCATCTACATACGTAGATGTGGATTTAAGAACAGTTAATCCATACTTCCCTACTTACTTTTCGATATTTTGGCCCCCAATATTCTGTCCCCGATATTCTTCTATCATGATATTCTGGGGTTTAATATTCAGTATTCCAATCAGTACTTATTTAGGGGCATATTATCAAGCAGGCTGTTAAAAAATATCGCCGTTTTAGCGGCAGAAAACTGCGGCTAAAGCAGAGATAATGGGCTTGATAATATGGTCTTGTGAATTCCAATAGAAACCCATGTTCTGGTGTGAATATGGGCTTCTATTGCTATTCTCCAGGCATATTATCAAGCCCATTATCGCCGCTTTAGCGGCAGTTTTCTGCCGCTAAAACGGCGATAATGTTAACGCCCTGCTTGATAATATGCCTCACAGTGTTTTCAGACTCATCCACCATTTTACGGATTTAGACTGTGTGAGTGCTCAAACTCCAAGCCTTTCTTGAGCAATGGAAACTGTTCATGGAAATGATTGACAATTTTCTTTTGACAGTTCTGCAACCTGTATCTAAGTTTTCAAGTCAACTAAAGAAATTCTTTGCATATGATTATATCTGAAAAGTTTTAGAATTATTTCTACTCAATGTAATGAGATATCAGAGGTTTTCATAATAGGAGACGCCATGTGTTTAATAAAAATCATGATTTCTGTTACTTCACAAATATAAATCCCATTCTCCAAAGCAATGAAAACCTACACTGCTTACATAAATTAAATACCTTATTAGACATTGGTCAGTCCCCTTTCTTGCTTTAGCTGCTTTAAGCATCTAGAGGCAACCCTTGTTACAATTTTCACTGCTGTAATTCCATCATGTCAGGAGTGCCCTGATATATTATCTAATAACATCAAAATAAGCTCCCAAACGATGTCCAATTTTAATAAGAATCATCTACAATTCATTTTCTGCGGATGCAGATAGCTTTCAACTAAAGGCTATGATACTTCACGTAATGTATTGATTATATTAGAAGAAAAAACATAGAAATAGAGAAGGGTGCAAATAGTGTAAACAAGAAGGAGGAGGAATACATAAATTAAAAGACAATTACTAGGGAAGAATGAATGAGAGCTACCTTATTACTTCACATTGTGATACACATGTTTGCCAACTAATGTTTATAATAATGTCTATTAAAAAACACTAAAAATAATGATTTAGTATGCTAAGCGAAAACTACTTCCTTATAGAAATGCATTTCAGATACAAACTCATCAACAAATTATGAAAACAATTTGCTAGAGTTGAAGAAAAAAGCAATAAATGCCATTTAAATAAAATAGACAGTCAGCAGAAGAATCCACTAATAAAACAAATTCTAGTTACGAATGAAGCCTTACCTAAAAGATAAACATTATGCCTGGGAAAGCTTTTATCTTGCATTCCTGTACTAGCGTCTATCCCGTTAATACTTTATTCTTAGATTCCGGGCATGGGTCCTGAGCAATAAAAACTTTAATTGAAGAGACTCTGTACTTTTCCTACCTTGTGCTGCAGTGCAGACTCAATATAAACAAGTGAACGGGTAAACAACATAAATCTGCTGAGCTTAGCATCTTGCACTGCACAACATGCACTACTCCATTTACAGTCAAAAGTGGTGTTTGTAGAGGATTCCCAGCAACCTGCTCAATTAATATTAATGAGAAATGATTCTGTGTGTGAATACCACAGAATGCGCTGGGAATGCAGGGATGGAAGTCTGCAATAGAAAGCAGACCTCTCCGTTCGAATGTGCATTCACAGAATGCCTCCTTTTTAGATCTCAGCTAAGGACTGCTTTACTTTTCTATATGGCCTGACATATAGTTTCCAATATACATATAACAGTTTTTTGAATCAGCCCCTTGCTCGTGATTGGATGGCTTTGTTGTCTATCTCACTTCCCTGTTTCTGAGTTGATGGGCGTTTGTTCACATTGGAGAGTATTTTGGTGTCAGAACGTCTTGCGTGTTTACCTGTATCCTTTCACCACTATCATTGCTTACATTCACTGAACTATTGTCTCTTTTACTGTATGCACTGCATGGGAGTACATTTGTTCTCTTACTTTTTCCTGTGTGCTGCTTTCTTCTTCACTTTCCTCCTCCGTATTGCTTCTCTACCCCTTGCCCGTAATGAGCTTGTCCCTTGCATATCCTAACCTCCAACTCCATTTGTTTTTATTAATATTCCCTGCCCATTCCTCTGTTGCTCCTCCACCCTTCCTGCTTGAGGCCTCTTCCCTGTATATTTATGTATTTATTTAAAATAATTGGGTGCCCTCTACACTATTTCGAGACAAACATCCTAAACTTCACCCTAAAATCCATTTCAAGATGGCCACCCATGCAGTATAGATGCAGTATACATCCACATGTTCGCACAGTGAGCATGACTGGGAATGTGTTTATGTTATTTTAACAAACCCTTTAAAAGATGGCTGCTGCAGATGTCTTCGCATCCACAGTGGCCGTCTTTGAAAGGGATTTGTTCAAATAATACAGATGCATTTAAGGATGGCACCTGTCGTCATTCATACCATAGTTTCGTATTCTGTGAGCACAAACATGATTGATACCAAATCACCCTTTCAGTACATACACCAATGTTGATACATTTTCATCAATGGTGACCGTCTCTGAATGGCATTGTTATTGTTTTAACAAACCCAGTTCTGAGATTGACATTGCATATGTGTGTACATTCACAGCGGCCACAGTAGAATTTTGTATCAAGTCAAAAACCCCTCTTAAAAGAAAAATAAGAAAACAATATATGCAGAATATGTATACCTATATGAATACAGGAGACAGCTTTTTGTACTTTTTCAAGTGGCTGAAGTGGAGCTTATAACTTAGATATTCACCCAATGAGGAAACACTTACTAATCATGCAATAGAAAGAACTCTCATTGTGTGGACATTTGATGCAAAATTACAATATACATTTAGTACTTTTCAGCTTGCCTTTTTGCAATTACTATGTCCTTGAATTTCAGAAGAACTGGCTTTGCAACTTCAAAAACATATCAGATTGGGCTGTTTGAATGAACATAGTTCTTTCTGTCTGCAGGTTTTTTTAGTTGAAAGAGTAATCAAATCAATAGATGTGATGGAGCAGGACATCCCAAAAAGAATCCTGCTCGATTGAACACCCCTATAATGCGTACTAACAGTAAGTAGTGTCTAAACAACTAACGTGCACATTTACACTACACTTGGGAAGCTTACTTTGCAAATATGCACAAACTAATCAGAATTAATATGTAAATAACCGGAATTCTAATAATCTTGTGTTTAGACTGGATTAAAGGGTTTTGCATAGCAAGGCTGCATGTGTAATTCGTAAAATGCATGGTCTGTGATGCTTTAAATTCACAAATAACACTGTTTTCTGCTTAAGCTATGCTAGGCTGACATGTTAATAATGAATTAGTGCTAAATTGGGTGGTAAACAGTGAGAATTTTATTATCGTTTCATTAATAAATGTCTATTTCTTGGTCTTTTTTAGTAATAAACGAGTCCTTCATGTTGTTAAATTGTCCAACCTAGAGGGAGGTAGGATTAGTGGGCGCGCAAGAATCATGTGACCACATAACTGAACTGCCGTGCTAAGCTGAAAAAGCCTGACCTGGTGAAGGACAAAGATGTTGACTGCCAGCCAAGCCAGTGTCATCATGTCAAACGGAACCAGTAGTCGCTGAATTTAATAAATTGTATACAAAACAGTAACATGTGTACTCTTGAGACAGAGGCCCGAGTGATGTCTAGGGTAAAATTATTTTGAACAATGGTATAGTTGAAAGAAGAATGATTTCATAATAGGATGACATCCCACCCCTAGAAACCAACAAATTACTTAGAAAATGTGAAAATGTGAAGATCACAACTATTGTGGGATGGACATGTAATTTAAAAGTATAAGAATAGGTACTTTGGAGGTGTGGTTTACATGTTGTCGGGAGAGAGATTGCGTTGGTTGAGTTGTCCGAGAGAGGGGTGTGATGCTGTATGTCGGTTTACTGAGAGGCCTAGCTGTTCCTGTCCAGTCCCTGTCCTGATTCCTGAATCTTTGATTCTTGACTCTTAGGGGTCCATTAGGATGGCGGGTGGACTTTGTCCGCCCGCCACCCTAACGGAGATCGGGACCGCCCGCCATAAGGGCGGGGGTCCCGTTGGGGGTATTAGGATGTGCCCGCCACAGTGGCGGGCATATCCTATATGTTTTACATTGTGGCGGGCGGTGCTCTCTACACCGCCCGCCACAATGTAAAACATAAGTTCACGCATTCACACATGCAAAGCGGCAGGCACCGCGCGGTGCCTGCCGCTTTGCATATGTAAATGTGGGGGGGTACCATAGGTACCCCCCATGTGCCCCCCCCGACAGTGGCGGCAACCTGGGGGCCCTGCAGGGGGACCCCGCAGCAATCTCCGCCTGCCTTTCCGTGGCGGCATTGCAGCCGCGGAAAGGCCCACACATTTTGCCATTGTAATATGGTTGGGGTGTCCATTGGACACCGCCACCATATTAATCTATTACCGCCACGGTCGCAAGGCGACCATGGCGGTAAAGCGGCGGACGGTCTTTCCGTCCGCCACTGTCCTCTCCGCCATCCTAATCTGGCGGAGGGAAAAACAAGAGTGGTTGTCGGGCGGATTGCCTCTGCCAGGGTGGCGGTGGCCACCGCCACCCTGGCGGAGGCAAGCCGCCCGATATCCTAATGGATCCCTAGGTTCAGGGGTCCCTCACTGCCGATGCCTGGGTGGTGGTTTTGCCCTTTACAGATTCATTGGGTTTGTATTATTTAAGACTGCAGAAATATATTTTCCATATCTATATTTTCTTCTGTGCTTTTGTCTCTTCCTCTATCCCTCCAAATTTTGATGGTTAAAGTCAATATATTTTATTTTTTGCATCTAATGTCTCTTCATCTATCCACTCTTTGCAACGTATATTTGAGACGTTATTTCCGTTATTGCTATGATTAGTTTGTTACTCTCTCATGAGGTTTCCAGTATTTGAGTTTATAACGTTTGCTTTGAGCATTTATTATTACTAGATAAAATTATTAAAAACTTACAGAGAGTCTGTGGTTCTTTTAGTCAATTATTGATTGTTAATGTTTTTAGAATTTCCATTGCCATCAACTCTCCAGCTAGTTGGTTCATCGACCAAGTAGATGAATAGTCAATTACATATGTTAAAATACAGGATGTTTAAATATACATGTTATTAGTAGGGAAGGTTTGCGAAGTATACATAAACTTGACCCCAGCGCATCAGGGATTTGGGTGAATGTGTATGGGCCAAAGTAGTGTGAAGATTTTGAGAATTTATTCCTGATCATATGTATTGGGTTCGCGCTGGATCAGTTTCTTGGCAGCAGAGGACGGTTTAATTACTGATTGGTTTGGTAATGGTTATTGAATATCAATTATATGTTTTAACATGAAGAGTTAGAGTCTTGATCTATGTTGTCTAGAAGTACAGGTACGGAGTTGCCTGAGGAATCCCAGGAAGGAATTTGCCTGAAGTAGGCAGAAGAAGAGAGTGGTAAAGAAATCACACTGCAGAAGTACTTTGTCTGTTGTAATAATACTGAAAAGCTAGGTAGGTCTGTCAGTGTTATATCTAGGGAAATTTCATGTGTAAGTAGAGTGTCTGAAATAGCGAAGGACCCACTTTTGAAACTCTGGCAGTATCCCCGAGAGGAGTAACAGTACACATTTTTTTTATGGCAAAAAAGTCCTCTTGTGAAACCTCTGCTTTATCCTTAGAGGAGTAACATGTCTCCCCGGAGCTTGTTATTAGAGAAGTGAGATAACTTTGGTCATTTTTATTGCTTGCACAGTAAGGATTTCTTGGAAAAAATGGAAACTATCTCACTATTTAGAGGAACAGACAAGGTAGCATTGTCTTTTTATGTTGTTACTAACAGAATTTTGAGTAGGAAAACTCAGAAGATTGTCGTAAGATTTTTTTGGTAAAGGAGGGGTCAGTTCAAGGAGTGATACTGACGTCAAAAAAGTGCTGTGCTGGTATTGGACAAAGCAGCGGGCGTGTATCAAGAGCATATTGTAAAGGGACGGTCAGTAGAAGGAGTAGATACTGACGTCTCAAAGTGACGCGCTGGCATTGGACAGATAGCGGGTGTGAACAAAGACCAGATTGGTTGATTGGTGTGAGTCGAGTTGATATAGGTTTAGACAGTGGTGACGTAGTGAGCTGTAATTAGTGGGTTGGTGTGAGTCGCGCTACTATAGGACAGAAATTAGCAAATAGAGAAAGGGGAATTACAAAGAAGTTTTTGTTGTTTCGTTTGTTGAAATACTAGTAAAAGAATCCCAAAATAGGTTTGCTAAAGATAATAAAGAGTTTATTTTTGAAAGATAAACCAGTTGTGACGAGAGTGGGAATTACGATTCCTACCCCAAAAACGCCTGCCTCCTATATAATGATGGAGCGAGTGTACCATACATGTGTTTGGTTAGAGAACTGGAGAAAATATACTAAGGATAATGGAATGTTAGCTTTCCCTGAGTTTGGTACCTTTAATGTAAAGATTTTACAAAATTTGAGAGATAGGATGCACTCATTGGAGCCAAGTCCTAGACTTACACAGTATTAAGCATTGGTAGAGTGGGAAAAAGAAGCCTTTGAGCGAGAGAAGGGTAGAAGTGGTAGAAGATATAGAGGTTTTTCCCAAGATATCCATTTGAGAGGCTAGAAGATCAAATGAAAAGATGGAGAAGAGCGGTCGTGACTGAGGGTCTATATCCAGTTTAACAGAAGGGAGTCAAACAGGTGCAAAGTGCAAAGAGAAGAAGAAAAATATAGAAATGTCCAGAGAAGGTTTGGATGAATCTGATGATGAATTATTAGAAGAAATTATGACGAAAAGGCCTCCACCACATGAAGAAAATTTAGGGGAACTGACTCCAAGTGCCCCGCAAATAGTAATTGTAACTCCATTAAGTCACTGAAATAGTTAGAATAATAAGAGAAAATGAAGTGAGTCTGATGAATAAAGCTAGACTGGAACAAGTACAGAAATTAAATCAATTGAACTTGAATGCAGAAGCTTTGACAGTACCAGTGACCATTGGTCCTGTGGTTCCACTGTTTGGAGAAAATTCGACATTACAAAAAGTACCAACATTGGCAGTCCCGAGAAGTAGTGAAAGTAGTGAAATAGTGTCATTAACAAATGATAGTAGACAAGATGGCCAAAATACCAAACTGTTAGACCTACCAGTCGGTGATTTATTGACCGAGACCCAGAGGAGAAGTATCCAATTAGACAAAAGAAAAATAGGGCTAAAGGCCAATCCAGTAGCAGGGAGTTTGACAGGTCCCTCTACAGAGGAATTAAATAATTGGATAAACGAAATGACCAAGCCAAAAGCCCAACCGCAGAGTATAAATGTGAGTCAATTAAAAGTGGAACTTAGAAGAGATGCTTATTGGAACAGTAAGTCCAGATAGACTAGGGACTTATAGTGATGAAGAGCTACTGTTTTTGTGTAAAAGTATTACTTGGAGAGCGAAGAATTTCCATGAGAAATTATCTGAAGCAGTTAGCTAGTTTGGTGTGGATATAGAACAAATAAAAGTGTTGCAGAAAGCATAAAGAACAGCTTTTAGTGACAAGGATTTAGAGAGATTGAATGTGTCAAGAAAAAGGTTACAGATTAAAGAATTAATGAATATTCTGAAGAGATGGGGAACTATAGAGTGTTGGAGGAGTAAATGGATGAAAAAGAAGGAAGAAAGTGCTGGTAAGGGAACTTCCATGTTTCCGTTAAAAGAACACGAGCAAGTTGAAAGAGCATGTCCTATGAGAGAGGTTCTAGGTGGTGGCTATGTTCATGTAGCTTGGTTTATACTAAGTATGGGCGAAATTTGCAAATTCGCGTTTCACGAATTTGCGCGAAATTGAATTCGCAATCTGCAAAATCTGCGAATTCGTGCAAATTTGCGGATTTTTGTTTTTTTGCATGTTTGCGGGTTTTTTGCGTGTTCGCAGGGTTTTTTGTGTGTTCGCGGGGCTTTTTATGTGTTCGCGGGCCGCTTGCATGGCGAAGTTACCCATGCGGTCATGTATGGGCACAGCACCCTCTGGTTCACCACTGCCACCCTCTGGTTCGTCACTGCCACCCTCTGGTTCACCACTGCCACCCTCTGGTTCACCCCTGCCACCCTCTGGTTCACCCCTGCCACCCTCTGGTTCACCACTGCCACCCTCTGGTTCAGCACTGCCACTCTCTGGTTCACCCCTGCCACCCTCTGGTTCAGCACTGCCACCCTCTGGTTCACCACTGCCACCCTCTGGTTCACAACAGCCACCCTCTGGTTCATCACAGCACCTCTGGTTCACCACTGCCACCCTCTGGTTAACCACTGTCACCCTCTGGTTCAGCACTGCCACCCTCTGGTTCACCACTGCCACCCTCTGGTTCACCCCTGCCACCCTCTGGTTCACCACAGCCACCCTCTGGTTCATAACAGCACCCTCTGGTTCACCCCTGCCACCCTATGGTTCAGCACTGTCACCCTCTGGTTCACCACTGCCACACTCTGGTTCACAACTGCCACCCTCTGGTTCATCACAGCACCTCTGGTTCACCACTGCCACCCTCTGGTTAACCACTGTCACCCTCTGGTTCAGCACTGCCACTCTCTGGTTCACCACTGCCACCCTCTGGTTCACCCATGCCAGCCTCTGGTTCACCACTGCCACCCTCTGGTTCACCCCTGCCACCATCTGGTTCATCACTGCCACCCTCTGGTTCACCCCTGCCACCCTCGGGTTCACCCCTGCCACCCTCTGGTTCAGCACTGCCACCCTCTGGTTCATCACTGTCACCCTCTGGTTCATCACTGCCACCCTCTGGTTCACCACTGCCACCCTCTACCGAGACCTTTTGTGACGCAGCGGCAGCACAAAAGATGCGCCTTGGTGCTGGGTATTAACAACGTGACGCATCTGAGAGATGCGTCACGTTGTAAAGCCTGCACCATCAGGAGGCGTTCCGGCACAGGGGAGGGCGTTCCTGCGCAGGAACGCCTCCTAAAAGTGGCTGAGTGAAATCTACAAGATTTAACTCAGTCACTTTTAGGCCAATGCTGCGTCAAAACCAAGGCTTGAGGCAGCATTGGGGAGATAGGGCCCCCCAGAGCAGTACTGGAATGCACTGCTTTTACGGCACAGATGCGTGACGCATCTGTGACATTTTCGCCACATCCCTGGGTATGCGCCAGTTATTGTAAATCTGCCCCTATACATTTAGCCAACGAGGGAGCACTTACTGATTAGACAGTAGAAAGTACTCCAATTGAGTAGAGGTATTGCACAAAAAGGTGGCATCTTCGTGGACAAACACGCAGGGCGGGATTCATTCTGCCCCCTGTTGGACTCGTTTTTTGTGCTCTTCTGCCCTCTGTTAGATTCGTTTTTCCCTTGTTTTTCTGCCCTTCTGCCCTCTGTTAGACTCGTTTTTCCCTTGTTTTTCCACCCTTCTGGCCCCTGTTAGACTCGTTTTTTGTGCCCTTGTGCCCTCTGTTAGACTCATTTTTCCCTTGTTTTTCTGCCCTTCTGCCCTTTGTTAGACTCGTTTTTTGTGCCCTTCTGCCCTCTGTTATTCCCTTGTTTTTGTGCCCTTCTGCCCTCTGTTAGACTCGTTTTTTGTGCCCTTCTGCCCTCTGTTAGACTCGTTTTTGTGCCTTTCTGCCCCGTTAGACTGGTTTTTTGTGCCCTTCTGCCCTCTGTTAGACTCGTTTTTCCCTTGTTTTTCTGCCCTTCTGTCCTCTGTTAGACTTGTTTTTTGTGCCCTTCTGCCCTCTGTTAGACTCGTTTTGCCCTTGTTTTTCTGCCCTTTGTTAGACTGCTTTGTGTGCCTTTCTGCCCTCTGCATCACCACATCATCACTCAGTGCTACCCCCGCATCACTCAGCACCACCACATTATCACTCAGCACCACCACATTATCACTTAGCACCACCACAGCACCACTCAGCACCACCACAGCATCACTCAGCACCACCACAGCATCACTCAGCACCACCACAGCACCACCACAGCACCACTCAGTGCCACCACAGCATCACTCAGCACCACCACAGCATCACTCAGCACCACCACATTTCACTCAGCACCACCACAGCACCACTCAGCACCACCACAACATCACTCAGCACCACCACAGCATCACTCAGCACCACAACAGCACCACTCAGCACCACCACAGCATCACTCAGCACCACCACAGCACCACTCAGCACCACCACAGCATCACTCAGCACCACCACAGCATCCCTCAGCGCCACCACATTATCACTCAACACCACCACAGCACCACTCAGCACCACCACAGCATCACTCAGCACCACCACAGCCACACTCAACACCACCACAGCACCACTCAGCATCACCACCGCACCACTCAGCGCCACCACAGCATCACTCAGCACCACCACAGCATCAATCAGCACCACCACATTATCACTCAGCACCACCACAGCACCACTCAGCACCACCACAGCACCACTCAGCACCACCACAGCACCACTCAGCACCACCACAGTATTACTCAGCACCACCACAGCACCACTCAGCACCACCCCAGCATCACTCAGCACCACCACAGCACCACTCAGCATCACCACAACACCACTCAGCACCACCACAGCACCACTCAGCGCCACCCCAGCATCAATCTGTGCAACCATTCAACAACAACTGGTTCAAATATGTTTTCTCAATGTTTCAAACTTTATTACAAATGTCACAAAAACATGTTAATATTTCACTTCTGTTCTTGGATTTTCGTCACAATAAAATACACTGAACATAATCTTCACAAAAGTTATTTACAAAAGTTTAAGCTATTGCCATTATACATTTAAATCACTTTTATTTAAGTATTCATTATTTAAAAAAATTAAAAGCCATTTTAATTTGTAATATCAATACAGCTAAGTTACGTAAATAAAAAACATGTTGCATTAGAAATGCTATAGGTGTCACATTTACGAAAGTTATAACTATTGGCATTGTAAATGACAAAGCTATTAATTTAGCTATTTTCAAAACCAACACATAAATAAAAAAAATTGTCATTTACAAGACCAATAGCTCAAACTTTCCTATTGCGAGACCTATTGCATTGCAAGTGCTTGTTTTTAGATCTGTCAGTGCTTCCTGTTGAGGTTTAATTTTCGTGACGGGCGACTCATTGCCTACTTGTAACTATTCTCTGAACCTGCTTCAAGGGTCAGAGCAGGGTCAGAGATAATAGGATGACATCCCACCCCTAGAAACCAACAAATTACTTAGAAAATGTGAAAATGTGAAGATCACAACTATTGTGGGATGGACATGTAATTTAAAAGTATAAGAATAGGTACTTTGGAGGTGTGGTTTACATGTTGTCGGGAGAGAGATTGCGTTGGTTGAGTTGTCCGAGAGAGGGGTGTGATGCTGTATGTCGGTTTACTGAGAGGCCTAGCTGTTCCTGTCCAGTCCCTGTCCTGATTCCTGAATCTTTGATTCTTGACTCTTAGGGGTCCATTAGGATGGCGGGTGGACTTTGTCCGCCCGCCACCCTAACGGAGATCGGGACCGCCCGCCATAAGGGCGGGGGTCCCGTTGGGGGTATTAGGATGTGCCCGCCACAGTGGCGGGCATATCCTATATGTTTTACATTGTGGCGGGCGGTGCTCTCTACACCGCCCGCCACAATGTAAAACATAAGTTCACGCATTCACACATGCAAAGCGGCAGGCACCGCGCGGTGCCTGCCGCTTTGCATATGTAAATGTGGGGGGGTACCATAGGTACCCCCCATGTGCCCCCCCCGACAGTGGCGGCAACCTGGGGGCCCTGCAGGGGGACCCCGCAGCAATCTCCGCCTGCCTTTCCGTGGCGGCATTGCAGCCGCGGAAAGGCCCACACATTTTGCCATTGTAATATGGTTGGGGTGTCCATTGGACACCGCCACCATATTAATCTATTACCGCCACGGTCGCAAGGCGACCATGGCGGTAAAGCGGCGGACGGTCTTTCCGTCCGCCACTGTCCTCTCCGCCATCCTAATCTGGCGGAGGGAAAAACAAGAGTGGTTGTCGGGCGGATTGCCTCTGCCAGGGTGGCGGTGGCCACCGCCACCCTGGCGGAGGCAAGCCGCCCGATATCCTAATGGATCCCTAGGTTCAGGGGTCCCTCACTGCCGATGCCTGGGTGGTGGTTTTGCCCTTTACAGATTCATTGGGTTTGTATTATTTAAGACTGCAGAAATATATTTTCCATATCTATATTTTCTTCTGTGCTTTTGTCTCTTCCTCTATCCCTCCAAATTTTGATGGTTAAAGTCAATATATTTTATTTTTTGCATCTAATGTCTCTTCATCTATCCACTCTTTGCAACGTATATTTGAGACGTTATTTCCGTTATTGCTATGATTAGTTTGTTACTCTCTCATGAGGTTTCCAGTATTTGAGTTTATAACGTTTGCTTTGAGCATTTATTATTACTAGATAAAATTATTAAAAACTTACAGAGAGTCTGTGGTTCTTTTAGTCAATTATTGATTGTTAATGTTTTTAGAATTTCCATTGCCATCAACTCTCCAGCTAGTTGGTTCATCGACCAAGTAGATGAATAGTCAATTACATATGTTAAAATACAGGATGTTTAAATATACATGTTATTAGTAGGGAAGGTTTGCGAAGTATACATAAACTTGACCCCAGCGCATCAGGGATTTGGGTGAATGTGTATGGGCCAAAGTAGTGTGAAGATTTTGAGAATTTATTCCTGATCATATGTATTGGGTTCGCGCTGGATCAGTTTCTTGGCAGCAGAGGACGGTTTAATTACTGATTGGTTTGGTAATGGTTATTGAATATCAATTATATGTTTTAACATGAAGAGTTAGAGTCTTGATCTATGTTGTCTAGAAGTACAGGTACGGAGTTGCCTGAGGAATCCCAGGAAGGAATTTGCCTGAAGTAGGCAGAAGAAGAGAGTGGTAAAGAAATCACACTGCAGAAGTACTTTGTCTGTTGTAATAATACTGAAAAGCTAGGTAGGTCTGTCAGTGTTATATCTAGGGAAATTTCATGTGTAAGTAGAGTGTCTGAAATAGCGAAGGACCCACTTTTGAAACTCTGGCAGTATCCCCGAGAGGAGTAACAGTACACATTTTTTTTATGGCAAAAAAGTCCTCTTGTGAAACCTCTGCTTTATCCTTAGAGGAGTAACATGTCTCCCCGGAGCTTGTTATTAGAGAAGTGAGATAACTTTGGTCATTTTTATTGCTTGCACAGTAAGGATTTCTTGGAAAAAATGGAAACTATCTCACTATTTAGAGGAACAGACAAGGTAGCATTGTCTTTTTATGTTGTTACTAACAGAATTTTGAGTAGGAAAACTCAGAAGATTGTCGTAAGATTTTTTTGGTAAAGGAGGGGTCAGTTCAAGGAGTGATACTGACGTCAAAAAAGTGCTGTGCTGGTATTGGACAAAGCAGCGGGCGTGTATCAAGAGCATATTGTAAAGGGACGGTCAGTAGAAGGAGTAGATACTGACGTCTCAAAGTGACGCGCTGGCATTGGACAGATAGCGGGTGTGAACAAAGACCAGATTGGTTGATTGGTGTGAGTCGAGTTGATATAGGTTTAGACAGTGGTGACGTAGTGAGCTGTAATTAGTGGGTTGGTGTGAGTCGCGCTACTATAGGACAGAAATTAGCAAATAGAGAAAGGGGAATTACAAAGAAGTTTTTGTTGTTTCGTTTGTTGAAATACTAGTAAAAGAATCCCAAAATAGGTTTGCTAAAGATAATAAAGAGTTTATTTTTGAAAGATAAACCAGTTGTGACGAGAGTGGGAATTACGATTCCTACCCCAAAAACGCCTGCCTCCTATATAATGATGGAGCGAGTGTACCATACATGTGTTTGGTTAGAGAACTGGAGAAAATATACTAAGGATAATGGAATGTTAGCTTTCCCTGAGTTTGGTACCTTTAATGTAAAGATTTTACAAAATTTGAGAGATAGGATGCACTCATTGGAGCCAAGTCCTAGACTTACACAGTATTAAGCATTGGTAGAGTGGGAAAAAGAAGCCTTTGAGCGAGAGAAGGGTAGAAGTGGTAGAAGATATAGAGGTTTTTCCCAAGATATCCATTTGAGAGGCTAGAAGATCAAATGAAAAGATGGAGAAGAGCGGTCGTGACTGAGGGTCTATATCCAGTTTAACAGAAGGGAGTCAAACAGGTGCAAAGTGCAAAGAGAAGAAGAAAAATATAGAAATGTCCAGAGAAGGTTTGGATGAATCTGATGATGAATTATTAGAAGAAATTATGACGAAAAGGCCTCCACCACATGAAGAAAATTTAGGGGAACTGACTCCAAGTGCCCCGCAAATAGTAATTGTAACTCCATTAAGTCACTGAAATAGTTAGAATAATAAGAGAAAATGAAGTGAGTCTGATGAATAAAGCTAGACTGGAACAAGTACAGAAATTAAATCAATTGAACTTGAATGCAGAAGCTTTGACAGTACCAGTGACCATTGGTCCTGTGGTTCCACTGTTTGGAGAAAATTCGACATTACAAAAAGTACCAACATTGGCAGTCCCGAGAAGTAGTGAAAGTAGTGAAATAGTGTCATTAACAAATGATAGTAGACAAGATGGCCAAAATACCAAACTGTTAGACCTACCAGTCGGTGATTTATTGACCGAGACCCAGAGGAGAAGTATCCAATTAGACAAAAGAAAAATAGGGCTAAAGGCCAATCCAGTAGCAGGGAGTTTGACAGGTCCCTCTACAGAGGAATTAAATAATTGGATAAACGAAATGACCAAGCCAAAAGCCCAACCGCAGAGTATAAATGTGAGTCAATTAAAAGTGGAACTTAGAAGAGATGCTTATTGGAACAGTAAGTCCAGATAGACTAGGGACTTATAGTGATGAAGAGCTACTGTTTTTGTGTAAAAGTATTACTTGGAGAGCGAAGAATTTCCATGAGAAATTATCTGAAGCAGTTAGCTAGTTTGGTGTGGATATAGAACAAATAAAAGTGTTGCAGAAAGCATAAAGAACAGCTTTTAGTGACAAGGATTTAGAGAGATTGAATGTGTCAAGAAAAAGGTTACAGATTAAAGAATTAATGAATATTCTGAAGAGATGGGGAACTATAGAGTGTTGGAGGAGTAAATGGATGAAAAAGAAGGAAGAAAGTGCTGGTAAGGGAACTTCCATGTTTCCGTTAAAAGAACACGAGCAAGTTGAAAGAGCATGTCCTATGAGAGAGGTTCTAGGTGGTGGCTATGTTCATGTAGCTTGGTTTATACTAAGTATGGGCGAAATTTGCAAATTCGCGTTTCACGAATTTGCGCGAAATTGAATTCGCAATCTGCAAAATCTGCGAATTCGTGCAAATTTGCGGATTTT
Organism: Lissotriton helveticus; assembly: GCF_964261635.1. Classification (NCBI taxonomy): domain Eukaryota; kingdom Metazoa; phylum Chordata; class Amphibia; order Caudata; family Salamandridae; genus Lissotriton; species Lissotriton helveticus. The sequence goes on along the minus strand of NC_136057.1, from coordinate 761,721,698 downwards.
TGTTTTTTTGCATGTTTGCGGGTTTTTTGCGTGTTCGCAGGGTTTTTTGTGTGTTCGCGGGGCTTTTTATGTGTTCGCGGGCCGCTTGCATGGCGAAGTTACCCATGCGGTCATGTATGGGCACAGCACCCTCTGGTTCACCACTGCCACCCTCTGGTTCGTCACTGCCACCCTCTGGTTCACCACTGCCACCCTCTGGTTCACCCCTGCCACCCTCTGGTTCACCCCTGCCACCCTCTGGTTCACCACTGCCACCCTCTGGTTCAGCACTGCCACTCTCTGGTTCACCCCTGCCACCCTCTGGTTCAGCACTGCCACCCTCTGGTTCACCACTGCCACCCTCTGGTTCACAACAGCCACCCTCTGGTTCATCACAGCACCTCTGGTTCACCACTGCCACCCTCTGGTTAACCACTGTCACCCTCTGGTTCAGCACTGCCACCCTCTGGTTCACCACTGCCACCCTCTGGTTCACCCCTGCCACCCTCTGGTTCACCACAGCCACCCTCTGGTTCATAACAGCACCCTCTGGTTCACCCCTGCCACCCTATGGTTCAGCACTGTCACCCTCTGGTTCACCACTGCCACACTCTGGTTCACAACTGCCACCCTCTGGTTCATCACAGCACCTCTGGTTCACCACTGCCACCCTCTGGTTAACCACTGTCACCCTCTGGTTCAGCACTGCCACTCTCTGGTTCACCACTGCCACCCTCTGGTTCACCCATGCCAGCCTCTGGTTCACCACTGCCACCCTCTGGTTCACCCCTGCCACCATCTGGTTCATCACTGCCACCCTCTGGTTCACCCCTGCCACCCTCGGGTTCACCCCTGCCACCCTCTGGTTCAGCACTGCCACCCTCTGGTTCATCACTGTCACCCTCTGGTTCATCACTGCCACCCTCTGGTTCACCACTGCCACCCTCTACCGAGACCTTTTGTGACGCAGCGGCAGCACAAAAGATGCGCCTTGGTGCTGGGTATTAACAACGTGACGCATCTGAGAGATGCGTCACGTTGTAAAGCCTGCACCATCAGGAGGCGTTCCGGCACAGGGGAGGGCGTTCCTGCGCAGGAACGCCTCCTAAAAGTGGCTGAGTGAAATCTACAAGATTTAACTCAGTCACTTTTAGGCCAATGCTGCGTCAAAACCAAGGCTTGAGGCAGCATTGGGGAGATAGGGCCCCCCAGAGCAGTACTGGAATGCACTGCTTTTACGGCACAGATGCGTGACGCATCTGTGACATTTTCGCCACATCCCTGGGTATGCGCCAGTTATTGTAAATCTGCCCCTATACATTTAGCCAACGAGGGAGCACTTACTGATTAGACAGTAGAAAGTACTCCAATTGAGTAGAGGTATTGCACAAAAAGGTGGCATCTTCGTGGACAAACACGCAGGGCGGGATTCATTCTGCCCCCTGTTGGACTCGTTTTTTGTGCTCTTCTGCCCTCTGTTAGATTCGTTTTTCCCTTGTTTTTCTGCCCTTCTGCCCTCTGTTAGACTCGTTTTTCCCTTGTTTTTCCACCCTTCTGGCCCCTGTTAGACTCGTTTTTTGTGCCCTTGTGCCCTCTGTTAGACTCATTTTTCCCTTGTTTTTCTGCCCTTCTGCCCTTTGTTAGACTCGTTTTTTGTGCCCTTCTGCCCTCTGTTATTCCCTTGTTTTTGTGCCCTTCTGCCCTCTGTTAGACTCGTTTTTTGTGCCCTTCTGCCCTCTGTTAGACTCGTTTTTGTGCCTTTCTGCCCCGTTAGACTGGTTTTTTGTGCCCTTCTGCCCTCTGTTAGACTCGTTTTTCCCTTGTTTTTCTGCCCTTCTGTCCTCTGTTAGACTTGTTTTTTGTGCCCTTCTGCCCTCTGTTAGACTCGTTTTGCCCTTGTTTTTCTGCCCTTTGTTAGACTGCTTTGTGTGCCTTTCTGCCCTCTGCATCACCACATCATCACTCAGTGCTACCCCCGCATCACTCAGCACCACCACATTATCACTCAGCACCACCACATTATCACTTAGCACCACCACAGCACCACTCAGCACCACCACAGCATCACTCAGCACCACCACAGCATCACTCAGCACCACCACAGCACCACCACAGCACCACTCAGTGCCACCACAGCATCACTCAGCACCACCACAGCATCACTCAGCACCACCACATTTCACTCAGCACCACCACAGCACCACTCAGCACCACCACAACATCACTCAGCACCACCACAGCATCACTCAGCACCACAACAGCACCACTCAGCACCACCACAGCATCACTCAGCACCACCACAGCACCACTCAGCACCACCACAGCATCACTCAGCACCACCACAGCATCCCTCAGCGCCACCACATTATCACTCAACACCACCACAGCACCACTCAGCACCACCACAGCATCACTCAGCACCACCACAGCCACACTCAACACCACCACAGCACCACTCAGCATCACCACCGCACCACTCAGCGCCACCACAGCATCACTCAGCACCACCACAGCATCAATCAGCACCACCACATTATCACTCAGCACCACCACAGCACCACTCAGCACCACCACAGCACCACTCAGCACCACCACAGCACCACTCAGCACCACCACAGTATTACTCAGCACCACCACAGCACCACTCAGCACCACCCCAGCATCACTCAGCACCACCACAGCACCACTCAGCATCACCACAACACCACTCAGCACCACCACAGCACCACTCAGCGCCACCCCAGCATCAATCTGTGCAACCATTCAACAACAACTGGTTCAAATATGTTTTCTCAATGTTTCAAACTTTATTACAAATGTCACAAAAACATGTTAATATTTCACTTCTGTTCTTGGATTTTCGTCACAATAAAATACACTGAACATAATCTTCACAAAAGTTATTTACAAAAGTTTAAGCTATTGCCATTATACATTTAAATCACTTTTATTTAAGTATTCATTATTTAAAAAAATTAAAAGCCATTTTAATTTGTAATATCAATACAGCTAAGTTACGTAAATAAAAAACATGTTGCATTAGAAATGCTATAGGTGTCACATTTACGAAAGTTATAACTATTGGCATTGTAAATGACAAAGCTATTAATTTAGCTATTTTCAAAACCAACACATAAATAAAAAAAATTGTCATTTACAAGACCAATAGCTCAAACTTTCCTATTGCGAGACCTATTGCATTGCAAGTGCTTGTTTTTAGATCTGTCAGTGCTTCCTGTTGAGGTTTAATTTTCGTGACGGGCGACTCATTGCCTACTTGTAACTATTCTCTGAACCTGCTTCAAGGGTCAGAGCAGGGTCAGAGAATAGTTGCAAGTAGGCAACGAGGCGCCAGGAAGCACTTACAGGCTTACAGCAGCAGGTGCCCAAGTTGAAGTTAATTTCTTTGTAACCCTTTTGTAAAAGGTTACAAAAAATTTGCTTCAACTTTTGCACGTGCTGCTGTAACCCTGTAAGTGCTTGGCTAAAAAGTCGTCCCCGCTGATTCGCGGATTTTACCGCGATTTCGTGACATTCGCGGATCGCAAAATCGCAGAAAATCCGCAAATTCCACGAGCGGAACGAATTTTCAGCCCATGCTTAGTTTATACAGGATATATTGTACTTCGCCAGTGATTTTCCCAGAATGCGAGAGAAACCTGTTTAATGGTATAAACAAGTGGACAGATTCGTAAAGGTTTCAAAGGTGTTGTTGAAAGATTTAGATGTTTTTTTTTAAAATAGTAGTTCTGGCTGATTTGTGGACAGTGTGTAAAATTACTGTTGACTGGCCAAAAGATGAATATCCCAGGGATGCAAAAACAGGTGCACCATCTGAAGAGGTGATGAAAAAGTATCATCAGGTCATTACTTTCTTGAAAGGAGAAATTTCCTCTAAGGAAACTAATTGGGTTAAGATTGATAGGACGACCCAGGAGTCCACAGAATCAGTGCACGCATATTACGAGAGATTGCTACAAGTGTTTAAGCAGTATAGTGCATTTGAGAATATCGGAGACAAAGATATGGGACATTTTGTGTATGGATTGAAACCTGAGATTAGTGCAATGATACAGCAGCTTATGCTCTGTTGGCAGAGCAAATCAATAGATGAAATTCTGAGGTATGCAAAGTACTGTAGTGATGACATTGATTCAAGGCTTAAAAAGTTAAAGGAGAAAATTATGTGGGCTCAAGTGAAGATGGCAGAACAGCAACAAGAAAATAGTAATGTGCAACAAGGTCAAAATCTGGTTGTTCAGGTAAATAATGGAGGTAAAGGACATTTTTAAATGAGTAAGGAAGAATCTAATAAGAAGTTTCCTAGTCATGCGGGTGGAAAGTTTGGACATTGGAAGAATGAGTGTAGATCTGGTCAAAAAGCTAATGAAGTAAATCAAAATATAAATCCACAGATGCAGAATGAGGTGGTGGGGAATCAACAGCAGCAGCAGGTAGTTACTCCACAGTGACAGTTGCCACAGCCTCCAATACCTTGTAATTTGAAGGATCATGTGCAGATGTACAGTGAATTCCACGGAGAAGAGCAGTTTGGTAAGAATCCACTACTTTCGCAGTATTTGGTGCGGTGTAGTGAGAATGATTTGGATTTATCTCAATGACGGTGCCTGAGGGGGGAGGAAGAGTGCGTTCTTGGCGCATATTTAGTGGTAGATCAGTCAGGTCCATTTGTTGATGGAAAAGTAGAAGGCAAAGATATGACCTTTTTGTTGGGCACTGGTGCTACTCATTCTACTGTGAGAGCAGCTGAAATCCCAAACTTACCCCTCTTTGGAGAAACTATCCAAGTTGTAGGTGTTGCAAATACACATATTAGAACTCCTGTCACAGCCCCCGTAGAAGTTCATATTGAGAATTTCAAAGACATGCATTGGTTACTAGTATGCGATTCCAGCCCTGTTAATCTTTTGGCCAGAGATTTGTTGTGCAAAATAAATTGCACCATTTATTATACACCGGTTGGTGTTGCACTTATGACTCCTGATGAGGATGTTGAGTATAAAATGATGATGGCCCAACGAGAGAAGTAGTGAATTATATTCACTACTGACTGAGGTGGATTTGCCTGAAGAATTAAAAAGTACAGTGAGATTTGAAGTGTGGGAATTCACAGGAAAAGAAATTGGGTTGATGCAAAATGTAGACCCCATTCAGATTACAGTCAAAGATGGTGCTATATATCCAAATACCCCACAGCACAAAATGAGTCTAGATGTACTTGCTGGAGTCACACCAGTGATTGACTAAATGATTGAACAAGGAATTCTAAAACAAATAATGGGAAGTCCCTGTAACTCACCTATTATTGGAATTAAAATGCCCAACCGAAAATATAGAATAGTGCAGGATTTGAGAAAGTTGAATAAAATTGTAGTGCCATGTTATTCAGTAGTGGCAAATCCAGCAGTATTCCTTTACCAAATCCCTTGTGATGCAGAATGGTACACCATTGTTGTTTTGTGTCAGGCATTTTTCTCCATTCCTTTGCACCCGCAATGTCAATATTTGTTTGATTTCCTGTTAGGAAACCGTGTCTTGGCAAGGGTACACGGAAAGTCCTTCGATCTTTAATTAGATTTTGAAAACATGTTTGGAGACTTTGTTTATGCCTGGAAATTTGGTTTTGTTTCAGTACATTGATGCTGGGATCAAAAACACGAGAAGCATGTGTAACAGACACAATTGCGTTACTGAACCATTTAGCAGAAGGAGGACATGAAGTGCCACCATCTAAATTGCAATACCGTAGACAGGAAGTTCAGTACTTAGGTCACAGAATTGAGACAGGGGGATCAGAAAGGTGACCCCTGAAAGAATCAGTATAATCAAAAAAATTAATCCACCCAGAAATCAAAAGGAAGTTTGAATGTTTTTGGGAATGGGTGGATACTGTAGACAGTGGATTTGTGGTTTCTCATTGATTGCAAAACCTCTACAGAGGTTCACTCAAAAGGATGTGAAGGATCCAATTGTTTTGAATGAAGAAAGTATGGAATCTTTCTTGAGATTGCGGAACAGTCTTTGTCAAGCACCTGCTTTGGGAATACCCGATTATTCTAAAGAGTTTGCATTGTACTGTTGTGAGAGAGACAGATGTGCACTTGCAGTCTTAACTCAGAAACATGGAATGGCACGACATCCAGTGGCATACTTTTCTGCTACTTTGGACTCATTGGCTGCAGCATTGCCAGGTTGCTTAAAAGTAATAGCCGCCACGTGTGTAAGTTTGGAACACGGTGAAGCAATTGTGATGGGATTTCCAGTAAAGGTGTACGTGCCACGTTCTGTTGAGATTCTTTTAACCCGCACTCAGACTCAATATATGACTTCTTATCAGCTGACTAAATATGAAAGAGTGATTCTTGGTGCTGAAAATGTGACTGCAGTGAGGTGTACTACTATAAACCCTGCTACTATATTACCAAATTCAAGTTGTGAGAAAGTAAGAGAGGAAGCAGAGCATGACTGTCTGCATGTGACATAACTCTGTACAAAGCCTCGTCCTGACATTGAGGATGGGCACTTGGATGAACCAGATTGTGAATTGTTTGTGGATGGATCATGCTTGAGGAATGAAAAGGGTGAATTTTGTGCTGGTTATGCTGTCTGTACCTTATCCCCAGCATTAGAAGCATCCTTCCTGAAAGGAGTAAACTCCGATCAGGTTGCAGAATTGATTGCTCTGGCAAGAGCATGTGAATGGCAAAAAGTCTAAAAGTAACAATTTACACAGATAGTCAGTACGGTTTTGGTGTTGTACATGACTTCGATCAGCTATGGATGCAGAGAGGATTTTTGACTTCCTCCAGTCCACCAATTTGGAATGGAAAAACTGTAAAGGAATTATTGGAAGCTTTGCAGTTACCAAAAAGGATTGCAGTTGTAAAATATGCTGCACATCAATCAGGAGATGACAATGTGACAAAAGGCAACAGATACACAGATCAATTGGTGCATTACTGTACACAGAATACATTGTCCATAAACATATCAATTGAAAGAATAAATACCGAATGCCACCTTATGTTCACAACAACCACATTTGAGACTTGGGATTATGGAAGGCAAATGCAGGAAGAGGTCAGTGATCAGGAAAAAGAAGAGTGGAGGAGAATGGGTTGTTTGAAAAATGCAGAGGAAGAGGTATAGGTTTACCTAGAGGGAAGACCACCCTTACCGAAGTTGAATACTATATTTACTGGTTACCTGTTTTTTTTATAGCTTTCAAAGACTATTTTATGCCAATTTTAGTATTCAATAGTGGTTTTTTGGGAAGGCTAGTGCATGAAGACTACTGATATGCAGGCCCGGTTCCAGGAATTTTTATTTGGGTGGGCCAAGGGTACATTCGGGTGGGCCACTACCATCCCAATTTGTCGCTTTTGGAGGTATTCTACAAGCCATAGATTACATCATATCTACTTGCCAACAGTCACTATGATACAAGGATTGCTTCTGTGTGTATACAGAACATGTGGAGAGTTATTTATTGGTGCCCCACCACTGACCTCTTTCTCTGTAGATACCTTTACTACAACCCTCCAACAGTGCACTACATCTCTTTGTAGCCCTTCCCCGTCATGACCTCCTCCTCAGACTCCTTCACTACCACCCTCCACCAGTGCCCCTCATCTCTCTGTATCTCCCACCCTCCCCCATGACCTCCTCCTCAGATTCCCTCACTGCCACCCTCCAACAGTGCCCCTCATCACTCCAAAGCCCCTCTCCCTCATGATCTCATCCTCAGATTCCCTCACTACCACCTTCCAACAGCGCCCCTCATCTCTCCAAAGGCCCTCCTCCCCATGACTTCCTCCTTGAATTCCCTCATTGCCACCCTCCACCAGTGCCCCTCATCGCTCCGTAGCCCAGCCCCCATGACCACCTCCTCGGATTCCCTCATTGCCACCCACCACCAGTGCCCCTCATCGCTCCGTAGCCCAGCCCCCCATGGCCTCCTCCTTGGATTCCCTCACTACCACCCTCTAACAGTGCCTCTCATCGCTCCATAGCCTCTCCCCCTGATGACCTCCTCCTCGGATTCCCTAATTGCCACCCTCCAACAGTGTCATCTCTCCGTAGCCCCTCTCTCATATTTGATTTTGTTTGTTGTATAGCGCTACTCATAGTGTAGGGTGTCATAGTACTTTACATCATGCACACATTATGCACAGACAATGAATCATACAAGTATGTAAATCAGCCTATAGGGAATGTCACATAAGCCAATGAGGATTACAAGGTGTAGGAATCACATGTCATCCATACTGGTGGGCAGTATATTTTAAGAGGGTTTGGTCTGGAGAAGCACAAACGCAGGATTGAAAGCATAACCCAGTGTTTGTGGGGTTGGTTTTACTGATTAAAATGTATATCTGCCAAAAAAACTCTTTATAGCAACATTAGAGTAATGAAAGAATAGGGAAAGTCTAACTATACTGAAACACACAAAAAAAGTTCTAACTATACCATTCAGGTTTGTATGCAGCTCTTTGATGTCAGTTTATAGATCACTGTCCTTTTTTAGGATTGTAACTTCTGTACTGCAAGTAACCCATTGAGCTAGCCACATAAAATACAGTTTATCTGCATTTAAAAATTATGAACAGACAAAATATTGCTTTTTAGTAGTTGTGTCTTGCATCTGTCATGACAACGATACAACAATATCAATTAAATATACGCAGCATACACAAAGTATGTGTCTTGCTGGGCCCTCACAGACTTTTAGGATATTAACTAATATACACACATCTTCGAAGCATTCACAAAATATATATCTAGCTGGGCCTTCGCAGATTATAGTTTAAAAAAACGAAGCAATAGCCACACATTCTCTTACCTGCACTGTTCAAATTCTGTGCCACAGACGGATCTGATAAACAGCTGAAGGGGTCAGCCTGACGTCACTGCGAGGGCCAAGGTTCATGTTTGGGTGGGCCAGGCTCATGTTTGGGTGGGCCTGGCCCACCCGGCCCACCCTCTAGAACCGGGCCTGCTGATATTTGAGTGGTACTTCTTGAATACTAACAGAATACTAAGCACATACTTATTTGTAATTGCATAGTCTTCATTTACAATGCGGAACATTTAGTGAATACAAACTATCTGAAGACTACTGGACTTTACCCAGAATACTATTAACATTCTATTCAAGCTGCATGCTCAATGGTAGAACGGTGCCTTATTTATTATACTATTTTTATGCCTTATTTAGTATACTGTTGTGGTGTTTGTGTAGTGTAGGGTAGTGTTTTAGGGTTTAGGGTAGTGCTGGGGGGTCGTATAGGGAAGTGTTTGAGTGTAGGGACCAGACTGGGGGTCGGAGGAGGGTCGTGCTGGGGGGTAGAGTTTTAGGGTTTAGGGTAGTGTTGTGGTGTTTGTGTAGTGTAGGGTAGTGGTTTTGGGTAGTGCTGGGGGGTCGTGCAGGGTAGTGTTTGACTGTAGGGATCAGACTGGGGTTCGGGGAGGGTCGTGCTGGGGTTAGTGTTTTAGGGTGTAGGGTAGTGTTGTGATGTTTGTGTAGTGTAGGGCAGTGTTTTAGGGTTTAGGGTAGTGCTGGGGAGGTTGGGCACACTCTTTGATCTTAAATATCTGAGGTAGTAGATATGCCACCACAAACCTTACATCCCTGGTTAGATTACAGGAAGTGACATCACAAGATCTTTGAAAGTAATAAAAATGTGTAAACAGACATGAGGAAACTGCATCACAAACAGTGATGGAAAAAACTAGCTAAACATACAGCTGTTAAAACTGGCAAAATATAGCTTCTTAGTAGTTAAGAGTTGTGAATGTTTGGAAGGAGGTGCTAAGCATGAACACCACAGAACGTTGGTGATGAGGGACTGGTTACATCAAGTGTCACTGGTCAATGGGAGAGAGTGAGGGACTGGTTACATCAAGTGTCACTGGTCCATGGGAGAGAGTGAGGGACTGGTTACATCAAGTGTCACTGGCCCATGGGAGAGAGGAAGATGGCGGATTGACTCTGCTGCAGTGCATCCAGGTCTGCTCCCGCATCACCACGATCCCTGCCTGTCTGATATGACTTGACTCAGCATACCTTTCTCCCTTCCATAAGGGTGGCTGATGGAGCTTTTAACATCAGCATTACATCTTCAATACGAGCATTCTTACACCAAGCTAAGAGGTGTTTCTCCTATCTGATGTTGTGGGGCATTCCAGGATTCACTGCATTCTCTTGGAGATCAGAGCGGCAAGTTGGCTGACCAGTCCTTGCTGCTTTGTTTTCAGCCAGCTGAATCCAGCTCCTGCAATGGCTCCACTGTGGACAAACACTCAGCGACTAGGGCACGGTGGAAGCTCGGCATTTATTACAACTGTAACAAAGGCTACATACGATAATGCCTCGGCAGCAGCTCTTGGGGAAAGTAGTGACTCATACGTTTAAACCCCTTTTCTAAAGCACTTCAGGGCGGCCATCCGGTTGCGTCGGAAGGGACGTCACCCAGGAAGTACGTCACCTCACTTGCCTATGCCGATATTTTTAGGAACACAGAGGATCGAAGAGTTACACGAAAAGGGAGAATAATTGCTTTTTTTGGCTATTCTGAGATGCGTCATTGAGCATCTAACTACTTCAAGATGTGCATGCATCCATGTCTCGCCCTGCGTGGGTGGTGGACACCGGGCGGTTTATATAGGGGCCTCAAGCCGTGGCCAGAGCTTCTGCGGACCCTCCTGTGCCACCCTCACCATGTGGCCGCCCTCACTGCCCCACCTGTGCCTCGTCCTGGGCCTGTTCCATGCCTGTCGGACATCTCTGCTGTGCGTCTGTGTGTCTTCTGCCCTAAGCCCCATCCTCCGCACTGTCCAGATTAGGCAGCAGGCCCTTCTCACAGGCCAGCACACCCAAACTTAGCTCCCTGCCTTCCTCAGACTGGTGCTAGGTTGTTTGTTGGGAGGGGAGGGGGTGTGGTGTGGTGGAAGTGGGTGGATTAGCAGGGAAGGTGCGGGGCTGTGGGGTGCTAAAAACAAATGGCTGCATCACCTTAAAAAGTACATCAAACTGAATCACTGGATCTAAGTTGGGGGGCGTTGCTGTTTGTCGGACCTTTATGTGTAGACACTTCTTTTTGCCCCTCTGATGATTGGCTCCTTGGGTCTGGACCCAGCTAGGCCATGTCAAAAGCGCCCCTAGAGACAGGGTGGAGAGTCTTAAGGAGAGAAAGTTCATATTGCTGAAGACCTGCAGAAGCGGAGTGCTCAGCTGGATTCACCAATATTTTAACTTTCGACCATACTTGCGCACAGAAGTGGAAGTATGCTTCCAGTGGACCAGTGCCAGACTGGGAACCAAAAACAGCTCTGGCAAAAAAAAGTTTCAACCAGTCATCCTCACTCTCCTCGTGCCAAGAATCCTCTTTCTCTCTGCTCCCTCTCACACCCACATCCCTCCCCCTCTGATCACTCTCTCTCTGCCTCCCCCTCCTTACCTTTCTTTTTCTCTCTTTCTTGAAGCCTCGGATGCCAGCACCAACTAGATGAGACACAGAGGCACAGGGAGGGGGCCTTGGCTTTCAGAGCTGGCCTCCACGGGCAACAGCTCACAGGGAAAATGCCCAATGGAATTAAACACCGGGCCGCCTGCTTGTCTGTCTTCAGCGCCACATACAAAGCAGCAAAGGTGCCCTGGGATATGCAGACAAAGCGCTCTACAGAACCCCAAAAACTTAGCCTAATGTGTGACACTGTTTTGCCCAACATCAATGTGAATGTTAGATTCATGAAGTATTGTATAGGCAGTTGTAGCTCTTACTTCCCTGGCCAGGCAATAAAGGGCTAGATGTAGGTAATCATGAAATGCCGATTCCTTTATACCGAATTTTACCGATTCGGTATTAAGGAATCAGTATATCCGATGTACGTAAAGATTCGGTAAAAAATTACTGAATCGGTATTAATCGGTAAAAAATAGCGATTCGGAATGGATCAGTAAACATTTTTTACCAAAACCCCAATACCGAATCCCAATACCGAATCGGTAAATACCTAATCGGTAATTAAAAAATTCGGTAATTGTGGAATCAGCCAATCCTGTGCATCCCAATAACCTCCCAAACAGGAAGTGGCCACACCCAGGCAGCTGCACTGAACCTGGAGCTGACTGTGAGGCAGGGAGCAGAGCAGAGAGGAGCCAGGAGCAACACAGCCTATTTTTGCATCCAAAACCAAGCAAAATGGCAAACCAGGAGAGGGAGAAGGAGGGAGCAGAAAGAAAAAGAAAGCAGAAATTTAGCGAGAGGGAGCTGGAGGTCCTCATCGAAGATGTCACCAAGGACCATGACAAGTTGTTTGGTAAGCAGTCCCTGCATGTGCCAGAATCACAAAAAAGACAGATCTGGCTTGCTATTCAGAACAAGATCAATGCCATCGGAGTCACCCAGCGCTCCATTGAGGATCTTAAAAAAAGATGGTATGACCTGAGGAAGACTGCAAAGGCGAGGATGGCAGAGAGGCAGAAGCAGGCCTGCAAAACTGGTGGAGGGAGGAGCACAGCACCTGCACCAACTGCCCCGGAGCTCCTGATTGAGACCACCCTCTAGCCATAGAGTGTGAGTGGGGTTGGTGACGCAGGCAGCTCTGCCAGAGCTGCCAACAAACAAGGTAAGATGCATGCACAGCATGCTGTACACACCCCTCCCCACCCCAATCCCCAGAGAGGCACAGGGACTCCCACTCCAGGTCATGTTTTACTCATAACCTGCAATGCATTATGGGAGATGTAGTTAGAAGTAACAAATGTTCAGAACAGTCAGTCCAGCAGTCCAGCAAACCCAAAGGCATGTGACAGCAATTAGCAAGCAGAGGACAGTCAGTGTGATTGGCAGGCATTATGTTTATTACAATGCAAATGCGCTGCAAGATAAGTGAGCATATCTACATTCTGTCCTCACAGGCGAGACATCTCGCAGTGCAGCAGATGGGAGCATAGGGAAGGCACCCAGGCCAGAGAGGAGAAAAGAGGAGGAGGACCAGTCCCCTGCAGGGCACACAATCCCCCCCCCACCACCACCATCACCATCACCACAGCGACCTTCAACGCCACCATCACCACATCACCATCACCACCGCCACAATCTACTCCACCACCACCGTCAGGCAGGAGGCATGCAGTGGCCACCCTCCAGCAGATGGAGGTCTCCGAGGAGGACAGCACAGGGGGCCAACAGTCGACAGTGGCTGAGGGCGGCAACAAGACAAGATCACAGTCCCCAACAGAGCGCGCCCACACATCTTCCAGATGCCGCAGGGCAAGAGCAGCCAGTCCTCACATGCAGGGCGAAGATGACAGTGTGTTTTCTGGGCTTGAAGGCAACATGCTGAAGGTCTAGCGCCTGCAAGGGAGAGCGATCAGGTAAGTGCAGCGGGAGATGGCACACATGAATGTTCACATGCATCGCTTTGAAAAGGGCATCAGTGCCATGAACACCACCATTGCTTGAGGGCATGAGTGACGTGGCGGCGGCTGTGAGGCATCTCTGAAGCAAGTTGGAGGAGAGGCAGAAACTGGATAATTACACCAAGGCGGTGAACCGCCTGTCCACTGCAACCTCTCTTATGTGCATACGCTCAATAGCCATGCAGGAGGAGATGGCACACTGTATTCAGGATGTGGCTAGTGGGCTGGTTACAGTGACCACTGCACTGGAAGTGCTGCAAACAAACAAGGTGGCCACTACAGCTGATGGGGGTGAAAGTGAACAGGCTACTAGCCGTAGTAGCATCACGCCCTCTCCCACAGAGACCAGGAGACGCAGCGAGCGCCACAGCGCTGGCTCTGGACAAACTGGCAGTGCAGACAGTGGGGCAAAGGAACGTGGCAGTGCAGCGCGTGGGCTCAAATACAGTAACTGGCTATGTCGCCTTACTCACTCAGAAATAGTTGCATGTTATCCCAGCCCGTCTGTGTCTCCCATCCGGTGCTGCTGCCACACCTGCTGCGCTGTGCTTTGGCTGTGGATAGTCCTCACCCTCGTCCTCAGAGTCAGTTAGTTCCACTGCTGTTCCTTTCTTTGTGGCAAGGTTATGCAGCATTGCACAAGTTGCTATTATTTTGCAGCAGATGATGGGGCGGGACTGACGGGCACCTCCACTTTTGTGGAGGCAACGGAAACTACTTTTTAGTAGTCCAAAGGTGCGCTCCACAACGTTGCGCATGCTTTTATGTGCCACTTTGTATCTCCTCTCACTTGGGGTGGATGGGTTGAGGTATGTAGTTAGGATGAATGACCGGACGGCATATGCGCTGTCACTTAAATGGGAAAGAAAGTGCCATTAATTTGGGTCACCTGTACATTCTTCCAAGGTATACATCAGGGTGTGTCACATTGATTCACCTAGATGGTATCCTTCTCTGAATTCACCAGCAGCCAGAGGTGTGTAGATCCCACTGTTCCTGAATATGTAGGAGTCATGGGTACTCCCTGGGAATTTGGCCACAATGTCAGTAATGATGTAGTCTGCATCACATATCACCTGCACGTTGATGGAGTGAGTGGATTTGCAGTTGCGGTATATGTATTCTGTATCTGCAGGTGGGCAGATTGGTATGTGGTTCCCATCGATGCAGCCTATTACATGTGGGAACTGTGCCTTTTGGTAGAAATCCAGCTTTGTCTTCTGCAGCTCCACCTGTGTGCTGGGGAAGCATATGTAGTGATGCATTCTCTGCATCATGGCCTCCAAAAAGGAGTTGAAGAAACGGCACAGGCAACTCTGTAACACACCACCTGCTGCAGCTATCACACCCTGGTAACTTCCTGAAGCAAGTAGGTGCAGGCTACATAGAACCTGCACATGTGTTGGTATGGCATGCGCCCTTGGTGTCTGATGCTCCAGGTATGGTTGCAGGTCCCGTATCAGGTCTAGGATGGTTTGTGGGTGTAGCCTGTGCCTGTCATGTATTTCTGCCTCAGTCATTTGGAACAGTGTGACACGCAGTCTGTACACACGCTCTTCCTGTCTCCAAACCCTCAGTCTTGCTGCTCGCAAACGTAGCCACCTTGCTATGATGTAGAGGGCCACCATTGTGTTCACACTGTTGCATTTTGGGGCTGTTTTATGCCCTGCACCTGATTACCACCTGCTCTGGGTCAGCGGTAATTACCGATTCTTAAATACCAAATTTGCAAAAATTCGGTACTACCGATTTTTGGTACATCGCATTACCGTATTTTTACCGATTTCTTATTCACCGATTCGGTATTTTGGAGTTTCGGTGTCAGACGATCGGTAAATAAGGAATCGGTAACTGATTTCCCTTTAATTTACCGATTCGTTATTACCGATGGCATTCGGTAATACCTACATCTCACATGGCTAAATACCGGTCAGTAACGCTGAAATTTACCAAATTTCGGCTTTACCGACCAGTATTTAGCCACCTACATCTAGCCCAAAGCGCCTTGTGGAGAGCAGCACACGGTGTGCGCACAGTGAGCTGGAAACCCCGGCAGAGAGCAGGTGTCGTTCTCCAGCTCATTGTAGGGAGGTTCTGGGCAAGTGACTGAATTGGAAAGTAGACAGACAAAAGTCTTTGATTTTGGTCTGCACAGGAGTAGTTTAAAAATGTATTTATAGGCATTCGGTTGACAACAATAGTATAGTCTCATATTTTCCGAGTATTTATCTTATGCCACTAACCACTGACAAAGCCAATATTCCTGGCTTGTAGGTGTAATGTTACTTGCTGCATTATATATCTGGAGGCAATGACAGACTATTCAAAATGGCAGTCGGTGGCACACTATGCTAAGCACAGATTTTTAGCTTCAGTGTTTTTAAGCCACATCCTTAATTACATCGGCCAGGCTCCTTAGAGTGACCCCTTGCAGTTCTTTCATCCCACTTTAAGTCCTGTGTATGACCAAAATCCATCTGGGTTTTTACAAACTCAGATCTCAGAAGCATCTGTATTTGGTGTTTTGGGCAGCGATCAAGTGCATTATAAAAAAGTGTAGGTCCTAATGATGCTGCAAGCTGTGGAGGTGGGATAAGTTAGCAGGGGTCAAAGGCACAACTAACAAAATAAGATATTCTGTTACTTTTTCTGGCCCTTCACTTTCAGGTAACTACATATAAACTAATGCACAGCTTAAATGAAAGAATTAATGGAAGTTAAGTTAGTCAGTGGGAAATGCCCTATTGTACAGTATAAATCCTCTATTAGTTAATGCACTGCAGAGGTCAGTGTCCGTTCCCAGAGAGCCACAAAATTGAATCCTGTCTGGTGCAGTGGAGAATAGTGACTTGTGTTTGTTTAATGCTATGTGTTCAGTCTCCAACAGAAAGCACTGTGAATATGTGTCATTATTTTACACTTCCATTACACACATTGTAAAATGGGCTTCTACAAATTATGCAAAAAGTTTTAAAACACAAGAGTTCTTCCAAAATATAGATTTTTGTAATTGTCTTTTAAAAGCACACACCACAGCTCAGATTGTAACTTCCTTGCAATACCACTGGAGAAGAATACATCTATGTCATCAGGAAGTATGAAGTGTTTCTGATAATTAAAGACAATAAAGGCTTCAAAACTGCCTTTACATTTGCAGACTGATCATTTGCACACATTTACATTTCTTTCAGACAAGCAGGCACCCTGGCAAGAAGGCTTGTTTAGCTGTCTGTTCCTGCCCCCTCATAGCTCAAGAGTCTCTCTGCCTTACACTTCAGCAAAAGCATTTCAACTGTTGGAGTTAACCATCCCAGGAGGGTTGCCATTTCATTAAAAGTAGGAGAACCATTTTTCTTAAATGAAAAATGTATGGGCACGTCTTGCCCCTCAGAACCCACCCACTTTGACCACTAGTTTTGGGAGACTTGGTGGTGGGGTTGCTCAAACTTCAACAATGCAGGACTCTAAACCCTACCACGTAAACTTGCCCCACCCCAATACCATCCTACCCATGTACACTACATGCCAGCCCTCTTATTATATATCCTCTTATTTCTGCAAGATATCTGCCAGCACTCTAAAGTGACTGTCATCTATCCATGTACTATATCTGCTAGCACTTTGGAGTGACAGCCATCTATCACAGTGCTCTATGTCGTCCCCTGGAGTGACAGCCATCTATCACAGTGCTCTATGTAATCCTCTGGAGTGACAGGATTAGGGGCTGGTGACATTTGAAAGTGGTGAAGCGTAAAACAATTGTCGTACTGCACTGCGGCGAGCGAGAGACCCCGAACCACCTATAGAGGGTTCAGGGGGGGGTTCAGCCCCGAGACATTTTTAAAAAAAAGAGTGGGTAAATGGTGTATTTTCAAGCAAATTTGAGAAAGAGGTGACAACCAAGAGACAATGCCCATGATGGTGTGGGGCTCAGATGTATGATGCCAGGTCTGATACTCTGCTCGCTCTGCCTCTTACGCGTTAAAATGTGTTTGCACAAATTAATTCAGCAGCTCTGTGTGGACTGCATTCACTGTGTAATTAAATTGCATGTGTGCAGGTGCACCAAATGGAATCCTTCAAGAGAGAAGGCTGTAGCGAAAAGTGCAGCAATGCCGCATGCCCATAGCCCCTTATGTGTGCAGTGTTCATGTGAGTGCGGCATGCACACCTCACCCTATGTTGGCAGTGTTCTGAGGTCTGTAAAAATGTCCCAGGTTTTACCGAATACAGATATTCACCCAGTAAAACTGCAGCTGAAGAGGGCCAGGAGCTATGGGCAGAAGCAAAGCCCAATGCCCACCTGTCCTCCCCAGCAATGCCCCCTCTTTTTCACATGCCTCTGCAGCCCCAGGTTGCCTAACCAACTCCTCGCCCCCATTCCCCTAACCTGAATCAATTGATTCATTTTTGTAGATGACCATGCAGGGGCAGTCTCATTTATCACTTAAAAAGAAAGTAAAGTGTTTAAGTCTGCTTTGCAATGCAGCACAGCTCTTTAATTTTGGCTCGCACCCTGTCATATTCTCTGGGTAGGAAGTGTTAATGGCAGCTAAATTTGTGTTTTCATGTCTCTTGATCATGATCACTGAGTCCTGCCGCCAATTGCATTTGGGTGGGGGGCAACCATTATTAAGGGGGTGCCTAGCCACTCAAGCTCCTGTCCCCACCATCCAGGGCTTTTGGGCTCAGGGCATTTATTGCACAGTACATAGGTAGGTTATGTGCACAAATGTTATTGAAGCCAGTAAATGGAGTGCAATTCTCCCAGCCCCATGACCGCTCCCTCCGCACCCAGGCCAGCTCAGCTCTCCAAGTGCAGTAAATCTAGCTGCACAAATCCTTCCCAGGGCCCCTGCACTTCCACCTGTAACTTTATAAGTGATTTCGCTTTCAAGCGAGAATCCCGTTAGGACTACACAGCTGCTTTTTATGGAGGCCGAGGCCCCGCTCTGTGCCGCCCCATCTCCCACCGCTGCTCCTGTCTCCAAAAATGTACTCATTGACTCCCAACACTTTTTACAGCCCTCTCTCCTTTCTCTCACCCTCACTCTCCGTCCTTCACTTGTGGTCCACCTCGCACCTCCCTAAGATAGTTTGCCTACTTTTGTTTTGTGACATACTCACTCAGATCATGGCTTCTTCCTTACCTTCCATTTCATTCGTCCACTTTGCTCTCTCGAACTCACCTCGATTTGCAGAACATTCTCTTCAATCCTCTAGCACAACATTTCTCATCTCTGCCTTGTGACTCTCCCTCACCATCTCATTTTCTTTCTTGCACACTTTCGTTTCTACTCCCATTTGCCACCGTCGCCTTCTTTATCTTCCTTCCTAGCTCCTTTTTAGGTTACCACTCTCTACTCTCTGTCTCTTAAACTCTTGTCCCGCTGTCCTTGGAGGTGCTTCCTTTCTACGCAGTGAGCTATCTGCTTTCCACTCGCACATTCGCTTCCTTTGTTCTTTTCAAATTTTTATTTTTTGCACAGTCTAAAAAGATGTCATCAGTGCTGCCTGATGGGGGCACGAGTTATGGTTAATTTACCGGCATATATCTCATGAATTTCAATGGTTTTAGGGTTTAACTGCTTTTTAACTGTGTGTTTTTCAGTGAATTTCTGGGTTTAATAAATTTATGTTTATGCCTCCTTACCAAATCTACAGCTTCTTCGCTTTAACCCTCGTTGTTTTGTCATTTGTTTTATATCTTGTACCACATCCAACTGTTTCTTAGACTAACCTCACGTACACTCAGTTTATATGGCCTTTGGTCGTGTGCAGTCCAAGTTGGCCACAGTGCCTGGCCACAGGCAGGCTTTGATCTCTCTAGCTGAGGGTGCCCTGCTCCTGCAGCATGTAGCTTTCTACAGTACTCAGCGGGTGGTGGCACAGGGCCTGACTAATATTAGTTAGCTCATAATTTCTCATCAATTTGTGGTTTCTATAGCACTTCACATTGAACATCACTGGATTGGTGGAAAGCGTCCTGCTCTGTTTGTGGAAAATCACTGAAAATCACCACTCAATATAAAAACATTTTTTTTCAAAATTCAACAATCTTTTATAGTTCATGAGTCATGGGCCTGCACCCACCCCGCAGTGGGAGTTGGCTGGAGGGACTAGATATAGGTCTTAGGCCAAAGGAAAACGCCCTGATATCTCTCCAACACACAGCCTTCCACCATGTGGAGGGGGAATAGGTCGCAGGGCCCGGTGCATTTCCCACCTGCCTCAGGCACCCAACCACAAAGCCTCTACAGGGTGTGTTTTTTTTTCTAATTACTTTTTGGGCTCTTGTCATATTATTCACAAACCTTCAAGTGCTCATGGACTTATGTGGACCTTTTGTGGGGTTCACACACCTTGTTTCAGATTTGCAGGATCTGCAACTGGGTCAACAGGGCTCCTTGAAGCTTGAAGTGCATTTTTGTGGTTTCTTGCCCATAAGGCTTGCACTGACTTCATGGCCACCGTCCTGTACTCACAGATCTCGCTCCCCCTACCCAGGCCTAGAATTTGTGAACCCCTCCGCAAATTTCCTTTTAAATATATTTTTTTTAACCAAACAGGTCCCTTTGTGGACCCCCCTCCCCTTCTTACATGCATTTAATTTTTCATGACATGGGGAACGAGTCCCAGGATACTGTAATGGCAGCCACGACATTGTTTCCCAATCTTGGCCAGTCAATCAGATTTTTCCAGGTTCTCAGACCCATGAGTGAGTGTGTGGACCCAAAATGGTAAAGGAAAGAAAACCCTCCCCCCCTACAATAATCATGATTGACATTTTTTTTAAATTTTAGGTTCACGGGAGATCCATGAACCTCTACGAATTAACTATGTAAGTATCGCCAAAATCTAATCTCTTTATGCCACCAGATCTTTTTTTTGCTCTTACCCTATGGTTAGATCATATATAGAGGCACAACTACATAAATATTCAAGGCCAAAGAAACCTGGCAGAGACTCTCTGTCTTCCCAGCTTCCTCTATCTCTCAAACACTACCTAGTCTTCACCTCCGTCTTTTCTCCTGGTAAGGTTTGATGGTGGTGGGGTTGGGAGGCTAGAGAGTAGAGCAGTGATGGCTCCTCCGTAGTGGCAAAGGGGTGTCGCACCCCCCCTGCTAAAAAGCCAGCAGATGAACAATAAAATGAAAAATAAACAATTTATCATTTTATTTTTCCTTGGCTAGGCCAAGTTGCCCGAGTCTACGGCAGGGCCATCCTCTAGGGACAATAGCAGGGAGGAGGAGTGGTGGGCACTATTAGTTCGCTTGTTGGTTTGGCCGGCCAACCTAGGATGGCCAAACCAACATGCACACTTACATTTCTCTACAGTGGATGCATTAGTCCACGAAGACAAGAGACCAGCTCATCATAATCTCCATTTTGATGCTAATTTTTCAAAAATGACTGAACAAATTTACACCAAATAACCAAAAGCAGATTTTCTCTATAAAGTTCTAACATTTTGCTGATCAATTTTGTTATAATTTCTGCATAACTTTCCATGATGAAGCCAAAGTGATTGTTTAAAAAACATTTTTTTAATGAAATGGTACCAAGGCTATTAAAGAAAGGAAAAAATGCCTCTCCTATGGAAACTCTGGCCAAACTAGAACTAAACTGTGATGACTGTGTAATAAATGTATGATATTCACCACTCAATATTCCGTAATATGGTGTATCGTTAGTGCAACTCAACCACACATTCTATCTCAGTTTATGCTTAAGAAGTTGTATTAACAATGTTATGTGCCTATTTACAAAATACTTTTTTACATTAGTAAATCACGTATATCTCCTTGTCAATTATTACAGCTATTCGCCAGATTGGCCTACTACTGGTCTGTAAAATAAGAACATTTAAAGGTAAGAATGGTTGCTAAAAAGGTAAGTAAAAGTCATATTTTAAAACCAAGTGAGTAGCAGCAAATTTGATCAGATAACACAAAACACCTAATTCTCTGGCACTTTCCCTTTGTACTCCTCACCTGCATATCTCGGAAATACGTTTCTGTTTACCAAATGCGGACCCTTAAAAAAAAAGAAGAAGAAACACCTACTGCATTGTAGGCCAGTTGAGGTACTAATCTGCCATCATTAACACAACCACTCAATATCCCTCTCAGTTTGGCCAGACTCTACTCAAAGCCACTGTGATTCTTGCTCACTATACCATTACCCACTCACAACACATCCTAGTAACACTACTCATCACTAAACATTTGTCTTAAATATTTGATAATCAAACAGGCAACTGTATTTCCATTATCTCAAGAAATTGTCAATCTATGTAGGGGCCACTGGAATTATGCAGCTGAAGAGGACCAAATCATGGGGCATAGTTGACAAAATTATGTGGTAAGAAAAGGCAAATTCTTAGACGAATGCAGCACATTTTGTGACATATTTTGCATTTATTATTTTGGCATTCTTATTGTTGTTGACACTGGCTTGGCAAAGGTTTTAATCCATTAGTACTACTTTAAAACTCAAATACAGCAATAGGCTACAGAAAGGTGACCCATCAACCTTCACAAAAGGTCTTCAACTATGCAGCAACAGATTAGTAACCCTGCACTATGCCACTCCACTGTACACCACTCTACGCGACTCCACTCTGTCACTCCAATAAATGACACTATCTGCCACTCCATTCTACAACACTCTATTCCACTCTTCGCAATTCTACACTGCAACACTGCACACCGCTAGCTAGTGCACAACATGGCTAAAACATTGGCAAAGCCAATAGCTCTTCCATAGGCAAATATCATTGAAATGTCATATCACACACTTTTGTGTCCAACTGCAATTCCTTTAAAAAAAATGTACAAATCAATGCCATAAACGCCTTGTACAAACGTGTTTAATGAATTGTTTTTATAAGTTCTAACATTAATGGAGTCTGGTGGACAATAAACACAAAAGGAATTAGAACAATTCCTTTTTTTATCTGACAACTAATTGAATTTTGCACAATTGCTTATTTTGGGTAACCTAAAAACAAACGGTGGTGATTCAACTGGCTCTCCACTTGCAGGAGGAGGGGTCTCCTGGTACAATTCTGTGTATGTCTGGGTTGGCTCCTTTGCTTTGTGCTTCTCCTACGATCTCTTGCTCTGGTCTTCTCTCATACCACATTTATAAAATGCTTACTAAATGCATGACTAACGAGTTTGTAATAGGAATATTAGATGCATTGACTCCCAAGATATGTAACACATAAAATGTAGTCCAAAGCCATCATTAAAAGAAGCCTTGTGCAAGCAACCAAATGAATAAAATTGCTATAAATTAATCAGAATAAATATGACTTGTTCAATTAACATTCAATTTGAATTCTGCTATAGTCTTCCTTAATTCTTGACAGTCATTGCCATTAGTCTTCAGATATTTCTCACAAAGATATCACTAATCTTCAATTAGCGGTCACAATAAATAAGACTATAGCCTTAATTTTGCTCTTGAAATAGCACAATAGTGTTCAATTAACATTCACTTTAAATTCTGCTAGTCTTACTTGAGTCTTCACAATCATTGCCATTAGTATTCAGATATTGCTCACAAAGAATACCACTAGTCTTCAAACAGTGGTTACAATCAATGAGACTAACCTTCATTTTGCTCTTGAAATAGCACAAGAGCTGCAAAGACCCCTAACAGAATACTACTAAGCTTCAAATACTATTCTTCTAGAATCCTACTAGTCTTCTTTTAGCAATCAATTGAAGTGTTCATCATGTATGTGAAGGGTAGTTGAGTAGGACTAGTATTCCCTCATTTGTATATTTCGGCTTGTGGGCATACTACTTAGTCTTCATGCATACTAAATGAAGACTACATTTTAATGGTAAATGAATACCACTGTAAACTCTGAAATCACACTAAATGAAGAGACTCTATTTTGGTGAGGGCAGTGCTACCAGATTCTTTACTTTCTCAAATGGCCAGGATGTACCATGAAATGACCCATATAGGAAGAGGTGCTATAATTAGACTCTTCTGACAGACATGGTACAATCCAAAATTAAGGGTCATCGCAGAAAGTTTACGTCAAAGATGTGCCATATGCCAAACACAAAATCCAGGAAGGAAGACAGTTGTAAGTTGGGATGTAATTTGGAAAGCATGCGGTTCTTTCACCCGTCTTGAAGTTGACTTCATCGAATTACCACCATGTAATGGGCTGAAATATGTCATTTTCATTGATTGTTTGTTTTCTTGCTGGGTAGAGGCCTATCCAATGAGAAGGAATAACAGTCTCACTGTGGCAAAACTGTTGTTGAGAGAATTGATCCCTAGGTTTGGTTTTCCAGTCACTTTAGAATCAGACAGAGGACTTCATTTTAATAATGAAATAATTTGAAAAATGTGTGCAGCATTACAAATTGAGCAGAAGCTGTATTGTGCCTACCAACCAGAAGCATCTGGTATTGTTGAACAGATAAATGGCATCATAAAATCAAGATTAGGGAAGGTATGTGCATCCAGAACACTGAAGTGGCCTGATGCTGTACCCCTTGTATTGATGAGTCTTAGAAGTATCCCTGACAAAAAGACTGGATTAAGTCCCCATGAGGTGATACTGTGAAGAGCCATGAGACAAGACATACCTGCGAAACAACTGATGAATATGTCTGATGACCGTGTGCTAGACTATTGTAAAGGACTGGCTGACCTGGTGCATTCTGTGTCCCGCCAGGGCGGAGGAGATGCCACAACGAAACAGCAAGGCCAAGCACATGATCTGAATCTTGGTGAGTGGGTCCTACTCAAGAGGCACATAAGGAAAACATGCCTAGAACCCCTTTGAAGTAAAGTGGTCACCAGATACTGAGACTGAAGAGACTGCTGTTGAGTCAGAAGAAGGTGAGGTCACCAATAAGCCAGAGGGAAGTGAAGCAGCTATCGAGATAGAAAGAGGAGAAACAGCTAATGAGACAGAAGTAGAACCAGAAGAAAAGGAAGTTGCAGATGAACCAGAAAAAGGTGAACTCACTGGTGAATCCGAAACAGGTACTGAGACTGTAGGCCCACGAATACAAAGGTACAGTGAGGGACAGATAGAAAGAAGATTGAACAAAAGAAATGGTGAACAAAACACAGAAGGCGAAAAGGTAGTACAGAAAAAGAGACCTAGAAAGAAAGACATTTGGTCAAGAGGAGCAAGACGACTAAAGTATAGAGTAGTGAGGAGAAGATTGAGGAGAAGACCAGAGCAAAGTAACGACATTTCAAGCCAAACAGAATCAGTAAAAACACGAAGGCAACAGGAAAATCAAAAAGAATTCGATGAAGAAGGTACAAAGCTCCTGAATGGACCTATGTTATGCTAGAAGAATTTGAAAGTTTGGGACTCAATGAAGAACATGTCAGTAGTGATACTGAGAAGGAAGAGGAGAACAATCTCAGACCATCCTAAAAGTAATTATAAAAGAAAATTGAAGGTGAAAACTGTCATTTGAAGTTGAATTACATTTTTCAATAAAGGCCAAGAGACTGAAATGAAGAAAAGGGGTGAAGAAGAAAGTCATTAAAGTGTAGGATTACACAAAAATCTATTGTTAGAGTTTTCTTTTTGCATAGAATAGAGTCCATATTGATTTTCTGATTTCTTTAGATTAAAGACTAGATACTTTTTAGACTTTTTATTTAGCACATCAAAATGGCAGAAGCAGAAGTGACTGGACAACTAAATTCTAGTCTAAAACATAGATGTGTTAAAGCTTGCTTATGTAGTGTTTTCTTATTAACGCCTTAACCGCGGCGGCAAGTCCGCCGCGGTTCGGGCGTTATAATGAGTGGGCGGGGCTTCGACGGCCGTTGGCCGTTCGCAGGCACCAGGGAGGACGGAAGGGGAAAACACTTATAAGGATGTTGTTAATTGTTGTCATACCTATCCTTAATGTATATAACAATGGAAATAATGCTAATGAAGTGTCAATTGAAGGTATGAAAGATGTTTCTAAAACAAATATGAATATTAACATAGAACAATTAGATGGAAGCATTCTCCATCATGACAAATCTATTAGTAATTTTTCATTAAATGTATTTACTAAGTTGTTAAATGAGTATACTAACACAATGAATGTGAGTGATTGTTACACCTGCATGCAATTACCATAGTCTGTCTCAGTAGGTGTAACCCATCACCACCTTTCATTAACAGATGGTGTGTCATGTAGTGTCCACAGCAGCCTATTTTACCTGACAGGTAAGCTGGAGTATCAATATACTGACATAGATTTCGATTTATTATTTTCAGAAGTTCCAATTGTAAGGGAACTAAATAAAGTAGTAAGTGGTAAAGATGCACGCTATATGGGAAAATCCTTCCATATTACTAAAGCCTTAGATGTAGAATATGCTTACAAGAATAACTTAACTTGTAGCTTACATGTTGAAGAGAGATTGTTCTTGGAAATGGTAGAAAATAGAAGAACAAGTTTCCAAGAGAAAGCTGATAAACAGAAATCACAGGCGCCACCATGGGCTTTTAGAGAGGGAAATTATGAGAAGGGTGAGACATACGCTGCTTTGTCCCTGGATTGGTCACAGAAAGTGAAACTGTGTTTATTTCGATCAAAGACTAATTATAACAACAACTTCATTGGCACTAGTGAATATGAGCATACTTTCCAAATTACTGGGGGATAGGGATTAAAGGGTGGAACTGATCTTGTTTTCCCAGGTGTATATTATGGGGTCGATTAGGATGGCGGACGGAAAAGGGTACTGTCCGCCATGTTCGGGGAAACCTAACTCCCGGCAGCGCCGCGGAGAATCCACGGTTGCGATTAGGATATTCATGTCAAGAAACTCCGACCGCGGCGGACGGATCACATCAAAACACCGTCCGCAGTGGACGGAACACATCTAACACCGTCCGCGGCGGACAGACCCAAATGAACACCCACCGCCGCGGACGGACATGACCGCGGAAACAGCCACATTTACCGCCATACCTGTGAAAACTCTGTGTCCGCAATTAGGATAATGCCGCCTGTACCACGGTACGCACAGCCATCCACGTCCGCGGCGGAAAGAATGCAACGAGAAACAGTGCATCACTGCGGAAGGCCAACACTAACAACATTCCTACCGTCAAACCAATGTCAAAAAGTGTGCCGCCAGTAAATAGCAAACACACGAAAAAGGACAACCCCCCCGAAACATCAACACCAATCACAAGCCACTATGACACCCCCCAAGTACCCAATAATGCACACTAGTCAACACACCCACCTACCACCTGACTGCCAACAACCATTGAGAGACGACTATAAAATGACACCCACCCACTACCACAATGCTTTGCATCACAGCATTGCTGCTAGCAAGAGGCCCTATACGATCTACAGCATACTCAAATTGAAGACACACAACCACCACCCTACCACACCCACCACACAAACACCCACCACACCATTCCTACACACCACACACCACACACCTGCACCCCCCAACTCACTCAACCCACACACTGAGCACCACACACCATGGCACCCAAAAAAAAAACTAAATTCACGGACACCGAGTTGAAGGTAATGGTCGATGAAATAGTCCGTGTTGAGCCCCACATATTCGGGGCCAAAGTCCAGCAGACCACCGTGGCGCAAAAGAATCACATGTGGGACAGAATCGTCAGTCGGGTGAATGCGTCAGGGACCGTGCCAAGGACAAAGCACGAAATACAGAGGCGTTGACATGACCTGAAAACCAGGGTGAAAGGCATCCACGCCAAAAACCATGCGAGAGCCAATCACACTGGCGGCGGCACACCCCCGGAGCCCATACCCTACACCGATTGGGAGGAGAAGGTGCTGGTTATACTTCACCCAGAGAGCCTAGACGGACTTGAGGAAGGAGAAGAGGCTGGTAAGTACAAACCAAGCACCACAAACAGAACGACATGGTCAGCCTCACACAACTGAGAAGACACATCTCCCAGGCCCCAAGCCATGCACGTCGGACACATACTCACCAAAATGTAAATGGCTACCAACAGGCCCCCATGTCCACAGGGAGGGTGGTGGTGGTGGGTGGGGTGTGTGAGAGGTCACAACTACAACTCCCAACAGGCCCCCATGTCCACAGGGAGGGTGGTGGTGGTTGGTGGGTGAATTGTGAGAGGTCACAACTACAACTCCCAACAGGCCCCCATGTTCACAGGGAGGGTGGTGGTAGTGGGTGGGGTGTGTGAGAGATCACCACTACAACTCCCAACAGGCCCCCATGTCCACAGGGAGGGTGGTGGTGGTGGGTGGGGTGTGTGAGAGGTCACAACTACAACTCCCAACAGGCCCCCATGTCCACAGGGAGTGTGGTGGTGATGGGTGGGGTGTGTGAGAGGTCACAACTACAACTCCCAACAGGCCCCCATGTCCACAGGGAGGGTGGTGGTGGTGGGTGGGGGGGGTGTGAGAGGTCACAACTATAACTCCCAACAGGCCCCCATGTCCACAGGGAGGGTGGTGGTGGTGTGTGGGGTGTGTGAGAGGTAACCACTACAACTCCCAACAGGCCCCTATGTCCACAGGGAGAGTGGTGGTGGTGGGTGGGGTGTGTGAGAGGTCACAACTACAACTCCCAACAGGCCCCCATGTCTACAGGGAGGGTGGTGGTGGTGGGTGGGGGGGTGTGAGAGGTCACAACTACAACTCCCAACAGGCCCCCATGTCCACAGGGAGGGTGGTGGTGGTGGGTGGGGTGTGTGAGAGGTCACAACTACAACTCCCAACAGGCCCCCATGTGCACAGGGAGGGTGTTGGTGGTGGGTGGGGTGTGTGAGAGCTCACAACTACAACTCCCAACAGGCCCCCATGTCCACAGGGAGGGTGGTGGAGGGTAGGGTGGGTGGGATGTGTGCGACTGGACACTGAAATGTATACAAATTGATATGAACATGTAATGTCCACATTACTGACGTGCACAATCTTGTCCCTCAGGTGATCGTAATCTGACTGGGGAAACCAGCACCCGACCGCAAGACTCGCCTCACACCCATACCGGACTCTCTGGGGAGGATGACACAGGCAGCTCCGGTGCGGAGGATGGTGCGGGCCCAAGCAGACAGCCAGGGCCATCAGGCTCACAGGGAATCCCGGCCCCGACAACCGTCGCATGTGTAACTCCAGCGACACCGGCCTCAGTGATCTGCAGAGTCACCACCACCATCACCACCACCAGTACCACCCCTCCTGCCTGTGCCACCCTGCCTAACCCACCGCACGACGCAGGTCCATCGGCCTCCCACCCAAGCAGGGTGAGTGGGCCACAAAGGAGAGAGGCGAGGCCACAGCAGCCAATCAGAAGATCCACACTCCGCCGCACAGAGGAAGGACACCCACCCCATCCTGTGGCAGAGTCCCTTGAAGCCCTATCCAGGTGCCAGGCTTCATACGACCGTGGCCAGGAACAGGCAGATCGTGCCCACCAGGACTCGGTGGACAACACGAACATGTTGCGTGAAATTTCGGGCTACCTTGGCCAGATAGTGGACATCATGGGCCAGCAGACAACAATGTGGAGGGAATGGATAGCCCGGAACAACCCCACCCCCCCTCAACCAATTGTCCTGGCGCCACGGCCAGCAACACCACCGCCACCGCCACCGCCACCACCACCAGCACCTGTGCCCCTGGCGACGGATGTGGCCCCTGAACAACCTGCCCCCCCAGCTGACTCTGTTCCACCTCAAAGACGGAGGGGCCGTCCAAGGCTGGAAGTGGGTGAGAGCAGTGTGGGTGCGCCATCCACATGCTCCAAGAGGGGCCGCCAATGACTCTGACACTGCCTGAGCCAGCCATTCACCCTGCCAAGTATCCTGTCCCACATAGCCAATCATTGGCACAGGTCTGCTGGGCTAGCCTGACACCACCCAATGTGGTGTCAGCATGGACATTTCATCTGCCATTACCTTCAACTCCCACTCCCCCACCCCACACTTACTTGTAAATATTCACCAGCACCAATGCACAACCTGTAAATAAATGCCACTTACACACTCAATGATGTGTTGCCTCCATGTTTAATCACATGATTGCCTCAAAAACAGACGTAACCAGGTGCAGGGATCCAAGTCGTACATAATCATGCCGCTGCGGGAGTGACCTAGGGAAATTCAGAGACAGCAAACACACGTCAGGAAACAGATTCACACACATCACAACACACTGCACAGCAACATTACACAAACTACACTCATCACAAAAGCATTGGATGAGAGGACACACATCATGGAGACTTGCATGTCCAAATAAATGAACACACACATATGCAACCATCACATACCAGAACACACAGCTGATGCACCCCACATCCACACAACACCAGCAAACATACATAAGGCATTGTCAACCGGCACAAGAGGTAGTTACTCACATTCAAGGGAAGTAGCGATCAATGAGCTGGCGCCTCTGGTCCCCACCTTCCTCCTCACCACTATCCTCATCAGTCGACATGGGTGGGATGGGAGGCCGAGGAACTTCTTCCTCCTTCTCAGGGTCCAAGAGCAGTTCAATGTCATTGCGCACGGCCAGGTTGTGGAGCATGCAGCAGGCAATCACGATCCTGCATACTTTGCCTGGTGAGTAAGGCAGGGCCCCTCCGGTCTTATCCAGGCACCGAAACCTAGACTTTAGCAGTCCAAAGGTAGGTTCAACCACTCTACGTGTCCTTCCATGTGTATCATTGTAGCGCATTTTACCCGCAGTTGTAGGATTACGTATGGGACTCAGGAGCCAGGGCCGGTTTTGGTACGCCGAGTCGCCAATGTAGGGGGATGACAGACACAAATATCACAACCAGATTTGGTGGGTACCCCATGCCACACAGAGATCACCAAAGTCCCCACGGCAGACTCACCAACAAGCCACGCTTGACCGGGACGCAGATTTGCCATCAGTTGGGGGAAAATGCTGCTCCGCATGATGTGGGCGTCATGTGCGGAGCCTGGAAATCTT
Organism: Lissotriton helveticus; assembly: GCF_964261635.1. Lineage (NCBI taxonomy): Eukaryota > Metazoa > Chordata > Amphibia > Caudata > Salamandridae > Lissotriton > Lissotriton helveticus. The sequence continues at coordinate 761,691,299 of NC_136057.1, read as the reverse complement.
GTGCACACATGGGAGATGATGTTGTCGGCCAGGCACACCACCTGCACTTTCAGTGAATGGAAGTGCTTCCGATTCCTAAAAACCTGCTCACGTGCCCGTGGTGGAATGATAGCGATATGTGTGCCATCAATGGAACCCACTACGTGTGGTATCTGGCCCAGTGCATAGAAGTCTGCTTTGACTGCTGCCAACTCTTCCGGCCGTGGGAAATGGATATAGTCATCCTTGAACAGCATCATAGCTTTTAAAACATCCCGAAGTACCATGCTGAACATGGACTGTGACATCCCCCCGGCATGTCCAACTGTGTACTGAAAGGTGCCAGTAGCAAAAAAGTGTAGTGCCGCCATAACCTTTTCTGTGGGTGTAATGGAACCAGGATACGTCCTTCGTGGCTGCAGATGAGGAAACAATTGGGCAACAAGCTCCATCAACCGACGTCGATCAAGCCGGAATTTCCTAATCACCTCCTCGTCAACCATATCCTCAAGCACAGTGTATGGCCGATGCACATTTGGAGCCCTCCTGTGTGGGAGAGAGATGTAACTTGAGTCAACTTGCAAACGACGCATACGTGTGCAACTACATCACATGTAAGCCAACATTAGCAAGAAGAAAAATGTTTAGGAGAATGGTCATATGTGTGACATCTCTGATAGTTACTACAATACGGAGTGGCCCTTTAACAATGTGCAGCCACTTGCAACAGGAAGTGTGTCAACACGTACAACGCAACTTACTCACATGTCAACATTACTGACAATACGTGTGTCATGACCCTAATGTGTAGAAGCCACATCACAGACACACATGCAAGTTCATGCACACAAACGATAATGATACACACACACCATGTCATCATGCACCAATGCCAACACCAACAATGGTGAGCATACGGTCATTACATGCATGGTGACACAACAGCCAACACACATACACTGAATGCATGTGTACCCCCACCATTGTAGTCACCTCGCCTGAACCACACACTGACAACAGATTCAGAATGTGGCCATACAGCCGTGATGTCATGTGTAGATGTGAAGATGTAATAAGCTAATAACGTCTGTAGGGTCACACCCGACGTCAACACGTCGACATGCACATCTGTTGCACATTGTGTGCCCACCGATGGGCATAGTATGGACACACATGGAATAGTGCATGACATATGAAGTTTCACTATCACGCTCACAACCCTCATGACGCAACTGCAGACAACACATCACGGAGCAGCGTCTGACAATATAAAATCATTGGCGCCGCCATGGCGGTGCACTGCTTTCGCTACTTTCAATTGGCCATACGCGGCCAGCGTTCCCTCTTCCCATTGGCTGCATGTGCACGGAACGTCACAGTCACACATCGGCAACCGCACGTGCAAGCTTCCGGCACAGATGCTTCAGTTGCAACAATGTTCTATCACTGGCGCCACCATGGCGGTGCACGTACTCTGCGGGGGAGGTGCAGGCCTACACACCCTTTAGATGTAGTCAATGGACATGGCAGTTCATGTCCCCTCTTACAGTCATATAGCATCATCCACCGTCCACCGCCTGGCACGGCGGTGGCTGACATGGCCGGCACGCCGGTCCTAGGCCAGGCCTGGCACTGCGGTGGCTGACATGGCCGGCACGCCGGTCCTAGGCCAGGCCTGGCATGGCGGTGGCTGACATGGCCGGCACGCCGGTCCTAGGCCAGGCCTGGCACGGCGGTGGCTGACATGGCCGGCACGCCGGTCCTAGGCCAGGCCTGGCATGGCGGTGGCTGACATGGCCGGCACGCCGGTCCTAGGCCAGGCCTGGCACTGCGGTGGCTGACATGGCCGGCACGCCGGTCCTAGGCCAGGCCTGGCACTGCGGTGGCTGACATGGCCGGCACGCCGGTCCTAGGCCTGGCCTGGCACGGCGGTGGCTGACATGGCCGGCACGCCGGTCCTAGGCCAGGCCTGGCACGGCGGTGGCTGACATGGCCGGCACGCCGGTCCTAGGCCAGGCCCGGCACGGCGGTGGCTGACATGGCCGGCACGCCGGTCCTAGGCCAGGCCTGGCACGGCGGTGGCTGACATGGCCGGCACGCCGGTCCTAGGCCAGGCCTGGCACGGCGGTGGCTGACATGGCCGGCACGCCGGTCCTAGGTCGGGCTGGTCCGGCCGGTGGACGGTGGATGATGCTATATGACTGTAAGAGGGGACATAAACTGCCATGTCCATTGACTACATCTAGGCTGTCTGGAATTCGGTTAAAACCGAATATGCCCGACAATACCATACCGACAGAAAATCAGCGGACCCGGTTTAAACCGAGTGTCACTGATTTTTCACATTTATTGCACAGCGCGTCCACTTGAAGGAGCCAATGCACTACAAAACAGAACTGTACTGGAAAAATAAATCTGAAGTAAATGCTCACTCCCACCCTCACCCTGTACGTCGCCTCTGCTCCAAAATCTGCTGAGCGCCCCCTTTAGCGAGGGAAGTATCTGCCGCCATATGCCCTGAAAGGCAGCAGAGCATTTATGTACTTTTTGTGTATGCTTCATGTTGCTGCTTCATTGATTTTCTGACGACTTTCTAACACGTTGACCAGTGCGGTCTTCTTGTTTTTTACGATGTGGAAAGGTGGCTTACCCGGCAGCAACATCTTAGCTGGCTGCAATGGCAAATGCAGAGCTGGGGTCAGGGCTGAATTGGGATCACAATTGGGGCCGGGCACTCCAGAAAAAATGAAACGCGTCGACGCACTTTTTGTAAATACTATATACTATATACTATATACTATACATATAATAAATGTATGATATTCACCACTCAATATTCCGTAATATGGTGTATCGTTAGTGCAACTCAACCACACATTCTATCTCAGTTTATGCTTAAGAAGTTGTATTAACAATGTTATGTGCCTATTTACAAAATACTTTTTTACATTAGTAAATCACGTATATCTCCTTGTCAATTATTACAGCTATTCGCCAGAATGGCCTACTACTGGTCTGTAAAATAAGAACATTTAAAGGTAAGAATGGTTGCTAAAAAGGTAAGTAAAAGTCATATTTTAAAACCAAGTGAGTAGCAGCAAATTTGATCACATAACACAAAACACCTAATTCTCTGGCACTTTCCCTTTGTACTCCTCACCTGCATATCTCGGAAATACGTTTCTGTTTACCAAATGCGGACCCTTAAAAAAAAGAAGAAGAAACACCTACTGCATTGTAGGCCAGTTGAGGTACTAATCTGCCATCATTAACACAACCACTCAATATCCCTCTCAGTTTGGCCAGACTCTACTCAAAGCCACTGTGATTCTTGCTCACTATACCATTACCCACTCACAACACATCCTAGTAACACTACTCATCACTAAACATTTGTCTTAAATATTTGATAATCAAACAGGCAACTGTATTTCCATTATCTCAAGAAATTGTCAATCTATGTAGGGGCCACTGGAATTATGCAGCTGAAGAGGACCAAATCATGGGGCATAGTTGACAAAATTATGTGGTAAGAAAAGGCAAATTCTTAGACGAATGCAGCACATTTTGTGACATATTTTGCATTTATTATTTTGGCATTCTTATTGTTGTTGACACTGGCTTGGCAAAGGTTTTAATCCATTAGTACTACTTTAAAACTCAAATACAGCAATAGGCTACAGAAAGGTGACCCATCAACCTTCACAAAAGGTCTTCAACTATGCAGCAACAGATTAGTAACCCTGCACTATGCCACTCCACTGTACACCACTCTACGTGACTCCACTCTGTCACTCCAATAAATGACACTATCTGCCACTCCATTCTACAACACTCTATTCCACTCTTCGCAATTCTACACTGCAACACTGCACACCGCTAGCTAGTGCACAACATGGCTAAAACATTGGCAAAGCCAATAGCTCTTCCATAGGCAAATATCATTGAAATGTCATATCACACACTTTTGTGTCCAACTGCAATTCCTTTAAAAAAAATGTACAAATCAATGCCATAAACGCCTTGTACAAACGTGTTTAATGAATTGTTTTTATAAGTTCTAACATTAATGGAGTCTGGTGGACAATAAACACAAAAGGAATTAGAACAATTCCTTTTTTTATCTGACAACTAATTGAATTTTGCACAATTGCTTATTTTGGGTAACCTAAAAACAAACGGTGGTGATTCAACTGGCTCTCCACTTGCAGGAGGAGGGGTCTCCTGGTACAATTCTGTGTATGTCTGGGTTGGCTCCTTTGCTTTGTGCTTCTCCTACGATCTCTTGCTCTGGTCTTCTCACATACCACATTTATAAAATGCTTACTAAATGCATGACTAACGAGTTTGTAATAGGAATATTAGATGCATTGACTCCCAAGATATGTAACACATAAAATGTAGTCCAAAGCCATCATTAAAAGAAGCCTTGTGCAAGCAACCAAATGAATAAAATTGCTATAAATTAATCAGAATAAATATGACTTGTTCAATTAACATTCAATTTTAATTCTGCTATAGTCTTCCTTAATTCTTGACAGTCATTGCCATTAGTCTTCAGATATTTCTCACAAAGATATCACTAATCTTCAATTAGCGGTCACAATAAATAAGACTATAGCCTTAATTTTGCTCTTGAAATAGCACAATAGTGTTCAATTAACATTCACTTTAAATTCTGCTAGTCTTACTTGAGTCTTCACAATCATTGCCATTAGTATTCAGATATTGCTCACAAAGAATACCACTAGTCTTCAAACAGTGGTTACAATCAATAAGACTAACCTTCATTTTGCTCTTGAAATAGCACAAGAGCTGCAAAAACCCCTAACAGAATACTACTAAGCTTCAAATACTATTCTTCTAGAATCCTACTAGTCTTCTTTTAGCAATCAATTGAAGTGTTCATCATGTATGTGAAGGGTAGTTGAGTAGAACTAGTATTCCCTCATTTGTATATTTCGGCTTGTGGGCATACTACTTAGTCTTCATGCATACTAAATGAAGACTACATTTTAATGGTAAATGAATACCACTGTAAACACTGAAATCACACTAAATGAAGAGACTCCATTTTGGTGAGGGCAGTGCTACCAGATTCTTTACTTTCTCAAATGGCCAGGATGTACCATGAAATGACCCATATAGGAAGAGGTGCTATAATTAGACTCTTCTGACAGACATGGTACAATCCAAAATTAAGGGTCATCGCAGAAAGTTTACGTCAAAGATGTGCCATATGCCAAACACAAAATCCAGGAAGGAAGACAGTTGTAAGTTGGGATGTAATTTGGAAAGCATGCGGTTCTTTCACCCGTCTTGAAGTTGACTTCATCGAATTACCACCATGTAATGGGCTGAAATATGTCATTTTTATTGATTGTTTGTTTTCTTGCTGGATAGAGGCCTATCCAATGAGAAGGAATAACAGTCTCACTGTGGCAAAACTGTTGTTGAGAAAATTGATCCCTAGGTTTGGTTTTCCAGTCACTTTAGAATCAGACAGAGGACTTCATTTTAATAATGAAATAATTTGAAAAATGTGTGCAGCATTACAAATTGAGCAGAAGCTGTATTGTGCCTACCAACCAGAAGCATCTGGTATTGTTGAACAGATAAATGGCATCATAAAATCAAGATTAGGGAAGGTATGTGCATCCAGAACACTGAAGTGGCCTGATGCTGTACCCCTTGTATTGATGAGTCTTAGAAGTATCCCTGACAAAAAGACTGGATTAAGTCCCCATGAGGTGATACTGTGAAGAGCCATGAGACAAGACATACCTGCGAAAAAACTGATGAATATGTCTGATGACCGTGTGCTAGACTATTGTAAAGGACTGGCTGACCTGGTGCATTCTGTGTCCCGCCAGGGCGGAGGAGATGCCACAACGAAACAGCAAGGCCAAGCACATGATCTGAATCTTGGTGAGTGGGTCCTACTCAAGAGGCACATAAGGAAAACATGCCTAGAACCCCTTTGAAGTAAAGTGGTCACCAGATACTGAGACTGAAGAGACTGCTGTTGAGTCAGAAGAAGGTGAGGTCACCAATAAGCCAGAGGGAAGTGAAGCAGCTATCGAGATAGAAAGAGGAGAAACAGCTAATGAGACAGAAGTAGAACCAGAAGAAAAGGAAGTTGCAGATGAACCAGAAAAAGGTGAACTCACTGGTGAATCCGAAACAGGTACTGAGACTGTAGGCCCACGAATACAAAGGTACAGTGAGGGACAGATAGAAAGAAGATTGAACAAAAGAAATGGTGAACAAAACACAGAAGGCGAAAAGGTAGTACAGAAAAAGAGACCTAGAAAGAAAGACAATTGGTCAAGAGGAGCAAGACGACTAAAGTATAGAGTAGTGAGGAGAAGATTGAGGAGAAGACCAGAGCAAAGTAACGACATTTCAAGCCAAACAGAATCAGTAAAAACACGAAGGCAACAGGAAAATCAAAAAGAATTCGATGAAGAAGGTACAAAGCTCCTGAATGGACCTATGTTATGCTAGAAGAATTTGAAAGTTTGGGACTCAATGAAGAACATGTCAGTAGTGATACTGAGAAGGAAGAGGAGAACAATCTCAGACCATCCTAAAAGTAACTATAAAAGAAAATTGAAGGTGAAAACTGTCATTTGAAGTTGAATTACATTTTTCAATAAAGGCCAAGAGACTGAAATGAAGAAAAGGGGTGAAGAAGAAAGTCATTAAAGTGTAGGATTACACAAAAATCTATTGTTAGAGTTTTCTTTTTGCATAGAATAGAGTCCATATTGATTTTCTGATTTCTTTAGATTAAAGACTAGATACTTTTTAGACTTTTTATTTAGCACATCAAAATGGCAGAAGCAGAAGTGACTGGACAACTAAATTCTAGTCTAAAACATAGATGTGTTAAAGCTTGCTTATGTAGTGTTTTCTTATTAACGCCTTAACCGCGGCGGCAAGTCCGCCGCGGTTCGGGCGTTATAATGAGTGGGCGGGGCTTTGACGGCCGTTGGCCATTCGCAGGCACCAGGGAGGACGGAAGGGGAAAGCACTTATAAGGATGTTGTTAATTGTTGTCATACCTATCCTTAATGTATATAACAATGGAAATAATGCTAATGAAGTATCAATTGAAGGTATGAAAGATGTTTCTAAAACAAATATGAATATTAACATAGAACAATTAGATGGAAGCATTCTCCATCATGACAAATCTATTAGTAATTTTTCATTAAATGTATTTACTAAGTTGTTAAATGAGTATACTAACACAATGAATGTGAGTGATTGTTACACCTGCATGCAATTACCATAGTCTGTCTCAGTAGGTGTAACCCATCACCACCTTTCATTAACAGATGGTGTGTCATGTAGTGTCCACAGCAGCCTATTTTACCTGACAGGTAAGCTGGAGTATCAATATACTGACATAGATTTCGATTTATTATTTTCAGAAGTTCCAATTGTAAGGGAACTAAATAAAGTAGTAAGTGGTAAAGATGCACGCTATATGGGAAAATCCTTCCATATTACTAAAGCCTTAGATGTAGAATATGCTTACAAGAATAACTTAACTTGTAGCTTACATGTTGAAGAGAGATTGTTCTTGGAAATGGTAGAAAATAGAAGAACAAGTTTCCAAGAGAAAGCTGATAAACAGAAATCACAGGCGCCACCATGGGCTTTTAGAGAGGGAAATTATGAGAAGGGTGAGACATACGCTGCTTTGTCCCTGGATTGGTCACAGGAAGTGAAACTGTGTTTATTTCGATCAAAGACTAATTATAACAACAACTTCATTGGCACTAGTGAATATGAGCATACTTTCCAAATTACTGGAGGATAGGGATTAAAGGGTGGAACTGATCTTGTTTTCCCAGGTGTATATTATGGGGTCGATTAGGATGGCGGACGGAAAAGGGTACTGTCCGCCATGTTCGGGGAAACCTAACTCCCGGCAGCGCCGCGGAGAATCCACGGTTGCGATTAGGATATTCATGTCAAGAAACTCCGACCGCGGCGGACGGATCACATCAAAACACCGTCCGCAGTGGACGGAACACATCTAACACCGTCCGCGGCGGACAGACCCAAATGAACACCCACCGCCGCGGACGGACATGACCGCGAAACAGCCACATTTACCGCCATACCTGTGAAAACTCTGTGTCCGCAATTAGGATAACGCCGCCTGTACCACGGAACGCACAGCTATCCACGTCCGCGGCGGAAAGAATGCAACGAGAAACAGTGCATCACTGCGGAAGGCCAACACTAACAACATTCCTACCGTCAAACCAATGTCAAAAAGTGTGCCGCCAGTAAATAGCAAACACACGAAAAAGGACAACCCCCCCTGAAACATCAACACCAATCACAAGCCACTATGACACCCCCCAAGTACCCAATAATGCACACTAGTCAACACACCCACCTACCACCTGACTGCCAACAACCATTGAGAGACGACTATAAAATGACACCCACCCACTACCACAATGCTTTGCTTCACAGCATTGCTGCTAGCAAGAGGCCCTATACGATCTACAGCATACTCAAATTGAAGACACACAACCACCACCCTACCACACCCACCACACAAACACCCACCACACCATTCCTACACACCACACACCACACACCTGCATCCCCCAACTCACTCAACCCACACACTGAGCACCACACACCATGGCACCCAAAAAAAACCCTAAATTCACGGACACCGAGTTGAAGGTAATGGTCGATGAAATAGTCCGTGTTGAGCCCCACATATTCGGGGCCAAAGTCCAGCAGACCACCGTGGCGCAAAAGAATCACATGTGGGACAGAATCGTCAGTCGGGTGAATGCGTCAGGGACCGTGCCAAGGACAAAGCACGAAATACAGAGGCGTTGGCATGACCTGAAAACCAGGGTGAAAGGCATCCGCGCCAAAAACCATGCGAGAGCCAATCACACTGGCGGCGGCACACCCCCGGAGCCCATACCCTACACCGATTGGGAGGAGAAGGTGCTGGTTATACTTCACCCAGAGAGCCTAGACGGACTTGAGGAAGGAGAAGAGGCTGGTAAGTACAAACCAAGCACCACAAACAGAACGACATGGTCAGCCTCACACAACTGAGAAGACACATCTCCCAGGCCCCAAGCCATGCACGTCGGACACATACTCACCAAAATGTAAATGGCTACCAACAGGCCCCCATGTCCACAGGGAGGGTGGTGGTGGTGGGTGGGGTGTGTGAGAGGTCACAACTACAACTCCCAACAGGCCCCCATGTCCACAGGGAGGGTGGTGGTGGTTGGTGGGTGAATTGTGAGAGGTCACAACTACAACTCCCAACAGGCCCCCATGTTCACAGGGAGGGTGGTGGTGGTGGGTGGGGTGTGTGAGAGATCACCACTACAACTCCCAACAGGCCCCCATGTCCACAGGGAGGGTGGTGGTGGTGGGTGGGGTGTGTGAGAGGTCACAACTACAACTCCCAACAGGCCCCCATGTCCACAGGGAGTGTGGTGGTGATGGGTGGGGTGTGTGAGAGGTCACAACTACAACTCCCAACAGGCCCCCATGTCCACAGGGAGGGTGGTGGTGGTGGGTGGGGGGGTGTGAGAGGTCACAACTATAACTCCCAACAGGCCCCCATGTCCACAGGGAGGGTGGTGGTGGTGGGTGGGGTGTGTGAGAGGTAACCACTACAACTCCCAACAGGCCCCTATGTCCACAGGGAGAGTGGTGGTGGTGGGTGGGGTGTGTGAGAGGTCACAACTACAACTCCCAACAGGCCCCCATGTCTACAGGGAGGGTGGTGGTGGTGGGTGGGGGGTGTGTGAGAGGTCACAACTACAACTCCCAACAGGCCCCCATGTCCACAGGGAGGGTGGTGGTGGTGGGTGGGGTGTGTGAGAGGTCACAACTACAACTCCCAAAAGGCCCCCATGTGCACAGGGAGGGTGGTGGTGGTGGGTGGGGTGTGTGAGAGCTCACAACTACAACTCCCAACAGGCCCCCATGTCCACAGGGAGGGTGGTGGAGGGTAGGGTGGGTGGGGTGTGTGCGACTGGACACTGAAATGTATACAAATTGATATGAACATGTAATGTCCACATTACTGACCTGCACAATCTTGTCCCTCAGGTGATCGTAATCTGACTGGGGAAACCAGCACCCGGCCGCAAGACTCGCCTCACACCCATACCGGACTCTCTGGGGAGGATGACACAGGCAGCTCCGGTGCGGAGGATGGTGCGGGCCCAAGCAGACAGCCAGGGCCATCAGGCTCACAGGGAATCCCGGCCCCGACAACCGTCGCATGTGTAACTCCAGCGACACCGGCCTCAGTGATCTGCAGAGTCACCACCACCACCACCATCACCACCACCAGTACCACCCCTCCTGCCTGTGCCACCCTGCCTAACCCACCGCACGACGCAGGTCCATCGGCCTCCCACCCAAGCAGGGTGAGTGGGCCACAAAGGAGAGAGGCGAGGCCACAGCAGCCAATCAGAAGATCCACACTCCGCCCCACAGAGGAAGGACACCCACCCCATCCTGTGGCAGAGTCCCTTGAAGCCCTAGCCAGGTGCCAGGCTTCATACGACCGTGGCCAGGAACAGGCAGATCGTGCCCACCAGGACTCGGTGGACAACACGAACATGTTGCGTGAAATTTCGGGCTACCTTGGCCAGATAGTGGACATCATGGGCCAGCAGACAACAATGTGGAGGGAATGGATAGCCCGGAACAACCCCACCCTCTCAACCAATTGTCCTGGCGCCACGGCCAGCAACACCACCGCCACCGCCACTGCCACCACCACCAGCACCTGTGCCCCTGGCGACGGATGTGGCCCCTGAACAACCTGCCCCCCCAGCTGACTCTGTTCCACCTCAAAGACGGAGGGGCCGTCCAAGGCTGGAAGTGGGTGAGAGCAGTGTGGGTGCGCCATCCACATGCTCCAAGAGGGGCCGCCAATGACTCTGACACTGCCTGAGCCAGCCATTCACCCTGCCAAGTATCCTGTCCCACATAGCCAATCATTGGCACAGGTCTGCTGGGCTAGCCTGACACCACCCAATGTGGTGTCAGCATGGACATTTCATCTGCCATTACCTTCAACTCCCACTCCCCCACCCCACACTTACTTGTAAATATTCACCAGCACCAATGCACAACCTGTAAATAAATGCCACTTACACACTCAATGATGTGTTGCCTCCATGTTTAATCACATGATTGCCTCAAAAACAGACGTAACCAGGTGCAGGGATCCAAGTCGTACATAATCATGCCGCTGCGGGAGTGACCTAGGGAAATTCAGAGACAGCAAACACACGTCAGGAAACAGATTCACACACATCACAACACACTGCACAGCAACATTACACAAACTACACTCATCACAAAAGCATTGGATGAGAGGACACACATCATGGAGACTTGCATGTCCAAATAAATGAACACACACATATGCAACCATCACATACCAGAACACACAGCTGATGCACCCCACATCCACACAACACCAGCAAACATACATAAGGCATTGTCAACCGGCACAAGAGGTAGTTACTCACATTCAAGGGAAGTAGCGATCAATGAGCTGGCGCCTCTGGTCCCCACCTTCCTCCTCACCACTATCCTCATCAGTCGACATGGGTGGGATGGGAGGCCGAGGAACTTCTTCCTCCTTCTCAGGGTCCAAGAGCAGTTCAATGTCATTGCGCACGGCCAGGTTGTGGAGCATGCAGCAGGCAATCACGATCCTGCATACTTTGCCTGGTGAGTAAGGCAGGGCCCCTCCGGTCTTATCCAGGCACCGAAACCTAGACTTTAGCAGTCCAAAGGTAGGTTCAACCACTCTACGTGTCCTTCCATGTGCATCATTGTAGCGCATTTTACCCGCAGTTGTAGGATTACGTATGGGACTCAGGAGCCAGGGCCGGTTTTGGTACGCCGAGTCGCCTATGTAGGGGGATGACAGACACAAATATCACAACCAGATTTGGTGGGTACCCCATGCCACACAGAGATCACAAAAGTCCCCACGGCAGACTCACCAACAAGCCACGCTTGACCGGGACGCAGATTTGCCATCAGTTGGGGGACAATGCTGCTCCGCATGATGTGGGCGTCATGTGCGGAGCCTGGAAATCTTGTGCACACATGGGAGATGATGTTGTCGGCCAGGCACACCACCTGCACTTTCAGCGAATGGAAGTGCTTCCGATTCCTAAAAACCTGCTCACGTGCCCGTGGTGGAATGATAGCAATATGTGTGCCATCAATGGAACCCACTACGTGTGGTATCTGGCCCAGTGCATAGAAGTCTGCTTTGACTGCTGCCAACTCTTCCGGCCGTGGGAAATGGATATAGTCATCCTTGAACAGCATCATAGCTTTTAAAACATCCCGAAGTACCATGCTGAACATGGACTGTGACATCCCCCCGGCATGTCCAACTGTGTACTGAAAGGTGCCAGTAGCAAAAAAGTGTAGTGCCGCCATAACCTTTTCTGTGGGTGTAATGGAACCAGGATACGTCCTTCGTGGCTGCAGTTGAGGAAACAATTGGGCAACAAGCTCCATCAACCGACGTCGATCAAGCCGGAATTTCCTAATCACCTCCTCGTCAACCATATCCTCAAGCACAGTGTATGGCCGATGCACATTTGGAGTCCTCCTGTGTGGGAGAGAGATGTAACTTGAGTCAACTTGCAAACGACGCATACGTGTGCAACTACATCACATGTAAGCCAACATTAGCAAGAAGAAAAATGTTTAGGAGAATGGTCATATGTGTGACATCTCTGATAGTTACTACAATACGGAGTGGCCCTTTAACAATGTGCAGCCACTTGCAACAGGAAGTGTGTCAACACGTACAACGCAACTTACTCACATGTCAACATTACTGACAATACGTGTGTCATGACCCTAATGTGTAGAAGCCACATCACAGACACACATGCAAGTGCATGCACACAAACGATAATGATACACATACACCATGTCATCATGCACCAATGCCAACACCAACAATGGTGAGCATACGGTCATTACATGCATGGTGACACAACAGCCAACACACATACACTGAATGCATGTGTACCCCCACCATTGTAGTCACCTCGCCTGAACCACACACTGACAACAGATTCAGAATGTGGCCATACAGCCGTGATGTCATGTGTAGATGTGAAGATGTAATAAGCTAATAACGTCTGTAGGGTCACACCCGACGTCAACACGTCGACATGCACATCTGTTGCACATTGTGTGCCCACCGATGGGCATAGTATGGACACACATGGAATAGTGCATGACATATGAAGTTTCACTATCACGCTCACAACCCTCATGACGCAACTGCAGACAACACATCACGGAGCAGCGTCTGACAATATAAAATCATTGGCGCCGCCATGGCGGTGCACTGCTTCCGCTACTTTCAATTGGCCATACGCGGCCAGCGTTCCCTCTTCCCATTGGCTACATGTGCACGGAACGTCACGGTCACACATCGGCAACCGCACGTGCAAGCTTCCGGCACAGATGCTTCAGTTGCAACAATGTTCTATCACTGGCGCCACAATGGCGGTGCACGTACTCTGCGGGGGAGGTGCAGGCCTACACACCCTTTAGATGTAGTCAATGGACATGGCAGTTCATGTCCCCTCTTACAGTCATATAGCATCATCCACCGTCCACCGCCTGGCACGGCGGTGGCTGACATGGCCGGCACGCCGGTCCTAGGCCAGGCCTGGCACTGCGGTGGCTGACATGGCCGGCACGCCGGTCCTAGGCCAGGCCTGGCACGGCGGTGGCTGACATGGCTGGCACGCCGGTCCTAGGCCAGGCCTGGCACGGCGGTGGCTGACATGGACGGCACGCCGGTCCTAGGCCAGGCCTGGCACGGCGGTGGCTGACATGGCCGGCACGCCGGTCCTAGGCCAGGCCTGGCACTGCGGTGGCTGACATGGCCGGCACGCCGGTCCTAGGCCTGGCCTGGCACGGCGGTGGCTGACATGGCCGGCACGCCGGTCCTAGGCCAGGCCTGGCACGGCGGTGGCTGACATGGCCGGCACGCCGGTCCTAGGCCAGGCCCGGCACGGCGGTGGCTGACATGGCCGGCACGCCGGTCCTAGGCCAGGCCTGGCACGGCGGTGGCTGACATGGCCGGCACGCCGGTCCTAGGCCAGGCTTGGCACGGCGGTGGCTGACATGGCCGGCACGCCGGTCCTAGGCCGGGCTGGTCCGGCCGGTGGACGGTGGATGATGCTATATGACTGTAAGAGGGGACATAAACTGCCATGTCCATTGACTACATCTAGGCTGTCCGGAATTCGGTTAAAACCGAATATGCCCGACAATACCATACCGACAGAAAATCAGCGGACCCGGTTTAAACCGAGTGTCACTGATTTTTCACATTTATTGCACAGCGCGACCACTTGAGGGAGCCAATGCACTACAAAACAGAACTGTACTGGAAAAATAAATCTGAAGTAAAGGCTCACTCCCACCCTCACCCTGCACGTCGCCTCTGCTCCAAAATCTGCTGAGCGCCCCCTTTAGCGAGGGAAGTATCTGCCGCCATATGCCCTGAAAGGCAGCAGTGCATTTATGTACTTTTTGTGTATGCTTCATGTTGCTGCTTCATTGATTTTCTGACGACTTTCTAACACGTTGACCAGTGCGGTCTTCTTGTTTTTTACGATGTGGAAAGGTGGCTTACCCGGCAGCAACATCTTAGCTGGCTGCAATGGCAAATGCAGAGCTGGGGTCAGGGCTGAATTGGGATCACAATTGGGGCCGGGCACTCCAGAAAAAATGAAACGCGTCGACGCACTTTTTGTAAATACTGAGAATCCAACCAGGGCCCAGTGAACAACTGATGTACAGGATACACTGTTACTGTTGTTTACAGTGATGGAATAGTCTTGCAAGCCTTTGGATCCAACGATAAATAGTGGCAAATAGATCTGGGAGCCACAACTGAACGAGGGGGTACACATTATTAGGCTTAACTTTTTCTCCATTTTTATACATGAGTTGTTTATATATGTTTTTATGTGTTTTGTGCTACATTATTTTTTAATCTTTAATCCTGAATTGTACACTGTGATGAAAATATTGTGATTTAATGTCTTTCTATTGGTAGTTTGTATAATAGAAATGTGTTGAAATTTTTAAATGTGATATTGACTTGATTATATATTTTTTTCATGTACATGTTTTTATTAAAATATAGATTGTAAACGATCCAATTTGGTTGTGGAAATTGAAATATTTTTCCAAGCGCGGCCATCTGGCCAAACAGATTTAAATAATGTGTGCACGAAGTGGTATGAAAGCATAAACGAGCATTCCCCAGGGATTTCCCTTTGACTTACGGTCTCTTGTACCCTGTTCCCTGGTGTTCAGTGGGGTACCCTCTCTCGAGATACACTCCAGAAAAAATGGCTCGCATTCCCGGATCGTGCCTTTATGTATTGCGTTTTTTTCTACCAGATTGATCAGCGGTATAATGCCCTAACATGAAAATGTGTACTAAACCTGGCTAGATTTTTTTGTGTAATTTTATATAGTGTGATCTTTGCCCAAAGTCACTAGAGTGATATACATGTGTGAGGATTAAATACAAGACAAGGTTTAGTTTTATTGTAGGCCTTTGAAGATTACGTGAGTTGCCCAGAATCACAGGATGCTGAGCAGGCGCTGGGATTCTGTCACATCAAAGAGAGGCAGGCCCAAGCAAAGGCACACTCCCTCCACCGAAGCCTAACACTGGGACCGAGGTGACAATGCATACTTCTTCCTTCCCCATCCACCATGGCCTGCATGTGGCAGCCTGAAGGGGAGGAGAGGGGGTGTTGAAAAACACTGCTGCTGAGCTGTCTGACTGTCCGACACATGGGGGGCCGAGGTGTGAATGGCTCAAGAGATGGAACAACACCTGGCCCCCAGCCTGCCTCAGGTGGAGGGGAGGGGTGACTAAGGTGACGATGGCCCAATGAACGCTGCTGTACTCCGCCCTCCCCACTCCCTCACTTCAGTTTGTCAATACGGCAGGGGAGAGCAAAAGGGTTCTGTGGGCTGGTTCACTAAGGCCCTAAAAACATCAAGCAATTAGGCAACATGTGATCATTATCGGTTTGTGGGCAGAAAAGCGAATTTAAAATGAATATTGAGGTTTATAGAAGTCCCCCTTCAATTTCATTTGCAGGGTTTTGTTCGTCACTCTAGAGGGCTTCATCTTTGGCGTTGGGCCCCTTTGTCCGGGTCAGGAGCCTGCGCTTCTCCAAGCTTGCAAGTAAAGCTACTTCTTAGAGGACCAGATGCACGACTTGAGGCTTTCTCAAGATCCCATAATGGCCGGCACGCCGGTCCTAGGCCAGGCCTGGCACGGCGGTGGCTGACATGGCCCGCACGCCGGTCCTAGGCCAGGCCTGGCACGGCGGTGGCTGATATGGCCGGCACGCCGGTCCTAGGCCGGGCTGGTCCGGCCGGTGGACGATGGATGATGCTATATGACTGTAAGAGGGGACATAAACTGCCATGTCCATTGACTACTAAATCTAAAGGGTGTGTAGGCCTGCACCTCCCACGCAGAGTACGTGCCCCGCCATGGTGGCGCCAGTGATAGAACATTGTTGCAACTGAAGCATCCGTGCCGGAAGCTTGCACGTGCGGTTGCCGATGTGTGACCGTGACGGTCCGTGCACATGCAGCCAATGGGAAGAGGGAACGCTGGCCGCATATGGCCAATCGAAAGTAGCGGAAGCAGTGCACCGCAACACCAGGGCCAGTCATTGGCCCTTTTACGAACACGCTTCCAGGGCTGACCAATTGCTGGCGACGTATGCCACTGACACGTGCTGAGGGCCCTATATATGTGTGATGTCAAAAAGCACACATCCTACCCTGGGACCAGTGCTGCCTGTTCACCTCGACCTGCTGCTGCTGAGCTGACCACCGACTGCTGCCTGTGACCATCACCTCGACCTGCTGCTGCTGAGCTGACCACCGACTGCTGCTCTAGTGCCATACTCCGTGATCTTGCCATGTCGAGAGGAAAAGAGATCCGGTCTCGTCCCTTCACCGCCGCGGAACTTGATGTCCTCGTGGACGGTGTGCTCCGCAACTTTGAACGGCTCTACGGCGCACCCGGACAGGTGGTAAGTGCAGTGTGGGACATGTTGGTGTGCATGAGGTGGCCAATGACTCCTGGCTTCTGCAATCTCAGCTGTGTACTGTGGCATCGACATATTTTTCGGCTTGTGCATGGCGGATGACAGATACGTGTTGCCCCTAGCTGTGTGACAAGCCAACTGTCCACTGACTTGCACCCTTTTGTCTCCCATCATGGTAGGTCAAACTGCACCTTCGCAAGGACGTGTGGAGGAGCATTGCACGTGATGTACGGGCATTGGGGGTGTGCAACAGACGACATACACACTGCCATAAACGCTGGGACGACATTTCCAGGCTGAGCAAGAATGTAGCGGAAGTGACACTGGGGATGATTCCAAGAAGGACGCCACGTCTGGCCCGACGCTCCATGACCCCTCTCATGCACCGTATCATTGCTGTGACGCATCCTGACCTGTCCGAACGGCTGAGTGTGGATCAACAGCAAACTAGCGGTGAGCATACTGTCTGTGTAGGATACTTGGGAGTGCAATGCATGTATTGGTGCCCAGACACAGTATTGATTTCCGTGGTGCGTATGTATCTCTGTGATGCCATGTTGGTGCCATTGGGTGGGTGTAATTTGACATCCAGGTCCGGCATGTTGACACGCCACTTGCTGAGTAGTTGAGTGTTTAAGCACATGCCGTAGTGGTCCGTGGACCCATGGCAAGGCATGTGTGCAGATGTACGTGCTCATGCCCTGTCCGCATGCTGTACATGTGTCACGGCCACCAACGCTTATGTAATGTGAGGATGACTGGTAGAGGTGGGCCGTGTGCAGGATGGGGGCTAGAAGAACTTTGTCAGCTATGGAATTAGGGATTCCTTGGCCTTCTGTACGTGAGTGTGCCCATGATTTACACCTCTTTTCTGTGCATTTCAGCTTTGACAGAGGGCACTCAGCCACAGACGGCGGAGATGAGTGGAGGCAATGCATCCGGATCAGACTTCGCGCACACGCAGACTGACACAGAGGAGGGCAGCGCCGGAGAGGGGGACAGGACCATCCCTGAGGACTCGCATGTGGAGACACCATCGTCCTCATCTTTAGAAAATCTTGGGGAGCCAGCACTGTTGTCACAGACTGGGAGTGGGCAATCAACACCTTCTGTCGGGACACAGCACACAGGGCCCACACTTCCGCCAACTGCACCATGTACTGTTCAGGCATGCAGGAGTAGGGGGAGCAGAGTGGCGTTCGGTGCAGGCACCGCTGCCCCTGCCACGGTGAGCCAAAATGCACTGTGTGCTGAGGCTGTTTATCTGCTGCGACAGCTGTGTGTGGGGCAGACCAATATGACAAATGCTTTCCAAGACCATGATAGGAAGTTGGGGCAGGTGGTGGCATTCATGGAAGGGATGCATGGCGATCTTGCTGGTCTACACAGGACAGTTCAGTCATTGGCAAGCAGTATGTCGTCTGCCATAGTACAGTCGCATGGACAGGGTGCTACTTCTGTTTCCCCATCTACACCACTGGATGTCTCAGGGGGTAGTGAATATTCTGACCAGGACTCTAATACAGGTTATTGCACTAGAAGCAGCGTCAGACAGCACGTCAGGGCACGGAGGGCACAGACACCATCCCCTAGGTCATCCAAATCTGTTCACAAAGACAATGTCAGATACACTGGAGTACACACACAGGATCCACAAGTGGTGTTGGGGGACATGCCTTCACATGCTACACAGGCATTCAACACAAAAGGTACTCCCAAGGCAAGGGATACTCCCAAGTCCATGGACAGTCCCTTGGACAAGGACAGTCAAAAGACAAAGGCACCTCAAAAGAGCAGGGCGAGTCCCAAGGGCAGGCCCACAACAGAGGAAAGGGCCACTCCCAAGGACAGGGACAAGGACAGTCAAAAGACAAAGGCACCTCCTAAGAGCAGGGAGTGTCCCAAGTGCAGGACCACAACAGAGGAAGGGGACACTCCCAAGGACAGGGACAAGGACAGTCCAAAGACAAAGGCACCTCCTAAGAGCATGGAGTGTCCCAAGGGCAGGACCACAACAGAGGAAGGGGACACTCCCAAGGACAGGGACAAGGACAGTCAAAAGACAAAGGCACCTCCTAAGAGCAGGGAGTGTCCCAAGGGCAGGCCCACAACAGAGGAAAGGGTCAGAAAGGGCCACTCCCAAAGACAGGGACAAGGACAGCCTAAAGATGAAGGCACCTCCTAAGAGCAGGGAGAGTCCCAAGGGCAGGCCCACAACAGAGGAAAGGGCTACTCCCAAGGACAGGGACAAGGACAGTCCAAAGACAAAGGCACCTCCTAAGAGCAGGGACTGTCCCAAGGGCAGGCACACAACAGAGCTAGGGCCATCTCCCAAGGGCAGGGACACACACAGTGAGCAGGTGTCTTCTGGAGACAGGTACACCACAGACGACAAGTCTACTGGCAGGAACAGGGCACCGTCCAGGGCACAGGCAAAGTCCACAGACAACACTCCACCTACGGATAAGGCACATCCTAGGGACATGGCTTCTCCCATGGACAATGGCGCACTCAAGGAGAGGCATACGTCACCCCTGGCTGCACTGCGGCTGATGTTTTCGAATGAACCGCAAACAGATGTCTCCGCGGCGGAGTCCCCCCATACCTCCACTCCCATCCATGCCAGTCAGAAGCAGAGGAGGGAGTCCCCTGTTGTTGCATCCCCATTACACATGATTCTGAGTCCAGGCGGCAGGCACACAGCAAACGACAAGCAGGCTCCAGCACGTCCCCAGAAAGCCGATCCCCGGCAGCAGATGCTCCACCTATGGTGGGTGATATTTGTTTTGAGTCACCACCACTTGCCAGTCCTGTCCTGTCCAGGGTGCACTCACATATCCCTAAGAAACGCAGACACACACCATTGACACCTGCCAACCCCGATGTCGCTCAAGTACAGCTATCCCCAGCTCCCAGGGCCACCCTGCCTCCTGGCCCATACCGCCCAGTGGCTCATCATTTAAGTGGTCCCAGTGGCGCAGGTGCAGTTGACTCTCATGTATCAGATAGTGGCCCTGTGTCTGTTGTTTGCTGTCATGCATCATGTAGTAGCACAGTCTCAGTTGTGCCCTCTCCTGTTTCAGGTGCTGGCAGTGTATCTGGGTCTATGGCTCATGTGTCAGTGAGTAGATCTGTGGCTGTGTCTCACACTCCTGTTTCTGGTGCTGGCAGTGTGTCTGGGTCTGTGGCTCACGTGTCAGTCACTACATCTGTGGCTGTGTCTCACATTCCTGTTTCTGGTGCTGGCAGTGTGTCTGGGTCTGTGGCCCATGTGTCTGTCACTCGGGCTGTGGCTGTGTCTCACACTCCTGTTTCTGGTGCTGGCAGTGTGTCTGGGTCTGTGGCCCATGTGTGTGTCACTCGGGCTGTGGCTGTGTCTCACATTCCTGTTTCTGGTGCTGGCAGTGTGTCTGGGTCTGTGGCCCATGTGTATGTCACTCGGGCTGTGGCTGTGTCTCACACTCATGTTTCTGGTGCTGGCAGTGTGTCTGGGTCTGTGGCCCATGTGTGTGTCACTCGGGCTGTGGCTGTGTCTCACACTCCTGTTTCTGGTGCTGGCAGTGTGTCCGAGGCAGGTAGTTCATGCAGTCCACCTGATTCTGTGATGTGAGGTGCTGCTCACTTCACTCACATGTTATTTCACATGGTGTGTCCATTGTCCATTGTGAACAGCCTTGCACTGTTGTGGTCCCTGGGACGGGTTGGTTGGAACACGTACTTGTGCTGCCTCTGATGTACCTGCTCTGTTGGGCACAATGCCCTGTTGATGCTGTGATGCTGCATTCTGCCCTCTCACGTGCTGCCTCTGATGGACATGTTCAGTGCTATGGACTGTTGATGCACTTAGCCCCTCTCACGTGCTGCCTCTGATGGACATGTTCAGTGCTATGGACTGTTGATGCACTTAGCCCCTCTCACGTGCTGCCTCTGATGTACCTGCTCTGTTGTCCACAATGCCCTGTTGATGCTGTGATACTGCATTCTGCCCTCTCATGTGCTGCCAATTATGTACCTGCTCTGTTGTCCACAATGCCCTGTTGATGCTCTGATACTGCATTCTGCCCTCTCGTTTACTGCCTCTGATGTACCTGCTCTGTTGGGCACAATGCCCTGTTGATGCTGTGATACTGCATTCTGCCCTCTCACGTGCTGCCTCTGATGGACATGTTCAGTGCTATGGACTGTTGATGCACTTAGCCCCTCTCACGTGCTGCCTCTGATGGACATGTTCAGTGCTATGGACTGTTGATGCACTTAGCCCCTCTCACGTGCTGCCTCTGATGTACCTGCTCTGTTGTCCACAATGCCCTGTTGATGCTGTGATACTGCATTCTGCCCTCTCATGTGCTGCCAATTATGTACCTGCTCTGTTGTCCACAATGCCCTGTTGATGCTCTGATACTGCATTCTGCCCTCTCGTTTACTGCCTCTGATGTACCTGCTCTGTTGGGCACAATGCCCTGTTGATGCTGTGATACTGCATTCTGCCCTCTCACGTGCTGCCTCTGATGGACATGTTCAGTGCTATGGACTGTTGATGCACTTAGCCCCTCTCACGTGCTGCCTCTGATGGACATGTTCTGTGCTATGGACTTTTGATGCACTTAGCCCCTCTCACGTGCTGCCTCTGATGGACATGTTCAGTGCTATGGACTGTTGATGCACTTAGCCCCTCTCACGTGCTGCCTCTGATGGACATGTTCTGTGCTATGGACTGTTGATGCACTTAGCCCCTCTCACGCGCTGCCTCTGATGGACATGTTCAGTGCTATGGACTGTTGATGCACTTAGCCCCTCTCACGTGCTGCCTCTGATGTACCTGCTCTGTTGTCCACAATGCCCTGTTGATATTGTGATATTGCATTCTGCCCTCTCATGTGCTGCCAATGATGTACCTGCTCTGTTGTCCACAATGCCCTGTTGCTGTTCTGATACTGCATTCTGCCCTCTCGTTTACTGCCTCTGATGTACCTGCTCTGTTGGGCACAATGCCCTGTTGCGGTTCTGATACTGCATTCTGCCCTCTCGTTTACTGCCTCTGATGTACCTGCTCTGTTGTCCACAATGCCCTGTTGATGCTGTGATACTGCATTCTGCCCTCTCATGTGCTGCCAATGATGTACCTGCTCTGTTGTCCACAATGCCCTGTTGCTGTTCTGATACTGCATTCTGCCCTCTCGTTTACTGCCTCTGATGTACCTGCTCTGTTGGGCACAATGCAATGATGCTGTTCTGATACTGCATTCTGCCCTCTCGTTTACTGCCTCTGATGTACCTGCTCTGTTGGGCACAATGCCCTGTTGATGCTGTGATATTGCATTCTGCCCTCTCATTTGCTGCCAATGATGTACCTGCTCTGTTGTCCACAATGCCCTGTTGATGCTGTGATACTGCATTCTGCCCTCTAGTTTACTGCCTCTGATGTACCTGCTCTGTTGGGCACAATGCCCTGTTGCTGTTCTGATACTGCATTCTGCCCTCTCGTTTACTGCCTCTG
This sequence comes from Lissotriton helveticus, assembly GCF_964261635.1. NCBI lineage: Eukaryota > Metazoa > Chordata > Amphibia > Caudata > Salamandridae > Lissotriton > Lissotriton helveticus. The sequence continues at coordinate 761,668,643 of NC_136057.1, read as the reverse complement.
ATGTACCTGCTCTGTTGGGCACAATGGCCTGTTGATGCTGTGATACTGCATTCTGCCCTCTCACGTGCTGCCTCTGATGTTCATGCTCTGGTGCCCACTTTGCCCATGCTCACGCATACACTGTGATTATACCCCTATTATGTGTAACAAAGGTAGTGAATCATGTCTCGTGGTTTGTCGTTGTCATTCCTGCTTGCGTACTACACATGTGTATTTCAATTTGCTTCTAATCAGTGGTTTCGGTAACATGACACTCCCCCTCCCTACGTCACGACCCTTGCAGGTATTCCCCTCCAGACAGCCAATGGTTTGTGCCTTACCTGCGTCGGCGTCGATGGTGGGCCAAGACTAGGACGTGGTGGATCGCGAAGAGCATCGGGAAAGCGTGTAGCGCTGGGTCCATGGTGGCGAACAGCTTGTGGTGGGTATATCTGCTATGTATCTTATCTTCGCTGTGGGGAATCCGCCGTGTTCAGACAGGTTGTTTTTCCGCAGCGGTTTTATGTGTATTTTCCGCCATCTTGATTTGGGGGACGGTCTTAGGCGTCAGTACGTACGGCGGAGTCTCGGGATTCGTTCTGTCCGCCGCGTGGTCGGGTGTACTTGGGCGGCGGTGCGTGCTTTTCCGTCGCGGACGGAATTTTGACACTATTTCCTATCCTGATATGGCGGACGGAGTGTCCGCGGCTGGCGGACACGGAAAAGGCATTTTCCGCGTACTCCAGGGCTGCGGTCGCTCTTCCGTCCGCCATCCTAATGAGCCCCTATGTGTGTGGTAAGAAATCCTATTATAGGTTACCTGCACATTGGTATGGAAGCCGCTATTTTGGGATTGTTTTTCCAAAAGTGTATCATATGGACCGACAGAGCAATAGTGTCAATGAAGTAAACCAAGGGCTAATACGTAGTAAAAAAAACAAGTTTTTTAGAAATAGTAGGCTATATGTTATGTGCACTGATACCCACAGAGTTGTTCTGAATTCGCACAAAATTCGAAAATTGTTCACAGTGGTTGATCGTTTATCAACGTATACTGCTGGTGGTTTCTAGATGATTGATAACGAAACGTGGCAATCAGATCAATGGTTTTACAAAACTGACTTGCCCTTGACATTCTTTTGGCAAAAGAGGGCGGAGTCTGTGCCATGTTAAAAGTTCAACACTGCTGTACTTCTATCCCGGATAAAAGTAAAGGGATAGAAGAATATATAAAAAACATTACAACATTACATAATGATTTAACCCAACTGGAAGTTGACGGTGTGTAGGAGAGACTTGGTAAGAGTTTCTCTGCGGTAAGTAAATGGTTTTCTACATTTGGAAGTAGTTTATTAAGAAAATTAATAAGGTCAATACTTTCAGTAGCAATAATAGTTTTAGTAATATTAATAGTATATAAGTGTTGTAAATGCATAAAGAAAGAAAAGGTGAAAGAGATAAAAGGAACAAAAGAAAGGAAATAAAGAGAAAGAGAGAAGAAATAGAACTTGAGGAAATAAATGATGAATACTATGATCTGATGAAAAAGTTGGACAAGGGTGCCATAAAAGAAGAAGGAGAAAGTGAATTTTAAATAAAAAGGTGGCACTCGGTATAGTGAGTATTTATGATGACTAACAAAAGCCATTAGAGGGTGGATTGATGGAGCAGGATTATTAAGTAGTGTCTAATCGACTAATGTGCACACTACTCGTAGGAAGCTTACTTTGCAAATATGCACAAACTAATCAGAATTCATATGTAAATAAACGAAAATGTAATAATCTTGTGTTTAGAATGGATTAAAGGGTTTCTCATGGCAAGGCCGCATGTGTAATTCACAAAATGTATGGTGTGTGATGCTTAAAACTCACAAATAACACTGTTTTCTGCTTAAGCTATGCTAGGCTGACATGTTAATAATGAATTAGTGCTAAATTTGGTGGTAAACAGTGAGAATAATAAATGTCTATTTCGTGTTCTTTTTAGTAATAAACAAGCCCTCCATGTTCTTAAATTCTCCAAACTAGAGAGAGGGTGGATTTGTTTGCGAGCAAAAATCATGTGACCACCTAACTGAACTGCTGTGCTAAGCTGAAAAAGCCTGACCTGGTGAATGACAAAGACGTTGACTGACAGCCAAGCCAGTGTCATCATGAGAAATGGAACCAGTAGTCGCTCCCTTTAATAAATTGTATACAAAATTATAAAATGTGTGCTTATGAGAGAGAGGCCTCATTGATGTCTATGGGAAAATAATTTTGAACAATGGTATAGTTGAAAGAAGAATGATTTCATAATGGGGTGACATCCCACCCCTAGAAACCAACCAATCACTTACTTGAAAAATGTGAAGATTTCAACTATTGTGGGATGGACATGTAATTTTAAAGTATAAGAATAGGTGCTTTGGGGGGTGTGGTTTAGATGCCGTCGGGAGAGAGATCGCATTGGTTGAGGTGTCCGAGAGAGGGGTGCGACGCTGTTCATCGGCTTGCTGAGATGTCTAACTGTTCCTGTCCTGTGCCTGTCCTGATTCCTGAATCTTTGTTTCTTGACTCTTAGTTCAGGAGTACCTCCCTACTGCCTAGGCCTGGCTGGTGATTTTCCCCTTTACAGATCCATTGGGTTTGTATTATTTAACATTGCAGAAATATATTTGCCATATTTATATTTTCTTCTGTGCTTTTGTCTCTTCCTCTATCCCTCCGAATTTTGATTGTTAAAGTCAATATATTTTAATTTTTGCATCTAATGTCTCTTCATCTATCCACTCTTTGCAAAGTGTATTTGAGATGTTATTTCCGTTATTGCTATGATTAGTTTGTTACTCTCTCATGAGGTTTCCAGTATTCGAGTTTATAATGGTTGCTTGGAGCATTTATTATTACTAGATAAAATTACAAAAAATTACAAAGTCTGTGGTTGTGTTAGGCAATTATTGATTGTTATTGTTCTTAGAATTTCCATTGACATCAACTCTTCAGCTAGTTAATTCATCGACCGAGTAAATGAAAAGTCGATTACCGATGTCAAATATAGATAAAATAATGGATGTTTAAATGTAAATGTTAGTAGTAGGGAAGGTTAGAGAAGGATACATAAACTTGACCCAGCGCATCAGGTATTTGGGTGAATGTGTATGGGCCAAAGTAGTGAGATGATTTTGAGAATTTATCCCTGATCAATTTATTGGGTTTGCGCTGGATCAGATGCATGTGAAAATCGAATATGTGGAGGTGTAACTTGATCTATTGTTCGGTGCTCTGGAGCAGCCCCATAGAGGCATGTGGCATCTTATGATGCCATAAAATAATAATTGATTAAAACTTGATTGAAAGACTTCTTTTGTCTGGCATTTTAAACACTAATATACACTACATGTTTGCCTACTTCATTTTAGACCACACTGAGTGTGCTCTACTGTCCCCAAAAACAAAAATTATAACTTTATCATTAATGCTAACCTATCTAACTGCTGCTGCTAATAATAATACTATCACTACTAAAAATGTCACTACTAACAAAAGGAACCAGAATGACAATAATTAAAAGTACTGTTCACAGCTGCAAGCAATGTCAGGTTTTCGTTATATGATACCTTAGAAAATATGATATTTGACACCCATCCATACACCCTCTAGAACAAGGTTCTGCTAAGTGATAATAACCATGAACAGGTTACATCTTTGCTGAGATCTAACCCTTCTTCTTCTGCACTGTGGAGCAGCCTTCTGGACTGCCATAATCACTCAAAAACACTCACTGTCAACAGACTCATGGTGGAAGAAAGCTGGATGCATAATGTTCCTGTCTGCTCCTCTGTTGTTGTCAGGGAGCTTGTAAAGCAAAGCAAAATAGATGCTTCATTGATCTAAAACTAAATAAATAAAGAGGAAGAGAAGTGGGTCAGCACACTGCAATGGGGATAATGAAATGTCAAAGTGACCTGTCTCTGGCAGGTGGTTCAGAAAGCCACAAAGTGCTTAGTAAGCAGAAGAATAATGGTAGTTCTAAGCCATAAATTAATAACTATGATGGTATGTCCAGATCCCATTGTAGACAGAGTGCTGATAAATATATAAATGTTTACATTCATCCAGTTTGCCGCAGGAACTTATGCCCATATTGTGAAGCATTTCTCCAGTGTAATACATTTTTCATGATCCCAGGTACGATCCCTCCACCTCTTACAGCAATCACAGTAAACCTCTTTCAGAAGAAGAAGAAGGAGAAGGCTATGCTGTAGGAGAGTAGGATCTGCTTCCTATAGTCACCCCCACTTTTTGCTGATGTATCACTGTGGTCGACTTAGTCTGGCTGGGATCCTGCTATGCAGGACCCCAGCCTAGCTGCTTTCTCCTCTAAATTAATTGCATGTACTTTAGATACACTCCATATTAGAAACTGGAGTACCCTTATCAGTCCCTAGTATATGGTACACCATGTACCCAGGGCATAGGTACACCAGAGGCCTCTCATGGGCTGCAGCATGTATTGTGGCACCCCTGAGAGACCATTCAAACTGACATCACAGGTCTGCTACTGCAGCCTGTGTAAGGTGGTGCATGAACCCCTTACATAGATATAGGTTCACTTTATCTATTCTAAATCACTGCACATATATCAGTCACCCCTAAGGCAGGCCTTATCAATCCTGAAGGCAGGGTGCTGGGTTTTATATGAGAGGGTGCTCCTGCATGAGCGGAGCTCCTCTGTAGCCATCGGAACCTATTTTCTGGCTTGGATTCCACTGAACGCTTTTCATCTTCCCGGCAGCAGCACTTCTTTGTGTCAGGCCATTGAAAACAATGAAGGTTTCTGACATTACTTGACACCTATGCACCCGGCTCCTCTGGGATAGGTAACACAGGTACTTCCGTACTCACAAGGGGGCTGGCCTTAGAACCTTCTATGTTCCAAAGGGTTTGCTTGAAGTCTTCTCCGAAGTGTCCTTAATCAGTAATTTTCCAACCGTGACTTTCTCTTACAGTTGTACGGAGCTCGCGTCTCTGTTCTCACACTGCACCCGTTCTCCATGGGTCCTCTGTGTCACTACTTTGGGTCCCAGCAATTCTACACGCTCTAGGCACTGTGTATAGTCAAGTCGTGGTTGTTATACCACTTTCTTAGTCTCCCCCTGGAGCCCGCTGTGTATTGTGCTATTTACTGTTGTTCTATTGAATAATAATTGTGCGCCTTGTGCTCTAATCTCGTACAGAGGTTAGTAGAGAGTGTTTAGTGTTAAATACATATATTTTATATATATATTTTGTGGTTCTCCTTTCATTTGGTTATTCAGGAGGTTCTAATCTGGTAAAACAAGCTGCTTTACATTCCTTCTAGACTTAACCTGAAGGCTGCTCTCCACAGCTACCACTAGGATAGCTTTCTTTAAAGGTTATCTTTGACCTAATCATCAATAAGGGCCCTTTGGACTGGTGCAAGGGGCCCACTTTAATTAGTGGACAGCATATACCAGGCCAACTTCTCACATTCGCTGGATACGACAATTACAGAAAATTGCCATACATAGCCAAATCATTTAATAAGCGGTATGTTCTCATGTGCAGAGTTCCAGTCAAACAAGTAACTGCCCACTTAACCTCCAAAGGCAAACAGAGGTACCACACAGATGGAGGCGCACAGGTGATGGCAGTGGTGCTCTCTAATTCTCTATATCTTAACTTTGGCATTCAACACTGTCCACCAGAATCATGTGCAACACCTACACGAACACAGATCATTCTCAGCAAACAGTAAAGTGTCCCTTTCTATCATTTACCTGACTGATGACCATTGTAGCTTCTGAAGGCTCAATGCTTTCAACTCTTCTTTGTAATTTGTAGGTTAGTCATTTGATCCTATTCTCTTCCTCATTGATTTCATTAGGTGTCTGCAGTAGTTTTAAAAACTTTAGTGTTAAAAGTTATCTTCACTTCCCAAAGTCAATGAGCTAAAAGAAATATGTTTGTTATGAGCTTAAGGTTTTTAGGAGAATATTAGGCTATTTTCCTCACCGAGAGAAACAGTGATTAATGCTTTTAATTTGTCACATCTTGATTACTGCAAATCAAACTAATTGGATTAACCCACAAGATCACTATACAAGTTGCAAATATTCCATTGGATCACACTAAAATTAAAGAGGTAGGAGCATGTCACTCCAGCTCTAGCCTCACTTCACTAGCTTCTCACCTATGATTGCATCAAGCATAAATCTCTGTGTCTGTCCGCCATACCATACACGGAGGCAGGCCCTCATGTTGGTGATCTGCTTCAGACTCTTTCAGCCAACCAATATTCTAGGGTCAGTTACTCCTACCTAACATAAGGAAATGTTTCTTGAACCATATAGCCTTTTCTTCTGAAACTGCCTGGTTTTGGAATTCTTGACTATTGGATATTCACCAGACATTCGTAAATAACAAGATATATTAGAATTGTGGAAATCTGAGAATAGGAACCCTGTTAAGCGATTGCTCTACTTTTAATACATTTGACAAATGTTCTGGTTCTGAAAACTGGTTAATTCTCTAATAGGATGAAGGCCTCTGGTGTTTATTTTGGTTTAAATAAATAAAACAATAGTAATACAAATACAAATATTTGTCTTACTTGAAAAGGGCTAGCTGTAGAGAGCCTGATGATTAAACTATTTGATCAAACCGTTGGATCTGAAACAGCTGCTATGGGATATTTAAAAGTCCCCAGATATTATCTGATAGGTGGGTGATCTTCTAGCATGAAATAGTAGGCTCCCCCTTGACGTTTAAGCTGCAATAAGAAGCTGTTTGGCCAGGCAAATAATAAGACAAGTGCCAAAAGTAGTGGCTGCTTTATGAATTTTGATAGTCATGAATCAGTCGCTCAATTCAGCAGCTGATGAAGCCTTTTAAGTATACTGCACAGATTGTCATTTGGGACCAAATGAGATATTGCACATTGTTGCTTTGCAGCCAACCATTTGTCCATATGACAGCATAAACCTTACCTGTGCAATGTGTCCAAGTATAATATGCTCGCACTCTTGGTGGTTGCATATTTTTCATACAAATGCCAAAGAACATGTAGTCTTTACAAGCATCTCGCATGGTCCTGTCCTTCAATTATACCACTGGTACCCATATGCTTGCATTTTCCAGAGCGCATATCCCTACACATGTGTGTGATAATTTTTCCAAGAGGCATGAATGGAAGAGTCTGAAGACATAATTTCTAAAGACAATGGTCTCTCGACAAGGATTTATGAGAGCAAACAATAAATATAGACTCAATCAGTACTATATTTTACAGCTGTCCAGCCGGACAGGTGTTTTGATATAGAGTTGCTCAAATATACACAAAATTCTGCAAGAAACAAATATAGTGGGGCACAAGCTTGTCTCCAACTTAGTGGGAAGGACGTACAACATGAAACAAAAAGGCTCAGGCAGAGTAAATTGTTTGTATGAGACACATTTTATTGTGGAGACACCTAATAAGTATTAAATAAAGAGGTGTATATGGCGTACAACAAGTCAACCACAATATACTGTCTTACAACCCTTCCTGGTACCCTAATGTGAGATACATGCCTGGCAGGTGGGCATCAGACTGTCTTCAAACCAACCGCTCATGTGGTGTTTGCTTCACGGTTGAAGATCTTTTTGAGATTTCCTCGTGTTGTTTTGGCCTTGCTCAGCAAACTTTGTAGTTTTTCAAAAGCAAAATTCAAAAGCAGTGCTTGTTTTGGAAAAAAGACAATCACCCTGATGCACAGAGAAATCTAGTGATGATTGTCCATCTCTCTAAATAACGCAGGGAAAGTTGCACTGTGACCCGGGGGCCCTGTGGCTATCCATTGCTGTGCCAGTAGAAACCTACAGGTCCCCTACTTCTAAACAAAACAGGAAGGTTTATCTGTTCAAATAATCTATAAATGACCCTCTACAGTTTCTCTTGACCCAGTTTTTCTCAGGATAAAGTCTAAGAGGCCCATGGAAAACCGTTTGTTTGAGCTCAAGGCAGGGTAAAAGGTGCATTATAGAGAACAACTTTATAACTGGGTAGCAAACTCAATGAAGGGAATCACCAACCTAACCATAGTTATCCCCTGCAAATACAGGTGAAGACAAACAAACCAACTCATTTCCTGAAAAGATAGGAAAAGGGAAACAAATTGTTTAGCGCACCAAAAATCTGCAAATGTGAACCTGTCCTCAAGAAATACTAAGGAATGGAGTGTGAAAGTAAGTGATGGGGAAAATGTTCTCAAAGAAAGAACCTCAAGTGGCACCCATCTCACATTTATTCATTGTGATATGGAGTACTGTATTGCCCTCATTTTAAATTACAATCTTTGAACAGAAACCTTGGAATCTACGGAATGGAATCCCAATTAAGGTAATTCGTCCTGAATAGGATAAACATAATTGTGGAATCAATTCTTCCGACTACCAAGAAACAAGGCAAAGCATAGGAAACGTATAATACCAGATGTGTGACAATAAATATCTGCCACGCTTTATTGAACCTCAAGATAGACACATCAATACAATGAAAGCCCTGCTGCCAGATAAAGTAGGAGAAGAAACAAGAATGTCACAATATAGCACAACGCATTGAAATGTATATCATTAGTTATTCTGCGTTTGTGAACTTTGAAACCTGATCCCCATCCTATTTATCATAGTGGAAACTAATTCCACTTAAACACCTTACTTGTGTGACTTAAGGCTGAGCAATTTACCTACAAACCGTCACACAGAGAATTTTACATTTCTTCTTGCAACTGACGGTGTAGTATCTTTGGTGTTATTCCTGAAAAGTGTTCTCTTTCCATGATGGCTTGGTTTGCGCTGGACAAATCTACAAATAAATGAACAACAAAAAGAGGAACCAGAAAAAGTGTAAAAAGTGAGGACATCCAAGTTAGTTGAAAAGGTTTAGGCTTTTCTGTTGGCAGAGAGAACTCAAATGTACTCCAATTTATCATAGAAGAACTACATAAGCAAGTTCCTTTTCCAAAGGAGGATAGGCCGGTGTTATGAAACTCTAGAAGGTTCTCGATGGATAAAAGTAATTAATTGATCGCTGCTTCCTTATCACCTGCAAATGAGTTGGAAACTACTGGTGTGCACCTATTGACGGAGGGAAGCCTCTCCAAGAAAGCCAAATGGATTGTGGGATAATAGCAGGGGCAAGATCATAGCAAATAACTGAAATGGAGTAAGTTGTACATTATGGGCCATCAAATGTACAGACTTGCAGAAGCTGAGTAGAAAACAATGGTCTACCGTTGGAATATTGCAGCCTTGTTTAGAAGACAAAAACCCTAAAATAATGAGGTTCCTTGAGAACTTTAAAATCGTTGCCTTTGAGGGAACCTGCACATAGGTTGAATGGGAGATCATTTGTTTTCTGAATCATGCTCGAAAAGTCAGAAACACATCTGAAACCAGAAACATGGGAAGATTGGGAATGCCATGTAGAGTGGAAACAGGTTTCGATACAAACAGTTATGAGGACCGCTCGGAAGAAATCCAGTTGAGGGGTATTAAATGATATAATTGTAATTGTAGTATTTCTATAGCGCTTAAAACCAGAAGGCATCTAAGCACTGTGCTGAATGAGACTGTGTAATGGATGAAGACCCACAGCAGAGAAAACCAAAACAATCCACCGACTCAGAGGGAGAGCTAGGTTGAGAATAACCATGTTTTCACTTGCCTACAGAATATCAGGTACGTATTTAAACTCCTGATGTTTTTCAGGAGGTAATTCCACTGCCTGGGGGTCACCACTGTACTAACCCATTCTCCTCTACTTAGCTTTTCCACACCAAGGGACCATCATCTTCCATCAACCCGCAGATCTCAAGGACCTCATAGGGGCATATCAATTAAAGGCCGTTATACAGTAGGATGGTCCCTGCAAGTGGAGAGCCTTGTAGACCACGAAAAGGGCTTTAAAACGGAACTGGCAGCCAGTGTAGGGACCTCCATCCCTCTCTGGCCGAACAATGTTTAGGTACTCCTGGGACCAAGTTAGCTGTCACATTTTGGATGGTTTGAAGCTTGTATACAGAAAACAGACTAACATTTATATAAAGGGCATTACAGTAGTCTAAGCAAGTGGAGATAGGCACAATAACCACTGACACCCTAAGTTCCTTTGGGAGAACAAGCAGAATTTGCTTGAAGATCTTGATGATCTAGAAGCAGGAGCTCAGAGGTCTATTCACCTGAGTGTTGGAAGTCAAGGTGTTTTCAAAATTCATACCCCAGGTTTTTGGCCGCAGTCGCTAGCTTAGGTACAGTATCTCACATTTCTGACCACCAGTGGCTATTTCAAATGAAATTATCCCTTTCGAAGACCAAGATCTTGGGTTTCTCCCTATTCATTTTGAACCAGTTCTCCCAGCAGATCTCCATAATGCAAGCCCTGAATCTGTCTCCCATCTCTTCCCAGTCTTCAGAGATGTGAACATTGATCTGAGTATCATCAGCATGGGATGATACAAGAAAACCAAAAGAGCGAACCAACTTCCCAAATGGGGCGACATATAAATTAAATGGGGTCAGGCTTAAGAAGGACCCTTGTGGGACCCCACAGGGGAGCTGGAAAGAAGGACCTCTAAAGTCCTGACAGCTAACCGTGAGCATCCTGTCTGATAGGAAGGACTCCAGCAAATTAAGTGCCTTGTCCTTCAGCCCAGCCTGACGCAGCCTTTGCACCAACAGATATTGAGGTATGGTGGCAAGGCTGCAGACAGGTCCAGCAGCTTCAAGATAACCACACCACCCTGTTTTACTTGCCTGCAAATGGAGTCAGCAGTAGCTATAAGCACAGATTCGATGCTGTGATTCCTCCTGACCCCATTTTGAGAGGGGACCAGGTGGTCTTGATCCAGGAGAACCAGTGCTAGTTCCTGGTTCAAGTGCTTCTCCAAGATTTTAGCTGGAGCAGGCAGCAATGAAATAAGGTGCAAGTTTTTTAAATCACTAGAATCTCCCTCCGTATTTTTTCAGAGGGATGACAGCTGCCTCCTGTCCACCCTGTGACTAAACTCAGGACTCCAGAGCGTGAGAAAAAACCTTCTCTAGGGTCTCCGCAATCAGATCAGGGACCATCTGTGGGACCCTGGGCGTACAGGGATCGCCCGGTCAGCCCAAATTTGTACCCCCAGCAGAGTCTAGATATTAGATGCAGGCAGCGGGGAGAACCTGTTTCAACATCTGAGGTTAAGCAGTTCGGGGGTCACACCCTCCATATGGAAAGCCATAGCCCTCTCATCACCCTCTCCCAACCTGGAATTACTGGGACTATCCATAGGCAAATTGCCAGGACCATCCATAGGCACAGGGTAATCTGCAAAGATCTTCAAGATCTTATCTTTGAAGAACTCCGCAAACTTATTACTGAGTACTCCACTGCCTGGTGTGCGGGAGGCACCAAGAGGGCAGGCAGAGTGCTTAAGCATTCCTGTGGTATGCTAATAGCAGTCCTTATCCTCTAAGAGAACTATTCAGCTTTCACCTTCTTGATAGCATGATTGTATTTGAGAATGAACTCCCTATGTTTAGTTTCCCCTTCTATTTTAGAAGCCAATCACCAGCTGTATTCCTACCTCCTACACTGCCTTTGAAGCTCCTCGAGCTCTTCAGAGAAACCAAGGGGCAAAGGGTTTCGTCCTCAAAGCATTTGGTGTAAAACCAATAGGTGGGGCCAGGCTGTCATGCCTCTCCAGCTAAGCCTTTCCCAAACTATCAGGCTACAAATAAAAAGATTTTGTCCATGACAAGAATTTTGCCAAAGTATCTAGCAATAGCACGGTCAAGGCAGCTAAAACCACCTTAAATAACATGAACCGAAAATAGGGCAGTCACAGGAGCTACCAGCAATTACATAATAGCACACTTATTCCATAGATTGGTACTTTTGAATTAGATTTACACCCCAACAATGTTTAGGCTGTCTAAGAAATATTCCAGGAGAGCAGACTCATTGCCCGGGAAGAACTGCCATCTAATGTTGTTCTAAGTAAGAACTAGTATTCCCTAGTTTTGCACAGTTGTGCAGACAAATATTGGGAGATGATTATGCTGGAAGCTTGAAGGCCTTCTTCCTACATAGAATAGTCTATCTAAAAAAACAGAAGCTCAGCTGAAAGAACCTTGTTAAAATTAGATACCGCCCTACCAAACAAAGTAATTATTTATGAGCCATGTAACTATTACATAGTACCAGTTGTTCTTGGAATATATATATAACTCATTTTGACAATAACATTTGCATGTTAATGCTTATGTATGCAATTCTGGAGTTTCCATTGCGGACCGGAGTATGATGCTGAGTGAGCTATCTGAATGTAATTGTGAAGTGTGAGAGATCTGCTGGAGAGAATTTACAAATTGCTCATACACCTCTGACATGTATATTATCCAGCAATTAGAGGGAGACTAGGCCCGTTGTTTCTGTCTCTGTGGATTTTAGTACATGTTGTGTGTTGGTTGTCTGTGATATTGGGAGCACAAAATAATGCACATTTGTCCTTTGTTTGATTCATATTGGATATTATGTCTGATATTTTCTGTAGGATGTGTATGTGGTTTGAGCATAATAAGTGTTTGGTTCCCCCTATTGCATCTACCCACATCACACAAATCAAAGTAGGAGGTCAGCATAGCACTGTGAAAGATAAGAGTAGACCAGGAACCATTAATCTTGGTGTTGACATGAGAAAACATCTATGTGTATTTTGCAGATCCTGACAGCTTAAACTGGTGAGTTATGTGTCTAATTACAGTGTGAAATAAATAAGATCCTATCAGAAATGAATTAGTATTTTTATTTGTTTTTGTTTATTTACTGTTTTTTTTGTTTTTTTGCTTCTTCCTCTATGAACCAAGTTGATGCAGACAACTCATTTGTTTATTGTTATAACTTTGATCTGTTTTTATACCTTTATGTGAATATTTTCAGTGCAAGCAAGCCCACTATGATTCATGAGTAACCAATCTATAGACAGTGCCTATGAAATTTCTGTCTGTGACCTACACCTTATCCTAATAGAAGTGGTCTGCATTACTGTACAGAAGAAACACATTTTTGCGTGTGATCACACACATATCATGACACCTGTGAAATAGTTCTTTGGTGGTCTTAGGTTTGAAGCACGCTTTTGGAACGTAGCTGTTAGAAATGGTGTTTCTGGATCGCTGAGGTATGCACCCAAGCTAGGCTGAACCGACCACTCTAGTCTAGTCAGGGTATGTCAGATAGACCACGTAGATAACCTGTGCTTACCCTCTGGCAGCTAGGTTGGGAAAAAGTACTAAGCTTCACTTTTCAACAAATGTTTGGAAGTTTCGTCCTCATCACTATTGTAATCCTCAGGTCCTCAGCCCCACAGGCCAGGCTTCCTGGTACCGGGTCTCTTTTCGGCTAAAGCTACTTTAGGATTCAGTTGTCACTGGTCAGCTAGACCTTCTTGCATTCAGAGGCTTGTCTGTTTTTGTAATTCTGTAGAAGGGAGCAGGATGCCAAACACTTGACCATTAAGAACCATTTCCAATTTCAGGGTGCAAGCAGAGCTCAGGAGTCCATCAGTCTTCTTTCTTTCAACTTTCAGGCAGCTTCCTCTTCTTTCAAGATGTTTTGCTACAAGGTTCAGGAATGATCTGATGAGATGGTGGTGTGTTTCCAGTTTTATCCTGTTCAGTGGCCAGACAGCGGATGATTTTCAATATATTTCTTAAAGCATTCTCACCTCTTATTTCAACACTTTCTCTCTTAGTTTACTGCAAACTTTCCTTAATAAAGACTGCTCCCAGCCAGAATGGCTGTGACCAATTACTAGCTACTCCCCTATGGATATGAGGTGTCAGGGAAGGAGCTGGTCGTGCCTCCTGCAGGGGATGGAACCAGAAACTCTTTAGTGGTTTTAAGGCTGCAGTTCCTGACAGCCCAATTTGTTATTTACAAACCGAAAGAACAACTGTGAAATAGACCCTTTGTTCTACCAGCTGGTCCTGTCCTCTTAACACATGGCTTATCCCTGCCCAGAGACAACTTGCTGACAACACACCTGCCTTGCTGCCTTCAGAGAGTAGCCATTATCTTCTAGGAGGAGGGTCGTTATCAAATAGGTCAAGGATGTGTATTGGGCTTCTGGAGCAGGGCTGAAAAGTAAACAATTTCTAAACCAATTAACTCTTAGGTAGCACAACACTTTCATAAAGTTCTTAAAGTTAAATTCCAATATGGTTATCAAAATTCTCCTTCCACCACTATAAATTTTGAAACTGATTGAAAAGTAACTTGCAGTGATCACTCTAGCATTTTCCCACACATACATTTTATATGATAATTTTATTCATAGCTAAACCTGTTCCTGGAAAATGCAGCTTTTCATAAACTTCAAAGCCACTTTTTGGGGAATTGTGCACTGTGTGGGCACACTAATCCCAATGTGCAGTATGCCATATTTATATATATTCAGCTCCTAGCACTGTGGGCCTACAAGGCACACTTTAGGGTTGATTAGGTAATATATAAAACTGAGTTTCGTCTTACATGGGATGGCAAAGGTATGTTTTCTTGACATGTGTTACTGCAAAGCTTATAAAATTCAGCCAGGCCAGAACACAATGGTGTTCCCTGAGCCCATATGTTTTTGTGATATATGCTGGTGGAGTAAATACACATGGCACCTTATATATATTTAAATTCCGTGTTACTTGTAAATTTCTTTCATCATATACTATGACCAATTATGTGAAACCAATGCGCAGCGCATGACAGCAAGCAAACATGCTGTGCCACTGCCTCAACAAAAGGGTAACCATTTCTTACAACAGCAATAAATGCTAAGGTAACCATTAACTTTACTTGTTGGCTTTTCAGATATTGATGTTTGAATCTTTTTTCCATGCATTTTCCCTTTATGCATTTCTACAGTGGCACCTGCTAAGTGAGATCACTGCACTACATGGAAAGATCTCATAGATGTACTCTGCAGGATCAACATTAACTTACTTCACCACTTTCTTCTTTTGCTGTCTCTTCTAGCTTCCTATTTCCATTGATGTGTTTTTCTTGTGCAGCAGGGAATATCTTCAGGTTTTCGATTACACAGAATGCTCTTTCTGAGTAGTTTATTGCACATTTTTGGGGATCTTATTGCAAACAGCTTTAGCTGTCTCTTGCACACAGCACTTGTGAGAAATGTGGTTGTTAGTTGTTTGGAATGTTAATCCTGCTCAAGAAACATCCACAATCCCTGTCAGTGTGAACCACGAAAGTTACTAAATTAGCCTGCGCTTAACCATCTAGTAGCTTGGCACAAAAGAAGTCAGGCTCAACTTAGAGGCAATGTGTAATGTATTCATGCAGCACACAAACATTAATAAAGTGAAATCACAGTATAATAATAATCCCACACTAATTTAGAAAAATAGAGGGCATTTTAATAAGTTATTGTACACCAAAATTACAAATTCCATTCAGTAGAACTGAAGTTATGCATTTTTAAAGTTTAAGGTAAAAACGAGCACCTAAAAGATGAAAACATCAACCTTGGACATCTACCTGGCGGAGACTGAGACAACGTCGAAAATATGGCCGATTGCGATAGAGCGTGAGTCAGGTACAAAAAGTGGATTAGGCCCGGTAAGTGCTTACCTTCGGACGTTCAACAAAAAGTTGTTTGAAGAAATGAAATTCAGCTGGCAAGACTGTAGGCGGTGTCTGAAGAGGAGGCGTTGTTGTTGAGGAGCCACTGGACAAAGTTGTGGTGAAGATTTCTTCATTCAGACTTAGTCTCTTTTTTTGGAAGTCGAAAATCACCAGTGGGATTAAGATGAGGGCTGTAGCTGAAGAGAATTCCATGATGCCGGATACCCCTTTGGCGCAGGACAGCTGAACAGGTTTTACCACTGTGGAGAAGCACGTAGCAGGAGCTGCCTTGAAGTCAGGCAGTTCGGCAATAATGCACCTTTAGCGGATAGACAACCATGTTGGTCCTGGTCTCCTCTCGGTTCTCAGAGCAGTTTTTAATCAAAAGTTTTCTAACTTTGATGTTTTGGAATTTTGGCTATCTGGGCACCTTTAACACCACCATCAGAGGTCCAGGACTGAAGAGGCACCACTTGAGGTGTTAGGACTCACTCAGGCTGGATCCAGGTTTGGGTTCAAGATAGTTGGAGCCTTTTCTGTCCCTGAGTCTGTGATCAGGAGGCCAGCCAACTAGCCCTTGTAGTCACTCGGGTAGCCCTGAGTGTAAGCAGTGGAACATGACTTAAATATAAATGATATCAATATTTTAGTTTTTATATTAATTTTAATTGCAATATGTATTCTTACTTGTACCTGGTTAATATTCTGTTCCACAATATTCTTAACACAATATTTTGTGTATATACGTATAGGAACACAATATTATGGTAAGCAATATTTTTGCCATGATGTTTGTGTAACTCAATTTTTCTGGACACAATATTCTCTCAGACAACTGTTGAAATGATACACAAAAAGTTAAAGTTGTCTAAAATTAAACACTTTAAAAAAACTGGTAGCACAAATTGGGCATAAAACAGAAACAGTGCAAACCATCCCGTCTGTAACATTCTGAGCAGTAAAAGAAACTATCTCATTATTTATATATTGAAGCATCAGTTCTTATACTTCCAAATCTCACATAGCACTAACTTAGCTGGAATACAAAGCGTATAATTTATGCCAGTTAACTTTATATTACAAACGAAATATAGCAGACATTCAGGGAAATTACTACTGAGGGATACACATTATTTGTGGAGATTATCTCATCTGGGAGCAGACTAAATTGCATTTGAGAGCACATGTATGTTCGAGAATCTGCTCAAGAAAAAGGAAACACTGCGCCTCTCATCATGATTTGTTTGCTGCTTACAAGCTTAAAGAGTAAACATAGCAATTTTCTTGTGATCAAGAGGGGTTTTACAAAACATTGGCAAACAGAAACTGCTGCTTTACAGTTGCCAGCCCAGCTAGGGATGACTGCCAAGAAGTGCACATATTGTGTTTATTTTGAGCAGAAGGATAGATAAAGTTGGAGGAAGTACTATTTAGAAATGCAGCTGGGTTGTTATGACAGAGTTAACGAAATGAACTGCTTAGGTCAACACAGCAGTACTTGTACACCTGCTCATTGTGAAAGTGGTGGTCAAGTGCAGGGCAGCTTCATACTTCCCAGTAACATTGGTGAAATCAATTAGAGCTCATGATAAAAGAGCATCAGAGAGAGACAAAGAAAGAGCACAAATGTCAGACCGGAAGTATAAAAAATGATACATTATATTCGTACATAGTCATATGGGGACAGATGTATGACCAGTTTTTGCGTGCGCAAACGGGGTTGTGCCCATTTGCACAGGCAAAAAACTACATGGCCATGTACAAACACTATTTTGAGAGTCACAAAAAATAGCTCACTATTAGGAAGGGCCGTTCCCTTCCTAATAGTGAGTCTCTCGCCATGTTTTGCTTCCGCAATTGAGGTTGCAAAACACTCACAATTTATCGCCCTCTTCAAGAGGGTGGTAATGAAGTCGCAAATGGGAAGGGGTCCCAGGGGAACCCCTTTCCCTTTGTGACTGGCTCTAAAAATATTTTTTTAAGGGCAGGCAGTAATACCAGGGACCACTATCTGCCCTTAAAAAATGAAACAAAAACGTATTTTTTTAAAGCATCCTGTTGTCTTTTAAGGAAAACGGGCTGCAAAAAAAAAAAACTGCTTTATTGACAAGCAGTCTCAGACATGGAGGTCTGCTGAGCCCAGCAAGCCACCATCCCTGGGAGCGGCAGCCATTCCCAGTGGGGTTGCAAATTGTAAGTGGCTCATTAATATTCATAAGTCTCACATTTAGTGACCTGATTGGGAATCGCAAACAGTGTCTCTGACACTGTTGTACATTCCAAATTGCGACTCGCAATTTGCGACTCACAATTGAGTCGCAATTTGGAATGGTTGTACATCTGGCCGAAGGTCCCTTAAAAGCACAGCTTAGGATCTTGCACATGAAATCACTGATGATATCACAAATGACACCATTGATCACTTCTCTGATGGCATCTCAAATGACATAATTGATTACATCTCTCATCAAGTGTGAAACCATTACTGTCATCGTCGGTGACTTCACAGTATGAGCAAATATATAATACGTAATGGAAGTACAAGAACAAGTGTAAAGCTAAATTGTATTGTCCTGTTCATGCCAATAAGAGTGCACAAGTATGCAGACCTGGGTAATTGTCTGTAAAGGCCTGTAGAATGATGGTGGAAAATGCACACTTGTCAAATAGGATTTTTCTTTTCACAAGTAGGATGCACAGATAATTCACAAGCCTGGGCTGGTGCAAATTAGCACCTTAGAGACAACGTGTAAAGCAGTTGCACATAACTGGCAGTAAAACTGTGAAAACACTACAAAGGACACCAGAGCAGTTAAAAAAATAGCCAATATTTATCTGAGTAAAACGAGACCAAAACGATAAAGATCAAACATTCAGTGATCAAAATAAGAACATTGCAAAAATAGATTTCAAATACGGTTCCTTGAAGTCAATAGCTCCTACCAGGACTATAGCGGCTTAGTGAACAAACAAATCCAACAGTTCAGGCTGACCGCGGGCCAGCTACGGTGTCAGGAAGACCCGCAAGCATTACCTCAGAAAGGCAGGGAGTCAGGCATCTTGCATTGAGGTCCAAAGAAGAGGCGTCGGCGAGTAGGTGCAGGAGTCATCAGACCCTTGAAGTCACACGCTTTGCAGATTGAAGCCCTTGAGGTTGAAGTCAGGTGCACCAGTGTCAGCAGGCGTCAGGGCTGTAGTGCGTAGTCGGGGCTGCTCGTCGTGGTGCTGGCAGGTTATGGTGGGCCAAGGCTGCGGTGTGGGACGGGCTGTGCATCAAGTAACTTACAAGCGGTGCCCCCAGGAAACGAAGCAGGCAGGATTGTCGATGTAGGTATTGAGCGGCAACATAGAAGATACCAAGGTGGCAATTTGAAGTGAGGTGGAGCGAAGTGTGGTGCCCTCAGGTGGAGTCTTCCCCATACACCTTCTTGTAGACTCTGGTATGAATGTATGATGTTACAACGCATACATTTACAATGCATGCCTTTACAACACAGTTTTTACATCGCAACATCCTTTACATTTACATCGCATACCACTACAACAATTTTTTTTAAACTACATTTACAACGCATTCCATTACATCGCATTATACCTGTACAATGCGTACCATCACAACGCATTCCATAACTCCAGTGGGTGCAACAGTAGAGTAAGTGTTGGATAGTGCAGGGGTAAAAGTTACTATTCTAACTCCAGGGGGTGCAACAGGAGGGTAAGTGTTGGATAGTGTAAGGGTAAAAATTACTATTCTAACTCCAGGGGGTGCAACAGTAGGGTAAGTGTTGGATAGTGTAGAGGTACTATGTGTTGTAATGGTATGCGTTGTCATGACATGCGATGTAATTCCTGCATTGTAGTGACATGTGTTGTAGTGTCATGCGTTGTTATAGTGACATGCAATGGAATGGATGCATTGTAGTGACATGCGTTGTAAAGGATGTTGCGATTTAATGACTACGTTGTAAATGTAGTGCGATGTAATGACTGCGTTGTAAAGGTTGTTTCCCCCCTGGTAGTCACCCAGCAGTCGGCCTCCATATAAAGCTTCCTGGGGTCAGTCAGCTTACTATCCATCAAATGCTGGTACAGCTCTGCAAAACATAGACAAGACAAGTGCTCCCACACAATCAAATTATATAGCTCCTGAAAATCTGTCACATTGCTGCCTTTCACCCAACTATACAGGGACCTGCAAAAAGAATCTACACATTCTAACCATGTCTGGGAATCAGTTTTCTTACTTCCTCTAAACTGATCACTGCACTTGTCAGGAGTGAGATCATATCTATTGGGAAGGGTCTTCTTCATGTCAGTATAGGTGAGGTTGTATCCCTTACAATAACAATATTTCCCTCCACTCTTCTGTGAAGTGGTTCCATGACCTTGCTCCCCAATTCTTCTTCGGGACCCCATTCATGTGGATAGATGCCTCATGGCCCTGAAACCACCTCTGGATATCATCTCCCTTCTGTACTCCTTTCCCTCATTTTTGCGAGTGGGTACTATTCTATCTCAGTGCACTGAGGTATTACTGCCCCCATTTGAGCTGGACCTACTCTTTTGATCCAGCTCCTTTACTGTAAGCTCATGGTGTAACATCATTCTTATCTCTTCCATTGCCAGCTAGAGCCTCTTCCTCTCCATTGCATCTCTCCTGGCTTCTTGTCTTTCCTCCAGCTCCTCTGGAGACAAACTACTGCTGCCTGGCGGGTCGCTCCCCTCCTAACAACACATTAACCCTTTAAATAGGCTCCTCAGCTTCCACACCAAGATCTCCAGACTGCCCACTGGCATTTCTGGCAGATACCCAGTGCCTTTTGTAGCTCTTCCTTTTTGGTGATGCCTCTAACTTGGACTCTGAAGTTTTTGCAAATTGCCTTCAGCTCCTTCACAGTGTAGGATTTCAACCTCTCCTCCTCAAAAGCCACTTCGAGGGATGCAACTGACGATGCTCTTGACTCAGGCATGATGCAGTTGAGAGGTGAAGCTCAAACAAATGGAAAGATCAAAAATATACCAAAACAAAACAGTAAGTGGTACGTTATGGTCTGTGATATGGTAAAAGTGTACACCAATCAATGTAGGTCAACTGCAAATGTAAATCCTATCCTAATAGGTGACAACCAATGTTAAAAATGGGGGTCTCTAGTTGATAGGTTTGTAGCCTGTCCAAGTAGAGAACCCTCCTTCTAGTCAGGCTAGGGCTATTATACTTCTAAAATAACCCCTGCTCAATCCCTTGGTAGCTTGGCACAAGCAGTCAAGCTTATCTCAGAGGCAATGTTTGAAGCATTTGCACATAACACACAGTAATACAGTGAAACACTACAAAAGGATTCCAAAGAATTCTTTTAGAAAAATAGCCAATATTTGTCTGTGAAAAACAAGACCAAAACGATAAAGATCCAACGAAAATAGACTTAAAGTCGATAGCCTCGTCTGGAGCTATCATGGCATTGTGAACCAACTAATCCAATGGATCAGGCTGACATCAGCGTCACAGGCAAGCTACGGTATCAGGAAGACCCACAAATAGTACCTTAGAAATGCAGGGTGTCATGGACATTGTGACGAGATCCAAAGATGCGGCAGCAGCAAGCAGGGTCAGTGCGAAATGTGGTGGTGCTTGTCACGGGGCTGGCAGGTCCCGGTGCAAGCAGCTTTGTCATCGTTGCTGAAGCGCTGTCATCAGAAACTATGGTGTTGGCATCAGTGGTTCAAGGCTGTGGTGCGGAATGGGCAGTGCATCGAAGAACTCATGAGTGGTGCCCCCAGGCCATTGTGCAGGCATCAGTGTCGATGTTGGCGTGTAGCGTTGCCATCGAAGAAACCAGGGCGGCCATGTCAAGGGAGGTATTATGAAGTGCAGTGCCCTCAGGTTGCGGTGCAAGCAGCAGCTTGGTGGCGGTGATGAGATCAGGGTTGTGGTGGGAAGAAGGGTGATGGTCTCTGCAGTACCAACAGGTCACGGAGCCGGCAGCGGCCCCACTGATGGCATTGGGTTGCTTTTTCTTCTGTTGCAGCACAAAAACACACTTTCCAAGTGCTGGTAGCAGATGATCTTGAAGTCATTGCTGTTGCTGAGACTTCCTGAACAAGAGGCAAGCTCTACTTTAAGCCCTTGGAGAAACTCAGGAAAATCAGTTGCAGCAAGTCCTGTTAAGTCCTTTCAATGCCCAAGAAAGAAGCTGCCACTACAGGCCAACACAACAAAGCACACAGCAACGTGGTAGTTC
The DNA here is from genome assembly GCF_964261635.1 of Lissotriton helveticus. Classification (NCBI taxonomy): domain Eukaryota; kingdom Metazoa; phylum Chordata; class Amphibia; order Caudata; family Salamandridae; genus Lissotriton; species Lissotriton helveticus. Next base: position 761,646,765 of record NC_136057.1, on the reverse strand, counting down.
CTCCTAACAGATTCTCCAGCACTTCTTTGTGGCAGGTTCCTTAGTCCAAATGAGTTCTAAAGTTCTGAGGTCAGGGCCCCAATATTTATACTACTTTGCCCTTTGATGTTTTAGGCAGAAAGTCTCTAAGCTCATTAAAATCAATTCTGTCAACCCTAGTCCAGCTTCACTCCAGGAATGTATAAATGTAAATGTAGAAAGTCTATTCAGCCTAGCTATGACTCACCCAGGAAAGGAGGATACACCTCAACTCCCTTTTGACTGTCTAGTGTAAATGCGCATTCTCAGCTCCTGTCACTCCAAAACCAGCGATAAATACAAAAACAAGCAGAGGCACACAAGATGCTTAAGTAAAGAAAATTCCCACTTAAAAGTGGCATTTTCAAATGCCCAATTTAAAAACTACCTCTACGGGGGCGTGGCTAGCCAAGATAACCGCGTGGACGTAATCCACGATGGCTCCGCTACGGAGGCTCCATTAAAGTATGATTACAAGACAAATCTGCATATGAAATTGACGATTGTCACCTGTGGGCCACGGTGAGTGGCGTGCACGGACCGGGACCACTCGTGAGCTGCTGGTGAGTCCTGGATGGCACCCGATAGCATAAAGGCTAGTGCGAGCTAGGCCCGGCGCGGAGATCAGCCCGCGGCCGTGTCAGAGAAGATTGTGAGGGGAATCACAGCTGCGGCACTGCCCTGCAGGGTACAGCTGAACGATCGAAGCACCTCATGTCCGGCGGAACCCTCCAGGGAACCCAGGCACCGTCTCTGTGCTGCCGGTGAATGGGGAGCGCATGACCAGGTATGCGGGGAGGAAGGAGGCGCCTACTTCAATCGTTGAAGCATGGACGGCCGTGACTGACCCCAAAGTAGTCCCAGTGATGGAGAGACTGGGACAGAGGCACAATCACACAGGGAAACCAGACGGGATCCGCTGACCGGAGGCTCAGAGGCTGCCCAAAGTGACAAAAGCTGGATGCCTGACTCTAAGATGGTACCCAGCAAAGACACTCCACAGACAACGGAGAACGCAGCCACATCCACAGTGATACCACAGCACTTTTAGGTGCGGCAAAACACCTGACACATCTCTTGCGCACCTACCCACCCGCCCCCCCAAAGAAAATAATGGGGGCTTCCACTCATGCAGCAGGCCGACTCTCAGACCGGTCACGGGCCCACGATCACTAGAGGAGAAGTGAGAAAATAGGGAAGTGGGGCCGCACTACGCAGTGAGAAAAAGGGGCTGAGACAAGCCCAAGCACAACTCAACCCTGATGAAAGAACCACCCGATATGCGGATACAGAGTGAAAGTGCTGGGTCCCTTCAATACTGAGCTCAGGGAGAAACTGGATACCGGCAAGACCTGTACAGACATAGGGCTCACCTATGCCGCCAAAAAAACAGCAAAGCAACAGAGTTGCCTCCTAGTTTGCCCCTACAGCCAATAAAGACCCACAGGTACCCTCAACTGGGGCGAACATGGCTCTATCTAAGGAAGATCTTCTTGCTTCCCTGCGGGAATTCAAACAAGAACTGCGAGAGGAGTTAAAGGCAGACATAGCACAATCCATTGACTCGCTCAGGGCCGATGTTAGTGGTAGACTCACTAATTTGCAACAAGATGTCAACTCGGTGGGGGCCAGAGTAATGGACAAATATAGAGACACAGCCGTAAACCTGGAACGAAGAATGGAGCACCTGACAACAACTGCACGGGACCTCCAAACTCAACTACAAGCCGTCCTGCTGAAAAACGAGGACTTGGAGAATAGGTCAAGATGGGAAAACATACAAAATCCACAATCTCGAAGAAGGAGCGGAAGGGCCAGATCTGGTGGCCTTTGTCACGGGTCTGTTCACCAAAACTTTGGAACAGCAACAAAACTAAAAATAGAAAGAGTTCATAGAGTGGGGGAGGTCCAACCAAGGAGAGAATCATCGACCACGGGATATCTTGGCAAAGCTACACTCATTCAGGACCAAAGAGGCCATACTACAAGCGGCCAGGAGGCTTGATGCAGTGAAGTTCCAAGGGCTCATTTGTCAACTCTACCAAGATGTAGCACCAGCAACTCTTGCACGCCGCCAACAACCCGTCACGGAGAAACTCAGGCAATACAACTTCAGATACCACTGGACCTACCCCTTTGGATTAGGCTTTGAATATCGTAACAAGGCACATCATATAACTGAGGTCAAGGAGGCATTGAAATTGCTGGGCCTTCCAACACCAGAAACGAATGCGGAGGCGAATGGCGACGACCATCAGGATGGCCCCCTACCGAGAGCGGGAAAAGGGAACCACTGACAAACCAGCCGTCTCCCCAGAGCACAGACTAAATAAAGCACCCCTGAGATAACCTGAGAGACCCGGTCCCAAGATTGGACTAACAGAACCTACCCTGAACTCAATTACCACACCGCAGTTTGATAACGGCTGCTACTGCCCTTCCGACAGCAAAGAAGCATATAACACCACTCTTTATTCCTATTCTGAGAACTCTATCATCACTGAAAGTTGAAATTTTGAGGGCCGATGACTGGAAATATGTAACAGGAATATATCCACAGGGCTAAAACCAAAGAAGCAGAACTTTTCTTATGGCGTAACTTCACTAAATGGACCTCGGCGACGGACTATGGTCCAACTCGCCTCGAATACCGGTTGGACACCTAGTTGGTGACCCGAACTGGGGACAAGTTGTCCTAAATACCGGAAGGACACCTAGTTGGTGACCCAAACTGGGGACAAGTTGTTCCAACGTTAAAGATGTTAAAGATTGACATCCTTTTCTTTTTTCGCTATTTTATATTTTTCCTCTTTTTCCCTTTGTGATTTTTTTGTTTCTTTGGGACCTGGCAGGGGGGAGAAACGCTGGACACGCTCAGACGTAAGGCTGGGAGGGAATAGAGGTAAGGGATGTCCTCTGGAGCGGGGCAAAGAGGGGGCTCACAGGTAAAGGAAGGTGAACAAGGTTTAACAACACAGTACACACACAGCCAAGATGGTGATCACCACTTTGACATGGAATGTTAGAGGTATGAATGCCCCCTCCAAATGCCAGAAGATATGGAAATATCTCACTGACCAACACTAGGATGTGGTGGCGCTCCAGGAGACCCACCTTAAAAGATCAGAAGACCACAGAATGAAACACAAGACATATCCAGTAATATATAAATCATCCGGTTCTACAAATCACAATGGAGTCGCCCTCCTCTTTCACACATCCCTCAAATACCAGCCGAACAAATTACAAAACTGACAAGGAGGGGAGAGTGGTGCTGGTAAATGGCTGAATATGGGGGTGCCTCTGTACATTTGCGGCGGCATACGTACCCAATACGAACCAGGCAGCCTTCATCCACAATACCCTGACCCTATTGGGGGGCTTTGCAGAGGGAGAAATCATGATGATGGGTGACTTCAATCTTACATGGCATTCGGGAACGACAGCACACATCCACATAGAGCCAACACAGGAAGCTTCCCAAAGACCCTCAAGCAAACTATACAAGAACTAGGTCTCAGAGACACATGGAGAGAAGCACATCCAGAAGATAAAAATTACACTTTCTTCTCCCACATCCATCACACATATTTGAGCCTCGACTACATTTTCATGAGCCAAGCCCTAAATAAGCTTGTGCGAGAAGCCACCATACACCCTATTATCATCTCCGACCATGCAACAGTGGAGGTCACCTTGGAATGGCACAGCCCTAAAACCTAAATTTAAAAGATGGTTTCACTCCAATGCGGTGGCACGAGGCAAAACACTACGCCCTACATACGTCAATCAGGGAATTCTTTCAGCTAAATGATTCCCAAGACACGTCTCCAACGTACAATTGGGACCTATTCAAGGCCGTGACTAGGGGCCAATGCTTAACACTAATGGTGGCCCTTAATAAAGTAAGAACAGAAAGAATGACCCTGGAAGGGGAATTGAAAACACTAGAACAAGTTCACAAGGCCAACCCCACACACGCAATCCAAAGAAAGGTCACAGCCCTGAAGGGGAAACTCCACACAATCTATTCTAACAGGGCAGAATTGACACTGCTAAGACTTGAACAGACCTCATATGCACAGAGCAACAAAGTGGGAGCACACCTGACACACCAGTTACGGATTAAGAGGGAAAAGGACTACATCTGAGACATACAGGATCCCTCAGGTACACAAACACAAGAATACTCAGAGAAAGCAAGACTCTTCGGGAACTTTTATAGTACACTATACACAGCCGAGGGATTGGTGTCACTACAACGCATGCTTTTACCACGCATGCCTTTACAACGCGGTTTTTACCACGCAGTCCATTACAACGCATAATGCTTTTAGGCGCTGGATAGTGAATTAATTAATTTACTATTCCAACTCCAGTCCCCGTGGATAGCAGGGAAGGTGTTGGATAGTATATTAAATACATTCCCTATCCTAGAGCGCCCCCCAGCGCATTGCGTTGTAATGGTTTGCGTGGTAAAAGTTGCGATGTAATGGTAGTGCGTTGTAAAAACATCGTTGTAACCGTGCTACACCACAGCCGATTAACCTGATTCTCAGGCGCAAACAGACTATCTCAGCACAGTGGAGCTCCCACAGGTCACACCGATTCAGAATGAACAATTGGAGGAACCTATCACAGAGACAGAAGTACAGAGAGCAATCAGGAGTCTAAAGCTACACAAATACCCTGGCACTGATGGCCTGAAAACACAATTCTACAAAGCTTTCAGTACAGAGCTAATCCCCCATCTGACCGCCCTTTTAAATCACGTAGCGACTACTAAACTAATAACACACACTATGCATGAAGCACATATTACCGTGATTCCCAAACCTGGAAAAGACACAAGGCAATGTGGATCGCACCAACCTATAGCGCTTCTCTACCTAGACGCTAAATTATATTCTAAAATCTTAGCCACCCGACTGGAAAACTTGATGCCAGGTCTGATACACCCAGCTCAATCTGGATTTATCAAGGGCAGACAGACACACGACAACGTGCGCAGAGTGACTCACCTAATAGAAAAAACAAATAAAAGGCAGATCCCTGTAGTTCTTCTCGGCTTCGACGCCGAGAAGGCGTTTGACCCAGTAGACTGGCTCTTTCTCTTCCAGACCCTTCAAAGATTCGGCTTCTGTGAGACGTTTATCAACATGATTAAGGCCAATCTTGCAACCTCAAGTGCAAGAACCTTAGTTAATGGAGTAGCCTCTGACACCTTTCTACTAGAACGGGGAACGAGGCAGGGCTGACCCTTACCCCGCTCCTCTTTGCGCTTAGCATTGAACCCTTAGCCGCACGGCTCAGAGGGAATCGAGACCTTAGGGGAATTAAATTTGATGCTGACAAACATAAAATCTCCCTGTTCGCCGATGACATCTTACTGAGAATATCAGACCCACAATGACCTATAACAACACTACGGGAAGAATTGAGACGCTTGGAGGAGGTAGCGGGATTCGGCATCAATTTACTTAAATCCTTCCTCCTTAACCTGACACTACCAGAGGCAGAGATGGGAGACCTGGTGGCTTCAACCCCCCTCCAAAGGGGCAAGAAACATTTAACGTCTTTGGGAATAAAATTGACCCCTAAAATCTCAGGGCTGTTTGCAGCTAACTATCCTCCACTCCTACGCCAGCTCCGGACTGACCTTCGGAGATGGTCACCCCTCTACCTTTCCTGGTAGGGCAGAATACATGCCATCAAGATGGTAGTCCTACTGAAATTTCTTCATCTATTTCAGAGTCTGCCCATTGAACTCGAAAGAGATTTCTTACGCGGGGTCCACACATTATTAAGGACATTTATATGGCAGAATTAAAGACCAAGGCTTCCGTTCAGCCTTCTTCTGAAGCCTACAGATAAGGGGAGCTTGGCGATGCCCGACCTGAACCGCTATTACAAGGCAGCACAACTTCGAGTCATGGTTGAATGGTCTCAATCTGAGTCAGATAAACAATGGCTACACTTGGCGGGCAGAGTAATATTGAATTTACTATGGAAACCAAAGGCGGACCAACTGCCGAATGCATACATTAGTACACCCACTAAAACGACGCTTAAAACATGGGATGACATACTGAGGCAAACGGAATGGACCATGTTCCCCTCTCCATTCACTCCCATACACTACAACCCTACTTTTCCACCAGCACTACAGCCAGGCCCCTTTGATGCGTGGCGAGAGGGTGATTGCCTCACCATACCTGACATGTTTCACAACTGGGACATTCTAACATTTGAACACTGCCAAAGGGAATTCCATCTACCCAACACAGAATACTTTTGTTATCTTCAATTGCGTCATTGGGTCCTACAACCCGAGTTCAGAGAAGGGGCAATTAGAGAACTCACAACGTTAGAGCGCTATGTGAAGGGAGCCGACTCAGTGAAAGGGGCCATCTCTTTCTAATACTGCCTATTGCTGCACACACTTCCATTTAGACGCCGATGATATCTTGGATTCTGTGAACGCACATTAGGCCAGGATATCACAGACACTCAGTGGAAAGCCCTATGAAAAGATGTAATACACCACTGCTACTCCCTAGGTCAACGCTAAGCCCACTACAAGATAATGTACAACTGGTATCTTTATCCTGAGAAACTGAATAAAATATTCCCAAACACATTAGACCTTTGCTGGAGGGGTTGCGGCCTCCTGGGCGACTTCTGCCATATATTGTGGGACTGCCCGACAATTCGACCCTTCTGGTCGTAAATCCTGGCTCAAATTAAAGAGATATTGGGCTATCCCATACCAGACACCCCAGTTTCATGCTGCTTGGCCCCCGGGACCCGAACCTGAAATACCAAAGTAAAGCAGGTCAAGCCATTATTTGGCTTTGCCTTGGGGCGGCCAAAACAGCGATAGCCACTGCATGGAAAAAGAAATAAGCCCCAGCCATAACACAATGGCAGGCATGACTATGGCAGGCACTCACTGTGGAACGTATGAGTGACATATACAGGGACGAATTTGAAAACTTCGAATAAGCCTGGGGTCCCCATGTCAACTATTTTCTAGCGGTCTTCCACTAACCACCTGCTCCACGAGGGTCAGAGTACTACACCTGTTCCAGTTTTTATTAGAGCCACCATGAATGTATAAGCCCACTCCAGGATCACATTTGCTGCACCAGGTCCCCGAGACTCCGATCACCCTAGGTTACTATTTTTGCCCCACTATGGCTTAATTTCTCCTTCCAGCCTCGTTATAGCTCTTGTTTGCATCCCCCTGTCCCCAACCCATAAAACAATTACTCTCCATGAGGAAAGGGTCTGGGGAAGGGAGAGAGATATGGGAGGAGGAAATGATTGATTCTACAGATGATATGTATTTGTTTTTGTTATTCTTTCCATTTGTATTATGAAATAGCAATGAAGGTTCTTGGGTAATACCTGAAGAGATAACTACAAGCGATGTGAATCAGATCATCCGATAGAATCTGTATATGGTAATAGATTGTTGATAGCTATATCTGAATGCAAAGACAAAATGTATTACCATGCTTGTTGATTGATTTTTTGTAAAACTTAATAAAAACAAGTTTGACAAAAAAAACTACCTTTACTAAAAGATGTGTTATTGAATTCTGAGATCAGTGAGCCTAAACTCAATTTTTCTCTATCTTGTCCCAATGGAAAGTTACACTTGTAAGTTGTTACAAGGCAAATTCAATGATCACCCATGGGAAAGACAGCCATTTAATAGTGAAAAAATAAATGCACAATACTTCTCTATTAGGACATGTAAAAGACACTACCACATGTCCTACCTTTCACATACATTGCACCCTGCCCATGGGGTTACCTTGGGCCTACCATGGGGTAATTTACATGTAAAAAAAAGAAGGATGATTAGGGCCTGGCAAGTTGATGCACTTGCCAGGTCGACATGGCAGTAAAAACTGTGTGCAGACACTGCAGTGGCAGGTCTGAGACACCTTTGAAAGACTAATTGTGTGGTTGGCAAAACCAGTGCTGCCGGCCCAATAGCAGCATTGGATTTACAGGCCCTGTGCACTGACAGTGCACTTTACTAGGGACTTACTAGTAAATACAAAATATCACACATGGAAAAACAATCATTAAACAATTTACAGTAGGAGCTCTTGCACTTCAGCAGTGAACAGCAATGAAAAAGTGTGCAGAGACACTAAGGCAGCAAAAACTAAGGGCCCGATTATGATTGCGGTGAATCCGCATCCTCGGGGCCGGCGGAAGCCACCGCCGGCCCCGAGGATGCGGATTCACCGCTGCGGTGATTCACAAGACCCCCCCGCCAGATTAGGATGGCAGGGGGGTCGGGAAGTCCGTACGCAGCTTTTCCGCTCTAATATGGTGGCGGTGTCTATCAGACACCGCCAGCCATATTAGGATGCATGCGTAAACATGCTTTTCCACGGCGGCTTTTCTGCCGTGGAAAAGCATGTGGTCTTTTCCGTTTGGGGGCCCGTTGCGGGCCCCCAGGGTGTCAGGGGGTGAGGGGTGCACATAGGGGGTACCTATGGTACCCCCCTGCCTTTACATGAACAAAGCGGCAGGCACCGCGCGGTGCCTGCCGCTTTGTACATGTTAAGGCTAAACATGCATTTTTAACATTGCGGCGGGTGCTGCTTCAAGCAGCACCCGCCGCAATGTTAAACATACAGGATGTAACCGCCAGGGTGGCGGTCACATCCTAATTCGCACGGAGGGACCACCGCTGCCCCTGCGGATGGTCCCTCCACCTCTGGGATGGCAGACGGACGCAGGTCCGTCCGCCATCCTAATAGGCCCCTAAATCTAGCATACCATCAAAACAGGAAGTCAAAAAGCAAAAAGACAGGGGAAACTTGCCAAAAGATGCCAGGTCTAACAGGTGTGATGTTGCAGGAGGAGGTACCAGTTGCACATGTATGCAATCCATAGCCCCAAGACATGTGGAAAGCCAGCTATGTCACTCTGATTATGGTAGCCTGGAATGACCAAGATTTCAGCATGTGGAGGACTACCATCAGCTTGCAGTGCGTAGGGATGTTGGTGGATCTCTGAGATGTTGCCTGCAGCCTTGGTGCAATCTGGTTCAGAAACCATATGATGGACTCCCTCCTAAGTCTGAATGTAGTGGGTGATGATCTCCTCCTCCCTGAGTTCACTGATGTTAGTCCTCTGGTGGTACACACGCTTCCTTCTCCTGCGCTGCCTACGTGGTGGTGGTGGGGTGGTTGTGGTCTAATCACTACTCCAAGTTGAAGTATTAGCACCTCCAGGGGGTAGTTGAGCTTACCAGGGGGTAGTTGAGCTTTGGGTATGTTCTGTTTATATGCCAGTGCCAATGCGTAATTTCCTATGCCTGGGTTACTGACGTGCAGGAATTCTGACTCATTTCTGACTCAGTGCCCCGCTTGAGGACGATGCATCACTTTTCATAAAACTCATAAGTTTCAATGCGTCAGTTTTACACTGCATTTTAGGTGGGAATGCTCACCTTGCATGTATTCATTTCTGCATGGCGCAGCTGGTTCTGTCACAGGTATATTCTAACACAGGCCTACAAAAACTGACACATTTGGCAACATGCATCTACTAACTTGTAAATTTGGAGTATGTCCTGCGCAGCCGGCACGTCAAATTATTTGATGCAATGGCGACGCAAGCGACCTGCAAATAAGCACCGTAGCTTTTGTTCCAGAAAAGTGGGAATTCTCCAGGAATTGGAAGACTCCAGTGGGATCCCAGGAGGCAGTAAGGCAAAAGGAACTAGAAAGATGGGGGTGAGCTATGAAAGTGCAGTGCTGCTCCGAGAGGCTAGATATGGACGGGGGTCATTAGATATGACCAGGACCTGGAAGACACGAATAGAGTGCATGAAAGACACCGATCCCCGTCACCAGGGGCATCACCAGATACTCCCTAGGAAAGCTCCAAATAATGATTATTTGGGACTGGTTGCATTGAGGAGGTTGAAACTGAAACACCAACATAAGCTGTGATGATTAAGAGGCACGACTGGGGGAGGTGGGCATGTACTGTGTGGGGGGGATACAAATTACTGCAGATGCTATTAAATCATTGCCATTGGTACGAGGGGAACATTATTTTATTTGATATGACTGCTCCTTGTTTGGAGATGATGAAAATCAATATAATGGGTTTAAAGAAAAAAACATTAAACTACAAAAAGGCCAAAAAGATGGGTTCGGTGCAATTTGCCATCCTATATCACATCTCGGAGCAACAATGTAAAAACAGCACTCCTTCCTAACATTCAGCCAGATGTCTCCCGACAAATTTTATTTCCATTGCCAGTTGTATTTGTAAAGCCTTTTATTTGTAAATAAATGGATTAATTAGAAAAACCCTCTTAGATGGCAGAATTGCACACAAAAAATAGATTTTCTAATTCTACTAAACTGACAAAATCCAGGCTTTGCCATAATCGCCCTTGCTGAAACAATTGTGTGTGCCAAAACCACGTGGAAGCGAGCATTTTTTCCAACAGTTTGCCCAAATGTTTGGCAAGCAGCACGGCGAGTGAAGGGTGTAGCTGCTTGTTCAAGCCTCCATGGGTGGAAGGGCAGCTGTTTAAAGAAGGATTCGAAGTTGTCATGGCAGCATCTGGGAAGAGCTCTCTTGACCCACCCTGCCAACTCTTTCATGGACATATTGAAAAAAGCCTCGTGTAATTTATTGTGCATTTGTTGTGTATTCATTTTTGTGATGAGAAGGGTGTCACATATTTATTTGAGGCCACTTCAGGCTGCATCAGTTGTTTACAGAGAAAGGCTTTTCACAAGGACTACATTCACAAGTGCATCTTTAAGAGCAAACTCGGATAATGCTGAGTAGGACGAATACGTCGAAGACTTGGCAGAAAATAAATGTTTCTCCCCCTGTTGCACTTAATTTGCTCTCTTAGAAAGCGGAAGGCTGGGTCGAGATGAATATTTTACGCACTCTTTTTAATTCGTGTGCAGAAATGTGATGGCTGCGAGCCTGATGCACTTGGCCGTCCCTGCAACTTGGTGATGAAACAAAACAATTCACTCTATTAGAGTGAGCGAATTGGGAAAATGGCATAAGCGTTAATTTCAAACCACGGGTTTTCTAACTCAAACGCAGAGGCATTTGTCAGAAAAGTCTTTACGGAATGTGACGGGCATTTGTCAGGATTGCCTTTATTGAATGTCTTTTGATGATCTGTTCTTTCGCTGACACTAAATGTCCCATCCTCAAAATTTCGTACAATGCAACTCTTAGCTTTTCTAAAAAACACTACAACAGCTGATAACTTATCCAGCCTTTAGTCTACTGCACCTCTAGAGCACATCAGAACGACACGGAATCTACTCTCAAGAAAAGACGCAGGAGGCTCCAACAATGATGATTCGACATTTTTACAGTGTATCTTAAACTGAACAGTATATCCGAGGGTCAGCTAAAATCCAGCTATAAAGGAAACAAACGTGTTCATGGGATTGGATGATGCTTTTCCTCGAAACTGGTCTTTGTAGCCAGCCTTAAAAATTCATGGGTTAGAAAAACATTGCTGCAGAATTTAAATGGCCATTTCTCCCCAAATAAATATTGAATAGCACACATTGAACTGTAACCAAAACATAAAAGGATTTAAGTGGGAAAGACCCTCCCCCCTTTATCCACACTACGTAATAGTAACACCCATCCCTATCCGCCGTTTTAACATATTATTTAAAATACTGTTTGAAGCATGACATTATGACCAAATTTTGGAATTCTGTGTAGCTTCTCGGGAAACTATCTCCCCGGGAAACTATCTCCCCTGTACAGCATTGATCCAGGCTCCTATATCTGTTAGGACCTGATATTGGCAGCTCTCCTCAAAATTACCAAACATAGCCTAGGGTGGCAGTGCAGGTCTCAAAAGCTAAATGCCCTGTCTCCTTTAAGCCAGGCTGAACATGATCACAGACAAATTAATACTATGGGGGAAGCAGGGATTACTTATATGATATGCATGTTCACAGTCTATCTATACTACTATAATAAAGTAAGAACTTTCAGGCTTTGAGGCGGGTAAACTCGGGAACCACGGCGCCAATCTACACACCTGATACACCGTTGAAATCGTCAGGGTTTGTAGATGGTTATAGGCTATATAAATATAAAAAATAAACGTTATTTACGAAATTTATATAAAAAAAAGTAGTCCCTCCAAAGTAGCACCGGCCTGCACGTGCATGCTCACGTCAGGAGCACGGGGAGGAGCGGCGTCCGAGGAGCGGCGGACATGGTGCGGGGGAGGAGCGGTGACGTGAGGAGCAGCGGACAGGCCAGCGGCGGTGCGAGCAGAGGAAAGGCGGACATGGTGCGGGGAGGAGCGGCGGCGGACAGGAGGTGAGGATCAGAGCGGCGAGGAGCGGTGAACTGAGGAGCGGCGGCTGAGGTAAGGCTCCGGGGACAATGTTGGGGCAGGCGGGTGTCGGGCCAGGCGGGGGACGGGGAGTTACAACAGAACAGATCGGCTGAGGAAAGGCAATGTCGGGGCAGGCGGAGGACGGGGACTAACAAGGTGACGGGTGAAACATTTTGCACGTACTACTGTCCACGGGGAGTTACAACAGAACAGATCAGCTGAGGAAAGTCAATGTCGGGGCAGGCGGGGGACGGGGACTAACAAGGTGACGGGTGGAACATTTTGTCCGACCTCCATTGACTCAGGACAGGCGCGGGTCGGGCCAGGCGGGAAAACAGATCGGCTGAGGAAAGGCAATGTCGGGGCAGGCGGGGGTCGGGGCAGGCGGGGGACGGGGAGGGCGGGGGCACGGGCTGCTGGGCAATGTCGGGGGAGGCAGGGGTAGGGGAAGCCTGAATGCTCCCAGACAAGGTTGGGACGGGCTGCTAGTATTTAAATAATTGAGGTTGGGGCATGCATGCAACTCCTCAATGTGATGGGAGCATAGTAAAAGTATTCAGTGAATTTCATAGTTCACGAAGATTTAGAAAGATTCCTGAATTTGTCCTATAGGGAGTACTTAAAGTTCACCATGTCACACATGACATGGATAAGACATGTTTCAGGCATTAATTATTTCAGAAGGTCCACCGTTGTTAGGCCTTTCTCAGAACCCAGGAAGTCGGAAGGAATGAAGATCAGGAAAAAGTGGTGATTCACAGGAGAGGCTATATATACACCACTGTACAACTGTGTAGTTACTTTCAGATCTGAGGATCTGATTTTCCTTGAAGGAGCATTTTTTGTTTTGCAACTAATGTTGGCGTACTTTGACGAATCTGCACGAAACTTTTTTTTATGTTCATCCAGCTCAACTACTTCTGGGAAACTTATGGGGTGATCAGTCAAGCAGGTTGCAAAAAAAGGGAGGTTCCCAAAATGTTGATTTCCCATGCTAATTCCCATAGTAAACTTCCTTTGCCGATACAAAAATAATGGCTAAATGGAATTACACCACACTTGGCAAAAAGTTAGAATTTACTCCGTAAAAGTGATTTATGTAATTTGGTGTAAATCTGTTCAGCTAATGTGTGTTTAAAACTGTGCTTAGGCGACATGTAGGGGTTAAATAAATAGGCATATCTGGACTGTCTGTTGGTATCCAAATATGTTCTGATTGGCCATTTTAAAGGTAACAGCTGTTAAAGGACACAGGGGCATGGTCTCTGTGTCCTCAAAATGAATAGCAAAACAGATAAGGGGACAGGTTGAGCACACCCCAGGGGCACATGGGGTGAGGAGGCCCAGAGAGGCCCACCTTGATTGGCTGGCCACAGCACGGACCACACACTGTGGCAGCCATTACAAGACTAGGGGTTATGGACTTCGTTAAAATGCATTGCAGTACATGCCAGTATTTGAGGCTCACCAAAAGAAGTACAAAGAAATGGTGTTGACAGATTTTAGTCATGTAAGAAACTGGGGGCATTAGTTAGGGGGTGATGGCCCACTGTTTGAAATGGGGTTTCTGGTTGGCTAGGGTATGGACCTAAGCCAGGAGGAACCCATTACTCTAGTCAGGACAAGTAAGTTACACACTAAAGATAACCTGTGCTCACCCTCTGGTAGCTTGGCGTAGAGCTGTCAGGCTTATCATCAGAGGAAATGTGTAAAGTGTTTGTGCAAAATGATTTAAAAATATATAGTATACTATACATAAGTGCAGACTGTTAGAAATGGGGGTCTCTAGTTGGCAAAGGTAGGTACCTTTGTCCAAATAGGGACCCATGCTTCTAGTCAGGATAAGGGGAATACACACTTTAGATAACCCCTGATCATCCCTGGGTAGCTTGGCACGAGTAGACAGACCTGTCCCAAAGACAATGTGTAAAGTATTTGTATTCAAAACTCACAATAATACAGTGATAACATCACAAATAGACACCAAACCAGTTCAGAAAAATAAAGTATCTTTATCTAAACTCAACAAGACCAAAATGACAAAAATCCAACATACAAGTATTAAGAAAATGACTTTAAAAATGTTTTAAGCAACTGGTTCCATAGAAAACTATGGATATGTGATTTCTCTCAAAGTACCTGTAGTTGTGACAAAATTCACAAGGCCAAACAGCCGCAGAAATGGGAAGCATCGAGAACACAAAGAGATGCGTCAGTTCCGGAGACCATGGTGAGGCGATGCAGCGGTTCCGGTGCAAGCAGGAGAGAAGTGATGTATCATGTCCGATCTGTAGGGGGAAGTGATCCATCGACACCAAAACTATTCTGGTCCTCGAGTGATGCATCGAGAAAACTTGCAGCAAAGGTACGAATTGTGGAAATCTGTGATGCGTCGGCGATCGATAAGGCGGTGTCGAGCGGTGTTGCGTCAGTTTCTTCAGCCACGATCCCTTGATGGGTTGGTTCTTGCAGCGGCAAAGGGCGCTGCGTTGGTTTTGGTAGCAGCGAGTCGATGTGTGGCGATTCTTCATGTATCGCAGTGCTGCGTTGGGAAAACATCCGCAACAAGAGCGATGCATTGATTTTCTTGTAGTTGCGTTGCTTTTCCGGCTCCCAACAGAAGGAACAATCTCCAGAGGTCCAACACTTTCACAAGCACCTCTTGGCAGGTCAGAACAGCCAGCAAGGACTTTCAGGGGAGCTAGGGGTGAAGTCTTTGTGTTCCTGAGGCTTCAGAACAGGAGGCAAGCTCTACTCAAGCTCTTGGAGAGCTTCCTCAATTAGGGGGACACAGCACACAGCACACAGCAAAGTCCTTGTCCTTTCCTTGGCAGAAACAGCTACTGCAGGTCAAACCCAGACAGCACATGGCAAAGGAGCAGTACTCCTCCTCCAGTTTCTCAAACACTTCTCCTTGGCAAAGGTTCTTCTTGATTTCATTAATAGTCTAAAGTTCAGGGGTTTAAGATCTAATACTTATAACCCAAAATGTATTTGTTCTCTATGTGCAAGGATCTCTGAGCCCAGTCCAAACAAATGCTGTCCTTATGGTGCAGCATGAATGTAGTGGGTGGAGAAAGCATTGTGCAAGGGAGACATGCCCTATTAAGGTGCAAGGAAATATACTCCCTCTACTATTAATTCAGCTAGGGTCTATTCTGCCCAGCTCTGAGTCATCCAGGGAGGGACAGGCACACCTCAACCCCCCCAGTAGCTGTCTACAATGAATGCACATCCTCAGCCCCTGTCACACCAAAACCAGACAGTCAATATACAAACAGGCAGAGGCACACTGAATGCTTAAACAATATAATGCCTACTTTCCAAAAGTGGCATTTTCAAACACACAATTTAAAAAACATCTTTACTAAAAGATGTGTTATTAAATTCTGAGTCCAGAGAGCCTAAACCTTATTCCTCTATCTTGTACCAATGGGAAGTTAAATTTCTAAGATGTTATATATAAACTTCCATTCTATCCTATGGGGCAAAATAGCCTTTCAATAGTGAAAAACGAAATTGGCAATATTTCACTATTAGGACCTGTCACACACACCAGTACATGCCCTACCTTTCACACACACTACATCCTGCCCAGGGGGTACCTTGGGCCTACCATAGGGGTGCCTTACATGTAGAAAAGGGAAGGGTAGGGCCTACCAAGTGTCTGCAAAACACCTGCAGTGGCAGGTCTGATATACCTTTTCAGGGCTACTCATGTGGGTGGCATAATCAGTGCGGAGGCCCACTGGTAGCATTTGATTTACAGGCCCTGGCACACTCAGTACACTTTACTAGGGGCTTACCAGTAAATCAAATATGCCAATCATGGATAACCAATCATGTTCACAATATACACAGAGAGCATATGCACTTTAGCATTGAATAGCAGTGATAAAGTGTCCAGAGTCTTAAAACCAACAACAATAGGTCAGGAAAAAATAGGAGGAAGAAGCAAAACATTTGGGAATAACCATGCAAAAATTCCAACACAGACCAAAATGACATGAATCATAAATAGTGTGCATATTATGCAAATACTGAAATAGTTCTCACAATCCTGACAATACAAGAATCAAAAGCAACATACATCATAACAGCTGTGCATGAAATGCAGCAGTTAAGTTAAGAAGAAAACACATGAAATACCAAATATCACAACAAACACATAGGGTGCAGCACACCTGGACTGTGGTAATTACTCTTCAGAAGTAGAGCATATCAGCACCTCCACCCTTATTACAGGGAATACGTAATCACTGTTTTGCCTAAATGTAGCCAGTTCATAGTGGCAATTTCCATTGTGCTCAGGGGCCTCTATTGAGGTCTCACCCTATAATGCCTACCAGATCCAGTACCTCAAGTGTCCCCAAGTCCTACACAAAGTAAAGGAGGCAAGGCACAATCATGGCAGAATTCAGCTGGGAGACCTTGCTGGGTCCAGTGTGCAAAACGATCAAAACCAGCTGCCTGTGAAAGCGCAGTGCAGATGCCAACCATTCAGGAAAACTCAGCCTATTTTTAGCCAGGCCATTCTTGAAGGAGTGTGGGACAGCTTTGAGAGTCCAGGTGGCACCTCGCTCCCTCACTGGACCTATCGGTGGAGACCCTCCAACAGGTCTTCTCAGTAACTGTCAATCAATCAATCAATCAATCAAGAAATTTGTATAGCGCGCTACTCACCCGGAGCGTCTCGAGGCGCTTGGGGGATGGGGGTCCGCTACTGCTCGAACAGACAGGTCTTGAGTTGCTTCCTGAAGGAGAGGTGGTCTTGGGTCAGACGGAGGTGGATGGGGAGGGAGTTCCATGTCTTGGCTGCCAGGTAGGAGAAGGATCTTCCTCCCATGGTGGCTCTTCGAATACGGGGAACGGCGGCGAGGGCGTGGTTGTTTGATCGCAGCTGTCGGGTGGGGGTGTAGAAGGTCAGGCGGTTGTTAAGGTATCTGGGGCCCAGGTCATGGAGGGCCTTGTGTGCGTGGGTGAGGAGTCAGAACGTGATTCTCTTGCTGACGGGGAGCCAGCGCAGGTCTCTCAGGTGTCCGGAGATGTGGCTGTGTCGGGGGATGTCCAGGATGAGTCGTGCGGAGGCGTTCTGGATGCTTTGGAGTCTTTTCTGGAGTTTGGCTGTGGTTCCGGTGTACAGGGTGTTTCCGTAGTCCAGTCGGATGGTGACGAGTGCTTGAGTGACCGTCTTCCTGGTTTCAGTGGCGATCCATCGGAAGATCTTTCGGAGCATGCGTAGGATGTTGAAACATGATGATGAGACGGCGTTGACTTGTCTGGTCATCGAGAGGGAGGAGTCCAGGATGAAGCCCAGGTTGGGTGCGTGGTCCGTTGGTTTGGGTGCGCTGCCCAGGGCAGGGGGTCACCAGGAGTCGTCCCAGGCAGAGGGTGATGATCCGAGGATGAGGACTTCCGTCTTGTCTGAGTTCAGTTTCAGGCGGCTGTTCATCATCCACTCGGCTACGTCTTTCATCCCTTCGTGCAGGTTGGTTCTGGCGGTGGCTGGGTCGTTGGTGAGGGAGAGGATCAGCTGGGTGTCGTCAGCATAGGAGATGATGTTGAGGTTGTGTTGGCGTGTGATGGATGGGAGGGGGCTCATGTAGACGTTGAAGAGGGTGGGGCTGAGTGATGATCCTTGTGGTACACCGCAGCTGACTTCGGTGGCCTTGGATCTGAACGGGGGGAGTCGGACTCTCTGGGTTCTTCCGGCGAGGAATGAGATGATCCACTCCAGTGCCTTCTCTTGGATTCCGATGTTGCTGAGGCGCTGCACTAGGGTGCGGTGGCAGACAGTATCGAATGCTGCAGAGAGGTCCAGGAGGATGAGGGCCGCTGTTTCCCCGATGTCGGGCAGGGCTCGAATGTCGTCAGTGGCTGCGATGAGGGCGGTCTCGGTGCTGTGGTTGACTCGGAAGCCGGACTGCGAGTGGTCGAGGGATCCGTTTGTCTCGAGGAAGGCGGCAAGCTGTCTGTTGACGGTCTTCTCGATGACTTTGGCAGGAAAAGGGAGGAGCGATATGGGGCGGTAGTTCTTGAGGTCGGTGGGGTCTGCTGAAGGTTTCTTCAGGAGGGCGCTGAGTTCGGCAGGCTTCCAGCTCTCCGGGAAGGTGGCGGTGCTGAAGGAGCAGTTGATGATGTCCCGGAGTTGGGGTGCAATGACAGAGTTGGCCTTGTTGAAGATGTGGTGGGGGCATGGGTCGGTTGGTGATCCGGAATGGATGGTGTTCATCGTGTGGATGGTGTCTTCGGTGCTGACCGGGGTCCAGGCACGTAGGGTGGTGGTGGGGGGCGTTGGATCGGTGGTTGGGTGCGTGGTCTAAGCGCCGAAGCTGTTGTGTATGTCGGCGATCTTGCTGTGGAAGAACGAGGCGAGGGAGTCGCAGAGGTCTTGTGATGGAGTGATGTCGTTGTTTCCGGCGCTGGGGTTGGAGAGCTCTTTGACGATGCTGAAGAGTTCCTTGCTGTTGTGTGCGTTGTTGTCGAGTCGTTCCTTGAAAGCTGTCTTCTTGGTGGTGTGGATCAGCTGGTGGTGTTTGCGGGTGGCGTGCTTGAGGGCGGTCACGTTGTCTGTAGTCGGGTTTTTTCGCCAGGCTTTCTCGAGGGTGCGGCAGTTCTTCTTGGAGCTCTTGAGGCTGTTGTTGTACAAGGAGGCTTTCTTGCTGCCGGGCCTGCTGGGATGGTTTTTCAGAGGTGCAAGGTTGTCCGCGCAGTTGGTGATCCACTGTGTGAGGTTGTTGGCTGCTTCGTTGGGGTCCGTTGAGCTGGCGGGTGGTTCTGGCTCAGTGATGTGGTCAGCTGGTCGGTGGTGATCTTGTTCCAGGTCCTGCGGGGAAGTTGAGGTCCCCTAGAAGGATGTAGTCAGCGGAGGGGAGGGCGTGTGGGCTGATGAAGTCTGCGATGTCTTCGCTGAATTGTGTGCGGGGTCTTGGGGGTCTGTAGATGAGGGTGCCTCGGAGAGTGGTCTTGGGGTCGGTGTGTATCTGGAAGTGAAGATGTTCGGCGGCTGTGAGGGAGTCGTCTGAGTTGGTTGTGATGCGGATGGTATTCTTGTGGATGATGGCGATGCCTCCCCCTGTCTGACGCGTTCCCTCCGGGAGATCTTGTATCCGTCCAGGATGGCGATGGCGATGTCGGGCGCTGAGGAGGTGTTCATTCATGTTTCCGTGAGGAAGGCGACGTCTGGCGATGTGGTGTCGAGCAGGTTCCAGAGTTCCACGGCGTGTCTGTGGACGGAGCGGGTGTTGAGTAGGATGCACTTCAGGTGGTTGCTGCTGGAGCTCGGCTTGGCGGGTGCGGTACAGGTCCGGATGCAGGAAAACTTGCAGGATAGGCAGGTTAAGGGTCCGTGGGTGCGTCTTGGGGTGGCTCGGTAGCAGCCGGGGATCCGGCCGGTGTTGAGTGCGTTGAGGGTGGCTGCGTCGTACATCTGGCGGGTTGGCTGGCGTCTAGGGGGTCTGGCGCTGGGTGCAGTCCAAGCGCGGACGGGCGCAGACGGGCTTGCCTTTGGCGCGCCTTCGGCGCACAATCGGCGCGCCCGCTGCGCGTACGTGCGGACTCTGCCATTAATGGAGAGTGGGGGGGCGGAGCGCGGGAGGAGCAGCTGGGAGGCGGGAGCGGGGAGGACACAGAAGGAGAGGGGCGGGGCCGCGATGTCACGGTGGCGGGAAGCGGGGAGCGTTGGGGGGGTCGCACCAGGCAGGGATACCGAGTAAAACAGAACTAAGAGGCAATCAGGGCACAAGGGGCAAAAAGGACGGCACAACGAGCAGCAAAGATACAATCAGGGCACAGGGGGCAACAAAGACGACACAACGAGCAGCAAAGAGACAATCAGGGCACAGGGGGCAACAAAGACGGCACAACGAGCAGCAAAGAGACAATCAGGGCACAGGGGGCAACAAGACGGCACAACAAGCAGCAAAGAGAAAATCAGGGCACAGGGGGCCAAAAGGTCAGCAGGGGGGGTCACACCAGGCAGGGATGCAGAGTAAAACAGAACAAGGGGACAATCAGGGCACAGGGGACAAAAAAGACGGCACAACGAGCAGCAAAGAGACAATCAGGTCACAGGGGGCAAAAGGACGGCACAGCAAGCAGCAGCGAGGGGGCACGGGCACACCCACAGCTGGAGGGCCGCGCGGCGCGGGGGTGTCCTGAGGTCAGGTGTCTAATTACAGTACCTATGGCTTGTGAGCCCTGCTCTCCACGTCTCTCGCTGCAGAGGGGGCCTCACTAGGAGAACGGCGGGCAAGGGCGATGGTGCCACAGGATGGCACTTCTCTCCCAATTATTGCACGTTGCGGCACCCCCTTTCGTGCCTGAGACAAAAACATGCCTGCTTTTGATGGAGAGGGACAATTCGGAAAGCACTTGACAGGCACTTTTTGTCACTGCTGAGATCTACTCTGTAATTGCAGCTCTGAGCATGCACTGAATATGCAGAGCACCAGGCAAGCCACAGGCCCTGGGAGAGCACGGGGCATGAAGAGTTGGGCAGGCAGCAGGCCAGCACATAAGGCAGATGCCAAGTGGCAGCCTCTTCTGAAGCCCAGCAGTTAGCAAGCAACAGACCAACACAACAAGGTGGCAGCCACAATGGCGGTTCCTCCTAGCAGCACCAGAGTCCTCTTGGTAATGGGGTAATTGTAGAGCCAACAGTGTCAGGTTAGAAGTCCAATTAGTGGTTGGTCGGACCAGAATCAAGGCTCAGAAGGCAGCAGTGTGACAAGCAGAAAATCAATCCAGACGAGTCCTTTCAACAGCACAGCAATTAGCAGGCAGCACAGCAACAAGCAGAAACGCAGTCCAAATGACTCCTTTTAAAGGCAGTTCTTCTGATAGAGGTTCAGTTCCAGATCCCAAAATGCTTTACCAACATGGGATCAGAGCCCCTGTACTTATACTCATAAATGTCTTTGGTATAGGGGGTGACTGCACAAGAAACCTTAGTTGTGCACAACAATCCTCTTCAACCCAGCCCTAGCTACAGACATCAGTGTGGGGTAAATGAGTCCTTTGTGTTAGGGTAGGACACAGTCCTATGCAAATGTAAAGCATGAACACTTCTCCCATCCCAGGAAGATCATCAATATGCAGATGAATGCAGATGTAACCTCTGTCACACCCAGCCCTTCCTGGGTGCTGGCTGTCTGGAAAGTAATAACCAAGTGTAGCTGTGAACCAACCCTAGACATGGATTGGAGTCAGGCTGCAAAGTACAAACAGTCACAGGCACAGAGAAATGCACACTTTCTAAAAGTAACATTTCAAAATAGTAATGTAAAAATCAACTGCACCAGTAAGCAGGATTTATCACTACTATTCTTAACATACCAAACATGGCAACATTACTCCTTCCAGATAAGGAATTATAACTTAAACTTATGTAAGGGGATTCCCAGTGCTAGCCTATGAGAGGAGAAGGCCTCACAGCAGTGAGAAACACAATAGGCTGTTTGCCACTACCAGGACATGCCACACAATAAATGTACATGTCCTACCTTTTACTTACACAGCACCCTGCCCATAGGGCTATGTAGGGCCTACTTTAGGGGTGACCCATATTTAGTAAAAGGGGAGTTTAAGTCTTGGCAGTAGTTTTTATTGCCAAGTCAAAGTGGCAGTTAGCTGTGCAAGCAGGCCGTGCAGTGGCAGTCTTGAATACTTTTATTGTTTGATTAGTAAAAATCATTACAATAATGGGCGTGCATCAGTAAAAAAAGAACGTATACAACGTTTACAATTGCTAAAATATTTGCACATAGGGTAGTAAACAAGCATTAACTGAACTCCTGTGTCTTTGCTTACATTTGCTTACATTATTTCCTCATGCTTTTTTTAGTTGCCGCCTAAATGCGGTCATTTAATACATTAATACCATTGCAAGCCAATGATGAGTAATCAAAAGGTGTGAAATTCAACAATAAATATTTGTTTAAAACCTAATAATCTCTATTTGTTCATGCTGTTAAAATATAAACTTCATCTAGACAATTGGTCCTTATTAAGAAACAGTTAAGAAGCAGTTAAGAGCTGTGGTGATCCGTTCTAGTTTGGCGTCGACTATGGCCATGGGACAAGACATTAGTCATTGTTAAAAAGCTGAAAGCTAAACCATTAATAGTGTCATTCTATTTGTAAATAAGTAGAACCCCTACATATAATATTTAAGAGTGCCAGGGTCGCACAAGACAGAGGACAGTAAGCAAACAATGTGCAAAATACCATATTCAACCTTTCAAGTAGTACCAAGAAGTAAATAGATCGGCAAAACAACATCGGACTTAGGCCTCCCCGTTATGGATTAACAGTTGTTAACTTGCTGGCTCTCGCAGGTTATAAGTCTTTTTACAGCTCTTGTGACAAACTTAGTAAACCGTATATTAAGCACTGTGTTGTCCGAGTTTATAGATGCAAGCATAGCTAGTCGACAAGTGCGAAAGCCGAGTTTGTTCCATTCGCCCTTTAGCAAGATCTTTCGATCAATAAGAAGTGCAGGGCAAAGACATACCACATGCTCAATTGTTTTCTTGCTGCTCCCACATCCCCTGCACATTGTATTGGTGTTTGTGCGGCGCCAACCTGGCAGGTGATACACGAAGGGCAAGTCACCCATTCAGAAATCTTTTTTCCCACATCACAGAGTAGGTGCATGACATATGAGGCTCCACAGCCCCTGGCTTAAACCCTGATATGATTGACCAGGCATGGTTACGGTGTACCAGTTGGGCTCTGTCCGAGTGAAAGGACCAGAAGCGGACGTTTCTTTTGATGTAGATTTTGAGTGCCTGCTGTGATGGATTGGAGTTCCAGATTTCTTCTGCATCCAGGAGTTTTAAAGATTCTTGTAGCTAACGCCAGTACGATCTCCCAAGCTGGCCAGCTGAAATTTCCAGCCACAAAAAAAGCCTCCAAGCTTCCTTGTCTGGAAGTACGTAGCTTGTTGCACAACCTAATAAATGCTCCAGCCCCTACCGCTCGGCGATCTTGGATACCAAACTCAAGTAGTATTT
The DNA here is from genome assembly GCF_964261635.1 of Lissotriton helveticus. Lineage (NCBI taxonomy): Eukaryota > Metazoa > Chordata > Amphibia > Caudata > Salamandridae > Lissotriton > Lissotriton helveticus. The sequence goes on along the minus strand of NC_136057.1, from coordinate 761,623,344 downwards.
GAGCGGGGCAAGAGGTTTTTGGAAGGCTCAGCACTTGTTTGAAGATTCCTGTTATTATTTTGTTCACAAGGCTGCTGTCTGTCCCTTGCATGCTCTCCTGACTGAAAGTGAGGTAATTGAGGGTTTTTGCCTTCATGACACTTATAAGAGGGGTCAGGCTTGGACCGGACAACTGCCTTGTGAGGTTCTTAAATGCCACCTGGATTGTAAAAGCTTTGGCTTCCACCTCGTCTCTGTGTTTTGAGAATGAACCCTTTCTGTCCATGTGGACACCCAAATATTTGTTTGAAGTGGCCCTATCAATCCTTTTACCCTTGAACTGCCAAGCGCCACCTAGGTATTTCCTTAACCCAAAGGTGATTGCACTTGTCTTGGATAAATTCAGTTCCAATTCATTTTCGATGGTATAGGGAGACAGCCGATCGAGAAATCTCTGCAAGCCGACCCTGGTGTGGCTGAGCAGGACAAGGTCATCAGCATACAGTAAATTGATAACTCTTACCCTGGGAAGTTTTGGATAATGAGAGTTGACTTTGTCGAGAGACTCCGACAGATTGGAAATGAAGAGATTAAAAAGAAGGGGCGCCAGCACACAACCTTGTTTTACTCCATGTGATGTTTGTATTTTTCTGAAAATATAGAATCCGTCTCGAAATTTTATACGGACCCATGTATTAGTGTGTAGCTCGATTATGGCTTGTAAAAGCACAGTTGGAATCCCCCATTTCCGCAGTTTGAGCCATAGTTGGCGTCTGGCACGCAATCGAAAGCGGCCTTGAAGTCAACAAAACAGTCATGCATTAGCATTCTTGATGCTGCCACTTTATCTAACAGGACAGATATTGCAAGCAGGTTGGTTATGGTACTTGATTTTGGCACCAATCCTGTCTGGTTGAAGGGTATAAGGTGTTTTTTTGTGGCCCAAGACGCCAAGTCTTGAAGGAGCTACTTGGCGTAGTATTTGGATTCCATATCCAATTGAGTAATCATTCTGTAATTTTTCAGATCTGATCTCTTACCACCTTTGTAAATTAGATGTATAATGGCACCACACCAAGATTCCGGTAAGACCTGTTTGGCCCAGCAGTAAGTAAATTAGGGTGCAAGTTGCTTAGCCCAAAAGTCGGTGTCCTGTTTCAACAGAGCCTGGGGTAGACCGTTTGGCCTGGGAGCTCTGTCTGAGTGGCCCTTGGTTATAATTCGTGCTGTTCTTTTCGTTGAAGTTTCTAGTGTTGTGTGTACCCATTGAGGCAGTTCTTTGTGCTGGAGCAGCGATTTGGTGACGGTTACCAACGGCATCCTTGTGTTTAAATCTTCGGGTTGCTCAGGTGTCCCAACATATATTGTACCTAGCAATTGGCATAAGTTGAGTTGAGGGGCCAAAGTTGGAGGTTTGGCTGATGGACCTTCTTCCTTTTCTGGTTTTTCAAGTGGGTCATTAGAAAGAATAGCCTTGTAATCAAGGAAGAGAGAGTGGAACTAGAATAGCTAGTTTGTTACCCCTAGGTATTTATGACAGAACAAAAAGAACTAGCTACTGGGATAGTGTACACGTACTATGTGTCTGTATGGGGGAACCGATTGGTTTTATATGAAGGCCCTCATCCACCAACCTAGTTGGTGGCATGCTTCATCATAGGACCCCACCCGAGGCATCGAGTGTGCCTCAGGTGTGCTGCGACGCCAGAATACTGCGGGGCAGGTTTTGGAGTGTGAGTGTGCTGTGCTGGTGTATTGAGTGAGGTTTAAAATACTGTCCTGGGGGTCCCAAAAGTTTACTTTATTGGTGGGCCCCAGGCAGCATTTAAAAACAAATGCTTAGGACGTGTGGGGGTAGACTTATGGTCTCCCACGTCCTGACAGTGAAATACGGTGTATTTTGTTTTTCACCATTGAAAGGCTATCTGTCTCATACGATAGAATGGGAGTTTATTTATAACATCTAAGTATAATTTCCCATTGGGAGAGGATAGAAAGAAGAAGTTTAGTATGCCAGAATATAAAAAAAGCATATTTTTAGTAAAGATGACGTTTATAGTGAGTATTTTCTTGCTTAGCCATTCTGTGTGACTCTGCTGGTTTGTGGATTGACTGTCTGGCTATGGAATGGCAGGGGCAGGGGATGTGCATTCACTGTAGACAGCCACTGAAGGGTTGAGGTGTGTCCTGCCTTTCCTGAATGAGTCGGTGCTGGGCTGAAAAGACTTGGGCTGCATTTAGAGTAGGGGGAGGAGATTTCTTTTGCCTGAATGGGCCTGGGCTGCCTTTCAAAATGCTGTCTCCACATCCTGCCAGGGAGCTGGATCAAAGAGGGCACAACTGGTTTTGACTGAACACAGAGCCTTTCTGCCTCAAGATAACGAAGAGAAATGGAATATAAATATGGGAGCCCAGACCCCAGAACTTTAGAACACTCCTGAACTCAAGAGGAACTTCTGCCAAGGAGAAAAGCTGGGAAAGCTAAAAGAGAAGTACTGCCCCTTTGCTGTGTGCTGTCTGGGGTTGGCCTGCAGTGGCTGTTTCTGTCAAGGAGAGGACAAAGACTTTGCTGTGTGCTGTGTATCCTGATTGAAGAAGATATCCAAGGGCTTGAAGTATAGATTGACTCCTGTCCTGAAGTTTCAGGGGCACAAAGACGTTACCACCAGCTCCCCTGAACTTCCTTGCTGGGAGTTCTGACATGCCATGGACTGCCTCTCCCTGTCTTGGGCCTCTGGAGGTTGTTCCTGCTGCAGGGAGCTGGAAAAGAAATGCACCTACAGAAGCGTAACACATCCACAATCGATGCATCACAGCCATGCCACTGAAGAAACCAATACAGCAACTGCCCAGCGCTGGAGAAATCAGCACAAGCTGAATCTGGTGCACTGACCTCTGAAGTCCGAGATCACCGCACTGATCCCGATGCAGGCCCTGCTGTGCAACCGCAAGAACCGACGCTTCATGGGACCGTGCTGGGGAGATCCCTGCAGCACCGCTGCCACCGCCACCGCATTGAGGACTAATGCATCCCAGAATCCCCACGCATCGCACCGGGGTGCCAAGTCTACAACAGCACCGGGGCAGCAGTAAGAAACCAATGTATCACCTCCCCACACTGTAAGGAACCGACGCATCACCTCCCCTCCGTGGCAGTAAGGAACCAACGCATCACCTCCTCTGGAGCAAGGAACCGACACATCACCATCCCTGTGCATAAGGTACTTCTGCGGCTGTTTTAGGTTTATAATTTTGACGCATCCAAGGTTCTTTGTGTAGAAGTGTCTCATCTATAGTTTGCTATGGACAGAACGGTTTTTACCTTCACAAAGTTACATTTTCGTTATTGTATGTTAGATCTTTGTCATTTTGGTCTCGTTTTTTTTAGACAAAGATTACTTATTTTTCTAAATGTCCATTTGGAGTGTTTTTAATGTAATACTGTATCTGTGCACAAATTCTTTACACACTGCCTCTGAGATAAACCTGTCTGCTTGTGCCAAGCTACCAAGGGGGAGAGCAGGAGTTATTTGAGAAGTGTGTCCCCCTTACCCTGACTAGGAAGAAGGTCCCAATTGGACAAAGATGCAGACCATTGCCAACTAGAGACCCTCTTTTCTAACATTGGTGGTCAGCGGTGTGGATTAGGACTTGTATTTGTGCCTAACATACAGAGATTGGTGTACACTATTAGTATAGTGCAGACCATTACGCGAGCACATACTATTTGGTGATTCTTTTCTTTTGGATGTTTTTTGCAACTTGTGAACTGCCAATTTTCACTATAACCAAAACCAGCATCAATTGCATCTGTGGATATTGAGTTTGAGGAGTATAGGGTGGACACCTATACTGTGCCACAATTGAAAACCATCTGCAAGAAATTTAAAATCTCAGGAAGAGGCGTCACCAGGAAGGAGGAATACCAAAAGGCACTGAGGGTCTGGTTGGAATCAAGGACTGCCAGTGAGAATGCAGCAGAGCGTATGGTGGAGGCAGAGAATTGAAATGGGTAGCAGGATGGGCCATTGGTTCAACCTGGAGGGAAGGTCATTTCCAGGGGGCAGCAGTGTGTCTTTAAAGGAGCTGTCTCCAAAGGAGCTGGAGGGCATAGAGAGAAGCTTGCTAAGCTCTGGTTGGGGAAAGAGAGTGACATGGAGGATAAGAAATTGGAGTTAGCGAGGTAGAAACTTGCCATGGAGGAAAAAAGGATACTCTTAGAGCATAAGAGGAGTTTGAAGGAGCTGGACATAAAAGCCAAGAGTGTGGAGTCCAGTTCCAAGGGTGACAGCTTGTATCCAGTGCCTGTGGAAGGGAGGGTGTACATCCCTAAGGAAGTGATCAAGGAGTTTGTGAGAAGTGATGACATTGGTCAGTGGTTCAAGCGATGTGAGGTAGCAATGAGGTCCCACAGAGTCCCTGAAAGAGACTGGGGAGAGGGGTTGTGGGGCTGCTTCATGGCAGAAGGGATGCATACCTTGCTAGCCTTACCATAGGAGGATAAAAAGGGTTCATGATCCTATGAAGGAGACTTATTCAGAAGATGGGGCTTGACCCAAGAACTGTATAGGCAGAAGTTCAGGGCCTGTAAGAAACTTGAATCACACACTTGGGATGAGTACATTGATTTCTTCTGCAGAGCACTGGATGGTTGGGTGAAGGGTAGCCAGGTCACTGATTTTCAGGGGTTCTAGGGTTTGATGGCATGGGAGAACTTGTCTGCTAATAGTTTTCTAGAGCTAAGCCAGCACTTGATTAACAGGAAGCTTGGTGTGGAGGCGGACCACTGGGAAAGCACCAGGGTCCACAAGGGGAAAGTGGGAGACTCAGCCAAGGGTGGGCAGTGTCCCCAGCAGAAGAATGGGAAGTACATGGGTAAACAAAAGTAGTTCCAAAAAGGGCCCCAAAATAATTCCCAAGAGAAATGTTTCCAGCCCCCCAGTGGTAAGAAGCCATCGGTCTCTTCAGGGAAGCCTTCAGAGAAGGTTCCCCTCAAGTGTTATGCTTGTGATCATGTGGGTCACTTCATAGGGGATCCTAAGTGTCCCAAAGTCACCACTGAACCCACTGGGGTACTGCCCAGTGAGTTGACTAGTGTAGCCTTGGGGGAGGAGTTGGGTCCCCAGGAAGGGTGGAAGCCAGCAGTATTGACCCTTGTCTCCCTAGGTGACAGTGAGATGGTCCCAATGACCCACCTGCCTCCAAACACTAAGAAATACTGGAAGTGAGTGACTGTTAATAGCTATAGGTTGCAGGCTCTGAGAGGCACTGGAGTCAGTGTGACAGCTGTCAGTTGTTGGCTAATGTCTGAAGAGCAGGTGGGCCCCAATATACTTTACCCAGTAGTTGCAGCTGACACTCAGAGTGCCTCTGCAAAGTGGCACAGCTTCCCTTTGAGTAGAGGGGGATCTCAGGGACCTTGAAAGTAATTCTGAGATGAGCCAGGCCTGTTGACTGTCTCCTTGGTAACGACCTGGAAAGTGCCCCTTGGGAGAAGGTTGAACGCAGGTCTCATCTGGAGATGTTGGGTCTGCCTGAGTGGACCTGTGTGACTTTATTTCTCCCAGACAGCCACACAACACAGGGTTATACATATGTGCCTGGGTGGGCACAATGGGGGGGGGGGCAGAGCTCGGCATACCCCCACTTGCAACTAAATAGCCTGTTCCCTGCCTTCACACAAATGAATTGCCACCACTGCATTGTTCATGCAGCCAGCATGGATTCAGGGCAAGGGAGGCACTCTGCTACCCTGCTAATCTGCTGCTCAGAAGGAAGACTGAATAGGTAACCTGGCTGAAATGACTCCAAGGGTCAGTATACTGAACTCCTCTTTTGAGATACAGGGACGAAATAAGCTCCAGAGGCTCCCCGCAACTGCACAGTTGACCTGCTGCCTGGGCCTGCTGCCTGGACCTGCCTGAGCCCTGCTGGCTTCTGCTGAAGTGAGCCCCAAAAAGTCCCCCTCAGGTCCTGGACCTCCAGGGTGACCTGAGTTGAGCTCCTCTCCAAGAAAAGGAGAAATTCTAAAGTTATGGCCTCTTTATGAATGTGAACATGCCCATTCGCACCAAGATCATGCTTCCCACGCCGCCTGCCAGCGTGCAGCTCCAGTGAACTTGTCTCTTCCTGCCACAGAAACCGCCAGCGATGCCCTGCAAAGAGAGATCTGCACTTCATGCTGCAGCATTGATAGCTTGCTGTGGCCACCAAGGCGATGCCTGACAGGTTCTGCACACTACAGTGACGACCATCCACTACACCTGGCCTGCTCATCATACTACTTCGACAACCATCCAAGATGCTCTCCCTTTTCCTAGTCTCCCCTTTCTACCACAAACAGAGCTCTTTGTGCTGGACTTTGATGGTAACTCTTTCAGTGGGACTAAACTGATCCCAATATCCGGCCTGTGCTTCATAATGGTCAGTCTGAAGTTGTGAATTTCTCCCGGTCTTGCATGAACAGATAACCACAAGTGGTGCTTTGTGCTTTTTGGCACTTTACTTACCTGAAATCTGTCGTTTTGGGGTCAAATAATTTATTACATTTTTCTCTAATCTTTCTAAATTGTTCTGGGATTTTTTTTTCAGGTGGTCTTTTTTAGTTTGAAATGCTGCATAAATACTTTATATGTTGCCCCTAAGTTAAGTAGATTGCTTTTGTGAAAAGTTACCAGAAGGTTGAGCACAAGTTAATTTGGGGTTTGCTAGTTAAGGATTAAATGAACCATGAGCAGCAGCACCCCATGCAACATTGTTAGGTTATAGTTTCTTATAGAGTGCATGAATACCCAGCAAGGTCTTTCGAGTGCTAACAGGAGTCATGAGAGAGATAATATGCTGATTATTGGAACAAATGAGTCTTTAGTTGCTTTCTGAAGCTGAGCAGATTGCCATTAGGGTGGGAGTTTCAGGGCTTGGACACCAGATAAGCAAAAGAAAGTCCAGCACTTCTAGCCCTTTTGATTCTGGGAGTGGCCAGGTGGAGGCGGTTACCCAACGTTAGATCTCATACATTGTTATTCTGGACAACAGTAGTGGCCCATGGAGGGAGTTCCGTGGGGCAGTGAGGTGGGGCAAAATGCGATGCAGCGCAATCAAAGAAATACATTTTATTTATTTAAATGTTTCCTTACCTTCGTTCATCCATATTCCGGTGTTTGCTACCCCCACCCTGCCCCTCCCTGCCTCACCGCCCTATGGAACTCCCTCCACGGGTCGCTACTGCTGGACAATGAGATGACTTAGGGTGTGTGGGCCCTGGGCGTGTTTTACTTTGTGTGCAATGCAAAGTGCTTCAAAATCTATTCTTCTACTTACCGGTAGCCATAAAGGCAAGCCAGGAATGCAGACTGTGATTTTGGAATTTTCAAGCATCTGCAGCCTCCTGGTGACATAGGCTGGACTGACAAGGTAGAGCGAGTTACCATAATCTAATCGCCACAGTATAAGGCCTTGTATCATTATTCTCTGGGTTTCGCAGGTAGCCATTTGAATGTTTTCCTAAGAGCTCTTAGGAGACCAAAGCATTTCCCTGCAAATTTCTTGGTCTGGGAGGCCAAGGTGAGGTTTTTATCCAGGAAAACTCCCAGACTCTTTACTTCTGCTTTAGGGAGGGGCAGTCACCCAGGCATGAAGATCAGATAAGAAGGTCCCAGAGGGAAGGGTGGTTCTCTTCCAGGGGATCCTCATCAATAGTCATAAGCACTAAAATATTCCCACCCATGCGCGGGACCCCGGAAACACAATCATATGTGTGAAAACATATTTTTATCTCCATATATATTCATATATATATAATAAAACGTAAATGCAGCCTTCCATACACTAGAGCTGAATAATGCTGTAAGGACTCCCCTATATATCATAAACAATACATAAAAAAAAAGGAAAAACAACAGCAGAGCATGTTTGAAAACTGTTTCAATGCTTAGCACTTAGCACAATCCCTCAGATAGGACTGAAAGCATTGACAGCTCACAGGCTGCATTGTAGAAGGCATAGTTGGAAAAGCTGAAAAGCTAACCCTTAGCAACATAGAAATAAACTGGCATCATGCCTTCAAGGCAGCCATGACCCCTAGCTTCCCATCATGCCTCACGGGTGACAGTTAGGTCGGTTGTTCTTTCCAGCTCCTTCAGTCAGGACCGTGGTTACACAGCTTCACATTCTGATTTTTCGTCAGGAATAATCTCCAGTTTTTTGGAAAATCTCTTCCTACTTCGACATCTAACAACTTGAGAAGTAAGGTACTGTCTTTTTTGACAGATTTTGGCATTTTTTTCCACTCCAAAATACCATCTCCTTTTGACCCCTGCCCTTCTTGTGGAAAAAAGGCCAGGTCAGACTCTCATGCAGTCTGTATACTTTGTCTTCCTAAGGACCATGTCTCCAAGACTCATTGCCCTCATTGCCAGTCTCTATCCAAAAGAACCTTGAAAGACAGAGAAAGAATCTGTCTTTATAGACCGGCTGAAAAGGATAGAACATCTTCCTGAGGCAGGTCACCGGTGAGAAAAGGCTCTAAGAGGCCCAGATCCTCTTCAAGAAGCAAGATTCCACACTCTTCTTCTTCAGCGTTGGGCTCGGCGCTGAAAAAACTTCCACCAGTAGAACATACGTCCAAGAATAGACCATCAACATTCAGGCGCGTTACTTCATTTGCCGTCGAAGAATCGTGATCCTCCGACGTTGTCAATCCGGCGACGATCCACATCGAGAGTTTCAAGTCCTCTGCCATCGTCATTTCGGCGACGATCAGCGTCGAGGAGCAGGAGTCCTCCGCCGTCGTCAACCCGGCGACAATCGGTGTTGAGGAACAAAAGCCCTCTGCCGTCGTCATCCAGGCGACATTTGGCGTCAAGGAACAAAAGCCCTCTGCCGTTGTCAGCTCCCGTCAGCACTTCCACCGGTAGAACATACGTCCAAGAAAAGACCATCAACATTCAGGTGCGTTACTTCATTCGCTGTCGAAGAATCGTGATCCTCCGCCTTTGTCATCACGGTGACAATCGGTGTCGAAGGCCAGAAGCCCTCTGCTATCTTCAACCTGACGACGATCGGCATCGAGGGGCAGGAGTCCTCCGCCGCCGTCAACCCAGCGACGATCGGCGGAGAGGAACCGAAGCCCTCTGCCGTCATCATCCAGGCAACGTTCGGCGTCAAGGAACAAAAGCCCCCCGCCGTCGTCAGCTCCACGACGATCAGTGTCGAGGCACAGAGGTAGTTAGACGGCGTCAGCAAGACACTCGACATCGAGAAATACAGAACCGATGTCGAGACCAGATCTGATAACAGGCGCACATCAGTGAGGTCTGGAGGAGGCTCTGTAGTTTTGATGACGGAGTCAGCGTCACGGCACTCGTCCTATCACTCCTCGAGGCGTCCTTCTCCAGAGCATTCACCATCCACATCTCCAGAGCGACATTCGGATAGGTTGCGACGAAGGTCTCCTTCACACCACAGGGGTGCTTCCCCTTCTGTTCATTTGTCGCCGAGATGGATGCTTCCACTCCATCACTGGAGTAAAAACCCTACAGGAGCAACTCGGCGAGAGGAGGAATACACCAGTCCGCTCCACAGGTCGCCTCTACAAAGATTGGTGCAGGAGGTGGAGAGATCTCCCTCAGCCAGACGTAGGGACCCTGCAGCCAGGGTGCGGGAGCGCAGACCTTCTGGTTCTCGTCACAAGAGGAGAAGGTCCCCTACATGGTCTTCCTCTTCCACTCGTTCCTCTAAGAGGGACTACTCTCCCACTCTATCAGATAGCCCTCAATCAAGAGTATCTCCGATCGACAACATCAATACTTACCATGATGTGCTTCAGAGAGAAGCTCAAAACTGAACATCGAGATGTCGACTCCTCAGGTCGCTACTACGGTTATTTTTGAGACACTACATCAGAGATCAGCGTCTCGACCATTGCTCCCTCTGGTTCCTGGTCTTCTGGAACCGGTGATGGACATTTTTCTAACTCCATCTTCAATTAAGGCTGCACCGGCTAGAATCCAGAAGAAATATAAGCCGGCAGAGAAAGACCTTGTTTTCTTGAAATCAGATCCGCCTGTAGACTCTGTGATCATTGCGGCAGCAAGAAAAACGCATGCATTAACTGCATCTTCGTCAGTCCCACCGGACAAAGAGAGTAGGTCCCAGGATTCTTGGTGACGGAAGGTTTACGGGTCTGCAGCATCGTCTCTGAAAGTGTCTAGCGCAGCAGCCTTACTAGGCCACTATGATGGGCCTTATGGGACTCCTTGGACCGTTTCAAGGAAAAGCTTCCAAAAGAAGACCAAAGAGACTTCGAGGAGGTTATCAAAGAGGGATCCCTCGTAGCCAATCAAGTAATTAGCACGGCAGCGGATGGTGCTACACTGTCGGCACATTCTTATGCGCATGGGATTTCCGCTCGGAGGTCTGCTTGGTTGAGACTAACGGCTCTTAAACCAGATGCACAACAGAAAATCCTTAATCTACCCTTCTCAGCTCCTCCCTGTTTGGCTCCCACACTGATGAGGAGGTGACGAGGATGAAAGCCGAGTTAGACACTCTCAAGGCTGTGGGATTAGAAAAGAAAAAAAAGTTCAAGCAAAGATACAGACCCAACCAGTGCAAGGGCTTCCAACATAGGGTTCACACCCCTCAGTGGTCCCAAAGCAAGAACCAAGGCAAATCACAGTTCCAAGGCCGAAAGTCAAACAGAGGTATAGGGGGTCATCAACAACAATTCTCCAACGCGGCCAGATCAGCAGGGAAGCAATGAACACGAGCTTCCTCTAGCACCGTTGTCCACTCCAGTGGGAGGGAGTTTTTCACATCATCCGAGAGAGTGGTGCAACATAACAAAAGATCGGTGGGTGCTCGGTATACTGCGCAATGGATACGCACTACGTTTTCCAATTCGATTCTGATTCAAACAGACAACACGACCACCATGTATTATCTCAACAAACAGGGTGGTACACGCTCTCGCCCACTCTCCCTGGAAGCTCAAGCGATTTGCCACTGGCTTCTAGCCTGAGGCTTCTCCATCACGGCGGTGCACCTTCCAGGGGAGCAAAATGTGCGAGCAGGCGCACTTAGTCGCCACTTCGAAGATCAGCCAGACTGGGTGCTAAACGACGAAGTGGTGGTGGACATTTTCAATCAGTGGGGTCGACCTTCAATAGATTTGTTTGCAGACGACCAAAACAAAAAAATGCCACGCCTTCGCGTCCAGGTTCTACCATCCAGGGATGAGGGGGAATGCACTTTTGATGGATTGGTCCGGAACATTTGCATACGCCTTTCCTCCCCTACCTCTAATCCCGAAGGTGGTGTCCAAGCTCATCCGATCCAACATGACGATGATCTTGATAGCTCCAGACTGGCCTCGTCAGTGGTGGTACTCAGATCAACAACAGATGTCGGTACTCCCCCATAAGAGGCTGCCTTAAAGATCGGACCTTCTGACCAAGATGGGCGGGAAGATTCTCCATCCCAGCAGTCACTCACTGAACTTGGCAGCATGGCTCCTGAGGTCCTGCAATATGGAAACTTGAATCTACCGCAGGACTGTATGCACATCTTGAAGGAGGCAAAAAGACTGTCCACGAGGGCGTCGTACGCTTTTAAGTGGAAGAGATTCTACTTGTGGTGTGCACGTAATCATTTTAATTCTACAACAGGGCAGGAGGAGGTGATCTTTCCTTACCTCCTTTACTTAGCCAAGGCAGGTTTGAAGTATTCACCGATCAGTGTGCACTTGGTGGCCATTACGGCCTACAGAAGGTCACCTAACCAGCCTTCCTTTTTTCAACTTCAGGTGATCAAGGATTTCCTACAGGGTTGTATCCCCCTGTTCGGCCTCCGTCTCCTCCTTGGGAGTTGAATCTAGTCCTTTCCAGATTGATGGGTCCTCCCTTTGAGCCCATTCATAAGGCCATACTGCAGCACTTGACAAGGAAGACCGCTTTCCTAGTGGCAATAACATCAGCGCGCAGAGTAAGTGAGATCCAAGCGCTATGTGCCAAAGAACCATATACTGTGTTTCACCACAACAGGGTGGTGTTAAGGACTCATCCTTCTTTTTTTGCCAAAGGTTGTGTCTGATTTTCATGTTAACCAAACAATCTCTCTACCTTCCTTCTTTCCCAATCCGACTACTCCTGCGGAGAGGTCACTCCACTCCTTAGACCATAAGAGAGTGCTCAAGTTCTATTTGGAAGGAACGAAGGCCATAAGGAAATCAGACCAACTGTTTTTAAATTACGGTGCCATGAGGACAGGCTTCTCAGCTTCCAAAAGGTCCATTTCAAGATGGGTAGTGTCCTGTATTAGATTGGCCCACCAGTTGGCAAACAAACCTCTATTGTTGTCTCCTAAAGCACTTTCCACTAGGGGGAAAGCGGCTACAGTAGCTTTCTTGCATGATGTGCCAATGGCAGAGATTTGCAAGGCAGCAACCTGGAAATCGGTACACACTTTCACAAGGCATCACTGTCTTGAATCCGACTCCAGGACGGATACCCAAGTAGGCCAAGCTTCCTTGAGGAATCTGTTCAGATACTAGATATCTGTGTTTTAAGTTTGCTTATCTGAGCTTGATTGATAATTCCTTTTTTTCCTTTGCCTGCAGGTGGAAGAGGTGAGGCTCGCTATTCTATTCTAGTGCTTATGACAATTGATGAGGATCCCCTGGAAGAGAAGGATTAGTTACTTACCTGTAATCCTAGTTATCTTCCAGGGGTAACCTCATCAAAGTCATAAGCAGCCCTCCTGCCTCCCCGGGCAAAGGAACTTTGTTTAAAGAAATGTCAACTCTTTGTGCCCTTGACTTTGGGTCACCGCAAAGAACAATTGACCTAACTTTCACCCCTGAGGCATGATGGGAAGCTAGGGGTCATGGCTGCCTTAAAGGCATGGTGCCAGTTTATTTCTATGTTGCTAAGGGTTAACTTTTCAGCTTTTCTATGCTATGTTTTCTACAATGCAGCCTGTGAGCTGTCAATGCTTTCAGTCCTATCTGAGGGATTGTGCTAAGTGCTAAGCATTAAAACAGTTTTCAAACATGCTTTGCTGTTATTTTTCCCTGTTTTTAATGTATTGTTTATGATATATATACAGGGGAGTCCTTACAGCAATATTCAGCTCTAGTGTATGGAAGGCTGTATTTAAATTTTATTATATATATGTTTTCACATATATGATTGTGTTTCCGGGGTCCCGCGCATGGGCAGGTATATTCTAGTGCTTATGACTTTGATGAGGATACCCCTGGAAGAGAACTAGGTTTACAGGTATGTCACTAATCCTTCCCAACCACCATGACCTCCGTCTTTTCGCGGTTTGGTTTAGGGCAGCTGGTGGCCATTTATTTGTTCACTTGTTCCAGGCAGGTGGACAGATTTGTCATGGTTTGAATGATACCAAGGAAACGACAATCTGGGTGTCATAGGCGTGCGGCACCATCCATCCCAGTGAAGAAAGAAGAAAGACAGCTGAATCAGCTGAATTAATGAGCCAGAGGTCTCATCTCATACTAACATTCTCCGGTATGGGAAGTGATAGGTGTCAATGGGTTCCTGGAAGAACAAGACTGAGTTATAATCAGAGGTAATTTTACTGCATTTTCTGTGAACATTCTATTTTTCTGAGATTATGAGGCGCACACTAGGGTCAAAACCTGAACTGTTGTCGGCTTTCCCAGTCAGGAAATGATAATGCCATTCTCCAGAACATTATTAACCCATGTAGGATTTGTGAGTAAATAGTAAAGGTCAAAAGAGGCGCCATCTTAAGTTTGTTTAAACCTCATTCAGCCTTGGCCTTTCAGAATAGGTTAGCAGGAAGGGCAGACATGCCTCAGAGACGGGTGCCCCTGTGATACTCTCGGAACGTCATTACCACACTGTTAACGAGATGCACAAAAGAATCAGATGCGCAGTAATATGATTAATTCCTCATTACAGGGTCTGTTGGAGAAAATGGAAAAGGATTAAACCAGATTGTTTTCTTTTCTTGGTAAATTGTGTAATTGTCTTTTCATTTGGTACAGGTTGATGGAAATATGATTCTATATTACGCACGGTGAAATCAATGCATAAAAATGAATCATGCATCTGGAACAACGTCATCCGCAGTTCAGCGAGCTTTTTGTTTTAATGAAGGTAGCAGTATTGTTTATTATTCTGGATCAAGCTGCGATTAACGAATGAAAAGGATGCCTTTAATTTAAATATATTCCCAGAAAAAAAGAAACAATTCTCTTCTGAAAGATTAAGACTGTAACTGAGCAGGACTCATTGAGCAGGAAAAGCTTTGCCAGCGACCTGTAATTGTGACTGTTAGTCAAATAAGCCTCTAATAAAGGGCATGCTTAAAACTGGGCTCCAGCGAGGGGTGTTTATTAGCGCGGAATTAAAATAGATGGTTCAGCGTATCATAAAAGTCCTCCAGGGCAGGGAGAAACCGTGACGAATGCGTGTGGAGCTGGGATCAAAACAGGGGAGATTTTGCTGGAGGCGGCGTCGTCAAATTTCTGAAGAGCATTATTAGAACTGGTTTCGGGACCGAAAAAAGCATGCATTATAAAGTCATAGTTGTGCAATACAAATATAAAAACAATTCTGTTCACGTTTATACCTTTTATTGGGTTGAAGATAATAAGCATCCCAGGCATTAAGGAATGGTTGCGGTTTCCACATAGAAACAAGCATTTGCAAAGCCAATAGGTCTCGCCTTTGAGAGAGGTTCTATTTTTGCTCTCTTCATTCTACAATAAGTTGTGTGGATAGAAAGTGTAGCTTGTGTTGATAAAATAGGTTTTAATGTTTCGCTGATTAAGTGATGTATGTTGGATGTTTAGCCTGCCACGGTAAATCGACTGACTTTGCAAATGTGTTTTGTCGATGTTAGGGAGCTGAAGCATTAATGCCCTGCACATCCTCAATGACATTGGAAACCATTATTACAGATTAGATAAGCCTTCTTTGGCATGTGTTCAGCTATCTATAGTACATGCTTTTGTTAAGCCATTTTAGCACCTCACACAGATCTGGGGCCTCATTTACAAAAAAGTGCCACAGCAGAGCAAGCCCTTTGGCTGCGCCACGCTGCAGCACTTTCAAAGCACAGGGATGCAACATATTTACCAAAATATGACAGATCCCTTTGCTCTCCCCTGTGCTGGCACACAATTTGCAGCCAGTCGCTGAGGCAGGCACCCAGAGCCGGTCCTAGGCCTTCTGAGGCCCCGGGCGAAAGGGAAGATGTGAGGCCCCTCTAAGTGCCTTACTGTCTGCGCGAGTGCGCGCAGCGCTTTTCCTGCATTTCATATCGGGCCCCCTGCTCTGTGGTCTACTCTGTGGGGCCGGCGGCGGGGTCCCCTGAGCGCGAGGCCCTGGGCAGCTGCCCATACCGCCCATGCCTAGGACCGGCCCTGCAGGCACCCTTGCACTATGATGCAAGGATGCCTGAGTCACGGAGATAATTGTTAATGTCTAAGAAGGGTTCCCTTCCTGCACATAAACAATATGAAATGGTGATTTTCAACTTCCATGTGTGCTGCATTAGTACACATAGAACTTGCAAAATGTAATTTTTCTAAATAATTTTTTATGTGCAGGAAGTGACACCTTCCTGTACATAAAGAATCACCAGAACTGGTTTCCTTGATCTATGTGTGCTGCAGAATGTTGCACGCATAGAAAGAGGAAAAAAACGATTAGAAATTAATATATTTCTCATTGTTGCGCCTCCCTATGCCTCCCTTGGGGATGGGTAGCATGCAGACGCATTTACAGCTTTACAATTTCTCGTAAATATGTACATTTGTCAGGTTCCTTGGGTGTTGAATGGGAACACCCACAGCAACACCCATGGAATGCCCCTTTCAGGCAAAGTTGTTTGTAAAGCAGCCGTATTTACAGCCACGCAGGGTGTCTTTTCCTGTCCTTACAAATGTTATGTTATGTTAAGGGGGTGTTTATAAAGCGCACTGTCACCGTGGGTATCATGGCGCTGAAGGGGTGCTGAGAAGAGGCAGAGGAAGTTTAGCTGGGTTGTGGAAAGAGCCAGGTTTTTAGTGATTTGCGGAATTGGATAAGAGTGCCGGAGATCCTAACTGGAAGAGGGAGAGAGTTCCAGAGTTTGGGGCCGAGGACGGCGAATCTTCGACCACCGGATCTACAGAGTTTAAAGGATGGGACCACCAAAAGATGTAAGTGAAGTGATCTAAGATTGCAGGAAGGACAGTAGGGTTGGATGAGGGATTTCAGAAAAGCGGGGCAAGAGCCAGAGAGAGACTTAAAAATGAGGCAGCCAAGCTTAAAGGCGGCCCTTAGGCTGACAGGGAGCCAATGCAGTTTGACGAGGAGGGGTTTGGCAGACTGCCACTTCGGTATCCCGAGGGCCAGTCTCGCCGCCTGGTTTTGAATGATTTGCAGCCTGTAGATGGAACATTTGGGCAAACCATGATAGATGGAATTCGAAAAATCCAGGCGGGAGAGAACGAGGGCCATAATGACCTGTAGCAGGGCATCGGGGGTAAGGAGGTAGGCCACCTTCCTAATCCTGCGTAGCTGGAACATGCAGGAGGAAACCACCGTCCCCACCTGCGGCCCGAGAGAGAGCCCAGCGTCAATAGTGACCCCGAGGCTTTTCACCGAAGCTACCGGGGTAGGAGGGGAGCCAAGCTCTGCCGGCCAAAAAGTGTGGACCCCAGTGGACGGCGCTCTTACCCGGCAGGAGGAGCTCCGTCTTTCCCGGGTTCAATTTCAGCTGGTTCTGACACATCCACTGAAAGATATGGGACATAACTGCCTGGAAGGTGGGAATAGCAGAGGGAGAGTTTAGAGAGAAAATGAGTTGTAGGTCGTCCGCGTAATTAAAGACGGTGACGTCCCACTGCCTCAGAGAAAAAAGAAGGGGGCGAAGATAAAGATTAAAGAGAAGAGGGGATAGAGAGGGGCCCTGGGGGACCCCACAAGGCAGGTGCTCCCTAGGGGCCCTGAATGTACCTAGGCTGAGAGACTGGGATCTCCCAGTAAGGAAGGATTTGACCCATGCCAACGCCAGGCCCTGGATGCCGGCCTGTTCGACACGGTGGAGAAGGATGTTATGATCCACCGTGTCGAAGGCGGCCGACAGATCTAATAATACCAAGGCCTGGGAGGTACCCTTGTCAGCTCCATCTCTCAAGGTGTCCAGAACGGCCAGGATCACAGTCTCCGTAGAATGGCCAGGACGGAAACCGGCCTGGTTGGCCTCGAGGAAGGTGGAACTCTCGATGAACCTCGAGAGACAGGCAGTGACATGGGCTTCCAAAATTTTAGAAAGAAAGGGTAGAAGAGAGATAGGACGATAGTTCGCCGGGACGGCAGGATCAGCTCCAGGCTTCTTCAACAGAGGCACTAGAACGGCCTCCTTGAAGGAGCTGGGTACCGTCCCGGAGAGGAGAGAAGAGTTAAGTAAAGGAAGGATGCAGTCAGGTAGGGAGTGGCAGATGTGACGCAGTATAGAAGGTGGACAGTGGTCGTCAGGGGAACCAGACTTGATACGAACGGCCAAGCTGGCTAGGGATGTAGGATCTAATGGAGGAAGCTGAGTGATAGAAAGAGCATTATGAGGGGGAGTGGCGGAGTCAGCGCCCAATGAGGTGACCGTGATAGTGCCCTTAATCAAAACAATCTTCTGTAAAAAAAAAGTGCTAAGTGCATTACAGGATTCCTGAGTAGGAGCCTGAGACAGGAGCGTTCTGGAATCGGAGGTAAATTCGTCCAGAACTCTGAAGATCTCCTTCGACTTGCAGGGGGCTAGTAAAATTCTCTCAGAGACGTAGGCTTTCTTGGCTGCAGAGATAGCGGATTTATACTTATTGCGGGCTGCCACATAAGTATCTCTGCTTGACGGGCAGTAGTCTCTTCTCCATCTGCGTTCAGATTGGCGAAGTTCCAGCTGTAAGGTTTTGAGATGGGGAGTGAACCATTTATGCGAATTGCTGTGGCGAGATCGAGGGAACTTGGTTAGTGGAGCGAAGATGTCGCTAGCTGATATGAGCCAGTTGGAAACTAGGCCGTCTAGCTCGTTGATGTCAGGGTTATTGAGGGTGGGGGGGCGTGTGTGAGACAGGTGGGTTAGCAGTTGGGAGGGGTCAACGGACTTCCACTTACGAGCCATGCCATGCCACCCTCCCGCGGGGGAATCCTGATCTGACCAACCACAGAGATGGTAATATCAATAAGGCAGTGGCCAGACCACACACAAGGCGTGGTAAGCGGGTGGGAGGACTTCACCCCATGGACCCAGATATGGTCAAGTATATGACCGCCACTGTGAGTGGGAGAGGTAACTAGTTGGCTAAAGTTCAGGCTCGAGAGACCTTCAAACAGTTCAGAGGCATGGGGACCGGCGTCCTTATGCTGGAACCAGTAGTTAAAATCCCCAGCGATAACAATACGTGGGGAAGAAGTAGCAAGACTGGCAAGCTGTTCGATAAACGATGCAGGGAAGGAGGGCATGGACTGGGGGGGGCGGTAGAGTACCATAAAGGTAACTGCGCCCACCTCGGTCCCAAGACTGAAAACCAGGTTATCCACATCAGGAAGAGTCATAGAGGTGGGAGCGATAACCTGAATATCCTTTCGTAATACCGCTGCGACCCCCCCTCCAGAGCGGCCCCCATGGCGGTTGGTGTTAAGCAGGCAGTAGTCAGGAGGTAACGCTGCCAATATGTCCGGTAGGGAGTCGTCCGTAAGCCAGGTCTCAGAGAGTAGGAGGACATCAGGCCTTTCAGTCATGAGTAGGTGAAAAATGTCAGTTTGATGCCTGACCAAAGAGCGAGTATTTAAATACAGCAGGCGGATCTGTGACTCAGGGATAGTGAGAGAGGTGGGGGGAGTGAACGGACCCAGGTGGGGGGGTAAGTCACCGGCGATTCCGAGTGAGGTGATCCGTGTCCAAGTGTCAAACGATAAGGGGCAAGCGGCGGCTCGAAGATGCATGAGTGCGGGAGATGAATAAGAGATAGTGATAGCAGCATCCCTAGCCCCTGGTCCCGTCCGGTCGCGGACGGGCGCAGACGGGCTTGACTATGGTGCGACTCCGGCGCGCCGTAGGCTGCGCTCGTCCGCTGCGCTGACGCATGAGGCCCGTCTATCTAGGCTGTGACGCCGTGGTGGGAGGAGTCAGGAGGGCGGGATAGGAGGAGTGAGGTTAAAAGACAAAGTTTGCCGTTCGCCGCTCGTAGTCAGCGGGGCGGATAGAGCTAGAAGCTGCTCGCACTCAGCAGCAAGGAAACAGGCAAGAATTAAATTAAAAAAGCAGTTGCAACGCTCAGCGCGCTAGTCCTCTGCCCTCTGCCACAGGGCTTCAGTCAGACGCGAGGCGAAAGTGGGCGGAGCCTATATAGGCTGTGATGCCGTGGTGGGAGGAGTCAGGAGGGCGGGATAGGGGGAGTGAGGTTAAAAGACAAAGTTTGCCGTTCGCCGCTCGTAGTCAGCGGGGCGGATAGAGCTAGAAGCTGCTCGCACTCAGCAGCAAGGAAACAGGCAAGAATTAAATTAAAAAAGCAGTTGCAACGCTCAGCGCGCTAGTCCTCTGCCCTCTGCCACAGGGCTTCAGTCAGACGCGAGGCGAAAGTGGGCGGAGCCTATATAGGCTGTGACGCCGTGGTGGGAGGAGTCAGGAGGGCGGGATAGGGGGAGTGAGGTTAAAAGACAAAGTTTGCCGTTCGCCGCTCGTAGTCAGCGGGGCGGATAGAGCTAGAAGCTGCTCGCACTCAGCAGCAAGGAAACAGGCAAGAATTAAATTAAAAAAGCAGTTGCAACGCTCAGCGCGCTAGTCCTCTGCCCTCTGCCACAGGGCTTCAGTCAGACGCGAGGCGAAAGTGGGCGGAGCCTATATAGGCTGTGACGCCGTGGTGGGAGGAGTCAGGAGGGCGGGATAGGGGGAGTGAGGTTAAAAGACAAAGTTTGCCGTTCGCCGCTCGTAGTCAGCGGGGCGGATAGAGCTAGAAGCTGCTCGCACTCAGCAGCAAGGAAACAGGCAAGAATTAAATTAAAAAAGCAGTTGCAACGCTCAGCGCGCTAGTCCTCTGCCCTCTGCCACAGGGCTTCAGTCAGACGCGAGGCGAAAGTGGGCGGAGCCTATATAGGCTGTGACGCCGTGGTGGGAGGAGTCAGGAGGGCGGGATAGGGGGAGTGAGGTTAAAAGACAAAGTTTGCCGTTCGCCGCTCGTAGTCAGCGGGGCGGATAGAGCTAGAAGCTGCTCGCACTCAGCAGCAAGGAAACAGGCAAGAATTAAATTTAAAAAGCAGTTGCAACGCTCAGCGCGCTAGTCCTCTGCCCTCTGCCACAGGGCTTCAGTCAGACGCGAGGCGAAAGTGGGCGGAGCCTATATAGGCTGTGACGCCGTGGTGGGAGGAGTCAGGAGGGCGGGATAGGGGGAGTGAGGTTAAAAGACAAAGTTTGCCGTTCGCCGCTCGTAGTCAGCGGGGCGGATAGAGCTAGAAGCTGCTCGCACTCAGCAGCAAGGAAACAGGCAAGAATTAAATTTAAAAAGCAGTTGCAACGCTCAGCGCGCTAGTCCTCTGCCCTCTGCCACAGGGCTTCAGTCAGACGCGAGGCGAAAGTGGGCGGAGCCTATATAGGCTGTGACGCCGTGGTGGGAGGAGTCAGGAGGGCGGGATAGGGGGAGTGAGGTTAAAAGACAAAGTTTGCCGTTCGCCGCTCGTAGTCAGCGGGGCGGATAGAGCTAGAAGCTGCTCGCACTCAGCAGCAAGGAAACAGGCAAGAATTAAATTAAAAAAGCAGTTGCAACGCTCAGCGCGCTAGTCCTCTGCCCTCTGCCACAGGGCTTCAGTCAGCATGGGGACGGAAAATGCACAGACGGTGCAGGGGGCCTGTAAATAAGCCCCTTGGTTCTTTCATTAGGAGAGGGGGTCATATTTTAGCCTTCATGCATTACAGAAGTTGTATGCATACGATATTTATATATCAATCTAATTGAATGGCAGCGTAGCTCTGGCATAGCCATCGCAACATATGATCAAAGTGCAAGCTGGTTTGTGGAATATTGCTAATGTGGTTTGATGAAAAATTGTGAATTAATGTCTGTAAATCAATCAACTCTTTCAGCAGCGTCTCTGTGCAATCCGTCAGCGAACTTGAGTCACGTGATGCACGGCAAAGAAGATGAAGTAGACAGCTTGCAGAACTGCTTTCCTTACTCCTGAACGTTACCATTTGGAACATACAGTGTAGCCTCAAGCCTGTGCATTAACTATCCCTTTTATAAACAGTTGCAGCCGTCATTGCTCGCAGGTGGGGCGGGGTCGGGGGGTCGCGTGTGGAGGGAGGTCACATGGAAGGTTGCATGGGGGTGTTTAGTTAAAAAAAAAACAATTCTTACTGCAAGGCCGGGTCCCGCGTCTTCTTGGCTCCTGCTCTCCTGCCTCTGACAGGAACAAGAAGCAGGCAGCCAGGCTCCCTGCCCTAAGCCAATCACAATGCTGCAAGCAGCATTGTGATTGGTCGAGACGGCGCACAGCCAGGGGGTTATGGGTGGGCATGTTCTCCATGCAGACTGCATTGAAGACTGCATGGAGAAGAGAAAAGTGTGTATGACTGGTTTGGCCGACCCAAGAGGGCCAACCAAGCAGTCTTTGCGCACTCTGAAGTGGGCACACCATTCCTCCCCTGCTTGGAGAGCAGAACAGCACCGCCCACCCAAACGCCCGCAACACAAACATAAAATGGTAAGAATTAAAAGTTATTACAATTTTCTGTCTCTGCTTCTCGCACGGTGAGAAAGCAGTGAGGAGATGCTCCTCTGCCATAGCGGAGGAGCTGCCCGTGTTTATAAAATGCATAGCTGTAAAGTTTTGGGTTCAAATACACGGTTGCAATTATTATTGTTAGTGCATTGTGGCTCTGTGTGATGATTGGCGGTCTCACGTTTACATGTAGCTATCCGTTGGAAGCAGTAGTAACGAGAGGCCAGGAAGCTAAAGCAGGACTCAGAGGGGAGGAAACGGAAAGAGCAGCTGACTGCGGATGGGCAAGCAGCGATAAGGGAGGGGGTGGGTGAACGGAACAGGCCCCCTCGAACAACAACAAATATGACTAGATAAGGGCAAGATTAAACCATGAACATTAGATCCTGAGCTAGAAAGAAGCAGGTCAATTCAAAATATCAAGTCCAAATTTTGCAAGTTTTTTCCGTTTTATTCTTCTTTAGTCTTTTAGTAGAATCAATCCAATCTTCACACGAACAAAAACAAACCGCTGCCAACACGTGTTTCGTCAAGGTCATCAAAACCAAACGACTTCGTCAGGGCTGTAAGCATTACAATAGATATAAACATAATTACATTCCACTCAGGAGAAGTTGTCAAAAGTCAAAACACTTACTATTTACATTAGGTAAACAAAGTGGCTTTCGTTCAAACCTTAAAATACAACTTTTTTGTAAAGTTTTCCCAACAAAGGTTAAATGAATCTCATAAGGAGTATCTCAAAGTTGTCTTGAAAACACTCCATTTGCAAGCCAACCAGCCAAATAAAGGTTTTTGTGCCAAACCTAGTCAGAATTCAATTAACCACATATAAGACATTCCCGAAAGACTGGAGAGAAAGGTAGACCAGATAGAAAAATCACTCTGTGCAAGGACAGAAAAAAGCCCAAATGTTAAAAGTTAACACCGTGATTAAGAGATCCATCGTTTCAAACTAAATCTAAGGAAACTGGAACTAAGAACCCGGTTAGATTTGTGACTAGCTATAATTTATGGTCGACACACATCTATGGAATTTTGAAAAAATATTGGTTCATGTTAATTTCAGACCCTGTACTAAAAGAATATATAATGGCCCACCCATCTATCACCTTTCGGAGAGGCACCACGATTGGAAATATGATCAGTCCGAGCTACCCAAAAAATACGCATAAAATATCGTGGTTACACTCTCACAATAAGGGCTCTTATAGATGTGGGAATTGTAGCATGTGTAGGATGTCACTACATGGGATAAAATATTTTAACTACAATGACTCAGGAACTTACCATATAAAAACCCACATTGACTGCACTACGACCTATGTTATATACGCTATATTATGCAAATGTGGGAAAGTTTATATTGGGAGCACCATCAGAAGACTGAAAGACCGAGTTAGTGAACATTTTAGGGGTTTAAAAAATAGGGACAGCAGAGTCCCTATAGCTGCTCATGCCATGGATTGCCCGTCACAAACAGAACACCTTACTATGTCTTTTCATGGTATAGAGACTATGCCTAT
This sequence comes from Lissotriton helveticus, assembly GCF_964261635.1. Classification (NCBI taxonomy): domain Eukaryota; kingdom Metazoa; phylum Chordata; class Amphibia; order Caudata; family Salamandridae; genus Lissotriton; species Lissotriton helveticus. The sequence goes on along the minus strand of NC_136057.1, from coordinate 761,600,087 downwards.
TGATATAAGGGGTGGCAACCGTGAACTCAGACTAAGGCAACAAGAAGCACGTTGGATAATGCGGGTTCATGCGGTGGAACGGGGCTTGAATTTTGAGGATGAATTACACTTTTTTTTGGTATAATCCTCTCTGTTAACTGAAATATTGAATTTCCTCCAGAATGTGACAAACCTATATATCTAACTAAGTACCATTGGATGAACAAAGAAACTGGCTGATGTGTGTAGTCTGTAGGTCTCATTGGCAAGTATATGGAAAATATACCTCTTTGGGGTTTCTTTTATCTTTTCTTTCCCAAACTTTGAGAACTGTGTAAAATATCTGTGTATGTATAATAATTCCCGTATAACGGACATATGAATGTTAGTATTGCACTTAAAATGAAGATTATCAACTTTCTTTTTACCTTCCGACATTTCTAGTGGGTGACACTAATATAACCATATCTTTTCACACACTATTGGTTTCTTAACATTTTGGTGCACACCCACTTTTCTGTTTCCTGATATTATAATGGTTTCTCTAATGGCTCTAAAACTCGGTTTTACCTTTGCATTTGACGGACTAGTTTTATGATAATATAAATTAAAAACTAACAATGGCACGAATTACGGTGTTTTGTTGGACAGCTTCTCGTTTATTTGACTTAGCATCTCAATACTTTGCGTTTTATCTTGAGCATTACAAGATGTCGGGCGTTTGGAGCTAGAGACTGTGTGGTCCTACTTCTATGTCTCACGTCGCGTGTAAGATGGTTTAAGGAGTTTCAAAACATGGCGCGGTAGCTGCACGCCGCTTATCACTGGGGAACCCGCTCCTGTTCGGTCTCTGCACTCGGAGGTACGTGGGGGGTACTCTATGCTTCGACTTTAGCCAGATTTATGTCATGACACTATTTTCGCAAGTTTAAAGATTGTTTAAAGATGTTTTATGTCTCTTTGACATGGGTGCAGTTTTGGTTTACAGTCCGTCTTTTAGACTCATTTAAATTATTTACTGAACGTTATCGTTCTATCGTTTTGGTAATCATTAGAGCACGCTATGGTTTAAACTACCGCTTCGGTTGCAGTACCCTCTTTAATTTTAACCCTGAGGGGGATTAATAACTATGGCTATATTATTTTTGGCTCCTAGGTAATCACCCTATCGTGAAATTCGTAACGACTCAGTCCCTGGATATTTGGGATACGAACTTTTTTTTTCCTTGGAAGGACAGGACGCCCTTGGAATTGATAAATACGCCATATGTTGCATGCTTAAGTCAGTGCAACATTTTAATATCACTGTGCACGACCTGTTGGTTTATATTACTCTCTTTTTTGCTGTTTACTATTGAAATTGGAAGAGTTATCCAATAAGATCTCTGTTTGCAGTTTTCTTGCAGACTTTGGATTTGGAGTTATTCTCTCCGTATATCTACATGACAGTTTCGTGAAATCTTAAGGGTGAGCCCATCCCCTCTGTTATTTCACTATTCATTTTCACTTGGCTAAACATTTAAGGGCTCGGTTTCATGTAGATGAGGGTCACTAGCATGACTGTAGGGCTTTCTCTGATGGAACCTCTGTGAAGTTCGGATACTTAATTATTATTATTTTTATATCATTTTTATTTCTTTACATTTTGGTGGGATGTGGTGGCTATCCCTTGTCTTTTGAACAATTCTGGAGATATCACATTACCTATTCTGTGTGATACTCGACTCCTTATTTATAAGAACACCACTTATTTCACCGGTTGCACGATGGATCTCTTAATCACGGTGTTAACTTTTAACATTTGGGCTTTTTTCTGTCCTTGCACAGAGTGATTTTTCTATCTGGTCTACCTTTCTCTCCAGTCTTTCGGGAATGTCTTATATGTGGTTAATTGAATTCTGACTAGGTTTGGCACAAAAACCTTTATTTGGCTGGTTGGCTTGCAAATGGAGTGTTTTCAAGACAACTTTGAGATACTCCTTATGAGATTCATTTAACCTTTGTTGGGAAAACTTTACAAAAAAGTTGTATTTTAAGGTTTGAACGAAAGCCACTTTGTTTACCTAATGTAAATAGTAAGTGTTTTGACTTTTGACAACTTCTCCTGAGTGGAATGTAATTATGTTTATATCTATTGTAATGCTTACAGCCCTGACGAAGTCGTTTGGTTTTGATGACCTTGACGAAACACGTGTTGGCAGCGGTTTGTTTTTGTTCGTGTGAAGATTGGATTGATTCTACTAAAAGACTAAAGAAGAATAAAACGGAAAAAACGTGCAAAATTTGGACTTGATATTTTGAATTGACCTGCTTCTTTCTAGCTCAGGATCTAATGTTCATGGTTTAACTGTACAAACGTGGCCCCTTTGGAGTCACACTTTGTTTGATCCTGGTTGGGTGACCAGTATCTGATCCTTTTTGAGCTTACCAAATATTGTTTCTTGTTAATAACTTCTTTCTTTCCAGCGCAAACCTTCCCCATTCACCCGTTCTCTTTTGTGTTGTAAGGGCAAGATTTATAGGGCTGTTGACTGGAATAAATCTGGTTAATTCCATGTCTGAAAACCTACATAACAGGCTGACAGAAGAAGCCACTAGACTGAAGTGGCTGAAGTGGTAATCAACGACTGTGTGCTACCAAGGGGTCCAGGTATAGTGAATTAAGGAAGACCGATTGGATGGGAACATAAAAGTGGCCTTAGTGGCACTCAGAAGTGAGGCAACTTTTTGGAAAACATTACCAATTTCCACAGCAGGGAAAATGAGAATTGTTGTTTTGCTTTGTTTGTTGTACTCATTTACAATTTTGCATTCAGAATACCAAACATGTGAATGAGATAATCGACAATATTTGGCAGGACCTGATCTGGGGAGAACATATACACCAGGGGTCCTCAACATTTTCTGTACTTTAGAGCTACCTACGTTCAATGAAACGAATTGAGAGCTACTAATATTATTAGTGTTGTAAAATATCAATTTTTTTATTTGTATATTCATTCAACCAAGCAAAATCTTTCCAATGTAATAAGCTGGGCAACACATAGGTGAGCTACTCAGAGATAGCCGGAGAGTTACAGTAGCTCATGAGCTACTGGTTGGAGACCCCTGATATACACACCTTATCACCGTCCAAGTTTTGGTTCCCTACGGATGAAGTTGGAAATGCAGCACCCGGCTTTAAACTGTATTATTTGGAAGCCCAGCTGCAATGAGATGGCTAGAGGACATGAGACACGAGAGTGCTCCACACACTAATGGAGTTTTACTAATCATTATACTAAACCACAGTGTGGGTGGGAGTTGAGAAAATAACAATGGTCATGTGAGTGTTTAACTTTTGTAGGGTGGGAAGCCTGCTGAGAACTCATTAACATGCACTGTATACCCCAGAACTGCTGATAGATAGTTTATATGTGCTACATCTTAAAGGGAATCTATGAGGGGCATATAGGTAGCTTGGTAGTGGATTGGAGACTTATGTAGGAAAGAAAATTAAAGAGGTCAGAGAATTAATCAGAGGCTATGGGTTACCAGACACTTCTGTTGTGTAGCTTAATTTGTGCTGCACTTCATGTGTTGGAGAATGGAGCACAACGAGCCCCCCACAAAATTATTTTATTTTTTTACAAAAATTGAGGTGCATTTTTCTGAATTTATCTGGACCAATAAAGCCCCTTGGTTGGCAGTCAACATAGTGTATAAACCAACAAAGGGACCCCTGCCAGGTGTGAAACAATATCAATTTGCGAATTTAGTTCATTCATCCTCTTGTTTTCACTACATGCTTTAAATACAAAATGTATTCGAAAATGCTTTTATGAACCAGATGCTGGAGGAATATGAATTCAAGGACTTCTTGCGTTTGACTAAATCACCAAATATGTATGATATAAAACACCAGATTCTTTAATGATAGTTATGACTGTTATTGAGGAATGTAATCTACTGATGAGCAACCAGGCATGAGCGCCGCAAGAAGAGATTTTGAATAAAAGTTGGACTGTGTCTTAAACAGAAACCACAAACCAACATTCAACCGTACATCGGTGTGACATACACGTACACAAACAACTATCTGGAACAGTCTTAGTAAACATAAATGTCTGATTAAACAATAAAGATAAATGGAAACCCGACAAAGGTACCCTGTGCATCTTCTGTAATATGGGGGGTGGGAGGGGAGGGGCACGGAGGAGCGAGGCATTTCTCCTGCCCTATTTGAGAAGTAGGAATCAGATATGCATGTTTTGTGTTGCTGCTGGAAAAAAAATACCCCTCAATAAAAAAACAAGAAAGAAAAGCTTTACAGCATCTTAGGAAGATGGCTCTCTATATAGTGCACTTAAACGATGTACACTGTGCAGAGAGTCCAGTGGGTCCCAGATTGGTACACAGAGACAAAAGTAGATAATACTAACACTCTATTTGTGGAAGTGTGGGCGAGTAGTTAGGTTTCTCAGAGGATGGTGCTACGCATTTCTGGTACTCACTGAGGCAATAAATGAGACAAACACTCAACAATAATATCTAGACCAATTTGTAAAAATAATGCATATTGTTATGTAATCTTAAAGACCAAGAACTCCTTTCATAGGTAAGTACTTTTTTAGTTATGAATTTCCAAAGTTTGAAAAATAAATCACTGTTGTGCGCAGTTACACACAATGAAAGTCTATGGAGAAAAATACAAAAATGCATATAAAATCATAAAGTCAGTTCTAGGGTTTCACCTTCGGGATTCAGGATAGCAGCAGGCCAAGGTCCAATGTTCCACCTGCGGATCGTCTGGGGCATCCCAGATTCAGCCGGGAGCAGGATGCTGAGGTCATTTGTAGCTGGTGCACTACAGAGAAGGGGGCCACCTCAAAATAGGCTGCACAAGGGTTCTTACAAGTAAGTCCCGGGGACCCCACATGAGGTACTAGGTTACAAGGGCCTCAGGACCACAATACAGATGGTTCGTCGGTACCCAGGCTGGGCGGGCTGGGTGCAGAGTAGATAGGTCAACCCGGGCTCTGTGCATCAAGATTTGTCTTCATGGTCAGGGGTAGGCATGTTGCAGGGGAAATTTCCAGACAGCTGGGCCACTCACAAAGTGGTTCTCAGGGGTCTCGATGTACCTTCGATGGGTGCTTGCTTCCTGGGCAGTTGGAGTCCAGATTAGAAAATTCAGTTGCAGGTGGTCCCCTACCCTGGGTATTGCTATGGCACAGCTCTGATAAGTCCTGGTGTCCTTTCACTTGATGAGAGGACAGACCTGACCCTCTGGAGCTGTTGTTCTTTCTGCTTGGGTGCTGAGTCAGAGTCTCCGGGAAACAGCAAGTTGGTAAACCGGACTCTGCGGGATAGGTAAGTGCAGACTGCAGGGGAGTAGTTCCTCTACTGCAAGGGAGTTCTCTGGTGATTGGCTAAGGTCTGGAGGTGCTCTGGGGTTCTTGGAGGCCTCACAGCAGCAGGATGAGTCAGCACACCACAATGGCCGAGTCCTTAAAGCAGCAGGCAGGGTTTTGCACCAAAATGTCTGCAGAAGGTACTCTGTTCTAGGGTCTTTGTCTGTTGTCTTCTTAGGTCCATTGAATCTAAAGTTCAGGGTCCAGTGGGGCCACCTAAATACTAAATGTAGGGGTGTTATGGGGGAGACAGGCAGTAGCCAATGGGCTACCTCTTCGGGGTGTCCACAGCCTCTACATGACCACTTCATATGAAGGGGGGGCACCATCCTGACCATAATTTCTAATTCTATCTCAAAACAAGATGGAGGAAACTGAAAACTGAGGACCACATCACCTGCCCCACCTTAGGGGCGATGCTGGCTGAATGTGGACCACCGCCTAATTGAACTATTTTTCCTGCCTGTTCTCCTGCCAAATGTGGAGCAGGATGGAGGGGTTGACATTCTCCACTATCTGGAGATGCCTGGGTTGCATTTCAAAGGTGGCCTTGCCTTTGAAGCTTCTCGCCTTGGAATGTTATACCAGCCTGGAGGAGGTGTGAAGCACCTTCGCCCAAAGCAGGTATTGTTTCTGGCCTTTAAGAGTGTCACTGCCACTAAGGCTCCATGCCATTTGATGGGTCGGTAGCTTCTGTAATTGCAGCGAAACACCATTGTAAACCTAAGTGGCAGTAGAATCCCAAGACATTTTTAACTCCCATTGACAAGCGTCATGTCTGCTTTTTCGGCTTTTTCGGCAGCCGCTTTGATTGGTTCAGTGGAAGAGAATCATATTGCACGTTGCTGCCCTCTGTTATGCGGAGTTCTTCCACAAAACGTGAATGATGAGAGTGGTTTAGTGCACAGAAGTTGACTCAGTGTTCAAGGAGAATATTAAGCAAAACAATTTGTTAGACGAAGTGACCTTCGGTTGATGTCTACTATTAAAGACCCACACCTTTAAATATTTCCTGAATGACAGCCTAGAACTGTGTGTTAAACCTGTGGTTTTACCCATTTTTGTGGGTGAGGGGAAATAGTTATTACCTCAAAAATGTGCACGATAACTAAAACTTGTTGCAACTTTTTTAGGAAAGTTATTTTGGAAAGAATTTGGCTCACTTTTTGACACTTCTTTTCAGGGTAAATGCTACTAGGGTAGATTTACGTTTCCTGGCGCATCCCTGCAAATCAGCAGGTATGTGCCAAGAAACATGCGACACGCAATGCCATCGTTGCGCCACCACGGATGCGCCACATTTGCAATGTGGTGCGCCATGGCACAAGGATAGGCAGATGCGTGTCGCATCTGCCTGCCGGAGTAAGGTTGGCGCAGTGCTGAAGTTGTTTCATGGGCGCAACGGAACTCCAGCACTGTGCCAACCCAGCCTATCTTCCACATGGCGCAGCACACCTTACGCCTGCTTCAAGCAGGCGCAAGGTTTTGACGCAGCGGGTCGGATATGTGACTGAGTGAGTGAGTGAAATCTTGTAGATTTCACTTTGGCACTTTTCCGAGGCGTTCCTGCACCGGAACGCCCACCCTGCGCCGGTAATCCCACGTGAAACCCTGATGCAGGTTTCATGTAGTGCAGGGCTTTACAATGTGACGCATCTCCCTAGATGCGTCACGTTGTAAATCCCCCGCATTATGGCGCTAGCTTTATGGCTCACAAACAGACTACATTTACCAAAAAAATACTTACTGGTTTTGTCAAAGTATTGGGCTCACATGAAGGGAGGCTGATTGAGTACTGCCCTGGAACTGCAAGAACTAATCAATCGCTTTGTCTCTCACCCCCACATGTGCAGGATCTACTCTGGCTACGGTCAGAGCCACAACTATAATGGGGCTCATTAGAGGTTGGCGAGCCACTAAAAGCTTGAGAATGAAGCCTGGCTCGGACTCTGCTCGAAGTCATGTTGGCATTTCCAGCCCATAACAATCCAAACGTTATATGGCTTCTGCCTCCTTTCCCGCCGGCACAGTACCCAGGATCTGGCATTATGCTCAGAACTGCTGACTGTGGAACCGGATTTGAGTCTCTGCGTTGACTCAACACCTTGTAATTCTGGGCCAATTTCTTGATCACCCCGTACTTATAAGCAGCGCCTGTGACATTGTGTAATATAACTGGTGTTCATGTAAAGTGCTCAGAATTGGGGTCGAGGTTGCGCTGTACTTAAAAACTGCAGAAAAATTGTGAGTTAAAACAAGTCTTAACATAAGGAAAGACAAATACACATTTCCTGCTGATTTGTACAAACTAAAACCAGAAAATTAGGACAAATCGGGGCTTCCTGCTTAAGTTGTATGATCTTAGACAAGTATATTTCATCAAAAGTATTTTTTTGTCTTCATTATCACATATTAAAGTCTTCATTATTACATATAAAAACACTTTCAAGCATGTAAATTCAGACTACCAGTGATACAAAACTATCACTTTTAATGAGTACCTCTCAAAGCAATGCTATCATAACCCTTGTTAATATCAAAGTTTCAACATGTTAGAAAAATACACTTTATTTTAATTTTGAAAACACTTTAGCATATTTTACTTGATGTAAAAATTATATAGCACATGATGCACAGGGTCTAAGATTCAAGCCAAACCCTTGGCTTGGCTCTCGTTGCTAAGTTGTTGGGTCTCCCATCTCAAGTGCTAATCTGACTTTGGGGGCCTCCAAAAGGTGCATACCTCTGCTGTAAAGTTTGCCTTCTTTTGACCGAGCAGAAGCAGATGCAATCTGGGCCTAACAAAGCCAGCCTTGATTGCTTTTCCACTTCCTTCCACTTTTATGGGGTAAATAATATACATTAGCACTACTATCACGTACCCTCACCCATCACACCACCTGGTGCTGTATCCAATAACATGATAACCGCACCTTAGCTGTCATCACGCAGAAATTGAAAACAGTTCCCACAATGGCAAAAAAACAAAAACAGCACCTTCCCAATCACAGGACCTACATGGTGCAGTTTGCCATCATTGTGGGTAAGCACTTCAGAACTTCGCAAGGGGTTAGTAAGCACTATACAAATAATACAAAACTTTAATCAGAAGGTTCCATGGTAATTAACAACAGATTTATCAAAGGAAACCATGATAAAAAAGAACATTTGTTAAAGCCTTAGTACCGAAATGTAAGACCTAAACATCCAATGTTGCTTACTACCTGCAGCAGCCTGTTGTCACTAAAGGAGTGCTTGGATGTACACAACCTTCAAAAATGGGCTGCTTAATGGTAAAGGATAGGGCTTGAAGCGCGAGCGCCATCTTGGAGCGTCCAGGTCACCTGGGACGCCGAGACGACGCTACTTAAGGCGAGCTGGCTGGAGGGTGAGCCTCTCTAGGTTCCTGACACCGAGAATTACTTCGGCGCCTTGCTGCTGGTCGCGCTGGTCACGCGCGCTTTTGCTTAGCGCAAATTTTAAAAAATCCCCGTTTTGGATTTATTTTGTAATTTTAATTTCGCCCTTCTTCCCTGGTCTTAACTGTGGGCTGCCCCTTACCTGCACTGTAATTCAGGAAACACCACCGCTGTTTGGCGGGTCCAGGTTACTGGGAGGCTGGGAGGCTGTGGCTGTCAGCGCCATTTTGGATAGGGCTTGAAGCGCGAGCGCCATCTTGGAGCGTCCAGGTCACCTGGGACACCGAGACGACGCTACTTAAGGCGAGCCGGCTGGAGGGTGAGCCTCTCTAGGTTCCTGACGCCGAGAATTACTTCGGCGCCTTGCTGCTGGTCGCGCTGGTCACGCGCGCTTTTGCTTAGCGCAAATTTTAAAAAATCCCCGTTTTGGATTTATTTTGTAATTTTAATTTCGCCCTTCTTCCCTGGTCTTAACTGTGGGCTGCCCCTTACCTGCACTGTAATTCAGGAAACACCACCGCTGTTTGGCGGGTCCGGGTTACTGGGAGGCTGGGAGGCTGTGGCTGTCAGCGCCATTTTGGATAGGGCTTGAAGCGCGAGCGCCATCTTGGAGCGTCCAGGTCACCTGGGACGCCGAGACGACGCTACTTAAAGCTCGCCTGTAGAGCGCAGCGGTTACGCGCAGCGGTAGCGCCCTCCCTGCGCCTGAGTCGTGCCAGAGTCCTGCCCGTCTGCGCTCGTCAGCGTCGCGGAGGCGTGCGAGGCGGGACTCTGGGCTACGTCTCTCTCTAAGCAGGGATACATCTTGGGCCCTAAGGTATGTGCCGCTCGCGCTCTCCCAGGGGGTTCTCATATAGCGCGGATGATTTGCGATCCATGCGCAATCATCCTGCGGGATGTAAATGTTTATTCCCGGGAGGCCGCCATCTGGGTAAAGGCTGCACAGTTTGTGGCTGGCGTCCTACGGCCTCACTTAATCCTGCCCGGTTATCCTCCATCCAGAATCACCATTGTGCTCTGTTAAATACCAGGTCTTTGGCCTGTCACTCGACGGACATCTGGAATCTGCTCGCAGACTCCGATATATCATGCTTATTCCTCACAGAGACATGGTTGGGGGCAGGATCAGAACCGGACATTGCCTGTGCTTTGCCGTCTAACTATACCATCTTAAGGAAGGACAGAACTGGGGGCAGAGGAGGAGGAGTGGCCTTGATAGTGGACAAGGCCTTGGGTTGCTCCTCTTTTCCCGTGGAAAACATTACAGGTTGTGAAGCTTTAGGCTTTACACTTAGTTTCTCGGCCTCTCAGACGTACTCAGGGATTCTGGTGTACAGACCTCCTGGGCCCATTGGGGCTTTTTTTGAAGACTTGCAGGATGCTCTGTCCACACCCTGCATGCGCTCTGCACAATGCCTATTACTGGGAGACTTAAACTTACATATGGACTCTACTTCCGACGCCAATGCGTCGAAGCTGCGGGACATTACTGCATTGCTGGGGCTCGCCCCTTTTATTGATAGCCCGACCCATGTTAAAGGACACATTTTACATTTAATATTTTCTACGGCGCCGATTGAGGTGTCCGTGCCGCTCCCAGTCCTTTGGTCTGACCATTTTTTAATAAAGTTTGTTATCTCTTTTGAGACTAGACCTAGGTATCGAACACAGAAGGAGGCATCTCGTCAGTCGAGAGCTTTTCATTTAGTGACGGCAGATATGCTTTCGGCGGCGCTCAGTCAACATCCCTGTATACTTTCAGGGAACTTAGATACCGATCTGATCTTGGTTCAGAATTGGCTCAAATCTAGATTCGAGGAGTTTGCCCCATTAAAATCAGTGAGAATTGCTCCCTGTCACGATTCTGCTCCTTGGTTTACTTCCACACTACGTATAAAGCGCCAAGTCTGTAAAAAGGCGGAACGACTGTGGCGTCGTAAATACGATCCAGTGGAGAAAATAAAGTATCGGGACGCTATAAAACATTATCACAAAGATATTGCCGAAGCCAAAAAGGAATATCTGGAGCACAGGATAGATCGAGCGGACAATACGAGTAGGGAACTCTTCAGAATTGTGAAGGAGTTTGCGGATCCTGCTATAGGTGCCCGTCCACACTCTCACACCGAAGGGTGGATTAGGCAGCTAGCTGATTTTTTTGTCACAAAGATTAAAACTATTCAGGATTCGTTTCCTCCTGGGGACCCTCCCGGGGTTGCGGACGTCTCTATGAGTAACGGGCCGGCATTATCTCTGGAGGTAGAACCTGGGCCCACACTATCGGTCTTCCCGCAGCTGTCCTGAGCAACATCATTGGAGCTACTGTCTCGGCTTCATTCTGGCTCACCCCTGGATGCCTGTCCAGCGAGATGCTTGGGCAGAGAAGCACCGGCAGTAAACAGCTTGCTGAATCCTCTGCTCAATCTGTCTTTGAGCTCCGGAGTGGTGCCTCGGGATTGGAAACACGCATTGATTCTGCCGCTGATCAAAAAGCCTCAGTTGGATCCTTTGCTGCAGGCTAACTATAGACCGATCTCCCTTCTCCCTGCTCTGGCGAAAGTGGTTGAGAAGCATGTTCAGCATACTCTTACCACCTTCATTGAGAACAACAACATTCTCCATGATTCTCAATCCGGTTTCCGTGCAAACTATAGCACGGAGACGGCCCTCGTGGAGGTGACCGACGCTATCAGGGAGACGCTCGATCTAGGGGGAAAGGCTATGTTAGTCATGCTGGACTTGTCGGCGGCTTTCGACACCGTCCCTCATGCTGGTCTCCTGTTAAGACTCAGGGAGATCGGCCTGCGGGGGACGGTGTTGGACTGGTTTCAATCCTTCTTGTCGGACCGCCGTCAGGTGATCTGGGCTCCCCCGTTCTCCGCTGAAATGCCATCGCTAGAGGTTGGGGTTCCTCAAGGGTCCATTCTGAGCCCCACCATATTTAACATCTATATGGCTCCTCTGGCGGCGGTAGCGGAGGCCTATGGGGCCCAGGTCATCTCATATGCTGATGACACCCAGCTTCTGTTCACATGCAGCAAGGGAGAGGCTTTCGACGGCGACAGGATTAAAGATTGTCTTAGTGCAGTCTTCGTGTGGTTTCAGCGGCACAGCCTGAAATGCAGCTCGGAGAAATCCAAGCTGCTTTTCTTTGGCTGTGCCCCCGATCCCGGCTGGAGGTCCTGGTGGCCCCAGGATATTTCCCTCCTGAGAACTCATCTCCCCAGGTGAAAAATCTTGGAGTGGTGTTTGATGATGACCTCTCCTTCCGTCCCCATATTCTGGGGATAGCTGGGAAATGCTTCGGCATCCTTAAGATGCTGAGGAAGTTTCTTCCTCTGCTTTCCCTGCAGTATCGGAAGACTGTAGTTCAGGCATTAGTAGGCTCTAGGCTAGACTACGCCAATGCGCTCTTTGCAGGCTTGCCTAGGTACCTCCTGGACAGACTGCAAATTGTTCAAAACTCGGCGGCCAGAGCTATATTTGGCCTGCCCAGGAGAGCTAGCGCTCACCTGCTATTAAATAGGTTGCATTGGTTACCCATCTGTAAACGAATCAGGTTTAAAATCCTCACACTAGCCTTTAAAGCCCTTCACTCTGTCGGCCCGGTTTACATCAGAAAGAGGGTCGCTTTCTATGTGCCTCGGAGGACGTTGCGCTCAGCGGATCTGGCCAAGCTGGAGGTTCCTACTGCCAAACGAGTTCGGATGGGGGGGACGGTCCTTCCGATTTGTGGCAGCTCGCTTCTGGAATGAGCTTCCTCTTTCCCTTCGCAAAGCTAAGAGTCTTTTGGCTTTTAGGAAAGAGCTGAAGACCATGCTCTTTTCCGCGTAATCACTACGACTGTGGTATTGCTCCTTTGTGTTTTCAGGTTTCAGGTCTCTTTTGCCAAAGCGCCGGGACACCCCTCGGGGTAGCCATGCGCTCTAAAAGTATGGCCATAACATAACATAACATAACATAAACTTTTGAGTATCTTACTTTTTTTTGCCTGTTTTTCTTGTTATTGCCATAGACTGAAATTCGTGTCAATTTGTTTTTGTCACATTTGCTGCTGCAAGGCCTGCTGTAGGCAGTATACTGTTTGTATTCCCACCTGCTGCTTGCAATTAGTTAACTCCTGCTTTGCTCTTATTTCCTGGCTCATTATTGGTTGGTGCTCAGAAATATCACTTCCGTTTTATTGCAAGAAGCACCAACCAACTACAGTTTTGTTACACTGTAGGTGTTTATGTGCTTTGTTTAGAGACTACTTATATTTTGTCCTAGTGATATTCCATCATCAAGGCAATCAGTTTCCTGTTTTTTTATCACCTTGGCGCCCTCATCACAGGCCACCATGCACATAAGTTAAATATGCACTGATGCTGAGCTATATATTTTAGCATGGTGTCCACTTTCATCATTAATTTTTAATTACAGTGCATGGGCTCAGCGCTTCATGTTTTAGCACAACGCCCCCTTTTATATGTGCAACACGGGTGTCGCACTTTATGTTTTAGCACAGCACCCAATTTTATGTTTTAAAAAAGCAATATGTTATGTTATGAAATCTGAGTTTATATGGCGCACAGCTGCCTCAGCAAAGAGGCATCCAGCGCTGCCAGCTTCAGAAGGATAAGGCTATAAAGCAGAGCAGGAAGATGCAAGAAACGGACAGAAGGACAGGAAATGACTAGGCAGAGGGAAAAAGAAAAGTTTTGATTGCTTTCTTAAAGTCCAGCAGGCGATCCGTGCTACGGATCTGGAGAAGCAGAGTATTCCATAGCTTGGCTGCCACGCAGCGAAGGCGCTTCACACGGGGGACTCTAACCAGATGCTGCCCCAGGGAGCGCAGCTGGCGAGTTGGAACATACGGGGCTAGCAGGTTAGCTAGGAAGCTGGGCGAGGCAAGCTTCAAGATAAAGATAGGCAGAGAGCCTTAAATTGGATCCGCTTGGCCATGGGTAGCTAATGTAGCCTCCGGATGACATCAGCAGAGGGGCAATTAGGCGGGAGCCCCTACAGGGCTCTGGCGGCAGCATTTTGAACACGCTGCAATCACATTACCTCAGCCTGATTAGCCCCCAAAAGGAGCGAGCTAGCATAGTCTAGTCTAGATAGAATGGCTGATTGAACAATCATCTGGCGCGTTGGCGAATCAAAGAACTTCAAAAGAGGCCTAAGTCCCTGGAGGAGGTCAAAACAATTGCCAGCAACTGTTTTAGTATGATCTTGAAAACTAAGGGTAGCATCCATCCATACCCCCAGGTTCTTGACCACCAACTTAGGGGTGGAGGTACTACCAAGAACGTTAGGCCACCATTCCTCACTCCAGAAGCTCCTGCCCTTCCCAACCAGCAATACCTCCGTTTTATTAGCGTTCAACTGGAGGCAGTTTGTGGTCGTCCACTCCGCAACGGCGGCCAGGCCGCTCCTAAACCTAGAAGCATCCTGTGTGGAACCATCAGAGAGGGCCACCACCAGCTGCGTATCATCTGCATACGAGACCATGGTGAGGCCCATATTCATGGCCAGCATTGCAAGAGGCTGAACATATAGATTAAACAATTCGGGGCTCAGTGCAGAGCCCTGAGGCACCCCCTGACCGATGGAATGAGCCTGAGAAAGAAACGGGGGGGCCAGTACTCGGAATGATCTCTCTGCCAGAAACGATCTAAACCCTCCTAATGCTAGGCCCACAACACCAGCTTCCTCCAGACGCTGTAGCAGAATCCCATGCAAAACCGTGTCAAATGCGGCACTCAGATCAAGCAAGATCAGTGCCGCCATTTGACTGGAATCGAGGATGGTCCACAGATGTCTCAGCCAAGAAAGCTGTCTCCATGCTGTGACAGGAGCGGAAACCATTTTGAGAGGGATCCAGGATGTTATTGGTTTTAAGAAATCTCATTAGTATGTTATTAACATGAGCCTCTGCAATCTTAGCTATTCAAGGAAGGAGGGATATTGGCTGAATGTTTTCCAGTTTTGCCCGGTCAAGCGAAGGTTTTTTAAGTATAGGAGATACCCTCACCTGTTTCCACTGCACAGGGACCACAGCTGTAGAAAAAGAAGTGTTAGCAACCTGGCACAGAGGGGACAGGGAGAGAAAAAGTGAGTCCCTGAACTCGACGGGTTTTAAAGGATCGACCAGAGAGCCAGATTTAACTTTCCTACTCAGCATAGTAAACTCTTCCTGCGTGATACTGGGAATAGCTGCCAGAGAATGCAGTGGCGGAAATCCGCAAAGAGCAACAGGAGTAGGTGGAGACCCTTGCGGAAAGGACCGGTAGATGGTGTCCACTTTGTCAACAAACAAAGTTGCCAGGTCCTCACACTGTTGCTCGGATGTAATCATGGAAACAGAGTTTTTCCTTACCCTGAGATCTTTAAGGATCTTAAAAACTGCATTTGGCCGTATTAGGGTTTAGCTTTGGCATAATAGGCCGCTCAGACAGTACAAATGGTTCTATGATAGTCACGGCCAAATAGCATTTTTTACCCGCAGGCTCATATTCCTTTCTCCACACGCGCACCCATTTCTTACACGCTTTCCGCAGTACAGTTTGCGAGTCATTATACCATGGGCTAGAGTCCAAAGTGCGGCCTTTAAACCATTTAGCTGGAATGAGGGAGTCCAACACTTGGACAATCCAATTACAAAATGATCTATAGCCCACATCTGCATCGTTGTGTGGTTCAGGGGGATTAGCAGCAAGAAGTGCGTGGAAATCCTCCAGCCTCAGTTTGCGCCAAGGGCGTCTAAAGATGGGCAGTTGAGCAACCTTGTCAAGGGGCTTGGGGCCAGGGAAGGACATAGATATCAAAGAGTGGTCAGACCAACCTACGGATTTAGGGGTCTCCACCGTAGCAGAAGGAATATTAGAAAAGATGGGGTCTAACAGATGGCCAGCTGAATGGGTGGAGCTGGGGACCAATTGATTTAATTGGCAAGCTGCCAAATCCAGAAGCAGACTACAGATTTCAGTATCTTGCACAAGATAGAGTACAAGTTGAGGTCACCCAGGATGCTGAAATTGGCTGTACCCATTGCAAGCGGACAGTTGGACTCCAACAGGACAGATTTAAATTTTGTAGCAGGCCCCGGAGGGCGATATACTAACAACCCTGATATAGTCAAATGGGCGCTGAAGGTAATGCTAAAACGTGCGTATTCGCAGCCCACCATTGCTTCTTTAACAAATAGGCACGAGTAGCAGAATTTAAAAATGACCGCAATGCTGCCCCCCCTAGACTCTCTATTAACAGTAAGAATGGTATAACCAGGAGGCAGTGCTAAATTAGGTTCAGCCACCATATCTTCATTGAGCTAAGTCTCAGTTAGAACAAACACATCCGGGGATTCCTCCATGACCAGGTCATAGATTTCTAGGTAATGCTTAGCCAATGACCGAACATTCAAATGGAGAATTCTCACCAGTGACCTGGGCTGAGAAGGGGGAGGTAGTGGAAGCAGTGGCATAGGAGAAGCACACCTACAGCAAGGACAACCAAAGGGCCCTTCTGGAGGACCTAATGGAGGCGCACTGCATACCTTGACCATAGAATTATCAGCTAATAGTTCTGCCCTGGAATAGGTGCACAGTCCTGAAGGGCCGTGGCCAGCATTCCTGGCAAGAGTCGACATACGTTTTTGGCTGCACCAGACATAACAATAATGCTTCCCAACAAGTGCCAGACACTACAGACAATAGCTTTAAGTCTCGCAAATGCGAGACCTATTGAATTGCAAATGCTTGTTTAAAAGGTTCCTATTTCCTCTATGTGGGGCTCTTCATAGGAGAAAAGGAGTAATAAAGCCCCAGTGCAAACACAACCGTTATTTATTTATTTTTTTCTGCAGGGGAACATTTCTCATGAGGATATATTAGGGTTATACATTACATGAGAGAATTGGCAACCCTGTGCTGAAGTAAATGGCCAACTATTTCCAGGGTGTAAATAGGCCTGGGTGAAATTGTTATTACGCCAGAGTAACTGGAGTAATTTCAGTTATTTCTCATTACTCATGTGATGCCCAATTACCCAAAATTACATGATTACTAAGGGTGGGCGTAGTTCACGAAGTAGCGCTACGCGAAGCTACGCGAAGTGCACTTCGCACTACGCAAACTTCACGTAGCACTACGCGAGCTGCGAGCTGCGTAGTAGCATGTTCGCACTGTGCAAGATGCGTTTTCAATGATTGCACAGTGCGGACAAGCATCCGGCACTGTGCAAGCATTGAAAACGGCATCTTGCACAGTGCGAGCTGTAGTTTTCTGCTGCTCGAGTATATTATTACTCGAGCTGCAGCTTTCTCAACGAGAACAGGTAGTTTCTCATTGAGAGCGGTCGCGAGCATGCGCAACCACTCACAATGAGAAACCTGACCTCCTCGCGTTGAGAATCTCGCCGGGATGTCATTTTGCTTGCTCGCGGTCGCGAACATGACGTTCAGGACCACGAACAAGCAAAAAATGACCGCTGCACTACGCTACGCTGCACTACGCATGTTCGCACTGTGCTACGTGCAGCTCGCGTAGTGCGAAGTTGCGAAAACTTCGCAAACTCCGCGAGCGTAGAGTAGTGCTTCACCCAGGGTTAATGATTACACCCATTCACATAAATTAGAGTAATTTAGGATAAACATGCCTTTTGCAAGAGCACAGGAACCGAGTGTGAGTGGATACAGCTGCTCCTGTTCTGTTGCATTTAGTGCTATATTTTTAGTGCAAAATGGATCTCTGAGTCTATATTGGACGGAAGAGTGCATATTGCGGTAACAAAATAGCACTAAATATAGGATTACGCTCCTCATGTAGTTCTATGTATTCTTGAATAATTTCGCAGTTATGTTGTAGAAATACTCTACAGCAAATTACACAAGATACGCCCACCCCAAGGTACAACATGTGTGTGGGAGTACCCAAACTTCCAAGACTAACCATGCCTTGGAGCACATTCCTCCCACCCCTTCCTACCCGCACTCGCAAAATCATTTGAACCTCCCAGGAATTCTTTTGTTAACATGGTCAGCGACTAGCTGCCGCCTCCCCCCCCAATCCGGCACCCAACACCCAGGAATGTGAACACGAGACGTCTTTACTTTTTGGAAGGCGGGCGCTAGTCGCCCGGCCGTATTTATTAAAGTATGAAATTAAAAAAGGTTTTAATTGCATAATCAACAATGAATACAAAAATCAGCAGGACATTTAGTTACACAATTCTTATCAACAAGTTTGAGAGCCTGACCTTAACAAAACTCTAATACATGTTGTTTCCTAACTTAGACTAAACATCCTAATCTTGATTTTGTACATTTCTGGCCATATGGCAGGGTCACTACCGGTGTCAGGTCCTACAAGCTGCGCCTCCCCCATAGATGTGCGCATGCGCAGTGTTACCCCGGGAATTGCCCGGTCTACGCCCTAAACTCCATTTACCCACTAAAGGAGGGCCCTTACTCTGCGCCGGTGGCGTCATGAGTCCACGCGCGCGGGGTGGCTACCAGCCTAAGGAAAGCGTGAACTACTCCTACCCGCGCTCCTTTGCCTATTACCTTGCCCCTGGAGTTCTGGGAGTGGCCCGCAGGCCCCTCCCCCTGGGCGGGAACCTCCATAGGATGATGCCCGCCCCCTCAGACCTCAAATATGTGCTCACCGATAATGACCTTACCGCATGCCCCATACCTAATAAATACGACGACCTATGGGAAAAAATTCTAAAGGACAGCTACACTGGCTAATAAATAACAGTATCAACGTATAGCTACAAAGGGAAAAAAGGCCTAAAGACACATGGCATCAAATACAATTCACTTCACACATGTTTTGCTAAAAAAGGGGAAAAATTCCTAAACAAAAGCATCACAAAATATACCCACAGATCTATCTCTACTACCCTGTGAGACCTGTGGACCGTACCTTCAAAACTTACCATTCAACCAGACATAAAAATTGTTACAAGACTTTGTTCCAAGGGATGGTGGGTGGGAAATTAAGAAGCCCCGAGCGCGGGGCACAACATTCAGCGAGGGAGCGTCCAGGGACAAGGGGGTCTCCTGGGCGCTCCCCACCTCTTATTCCAGAGGGGCCGGGCGGCCCCTCCTATCGCCCGCCCCCCCTGACCCGGACCCACTACCTTGGATCCGGGTCAAGAGGGCCGCCGGCCAATCGGCGGTGGGCCGTGCCCCCAGGGCACGCCCCCACCGCCGAATGACAACAAAGGGAAGGGGGGGGCGACGGTCGCCGCGCCGCCATGCGTGCGGGGGGGCCGAGGGCCCCCCCTTTTCACATGGTCAGCGACTAGCTGCCGCCTCCCCCCCAATCCGGCACCCAACACCCAGGAACGTGAACACGAGACGTCTTTACTTTTTGGAAGGCGGGCGCTAGTCGCCCGGCCGTATTTATTAAAGTATGAAATTAAAAAAGGTTTTAATTGCATAATCAACAATGAATACAAAAATCAGCAGGACATTTAGTTACACAATTCTTATCAACAAGTTTGAGAGCCTGACCTTAACAAAACTCTAATACATGTTGTTTCCTAACTTAGACTAAACATCCTAATCTTGATTTTTGTACATTTCTGGCCATATGGCAGGGTCACTACCGGTGTCAGGTCCTACAAGCTGCGCCTCCCCCATAGATGTGCGCATGCGCAGTGTTACCCCGGGAATTGCCCGGTCTACGCCCTAAACTCCATTTACCCACTAAAGGAGGGCCCTTACTCTGCGCCGGTGGCGTCATGAGTCCACGCGCGCGGGGTGGCTACCAGCCTAAGGAAAGCGTGAACTACTCCTACCCGCGCTCCTTTGCCTATTACCTTGCCCCTGGAGTTCTGGGAGTGGCCCGCAGGCCCCTCCCCCTGGGCGGGAACCTCCATAGGATGATGCCCGCCCCCTCAGACCTCAAATATGTGCTCACCGATAATGACCTTACCGCCACAGGCCAGCATTGTTAACCGATGATCTGGCCTCCCCCCTCTAGCCCCTACCTAAGGACACCCTCCTACTTTCAAAACCCTCTAGCCAGGCCCAGATATTGTCAGACCATAGGACATTACCCTCCTCTGTTAAATGAACTCCGTCCTTCAAGTAATACTTGTCGCCCCAGATGCACCCATGAGGTATTGACTGTAACAAGGGGGTTCGAAACAACCTATCCAACCGTGTGTTGATCCTCTTTACCGAGTGATTCAACGCCCTGACCGAATGTCCCCCCCGCCACTGTAGTCGGGGTATGAGTTGTGACCATACTAGTGTGCAACCGGGGCAGGTCCTAGCCATCCAACCCGCCGTTGAAATAATCTCCTCAATCAGAATGCGCCTACCCAGTGTTGCCAAATCATTCTCCCCAAGGTGAAGTATCACCACTGACGGTGGAGATTGCCGGCGTGCTAACAGCCCCTGGAAGAATCCCTTAAACTCGTGCAGACACAACCCCCCTCTACCAAAGAACATGATGTCCAACCCTAGTTGTGCCGCCCTTTTCCTCCTGTCACCTGACATAAAGACACATTCTGCTCGTTTTACATATGAGTGACCCACAATCCAAACACTGGTCTTCATCGTTTCCTGGGTGCCGCTCCGTGCTGATGTATGTTGCTGGTGCCCGGCGACAAATTCCTCCCCTGCGTAACAGGTCTGAGAAACTGTAAGAGAGCGGAAACAAACCAAGCGTGAGCGACATGTAATCATAGCATGTCAATCCGTACATAACGTTTGTAGCATTCTGAGGACCATCTCCCAATTGTCTTCACTCTCTCCACTGGGAGGCCCCCCGCCACCGCCTCAGTTGCTGCCCCAATCCTAAAGGAATGAGAGCCAAACTCTTTAGGGTCAAGACCTGCTTTCCTAACCCCCATCTCTAATATCTTCCTGAATTGATATCTGGTCAGGGGGCTCCCATCGGCGTGACAGAGCAATGCCCTGCCCGCTGAGCCCACCAGCAGTCCGTGCAATAATTCCACGTGCCTTACTGGGCAGCAAGGGTTGGCGGGGGCCCGTTGGAGAACTATGGTGTGGCCCCTAGACTCCTGGTCGGTCTTTGACTTTGGAATAGTTACCCACATGGTGTCCTCCCTTATCGTCACACTAGCCCTTTGCAAGCCGCCCAGTAGGTCTGACTTAGAGCCTGCCACAAGTTCGCTAATTCTCAGCGCCCCATAGAATGCCAAAGAGAATGCTGCCCTAAACAGAAACACCTCCCACTCCGAGCTACAAACAGTGTCCAGCGTGGCCAGTAGAGCTGTCAGCCGGGCTAATCCTATGGGCTTTCTCTTATCCTTATGATGGCCCTGTATACGGCGCCATCCCCTCAAAGCCTTACGTATCATAAAGGTGTTAGTGGGATCCCGGAAGCCCCTAGCCTGAGCGAAGAATGACACCGCTGCCCTATGTCTGTTTGCCGCTGCCACCGAGCGTCCTTCCTTATGCATCCATTCTAAATAGGCTGCAAAGCCATCCTCCTGTGCCCAAAGTACTTCCCATTGTTGTCCCAAAAAAGAACGATAAGACAAAAACGCCCCTTCGTAAGCCGTCTTGGTCCTGGGGGCTAGGCTAGCGACCACGAGGTCCTGTAATCTGGGGCACCAATCTGCCAAAGTACTGCTGGGAAGTGTGCTGGCGAGGGGTCTGCTGTAGGAAGATGCTCCCTGAAAACCTGCATTTTGAAGCGAGAGAGGGAGTCAGCTGCATTGTTCAGAACACCTGGGACATGCTTGGCCTTAAAGTTGACATTCAATTTAAGGCACTGCAACACAATTTCTTTGATCAGACGAAGTATGAAAGGACACCGTGCCCCCTGCTGGTTGATACATTCCACCACCGTCATGTTGTCTGACCAAAACACCACTGATTGATTACATAGGTGTTCGGGCCAGACCATCAGTGCCACCCATATTGGGAAGAGTTCCAGGAATCCAATGTTGCTGGTCAGGCCCCATGTCCCCCATACTCCCGGCCACTGTTGAGCGACCCATCTGTTTCCTAGAATGGCGCCGAAGCCCACACTCCCGGCAGCATCCGTCCACAGGCCCAACTCTGCTGATGTTGTCAGCGGGCCGGGCCAGACTACCCTGCCGTTAAAATCCTCCAGGAATGCCATCCATATAAGCATATCCTGGCGAACTTCAACCGACAGTCGAGTGCGGTGGTGCTTCTCCCTCAGCCCCTTCATTGCCTGCGCAATAGAGCGAGAGAATGGGCGAGCCATGGGGATGATCCTCAGTGCAAAGTTCAATTGCCCTACCACCTCCTGTAATTGCTGCAAAGTGACCTTCTCCTTCCGGAGGCATAACTGTAGCGCTGTCTTGAATTTGTCCACCTTGTCCCTCGGTAATCTAAAACATCCCTCCATTGAGTCAATCTCAATGCCAAGGAATTCTAAGCAGGTGGTCGGGCCAACAGTCTTCCCGGGCGCAAGAGGGACTCCAAAAGCCCGCATGAGCACGCAAAATTCCTGCAATGCCAGTGCACACTCCTGAGATCCCGCTGTACCCAGGAAGAGGAAATCATCTAAATAATGCATGACCCGCTGATGGCCCGTCACTTGTCTCATGGCCCATTCAAGAAAGGAGCTAAACATCTCAAAGTAAGCGCAAAATATAGAACAACCCATAGGCATGCATTTGTCCATGTAGAACATATCCCCAAAGGTGAAACCTAAAAGATGCTGATCCGCTGGGTGGACTGGGAGGAGGCGAAAGGCTGATTCTATGTCTGATTTCGCCATCAGCGCCCCGGGTCCCGTGGCCTGTAATAAGTTAACAGCCTGATCAAAAGAGGTGTACTTAACACTACAGATACCCTCGTCAATGGCATCATTCAGTGACGTCCCCCTAGGTGCTGACAGGTTATGGATCAATCTGAATTGCCCTTTCTCTTTTTTGGGGACAACTCCTAGTGGGGAACACACAAAATTGTGTACTGGCACTTCAGTAAAAGGGCCAGCTATCCTGCCTAATGATAGCTCTTTGTCAATTTTGGCGGCCACAACAGCCGGATTGTGCTTGACTGACAATTGATTTCTACAGTGCGCACTGCCTGTGTATCCCCCGGCCGGGATCCTAAAGCCCTTAGAAAAACCTTCTTGGAGTAGGGTGGCCGATGTGTGGTCTGGGTATCTGTTCAACCATGGAATCATTGCCACCACATCCACTGGAGTGGGGGGGCCTAACCTGTTTGTCTTATAGTGGCTTTCCCCTACCCCTCTGACCTGTGTTACCTTGCTTGGACCTACAGGTAGTTTCTGGATGAGAGGGGTGCCCACAGGAGGAACATGCATGTCTAAACTTACACGCGGCCCTTGTGCAGGTGCGCCTATTAAAATCCCAGCACACCCCTTTTTTCTCTGGCCCACCTGCCCTAAACTTCCCAGGTACCTCACTCGTTTGGGGGGGCCGAAAGGGCTGTTGCGGTCTAGTGAACACCTTGACCGCACCGAACTGAGGGGGGGTGCAGTATCAGAGAACTGTTTGTGCCAAGCCATGGAATCTACCGTGTCCCATGGCAATGATCTATTGAATTCCAATGCCTTCCTGAAATTGACATCATAACCCTTCCATGCTTCCCCAGAGTACTGTTCACTCCACCCCACAATCCTGCTCGAGTAGCATGCCAATGCTGCCTGTAAATCTGGAGGACGCTCAGCTTTAATTGCAGTGAATACAGCCCATGCTTTCATCCAGTTGTTGAGAGTTTCCTCAACCCTAAATCTAGTACACTGCGCCCTCCATTCGCTTGGAAGCATCCTTTCTTTTAGTGCTTTTGCCTGCTCCATTTCCCTATTATCTAACAACAAAGAATAAATGTACACGTATTTATCCGCCCAAATCATCTCTTTCACAGCTAATGACACATGCTGAGCCAAATTCTCGCTCCTAGAAGGTAGAACACCGCCCCCCAAGAGCGGCAATGCCACTTCCTTACCAAGTGCGGGCACCGGGGGCGGCTGCCCTTTAACTCCGTCCAGCTGAGGAACATTTGGACCTGCAAGGGGAGAAGATATTGGCAAGGCTACACTGTCGGCGACCGCCGCTGATCTGAGTTTTTCCACAAACTTCGCCGCCTCTGCTGCATGGTCTGCAGAATTCGGGAAAGCTCCCCCTTTTTGGAGCCATGGCATCAAGGCCGTTATCTGGGATAACAATTCAGGGGGCATTGACTCTACATTACTCCCCGGGACAACAGGTACCACTGGGGTTATGCCCGGTGGTACTGGCGCAGCTGGCAAGGCGGGTGCCGGGTGCGGCACGCTTGTGCCCGGAATTGTGGGCACCGGTATGGGAGCAGGCCCAGCGTCTACTGGTTGACCTGTCGGCACCGGCACCACGGGGGCAAGGGGTGTAGGCATAGGTATATGCGGGGGTGGGACGTCCGCCGGCGGCGCGGCAGGTACCGGTTCTACTGGCCCCGGGATGGGGGGAGCGTCCCTGGGTCTCTTGGACCTAGATTTCCCGGGTGGGGTGAGAAAATCCCCCCTTGGCACTGGTGCCACCCTCTTGCGGATCGGCCTACCGGATGGGCCCGGGGTATCGCCATCCCTCTCATTCAACCGTGCTTCAAGCTCATTAACTTTCCCTAGCTGTTGCTTAATTTCACTCATCTCCCGCATCATGGCCCGCATCATAGCCTCCATGTTAGACCCCCTTTTTCCACCCCGCGGACCTGGCATGATACCGCCCCAAACAACCGCAGCCTACTCTCTTAATATCACAACCGGTCAACTATGTGTACCTTTTTGTTGGAGGGTCACCAGGGGGCTTTCAGCACCATGCAACAGGCGACCGCAACACTAGCGGCTTGTCCGCTTATGTAAGGGGGTGAGTAAACCTAATGTAGACCCACCCGGCGGCCACCTGGAGCTATGAGTGCTAGCCCCCCGTACCCCTCTTACCGACCAGTCCCGTGCACTCGCCGGCGGTGATGATCCGTGGTCACAGCCCTCAACACGTCGTGTGCCCTGTCTGCGAGTAAAACGTGCCAATAATGTAGTTAAGATTGCCTGGAATTGAAAACAGGTATTAATACCATGTAATAAAGCAGGAAAACGTCTTTGAGAAAACCGACTGCGGCTCAGATCCCCCCCACTTCGCGTGCAGGATGCACTTAGGTCACCTCTGTTTGAATACAAAGATGCAATTGAACACCCCTGTTAACCTCCCTGTTGCTGTGCTCCACAAAACAAGTAATATCAGCACAATTCACAATATCGCTCCTAAAAAAGACCCCACCAATACTGCATCTGTAACTGCCCTGTACTGTACACTTCGTTTAATGATATAAACAATATATACAATAGATCACTCAATAATCACAATGCAGCCGTGGAAATTGTACCCTTTTCAATGATTGTGCAATGGTCTCCCATCCAGGCGCCCTGGGGGCTTTGTAATTAACAGCAGTGTCAATGATACACATCAAGCAGCAGTCAAAAGATATATAAACCTTAATTCACCTTCATTTATAATTGTTAAACAATTCTGCGCGCCCCCGCACCTATTTATTACAAATTCGTACACTTTTGTGCTGATTGTAAAGAAAACAGAGCCTTATTATAAATGCATCCACATTCGAGAAAAATTACTCCTTAAATGGGGTCTCCCATCCAGGTGCTGCCCTGGTCGACCCTGCTTAGCTCGCTGACAAAGGAAAACACACCAACAATGCTCCAGCAGCCTTCCGTGAGCTAATTCTACAGGGAGCACACGGGCCCCAGTCGGGCCACAGTCTTTCCCCTAACCTCGTCCCCCCAAATACCTTAAGCGGTCGCCGTGCGCGCCACTTTCGCACCACAACTCAAGCCTGGGCAAAGACGCCTCCACTCCCGCCGCCTTTGCTGCCGGCTCGCGTCCCTTTCAGACGCTGATCTTCCCGGCGGCTGCCCAACGACGCTGGTCTTCCCGGCGACGCTGCTGGGCCGATGCTGCTCGTAGCTCCACGCGGGCTCCTGGCTCCCTAAAGGACAAAATAAAAATCCCACACTGTCGCCTCGCGTCCACGGTGCTCCGCGCGGCTGATCTCGGGGTCCGTTTTCCCGCCTGAAAAAACAAAGGGAAAAATTAATAAAATTAAGAAGCCCCGAGCGCGGGGCACAACGTTCAGCGAGGGAGCGTCCAGGGACAAGGGGGTCTCCTGGGCGCTCCCCACCTCTTATTCCCGAGGGGCCGGGCGGCCCCTCCTATCGCCCGCCCCCCCTGACCCGGACCCACTACCTTGGATCCGGGTCAAGAGGGCCGCCGGCCAATCGGCGGTGGGCCGCGCCCCCAGGGCACGCCCCCACCGCCGAATGACAACAAAGGGAAGGGGGGGGCGACGGTCGCCGCGCCGCCATGCGTGCGGGGGGGCCGAGGGCCCCCCCTTTTCATTCCCGACAGTACATTTGATTGTAAATGCATGTCTATGACAGAATGTAACTTTGTGACTCGACCTTAATATATGCACATCATAACTTGTGTTCTTATAATTTATGACTCTTTTTAAGGCATCTTCGGTCAGGTAGTGTCTAGCACTTGTTAGGAAGCATTATGTTTATGTCTGGTGCAGCCAAAGACGTTTCGCCATCAACCTGAACAGTGTCTCGAAAATAAAATGTGTGTAAGTCCTCTTTCATTGGCTCCCGGAATAATTTTCTTGAGCTGCTTGTTGGCTGAGTATTCTGAGCAGCAAGCCTTGCTGCATTAGTGTTTCATGGTGCTGAGGTATGGTGACTAGAGATATTTGTTTTATTCCCCAGTGGTGAGGGGGATTAAGAAAGCTAAAAATGCAAGCTAGATTCTCCATGAAGCTGCGCAGACCGCGGGGGAGTGGAAACCCCAAGAGAATGGGAAAGGTGCTGACCAACATATCCTGTTTGTACGGAAATGCTATGCTTCACCTCCATGCCCCGGCCCTGCCAATAAGGCAGTTTATTAGACAGCACCCACACCCTTGCCCTGAATTAGAATACAGAATAAACAAGCAATGGTAAATGCATTAGGTTTCGCCAATGTGATTAATAATATATATATATATATATATTTTTGGTAAGTTTTAAGTTGATGAGCAGTTGTGCAATATAAGTTGAAGAAACTCTGTAAAAGTGTTCTGACTTGTTTTTTGATTAAGGACATATATTGTGCAGTATCAGTGGTTTTATAAAGCAGTCTTGTACCTTCGGGTGATGTTGGCGCCGTATTAAACTGACCCTGAAAAAAAATTGATAAAAGCAGGTTTAAATATGTAGCAATTAGTTACCTGTGTACTTGTATGCAGTAACTGGTGACAATATGAAAGCTCCGGTACCTTCGGGTGATGTTGGCGCTATATGAAACTGACCCCAAAATAAAATTGTGAAAAGCAGGTATGAATGCGGAGGTGATTTGGGGGCTGTAGTGAATCTGTGCAACAGCGGCAGTAAATTGGTCTACTGTGTTCTGTTTGAGCAAGACAAATTATAAGTAAATTTTGAAATGTGATGTGTAATAAATATTGTTGGGTGAAGGGTACATTTTAGAAGCTGTATATGGCATTCTGAAAGTCTATTGGATTTGTGATGTGAGGATTGTCTATTGTACATTAGTTGTGGGATGAGTCGTGGATTTAGGTGATGTTTGTAGCACAGCCATAGTTGATTGTAAGGCAAGTCATAACTGTCTGGATCACTGGGCAAGTAGGTGTTTGTATGTGTGAGTGTGTATGATATCTTCTATTTCACAACATCACAAACTGAACTACCTATGGGAGAATATTGTGTTCTATATCATTGTAAAGTACTACTCTCATGTTGAAAAGTGCACAAGGCCTATGATTAAAGACACATCCGTGTGTTACTACCATGGTGGCCATGCTGGCTGCTGTTAAACAAGTATAGATCATGCACATGAACTATACAAACCCTTTACTACACTATATACCACACCAGTGTTTAATCTGTTAAAAAAACGAAAGTGCCATGGTCCTCTCAAGAGGCCATTGCCGCTTGCATCACCCATTGCCCTTGCAATTGCTGCGGATGACAGTACTAACATAACTACTAACCATAGCACTCCCACAACTGTGACCATTCTGTGAATAATGCACGCCACCCAAAAATAAGAATGGCACGGGCAGCTGGTATTATTAATTTTCAATGTATATTTAAGTATTAAAAACTGTTGTTGCTCTCATCGCACAAATCAGACAGACAACGCCACAATGTGGTGGACTGTGGATAGTGTTGATGTTGAGAATTAAATGTGGATGCTGAACACTGAAAATCACCGGTTCAAATTAAGCACGTAAACCACCCATGTGTACTTGGTAAACCAGTAAGCCTCACTGAGTGAATGACTTAGACCACTTGCTCAAGGAGCTTATAGTGCTGGCTACAGACCACTCAAGACTTCTTGGTATGTGGCCCTCTCCAAGCCGGAGAAACCCTGTTGGATGTTTCAGCAAACCGGGGTGCATTAGGAAAAGTGGATGCGAAAAAAACAAAGCATGACAGGAGAGGCACAAATGAGGTGTATGTTACAGCAGTGACAATCAGTAAACTTATACCACTTACAAAATATATTTTGTGCTGGATGTGGTGGTTTCTAGACTGTCCCGATAACATTTTGCTTGTGTACATACAAATGTACTTCTTTGACCTGAAACACCAACATAAGCCTCTGTCAGAAAAAAAGACATAATAGGCGCAGAACATATCACAGCCCAATTTAGATGCATTAGGTAAATTAGACTTCCGCTACACAGAGGTGGTTTCTTCGCAACATTGATTAAATATATGACGTCGGGCGAAGGTCCTTAACTTCAGCAATATATAATGCGGTATGAGTTTTTCAATTAAGGCGTGTACCAAGCAAGTGGGTCTATTAGTAACATTAAAACGTAAACCCAAATTACCACGGACTTGTGCAGCAATTCTCTAAAAAGTGAACTTCCTAGTAAAACAAACTAACCAAAAAAACAGTGGAAATTGGGGCAGTTTCGCCAGTTGCTCTGTCTAGTAGAGCAGGCGATGTCCTGTGATATTTAGTATTATTTTACAGCATAACCGTCAAGTTCTGACAGTACATCCTAGCAAGTGAATGGCAAAATTTCAAGAATAAAACTGAGGAGGGAACACCGGGTTTTGATGAGTGGAGGGCTGCTTGGTGTAGAATAGAAACTTAAGGGCATATTTATAAGCCCCTACCACTACCACACGTCACAAGGTCCCCTTTCCTGCATATAAACAATCATTTTAAATAAATGGAGTTTTGCAACTTCTTTGTGTGCTGCATTAGGCACACAAAAAAAGAGACAAAACAGCATTTAAAGACTGTTTATGTGCAGGAAGGGGGGACTTTCCTGCACATAAACAATCTTCCCCCCACGCAGGCACTCTTGCGCTATGATGCAAGGGTACCTGAGTTGGCGCCAGGCAGCTGAACTCAGCACCGGCGCTAGGGAATACGGTGGGGTGCGCCGCATTCTTGTGAATACGGCACATCCCTTTTTTCCCGAATGGAGAAGCGTGGAGTTAGTAATGTTTGCTTAATACCAAGCTTCTCCAATCTTCTGTATATATGCCCCTTAGTGGGCAGGCCAAAGAGCAATGTAGCTACCGAGCAGAAACAAAAACTTGAATACCTAAGCGGTGGGAATATATGTGGTGGGAATACCAACAAGAATGTCATCTTGGCAAACAAAGAATAAATGGCTCTGCTCAGCCTTGTTTAGGAGAGGATAGAGGGTTTTATCGCTGTCAGTAACCTCTTCTGTAAAAATTTTACAGGTCTCTGCAGCAGGAGGAGGAGGTGATAGCAAGCACAAGCAGTGGGAAGGGTAAAGCATCACCAGAGAGTCGGAAGGCAGGGATTGTGCAAGCCAAAATAAAACCCCAGCGCCCTGAAGGCGACAAAACACGTAATCGTCAGAAGTGGGGGGAAGAAAGTACAATGCTCACCAGTTGATGCTGCAATGCTTATGCCACCTGCTTTCCACAGCTGTAGAATGTATTACCGCCTCTGATTTTGTGAATGCAGCTTTGAGCAATGATAGATGCGACAAGATGAAAGGAGCAACTTGACAAGATTGTGCCAATGGGATATGAGTGTGGATGAGGGCGGGCCTCTGCAGTAAAAGAGTGCACTAGAGTGGGTGCCTGCTTCAGCCCCAGAGGGACCTGTGAGTGTGCGCTGCCCCGGGGGGACTGGTGAGTGCTGTTGTGATCAGGGTCCGAGTCTCGGCGTAAGGCTCAACATCCAGTGTTTCTGTGCAAATAACTTAATCTCTCCGTGCCTGTGAAGTGCTCTGTACCTTCTTTGGGGTTTGTGCTATGTGTAAAGTAGCAAATCAATTAAGAAATAAGTTCTGAAACCATAGAGGATGAACAGAGTAGTTGGGCATTGGGACACTGATAAGAGCAAACACACGAGGAACAACAGGAAAGAGTATGCTACAACCAATAGAAATGGAGGAAAAGTAAGTGGCAAGCACAGGAACCAATGAAAAGCAAGGGGGGATGTAAGCCCCCTTCAAGATTTATATTGACTACAATAGATTTCACAAAGCAGACGAAACCTAAAAACGTGATTGGACTCCTTTCAAACAGCTAATTTTCACCAGGTGTGTCCACTAAATATTTGACAAGCTCCAACAAGAGACTTGTCAAGCGGGAGGATGCCATTCATTCAATGAATAGAGGATGCACATGTTTAATACCTATTTCCCTGACGTAATGGTTTCAGCCACTGCCTTACCCTCTATGCCTGTGATTTATATAGGCATTTCACGCTTTTCATTGTTCCCTCCTCCTACCCCGAATTGCATGTTCACTCTGTGGTGTGGGTTGCTGCGTGCTCCTTCTCTGGTGGCTTGGTGGGAGCTATTGGCCTTAACAAACAGATTACTAAGCTCACGAGTCTGGTGGATAGAAATTCATAAGAACACTCCAGAATCTTGGTAACAGTGAAAGATGCACCTAATAATTAAATTCATGAGATGAAACTGCCAAGACTAAGTGAGTCAAATCACTGTTCTTGTAATTCGCAGATACTCCTCTGACCAGGCGTTCATACAAGATGGGTGACAGGCCTGTTGAGGCCCCACTGTAGCTGCCCCAGAAGAGCACCACAGCATCTTCTATCTTCCAACACCGTACCTACTATTGTTAGTACGGGAGTCACTTGGATTCAGGATAATGTAAAATCCATCATTATGGTAGAAGCATGGTCCCTTTAAGAAGCTAGCACTTTTAACAGTCTCTTGGCTAGCATTAAATCAGGTTCTCCTAGAGACTTTCTTCCCATCTCCATTATGAAATAGCTTGAGGTACCTACGCTTTGGTTGATCATGGATCTTCTTAATGCCTCCTTACAAGAAGGCTTTGTTCCTCCTGACTCGAAGCATGCCACGGTGCTCCCTCTCTTAAAGAAGCCAAATGCTGGTCCTTCTCTGCCATTTAATTTTCGTCCTATTTCTCTGCTTCTGTTTTATTCCAAGCTTCTTGAAAAACAAGTCAATTTTCAGCTGACTACTTTGGTTGAGTCTCGGAGTTTCCTTCATCCCTCTCAGTCTGGTTTTAGAGCAGGTTTCTCCACTGAATCTACTTTACTTGGTGTTACCGAAATGTTGAGATGGCATCTGGACCATAGTGATACAGAGGCTCTAATTTTACTTGATCTCAGTGCCGCTTTTGACACGGTGTCTCACACGGTCCTGCTGAATGCCTTGCATTCATTAGGCCTTTGAGGCTCAGCCTTACAATGGTTTCGCTCTTTCCTGGCTGATCTAACTTTGACTGTTTGATGAGCCTAATCATTGCATCTCTTCCTACATGCGTAATTCCAAGGTAAACTCTCACCATCTGAGAGAGTAGGCAATCTGGCATAACTACTCTTTCACCTGTATACACCCATATTTCATCACCTGGTCTTTTTCTGCAAACTGATTTAATCCAGAGTTCTTTCTCATCCTCACTAGCTTCTTCCTGCAATTGTCTAATTTCATCTCATGTCTCAACTGAAGAGAACATCAAATGACAAATTGTATTTTTTGTTTCCGATCCTTTATTACTTGAAACTGAATTTTGTGCGCAGAAACGAGCCACTTGGTCTGCGTATATGTTTCCATTAGTAACATAATCATTTCCTGATTTATGTGCTGAACATTTAACCACTGCAATCTCTTTGGGCAATTTTAGTCCACTCAAAAAATCTTTTACATCTTTACTGTTTCTTATCGGTGATCCTGAAGAAGTCAGAAATCCCTGTTGCATCCACAATTGACCAACATCATGCACCACCCATCACCATATTGACTATCCGTAAATATGGTTATCCTCAAATTTTTGCCAATTATACAGGCCCTGGTCAAAGCGACCAACTCAGAAATCTGGGCCGAATGTATTCCTCTTATGCAAGATGTTTCAAGAACTATGGCCACCGTGCATAGAGCAAATGCAGCACGCAGAACACATCTTTCATCCCGCAGACAAGAACCATCTACAAACATGACACAATCTGATTCTGACAACGGTACATCTTTAATATCAGGTCTTGGTTTCGTGCACAGTTCTGTCACATTCAGACAATCATGATCTGCTTCATCTTTCACTTCTTCACAAGCTGAACTCGGCTACAATGTTGCTAGGTTTAGAGTAGTAAATCTGATTATCATCACATTTTCAGCACCAAAAATCACTCTTTCATATCTTGTCAAACAACTACTTGTTATGTGCTGAGTGCGTGTGCGCATCAGCAAAATCTCAACAGAAAGTGGCACATACACTTTCCCTGGATGTCCCATCACAATTGATTCGCTCTGCTCCATACTCACACATTTAGCAGCCACTGCTTGCAAACAACCTGCTAATGCTTCAGACACTGAATCCAAAGTAGCAGAGAAATATGCCACTGGACGTCGTGCCATTCCATGTGTTTGTGTTAAGACCGAAAGCTCACACCTATTTCTCTCACAGCAGAACAATGCAAACACTTTACTATAATCGGGCATTCCCAATGCAGGTGCTCGACAAAAACTATCTCGCAGTTCCATAAAGCTTTCATGGTTTCTTCATACAATTGAATTGGATCAACACATTCTTATGTGTCAATCTCTGTAACGGCTTAGCTGTCAGTGAAAATCCACTGATCCACTGTCTACAATAGCCAACCATGCATAAAAACATCTGAATCTTTTTCTGTGTTTTGGGAGGTCCCAGCTACAAAATCACAGAAATTCGATCCTGTGACACCTTCCTGACTCCTTTCTCAATCTTGTGTCCCAAATATTAAACCTCTTTCTTACAAAACTGTAATTCTGCCGGTGACACCTTATGCCCTCCTTCTGCCAAATGATTCAGTAAAGCAATCATATCTGTCACGCACGCCACTGATGTTTGTGATGCCACTAGTAAGTCATCAATAGACTAGACCAAAACTGAATTTTCTGGCAGAACCAATGATTCCACCCACTTTTTCAAAATCTGATTAAAAATCGAAGGACTCTCTGTATACCCTAGAGGAACTCGGCCCCATGCCTTAAGCACGATCTCCAAACCGGAACGCAAATAAATATTGGCTCTCTGGATGTAAGGGTATCGAGAAAAATGCTTGACACAAATCAATCATCGTAAACCTACCCGCATTACAAGGAATTTGGTAAAGAATCACTGCTGGATTAGGTACTATTGGACAGCAAGGTACCACCATTTTATTCACCTTTCTCAAATCTTGCACAATCCTATACTTCCCACTCAGTTTCTTAATTCCCATTATAGGCAAATTACATGGGCTTCCAAGTATTTCTCTCAAAATTCCCTGTTCAATCATCTGCTCAATTACTGGAGTAACTCCTTCAATCGTCTCAGGACTCATCTCGTACTGTGGTGTTTTTGGAAACTCTACACCTTTCTTAACCAAAATATGAATAGGATTAACACCCTTCATCAATCCAATGTCGTTTCTTGAAAATTCCCACATCTCAGCTGTCACTGTGTCTCTCAGTTCAACAGGCAAGTCATTCGCTGTAAGCAAAAGTTATAAATCATCCACTTCTGTCCCTTGCATTGCCATCATCATTTTAAAAGCAACATCCTCATCCGGAGTTTGAAAAGCAACACCATCTGGTGTACAATAGATGGTGCAATTCATCTTGCACAACAAATCACTATTTAAAATATTCACAGGACTAGAGTCACACACCACAAACCGATGCATATCCTTAATCTCCCAATATGAAACTCCATTGGTTTTGTCACTGGAGTCTTAATATGCTTATTTGAAACTCCCACAACTTAGATAGTTTCTCCCAAGAGGGGTTGGTTTGTAATTTCTGCTGTTCTCACAGTAGAACGGGTAGCATCAGTGTCCACAAGAAATGTAAGATCATTACCTTCCACTTTTCCATCAACAAAAGGACCAGACTGGTCTACCTCCAGAGATACGCCAAGCAAACACTCTTCCTCCCCCTTAGGTATCGTCATTGAGACGAATCTGAATCACTCTCAGAACATTTCAACCAATGTTGCATAACCATTTGTACATTTTGATTCTTACCAATTTGTTCACTTGTGTGAAATCCAGCATTCACACTTTATCTCTGTACCTGAGCATTCACATTATGTGGCATAGGTGCTTGAGGCTCTTGTACCAGTTGTACTTGTGGTGTAACTTATTGTTGCTGTTGCTGTTGCTGCAGTTGCTGTTGATTCACAACCACCACATTCTGCATCTGTGGATTGACATTTTTAACCATTCCATTACTACCTTGTATAACCCTACACTCGTTCCTCCAATGTCCTAACATTCTTTTTTAACTCTTCTTTATTACCCTTGCCTCTGCCTTTTCCTGGCATCTGCACTTGACTCACTCTATTCGGTACAGTATTCATAGGCACCATTTGACCATTATGGAAATTCTGATTCTGTCCTTTCATCTGAAAACTCACTTGTGAACAATCAGCATGATTCCCATTTTTCAGATTTGCTACTTTCACCTGTGCCCACATCACCTTTTCCTTCAGCTTCTTATGTCTGGACTCAATGTCATCAGTACAATATTTTGCATATCTCAAAATTGCATCAATTGTCTTACTCTGCCAACAAATCAAACGTTGCTGAATCATAGCACTAATCTCCGGTTTCAATCCAAACACAAACCTATAAACAAACTGTCCCATTGTTTTGTCGGTGATATTCTCAAGACAACTGTACTGTTTGAATACCTGTAAAAGTCTTTCATAATAAGCATGTACTGATACTTTTGAATCCTGCATCGTCCTGTCAATGTTAACCCAATGCGTTTCTTTCTGGGAAATGTTACCTTTCAAATAAATAATCACTTGATTATATTTCTTCATCACCTCGATCAAGGGAGCTCCTGTTTTATTATCTCTGGAATATTAATCTTTCAGCCAATCAACTGCAATCTTACACTCTGCCCACAAATCATCCAGAACCACAATATCAAATAGGCCATCCAAATCTTTCAACAAAACTTTTGAAACTTTCACAAATCTCTCTACTGGTTTGTACCATTCAACTGGTTTCCCTCTTAATCTGGGGAAATCATTTGTCAAAGACAATATATCTTGTCTTGACCAAGGAATATGAACATATCCACCACCTGGAACTTCTCCCATTGGATCTATATCATTTCAACAAGCTCTGTTTTTTTAATGGAAGTAAAGGAGAAGCGACCACACCCTTATTTGCAAGTGCTTCTTCATTCTTTCTCGCCCATCTACCTTTTCATATTTCTACATCACCCCATCTTTTCAGAGTGTTTATCACTTCTTTTATCTGCAACCGTTTTCCAGAATCATTCAAGCTCTATATCCTTGTCACTGAAATCTAATCTATATGTCTTTTGCCTTTGCCAATTTCGCATGAATGTTTTTTGCTTTCCATGTAATATTTTTGCACAAAAATAACAACCCTTCATGTTGAAAAATACCCAATCTCTGGACTAATTGTACCAATAATCATCTCTTCTAGATTTACTCTCAATCTACCTACATCCATTCTTGATTTAGTCTTTCTAGGTGCCATTCCCTTTATCCACTCATCTAACTCCTCTGGTGATGGTTCCTCTGAACCAGTACCACCTGAAACTGGAGTTGTCTCTACTACATTCGGCAATATCTTTCTAGGATCTATCTGATTATTTTTTCTTAGTGTTTCAATCACATTTCTATTTACTGGAAGATCAATCAATGACGTACTCGTCTCACCTGACTCTGATGCACTAACATTCCTGACACCATTCACCGGAACCGTTAAAGCACGTACTCTTGAAATATTCTGACCCTCACTACACAATGGAACTGTAGGACCAATTGTCACTGGAACTGACAACGCGTCAATTCTTCTTTTGCTCTATTAAGCATCTCAATCTCTTTTTCCTGTGAAATCAGAGTAATCGATGTAGTCTGCAATATCCGTGAAACTTAGGGAACCTGTGGAGCTTGGGGGGCTTCTATCTCAATTATAGGTACATCCGGGGTAACCCCATCTGGATTCTCTTGATAGTGTGGAGTTCTTTTTAATAACGTATCTGCTACTAGCTCATCATCAAGTTCATTAGGATCCATATCTAATTCCGAAGCCTCTACCTTATTCTTGTTGTCCTTACTCTTTCCACCAGACTGATCTTCAGCAGCTATTTCTGAATATAATCCATCCGGGATCACATCTCTCCTCCATCTTTTCATTTGAGCATCCCACTTAGCCTCTGAAAACCACCTCATCGTATGGCTGTATTTCAATCCATTCCTATCTCTCTATCTGCTGTACTCTTCATGCTCCCACTCTTCCAAGACTTCATACTGAGTGAATAGGTCTAGGATTTGGTTTCAGAGAATTCATTTTCCTTCTCAGATTTTCTAACATCCTTACATTGAAAGTACCATGTTTTGGGAAAGCTAACACTCCATCATACTAAGTATATCATGTCCAATTTTCCATCCATGTACACGTATGATATCCTTGCACCAACATCATATATGAAGCAGGCATTCTAGGAGGAGGCACAGGAAGTCCCTCTGTAGTCACAATCAGTTTTTCCTTTTTGAAAAAATCCTGAATTGCTTTTATTAACTTCTTTTTCAAACTCGCTTTTCTTCGCAAAATACTCTATAGAAATCAGGAAATCTTTCGTAATTGCACTCACTCTATTGGCTAATGCTCGTCCAGTACCAGTGCGATTCACACCAATCAAGCAATCGAAGCACAATACACACCCACTATTCTGACCACTGCCAGCGCAGCACTCTGTAACATCAGTATAACTCTTACTACTGACCCTCCGTTCACAAAATAATACGGCAATGTAAAACAAAGTAATTCCTAACTAAGTTGTATTAGAAACAACACAAAACAGCGCCTTTGTCTGCTCCACTAAAAAGAGATAGCTCAATTACTCAATGAGATTCCTTTTGCTTCTAGTAAAATAACGCCTAGCGCTACTTCACTTCCAGACAAGTGAAAAGAGGTCTTGCTACTCCTCTAGGAATAAGGCCAAAGTTTCGCAAGAGGACTTTTCATAAAAAGAGGTCTTGATACTCCTTTGGGGATAAGGCTAGAGTTTCGGAAACAAATCTTCCACGATTTCATGCACCCTTCTTACAACAGAACAAGTCCCTAAATTAACACGAATGGCCTTTCGCCACTTGATATTACAACAGCAGACAAAGAACATCCAGTGTAGTATTTCTCTACACGAGGGGCCAGATTCACAGAACAAACTTAAGACAAAATCCTAAACTTACTACCATTTACTCATTTTGGTATTCACAGAAGGTACTTACTCATTTTAGTATTCACAAAAGGCACTTACTCATTGATGACTAAGTGCCTTCTGTGAATACCAAAATGAGTAAGTACACTTACTTGTTTTGGTATTCACAGAAGGCACTTACTCATCAATGAGTAAGTGCTTTCTGTGAATACCAAAATGAGTAAGTGCTTTCTGTGAATACCAAAATGAATAAGTGCCTTCTGTGAATACCAAAATGGTAGTAGGTTTAGAGTTTTGTCTTAAGTTAGTTCTGTGAATCGGGCCCTATGACTTTCAGCATGGTATTTCTCCACAATATGACTACCACTTAGGCTTAATATAACTAATATACCATCCCGGGATCTTAGGCAACTGCGTACCTGCACTTCCAAAATACATAAAAACAAAACACTAACCTTTCATATTAGTAATCAAAATCATTAAATCAACTATTAAGTTGCCTAATTAACCAATTAAACCAACCTCTGCTACCAAAAACTGATCCAGCACACAGGATCGAATAATTTTCTTAAGACAAGACCCAATTTCCATTACTTAATAAGTCCCTTCACGCTGGGTTAGTTGTATTCCTTGTAACTATACCAACTTACCAATATCCATTATTATTTTTCCCTATTTTACCACATATGGCGATATGGGGGCATATATATGAAGCCCATTTCCCGTTTGCAAACAGGAAAACCCTTTTGGGATGTATCATCCCAAAAGGCTTTTTCCCGTTCTTAAATGCGATGTAAAAAGCACCTAATGTGTGCGATTACTCCTTAAGAAATCGCAAATTACCACCAACTTCAAGTTGGTGATAATTTGCGTTTTCTTAGAAAAATGCACTTTTTGCATTTTTCAAAGTGCCATGTGGCGCGCATACATGCCCTAAGGGCATGTATGTGTGCCACATGTGCACACATATACATTTCAGGGGTGCAACAGGGTGTCCTTTTGACACCCTGGCACCCTTGAAATTGCATTCTCAATTTGCGATTCTCTAATTGAGAATCGCAAATTGAGAATGTCTTCCCATTCATTCCTATAGGCCTCTAGGCCCATAGGAATGAATGGGGAGGTATTCCTGAAATTGCGAATCGCAATTTGGGATTCGCAGTTAAGGAATATGTAGGATTCGCAAAATTATTTGCAAATCCTACATACATAGCATTTTGTGATTCTCAAATAGCGATTCTCTAAAAATCGCTATTTGAGAATCGCAAATGTATCCGTTGATACATATGCCCCATGATCTTTTTAAGTCGGATAGGGTAGACAAATTAATAATCATAAGTAAAATACTGCAATAAAAGCAGACTCATTTGTAAATGTCTAATATTTATCTAAATAATATTAATGTGAATGAAATCTCAGTAAATACAAGAAATACAGAACCAATCATAGATCGTCACTGAACAAATATATGAAGAGAAAATGACAAATTCACACTCAATGACAGTACATTGAGGAGTGGATAGATGAAGAGACAAAAGTTTCATACAGGAATTTCATTTGCAAGTAATTATGCAAATGTAGATATTAGGCTAATACTAACCCACTAGGAAATACAACTTCTGGCCAGAAAGTTGGTATGGGCCTCTCAAGTAGATATGAAGAGGGAAAGACTAAGTTCAGGAACGCAAGAAGGACAGCAAACCAACGACATGTGATGATCTCACCCCAACAGTCAGCGAAAAAATGTCTACCACACCAAAAGCCCTCCCTCCATGCACCTCAATTATACCTTAAAACCCAAAAGACCATCCCATAAAATAATCAAACTCGGGCTCTACTATTAACTTGATTGTCTAGGAAAGCGGGTGTTTGGTCACTCCACTGTCTACACTTACAAAATTCTCTAAAGGGCGATTGTTTAAGAATAAGCAATGACATCTACCATGTAACCCAGGAAATATTCTTCAGTTCACTATCCACATTTCCTTCATACTAACAACAAGATCAAACATTGTATAACAATCTTCTGCTGAGCGTCTCTCTGCAGATGAAGTTTCTCTCTGTTCATGGCAATGTCCTTTTGTTCAGAATTTTGGCACGCTCGTGAGTTTCCGAAGGACACATTTAGGCTCTTTCTCTTCCCCTGCTTGAACTTCATAGTTTTAAATAATTTCTCCTGGTTTCTTCACTGTTTATCCCTTAACCCAACATGCAGAATGAAACCTCATGCTTTGTTTTTTATAAAGGATGAAACACAAACATTTATTATACCATGAAAATGTTTTCCCTGCGCACCAACCCAATGCTGCATCCATCCCTGCGCAACCCATGTTAAATGACTTATTTCATATTCAGCCAATATTAATAACATGCATCTAAAGCAGCATTAGTCCTTTGACTTACATTAGCTATGAAGCAAGGTTTAAGGCCTACTTGTCAGTTTAATTTTGCGCTTGCGCAAAAGCATTGCATTAGGCCCTTTTCATTAGTTTTCCACTGCACACGTTTAGTAAATGTTAATGAGGGTTCAATCCGAGCAGGTTTTATTTTACACGGAAACCCTGCTCCATCCCACATTTTCTCAACCTCAGCAAGTTCTAATATCCATCAAACTACTTATGGAGTTCCCCAGGGCTCTGTGCTGAGTCCTCTGCTGTTTAATAGCTATGTGTGCCCATAGGCATATATTTCCAAAGAGGCGGGGCTGTCCCTTTTCTCCAATGCGGACGACATGCAGATAATCTTTTGCCTTACGTCATCTAAGGGATCTGATTTATCTGCTCTCCAGATAGGTCTGAGGAAAATTGCATCTTGGATGCAGAACAGCTTGCTCAAAATAAATGGAGATAAAACTGAGGTTATGATTTTAGGAAAAGAACAAGACCTATGGGGTCCACAACATTGGCCCACTGAAATGGGCTTTTTACCTGAGCCAGTACATCAAGTTTGTAACCTGGGTATCATCATTGATGGCCATCTGTCAATGAAGCACCAAAAATCACTAGGTTGGCTGCAACATGCTTTACCATTCTGTGGATGTTATCCCTCTCTGTTCAACGTACTGTGGTTCAAGCCTTGATTACGTCTAGGCTTGACTAAGGCAACGTTCTATACTTAGGCTCAAATAAAACTATAATGCATAGGCTGCAGGTGGTGCAAAATGTAGCTGCTAGGCTGCTGTGTCAGGTACCCAGGATGGTGTCAGCCACCAACTCCCTTTGCAAATTACACTGGCTAAAAGTGAAGAACCGTATTAAATTTAAGGCCCAACAATACTTGCAACCTTTAATCCAGTTGTACACTACTCCTCGTCTTTTGCGTTCTGCTGGACAGTCTAAATTGGTTATCCCCAGAATTAAACTGACCAGGATGGGTGGTAGGTCCTTCTCTTTTTTGGGACCCTCCCTGTGGAACTCTCTTCCTATCTTTCTACGGGAGGAAATTGTCTTAGTAGTTTCCGTAGACAAGTGAAGACCTGGTTGTTTAATAAGTAATTTTCCTACTTACTCTTTTCACTTGCACCTGCTGGTGCTGGGAAACCCCTCGGGCAGCTGTGCGCCTTATACATTTAAAATAACATAACATAACATCTTGTTTGTCTTTCACAATCTCAACCCTCTTTCCACTCGGGCCTGCCACCGGTAAGGTGTCATTTCTGCTCCATTACTGTAGGTGGAGCTCAGAGAATAAAGCGTTGCACTTTCGGGTGAGTGGCTCGCAACACCTGAACTGTTAATCCCCAAACACTACTTTAAGGCAACTCTATCAAGGATTTGCGTATAACACTACCTCATGAGCACTGGACTATCTCTGGTCAGTGTGCGCCCATACTTTTGCGTGAATACTTTCAAGTCGTGTCTTTATTTCACTTGGCCTTTGATTGTTTTCCAAGACTTTGGATGTTACTATGAAGACCCTTCCTGGTATTTAAGAGGCTACCATTTTTTATATATCATTCTTCTTTATCCTTTTAATGTGGAACACTTTATTTACGTATGTTTTTTTTTTAGCAAAGGCTGAGGGCTACCAAATGCAAAAAAAATCTAAATTGAACATGAACAGAGAGGGTATTTGTATTTGCCCCTTACAATGTCAGTTGATATGGCTCAGTCATTGTTTGTTTAAAATGTCGGTCACTTTCTCATTTGGATCAGCTCACACGAATACTTCCAGGACTAATCAACCTCCTGTAGCTGTTCTTTATCACAATATTAGCTGCATCTATAATGTTGCGGGACCACTCTGCTGCAGATGCTCCTTCTGAGGTCTCCTGGCAATGCAGAAATAGTTACTGCAGACTAATCTTGTGGTGTGCTACAGGAGTAAGGGCCTTTTTAGTACCTCCAGACCATCCATTGAAGAAAGAAAAATATGAGGCAGCTGCACAGGAGAGGGGAACATTGTGATACATAGGCGTGAAGCTGGGATGGAAAGAGTAGCTCA
The DNA here is from genome assembly GCF_964261635.1 of Lissotriton helveticus. NCBI lineage: Eukaryota > Metazoa > Chordata > Amphibia > Caudata > Salamandridae > Lissotriton > Lissotriton helveticus. Next base: position 761,558,181 of record NC_136057.1, on the reverse strand, counting down.
TAATACTTAACTTTCCTGGTAAATAAATTGCAATTGATCATGTCAGTCATCATCAAACAATGGTAGTACTAGGATATCTGAGACATTCAACATTCGTCTGATTGCGGCAGTGAGGGCTTGCGGACCGGATGTATGACATTACAACGCATGCTTTTACCACGCATGCCTTTACAACGCAGTTTTTACAATGCATGCCATTACAACGCATAGCGCTTTGGGGTGCTGGATAGTGAATAGTTTAATTTACTATTCCAAATCCAGTCCCCGTGGATAGTAGGGAAGGTGTTGGATAGTAAATTAAATCTATTCCCTATCCTAGAGCGCCCCCCCAGCGCAATGCATTGTAATGGTTTGCGTTGTAAAAGTTGCGATGTAAAAGCACTGCGTGGTAAAAGTTGCGTTATAAAGGATGTTTCCCTTGCGGACCTGCTGCAGTATCATTGGAGTCAGTCTCCCTGTGACTCTGCTTTAATTTTGCTGCCCTCAGCACGGAATACGCTCTTCCTGCAGAGCTGAGTGCTTTATTAGTTTCATGGTCACTATGTTGTAGAAACAACATTCACCATCAGAAGCTTTGTGAACTGTATAAAGTCTGCAGGAATTAATTCTGGTTCCATCGTTGCTCCTGATTTAATATATTCATGAAAAACACGCTTCTATAGGAAACCAACATTACACAGCCAAAACTGTATGACCGCCTGGATTCCGTCCGGAACGGTTGCTCCACCACGCTCCCTGCTCGATCATTCTGCAGCCCAAACTGCCCGCAGCTGAAACCTCTTTAATCATCGACCTCCCGACTGCACCTGATATCGCAGCCTCAGGCAACACAATCGCGCTGTGAAGCCCTCACTCTTGAAGCGCTCTAATAACTTAAGTATCATCTGCCTCGCGCTCTCTGCATAATCGCGCTGGGAAGCCCTCACTCTTGAAGCGCTATAAAAACTTAAGCATTATCTGCCTCGCGCTCTGTGCATAGTCGCGCTTTGAAGCTCTCGCTCATTTACATTTACATTGCAGCGCCTTGGATACTGTTGCGCTTTGAAGATCTTTATCGTGTAGCACCTAGGAAATCCAATTGTGCTTATTTATTAGCGCTGTGTATTCATTCATCGCCTAGACTTCTGTGTTTGTGTAACACTGCGTGCAGCTTTTAGGTGCCTTAGATAGATTGCTGGAGAACATTGCACTGTGCCTTCGGTGTTTGTGTTTACTTTCATTCCTCCATTTTGTGTTTGGCTCTCCCCTGACCCGCCTCTCTGATCCCGCCTCCCTGCTGACCCTCCCACACACGAATAGCTGACCCTCCTCAGTCCCAGCCCAGCTGTGACCGCCTGGATTCCGTCCGGAACGGTTGCTCCACCACGCTCCCTGCTCGATCATTCTGCAGCCCAAACTGCCCGCAGCTGAAACCTCTTTAATCATCGACCTCCCGACTGCACCTGATATCGCAGCCTCAGGCAACACAATCGCGCTGTGAAGCCCTCACTCTTGAAGCGCTCTAATAACTTAAGTATCATCTGCCTCGCGCTCTCTGCATAATCGCGCTGGGAAGCCCTCACTCTTGAAGCGCTATAAAAACTTAAGCATTATCTGCCTCGCGCTCTGTGCATAGTCGCGCTTTGAAGCTCTCGCTCATTTACATTTACATTGCAGCGCCTTGGATACTGTTGCGCTTTGAAGATCTTTATCGTGTAGCACCTAGGAAATCCAATTGTGCTTATTTATTAGCGCTGTGTATTCATTCATCGCCTAGACTTCTGTGTTTGTGTAACACTGCGTGCAGCTTTTAGGTGCCTTAGATAGATTGCTGGAGAACATTGCACTGTGCCTTCGGTGTTTGTGTTTACTTTCATTCCTCCATTTTGTGTTTGGCTCTCCCCTGACCCGCCTCTCTGATCCCGCCTCCCTGCTGACCCTCCCACGCTCCGCCCCCTCCACTGTCCATTAATGTCAGATGTCCCAACGCGCAGCGTCCACGCGCTTCGGCCTCGCCGAAGGTGCGCCAAAGGTAAGCCCGTCTACGCCCGTCCGCGCCTGGACCGCGCCCAGCGCCAGACCCCCTGTCCCTCGTCCCTCCCAGCCCCCCCGCATTTCCTACGATGCCGCCACCCTCCTAGCCCTCAACCCTGGTCGCGCCCCCAACTGCGTCCAAGCCGCTCCCGGACGCACCCATGGACCGTTCTCCTGCTTCTCCTGTAAATTCCGCGGCACAGACAACATCTCTGCTACGACCACACCACAGATTCCCGACCCCAACCACCTAGAATGCATCCTTCTCAACACCCGCTCGGTCCACAGGCACGCCATTGACCTTTGGAACCTACTAGACACCATCTCTCCTGACGTCGCCTTCCTAACGGAAACATGGATGAACGCTTCCTCCGCCCCTGACATCGCCATCGCTATCCCTGATGACTATAAGATCACACGCAAGGACCGCACCGACCATACAGGAGGCGGAATAGCTATCGTCCATAAGAAATCAATCCGCATCTCAACCAGCTCTGACGCCAACCTCGCTAACTCCGAACACCTCCACTTCCAGATCCACATCGACCCCAAGACAACTCTTAGAGGCACCCTCCTCTACAGACCACCAGGACCCCGCGCAAAATTCAGTGAAGACATCACGGACTTCATCACCCCACACGCGCTCCCCTCCAAAGACTACATCCTCCTGGGAGACCTCAACTTCCACCTCGAAAAGATCAACGACCGCAACACCGCCACCCTCTTAGACAACCTCACCAACCTCGGACTTAAACAACTGGTCACCTCCCCCACCCACATCGCAGGTCACACACTCGACCCTATCTTCACCTCCAGCAACCATGTCTCCTTCAGCCACACTACGGATCTCCTCTGGACTGACCACAGCTGCGTTCACTTCACCTACAATAAGCCGAAACCCATCAACCACCCCCAACCAACTCTGCAAAGAAACTGGAACAAAATCACCTTCGACCAGATCTCCTCATCGCTTCTTCTAAACCCTCCAGCCCTCTCTCCTAACGCCAACGAAGCCGCCTCCAACCTCACCCTTTGGTTATCCAACACCGCCGACACCTTAGCACCACTGAAAAAACGTCATCACAAACTTGGCAACAAGAAGGCCTCATGGTTCAACGATGACCTCAAGAAATCCAAGAAACTGTGCCGCTCCCTTGAAAAGGCCTGGAAAAAAGACCCATCCACCAACAACAAGGATGCCTTCAAAAGCGCCATTCGTACTCACCACCAACTGATCCGAAAAGCCAAGAAAACAGCATTCAAGGACCGACTTGACAACAACGCCCACAACAGCAAGGAACTTTTCAACATCGTCAAGGAATTTTCCAACCCCTCGGCCAACTCCAACGACATCACCCCCTCTCAAACCCTCTGCGACTCCCTAGCCTCTTTCTTCCACAACAAGATTGCTGACATCCACAACAGCTTCGACAACCAACCCGGAAGCCAACCCACCCTACCATCTGCTGACCATCTTCCCCCCGTTAACACCCTTAACGCCTGGAACCCAATCTCCACTGAGGACACCATCCGCCTGATGAACTCCATCCACTCTGGATCCCCCACAGACCCATGCCCTCACCACATCTTCAACAAAGCAGACTCAGTCATAGCTCCGCACCTCCGAGACGTCATCAACTGCTCCTTCAACTCTGCCACCTTCCCGGAAGACTGGAAACACGCTGAACTCACCGCCCTTCTGAAAAAACCAACAGCAGACCCCACCGAACTCAAAAACTACCGCCCCATCTCGCTTCTTCCATTCCCGGCCAAAGTCATCGAGAAAGCTGTCAACAACCAGCTCGCCGCCTTCCTCGAAGCCAACAAATCACTCGACCCCTCACAATCTGGCTTCCGAGCCAAACACAGCACAGAGACCGCCCTCATCGCAGCAACAGACGACATTCGAACTCTACTGGACAACGGAGACACAGTCGCCCTCATCCTCCTCGACCTCTCTGCAGCCTTCGACACAGTCTGCCACAGCACCCTTTTACAACGCCTCAGAAACATCGGAATCCAAGGAAAAGCACTAGAATGGATCACCTCGTTCCTCACCGGAAGAACCCAGAGAGTCCGCCTCCCACCATTCAAGTCCGAGGCCTCTGAAATCATCTGCGGCGTACCACAAGGATCCTCACTCAGCCCCACCCTCTTCAACGTATACATGAGCCCCCTTGCGGCCATCGCTCGCCAACACAATCTCAACATCATCTCCTACGCGGATGACACTCAACTGATCCTTTCTCTCACCAGGGATCCCAGCACCGCCAAAACTAACCTACACGAAGGAATGAAAGAAGTCGCAGAATGGATGAAACAAAGCCGTCTGAAACTGAACTCAGACAAAACAGAAGTCCTCATCTTAGGTACATCCCCCTCTGCTTGGGACGACTCCTGGTGGCCGGAAGCCCTCGGAAAAGCACCCATCCCGACAGACCACGCACGGAACCTAGGCGTCATCCTGGACTCTTCACTCTCAATGAACAGACAAGTCAACGCCGTATCCTCTTCCTGCTTTAACATCCTTCGCATGCTCAGAAAAACATTCCACTGGATCCCCTCCGAAACAAGGAAAACAGTCACCCATGCTCTGGTCACGAGCCGACTGGACTATGGAAACACCCTCTACGCAGGCACCACCGCTAAACTCCAGAAGAAACTCCAACGAATCCAAAACGCCTCAGCCAGGCTCATATTAGACATCCCACGCAACGAACACATCTCTGGTCACCTTAGAGACCTCCACTGGCTACCCGTCAATAAGAGGATCACTTTCCGACTGCTTACCCACGCACACAAATCACTCTACGACATCGGACCAGATTGCCTCAACTCTCGACTATCCTTCTACACCCCCTCCCGCCAACTTCGCTCTTCCAGCCAAGCCTTCGCCACTGTACCTCGCATCAACAAGACCACCATGGGAGGCAGATCCTTTTCATACCTGGCTGCCAAAACATGGAACTCACTCCCCGCTTACCTTCGCCTCACCCAGAATCACCTAGCGTTCAGAAAGCAGCTTAAAACGTGGATATTTGACAAATAATCCTCCTCCCCTTTCCTTAGCGCCTTGAAACCCTCTGGGTATGTAGCGCGCTATACAAATTTTTTGACTTGACTTGACTTGACTTGACTTGACTTGACTATGATAATATTAAGATCTCCCTGTGAGTTTGCACTAGATATTATATAGAGATTGTCCTCATGTCTCTTTGTCCACCTATACTAAACTTGAAACCAAACAACTATGTTGTAAATTGTATAAATGGCATGCTGCATGCTGTTCCTTGCATTTCTTTTTATAGTCTTCTTTCCACCACACAGACTCCATTTAGTTGAGAACTTTTGAGGGCAAAACCTTAATAATTTATAATTATGTATGTTTCTTTTACTGTTTTTTGTTATAAATAGGGGTCCCTAATTGGCAGAGGTAGGTACCTTTTTCCGAATATGGAACCTTGCTTCTAGTCAGGGTAAGGGGATACATACTTTCGATAACCCCTGCTCACCCCCTTGGTAGCTTGGAATAGGCAGACAGGCTTATCCCAAAGGTAATGTGTAAAGTATTTGTACCAATACTCACAGTAACACAGGAAAAATGCCTCAAAAGGACAGCACACCAGTTTAGAAAAATAAAATATCTTTATCTAACCTAAACAAGACCAAAAAGACAAAAGTTCAACATACACAGTTAAAAATATGACTTTCAAAAGGTTTAGAGAACTTGTACCATAGAAAACTATGGATTCGTAACCTTTACAGAAAGTACCTGTATTTGAGTCAAAATTCACAAGGCCAAACAGCCGCAGAGTGAAGAAGCGTCAAAAACAAAGAAATGCGCCAGTTCCTGAGACCTTGGGGAGGCGATGCAGCTGTTTTGCTGCACGCAGGGGAAGTGATGCGTCAAATCCGGTCTGCAGGGAGAAGTGATGCGTCGATTCTCCGTGATGGTTCCGGTCCACAGGTGTTGCATATGGAAAACTTGCCGCACAGGTGCGATGAATTGAAATCTGCGCAACGTAGGTTGTCTTCAGCTGCGATCGCTCGATGCATCAATTCCTGCAGCGGCGACAGGCGCTGCATCGGTTCTCGCAGCGGCACAACGATGCATGGAAATTCTTCTTGCGCCCTGGAGATGCATCGGAAAAACAGCCGAGCGATGGTTGTTTTTGGAGTTCTAACAACAAAAGAACCGGGGGTCTATAACGGAGCTTCAAGTACTCCGAGCTGCTGCAAAACTCCTACATAAGTGAGTTAGGCGCTAATAGAGCTACATAAGTCTCTATATCAGAATGTGTGCCAGGACAAACCTGTCGAAGGACCTACTGAGATTGTTGGTAAGACCCGTACAGAGATGTGTTGGATTCCCATCAAATAGGTATGTAGATCAAGTGTTCTCATTTGGTCATCCAAAAATGGGGTGGTATGTCTCTTGATCAATGAGACCCATCCATCGCCCTTACTCAATTGGGTCGCACCATCAATCGCTAAGGTACCCATGAACAAATGATAAAGACGGGATCGAGTGCAGTGCAAAAATCAAAAGATGTGTGAGTTAAAAACAAGGGGTAAAAGGATCAATAGGCGAAAAACTCTAATGTAATTTGTCCTTTCCCTCAAACAAACAAGAACAATGCAGAGGAAGCAGTCTAAACATATAACTGCATTTACAAGGCCAACATGTTTCAGCCGGTAGGGACAAGATCCCATGGCTTTCTTCAGGGCCAGAGTTCTAAGCATTAGCTACTGCATACATAAAGTGAACGTAACGACAATCTGTAAAGGATATACATAAATAGTCCAAAATCGTGTTCCTCTGTACCAAACGGTGTCTCTTACATCTGTTAACAAGAAACAAGAAATAAATTGTAGTAAGTCCTATCAAAACAGGAAATACCTGGCACTGGCTTCTACTAAGTAAGCCAATTTATTTTACTAATGTTACTCACCTGAATAGTACAGGGAGTGTACCTCACCTGTCATGGAACTAAGCTCAGGAAAAAGGAGGCCCCGCTCTGTGAAGGCAAGGAAGGGGTAATGAACGGAAGGGTGGACAGTACTACTCTATCTCTCCCTCCAATACATAATATAGCCCCTATAACAGTCAAGCTTCACAGAGCCACAAAAAATCCTAAGGGTGGAATAAGTCACAGAGCCCATAAAAGTCCCAGGTTCCCAAGATCCATCACTTAATGTAAAAAGCTTTCCTCTAAATATGAGTGTCCTAAATAGGATGGAGCTAAACTGTAGCAGGTTTAGATCTGAGTACTTGAAGCTCCGTTATAGACCCCCGGTTCTTTTGTTGTTAGGATTACAGTTAGGGGGATACGAACTGGGCAGGTCTTTAAATTTCCCTCAGACCCTTCTTCAATTGTTTGTGTTTTACTGTTTTTGGAGTTCTTCAGATTCCTTCTCTCTTCCAGCTCCCAAACAGCAGCAACAACCATCAGAAGGTCCAATACTGGCACAGGTACCTCCTGCAGGTCAGAACTCACAGAAGCAGAGTTCAAGGGAGCTGGGGGTAAAATCTGTGTGTTCCTGGGACTTCAGAACAGGAGGCCAGCACACACAGGCCCTTGGAGATCTCCTTCAAGCAGGGGACACAGCACACAGCAAAGTCCTTCTCATTTCCTTGGCCGAAACAGCAACTGCAGGCAAACCCCACACAGTCTCGCCAGCTCTTCTCCTTGGCAGAGGGTCCTCTTGAATTCCAGGGATGATCTAAAAGTCTGGGGTCTGAGGCCCTCTTTTTATACATAAATACCTTTGTTCTCTCCTGGCCAGGGCTCTGAGCCCAATCCAAACCAGTTCTGGGGGGCACTTTGCAAGTGAACAACAACCCCCATTGTAAGTGTGAGCCCTGGCTCCAGACACACCACAGGGGGGCGTCACCATCATTGTGGAATGCAGGCACAGCCCCATTGAGGTGCAGGTGCTACTCCTCTCACCACTCCAAATGCAGACCTGGCCTATTCAGCCTAGCACTGACTCATCCAGACTCTCTGGAGCCACAGCACCTCCCCAGCCCCTGTCACTCCAAGGAATATGAACATATCCACCACCTGGAACTTCTCCCATTGGATCTATATCATTTCAACAAGCTCTGTTTTTTTAATGGAAGTAAAGGAGAAGCGACCACACCCTTATTTGCAAGTGCTTCTTCATTCTTTCTCGCCCATCTACCTTTTCATATTTCTACATCACCCCATCTTTTCAGAGTGTTTATCACTTCTTTTATCTGCAACCGTTTTCCAGAATCATTCAAGCTCTATATCCTTGTCACTGAAATCTAATCTATATGTCTTTTGCCTTTGCCAATTTCGCATGAATGTTTTTTGCTTTCCATGTAATATTTTTGCACAAAAATAACAACCCTTCATGTTGAAAAATACCCAATCTCTGGACTAATTGTACCAATAATCATCTCTTCTAGATTTACTCTCAATCTACCTACATCCATTCTTGATTTAGTCTTTCTAGGTGCCATTCCCTTTATCCACTCATCTAACTCCTCTGGTGATGGTTCCTCTGAACCAGTACCACCTGAAACTGGAGTTGTCTCTACTACATTCGGCAATATCTTTCTAGGATCTATCTGATTATTTTTTCTTAGTGTTTCAATCACATTTCTATTTACTGGAAGATCAATCAATGACGTACTCGTCTCACCTGACTCTGATGCACTAACATTCCTGACACCATTCACCGGAACCGTTAAAGCACGTACTCTTGAAATATTCTGACCCTCACTACACAATGGAACTGTAGGACCAATTGTCACTGGAACTGACAACGCGTCAATTCTTCTTTTGCTCTATTAAGCATCTCAATCTCTTTTTCCTGTGAAATCAGAGTAATCGATGTAGTCTGCAATATCCGTGAAACTTAGGGAACCTGTGGAGCTTGGGGGGCTTCTATCTCAATTATAGGTACATCCGGGGTAACCCCATCTGGATTCTCTTGATAGTGTGGAGTTCTTTTTAATAACGTATCTGCTACTAGCTCATCATCAAGTTCATTAGGATCCATATCTAATTCCGAAGCCTCTACCTTATTCTTGTTGTCCTTACTCTTTCCACCAGACTGATCTTCAGCAGCTATTTCTGAATATAATCCATCCGGGATCACATCTCTCCTCCATCTTTTCATTTGAGCATCCCACTTAGCCTCTGAAAACCACCTCATCGTATGGCTGTATTTCAATCCATTCCTATCTCTCTATCTGCTGTACTCTTCATGCTCCCACTCTTCCAAGACTTCATACTGAGTGAATAGGTCTAGGATTTGGTTCCAGAGAATTCATTTTCCTTCTCAGATTTTCTAACATCCTTACATTGAAAGTACCATGTTTTGGGAAAGCTAACACTCCATCATACTAAGTATATCATGTCCAATTTTCCATCCATGTACACGTATGATATCCTTGCACCAACATCATATATGAAGCAGGCATTCTAGGAGGAGGCACAGGAAGTCCCTCTGTAGTCACAATCAGTTTTTCCTTTTTGAAAAAATCCTGAATTGCTTTTATTAACTTCTTTTTCAAACTCGCTTTTCTTCGCAAAATACTCTATAGAAATCAGGAAATCTTTCGTAATTGCACTCACTCTATTGGCTAATGCTCGTCCAGTACCAGTGCGATTCACACCAATCAAGCAATCGAAGCACAATACACACCCACTATTCTGACCACTGCCAGCGCAGCACTCTGTAACATCAGTATAACTCTTACTACTGACCCTCCGTTCACAAAATAATACGGCAATGTAAAACAAAGTAATTCCTAACTAAGTTGTATTAGAAACAACACAAAACAGCGCCTTTGTCTGCTCCACTAAAAAGAGATAGCTCAATTACTCAATGAGATTCCTTTTGCTTCTAGTAAAATAACGCCTAGCGCTACTTCACTTCCAGACAAGTGAAAAGAGGTCTTGCTACTCCTCTAGGAATAAGGCCAAAGTTTCGCAAGAGGACTTTTCATAAAAAGAGGTCTTGATACTCCTTTGGGGATAAGGCTAGAGTTTCGGAAACAAATCTTCCACGATTTCATGCACCCTTCTTACAACAGAACAAGTCCCTAAATTAACACGAATGGCCTTTCGCTACTTGATATTACAACAGCAGACAAAGAACATCCAGTGTAGTATTTCTCTACACGAGGGGCCAGATTCACAGAACAAACTTAAGACAAAATCCTAAACTTACTACCATTTACTCATTTTGGTATTCACAGAAGGTACTTACTCATTTTAGTATTCACAAAAGGCACTTACTCATTGATGACTAAGTGCCTTCTGTGAATACCAAAATGAGTAAGTACACTTACTTGTTTTGGTATTCACAGAAGGCACTTACTCATCAATGAGTAAGTGCTTTCTGTGAATACCAAAATGAGTAAGTGCTTTCTGTGAATACCAAAATGAATAAGTGCCTTCTGTGAATACCAAAATGGTAGTAGGTTTAGAGTTTTGTCTTAAGTTAGTTCTGTGAATCGGGCCCTATGACTTTCAGCATGGTATTTCTCCACACTATGACTACCACTTAGGCTTAATATAACTAATATACCATCCCGGGATCTTAGGCAACTGCGTACCTGCACTTCCAAAATACATAAAAACAAAACACTAACCTTTCATATTAGTAATCAAAATCATTAAATCAACTATTAAGTTGCCTAATTAACCAATTAAACCAACCTCTGCTACCAAAAACTGATCCAGCACACAGGAACGAATAATTTTCTTAAGACAAGACCCAATTTCCATTACTTAATAAGTCTCTTCACGCTGGGTTAGTTGTATTCCTTGTAACTATACCAACTTACCAATATCCATTATTATTTTTCCCTATTTTACCACATATGGCGATATGGGGGCATATATATGAAGCCCATTTCCCGTTTGCAAACAGGAAAAACCCTTTTGGGATGTATCATCCCAAAAGGCTTTTTCCCGTTCTTAAATGCGATGTAAAAAGCACCTAATGTGTACGATTACTCCTTAAGAAATCGCAAATTACCACCAACTTCAAGTTGGTGATAATTTGCGTTTTCTTTGAAAAATGCACTTTTTGCATTTTTCAAAGTGCCATGTGGCGCGCATACATGCCCTAAGGGCATGTATGTGTGCCACATGTGCACACATATACATTTCAGGGGTGCAACAGGGTGTCCTTTTGACACCCTGGCACCCTTGAAATTGCATTCTCAATTTGCGATTCTCTAATTGAGAATCGCAAATTGAGAATGTCTTCCCATTCATTCCTATAGGCCTCTAGGCCCATAGGAATGAATGGGGAGGTATTCCTGAAATTGCGAATCGCAATTTGGGATTCGCAGTTAAGGAATATGTAGGATTCGCAAAATTATTTGCAAATCCTACATACATAGCATTTTGTGATTCTCAAATAGCGATTCTCTAAAAATCGCTATTTGAGAATCGCAAATGTATCCGTTGATACATATGCCCCATGATCTTTTTAAGTCGGATAGGGTAGACAAATTAATAATCATAAGTAAAATACTGCAATAAAAGCAGACTCATTTGTAAATGTCTAATATTTATCTAAATAATATTAATGTGAATGAAATCTCAGTAAATACAAGAAATACAGAACCAATCATAGATCGTCACTGAACAAATATATGAAGAGAAAATGACAAATTCACACTCAATGACAGTACATTGAGGAGTGGATAGATGAAGAGACAAAAGTTTCATACAGGAATTTCATTTGCAAGTAATTATGCAAATGTAGATATTAGGCTAATACTAACCCACTAGGAAATACAACTTCTGGCCAGAAAGTTGGTATGGGCCTCTCAAGTAGATATGAAGAGGGAAAGACTAAGTTCAGGAACGCAAGAAGGACAGCAAACCAACGACATGTGATGATCTCACCCCAACAGTCAGCGAAAAAATGTCTACCACACCAAAAGCCCTCCCTCCATGCACCTCAATTATACCTTAAAACCCAAAAGACCATCCCATAAAATTATCAAACTCGGGCTCTACTATTAACTTGATTGTCTAGGAAAGGGGGTGTTTGGTCACTCCACTGTCTACACTTACAAAATTCTCTAAAGGGCGATTGTTTAAGAATAAGCAATGACATCTACCATGTAACCCAGGAAATATTCTTCAGTTCACTATCCACATTTCCTTCATACTAACAACAAGATCAAACATTGTATAACAATCTTCTGCTGAGCGTCTCTCTGCAGATGAAGTTTCTCTCTGTTCATAGCAATGTCCTTTTGTTCAGAATTTTGGCACGCTCGTGAGTTTCCGAAGGACACATTTAGGCTCTTTCTCTTCCCCTGCTTGAACTTCATAGTTTTAAATAATTTCTCCTGGTTTCTTCACTGTTTATCCCTTAACCCAACATGCAGAATGAAACCTCATGCTTTGTTTTTTATAAAGGATGAAACACAAACATTTATTATACCATGAAAATGTTTTCCCTGCGCACCAACCCAATGCTGCATCCATCCCTGCGCAACCCATGTTAAATGACTTATTTCATATTCAGCCAATATTAATAACATGCATCTAAAGCAGCATTAGTCCTTTGACTTACATTAGCTATGAAGCAAGGTTTAAGGCCTACTTGTCAGTTTAATTTTGCGCTTGCGCAAAAGCATTGCATTAGGCCCTTTTCATTAGTTTTCCACTGCACACGTTTAGTAAATGTTAATGAGGGTTCAATCCGAGCAGGTTTTATTTTACACGGAAACCCTGCTCCATCCCACATTTTCTCAACCTCAGCAAGTTCTAATATCCATCAAACTACTTATGGAGTTCCCCAGGGCTCTGTGCTGAGTCCTCTGCTGTTTAATAGCTATGTGTGCCCATAGGCATATATTTCCAAAGAGGCGGGGCTGTCCCTTTTCTCCAATGCGGACGACATGCAGATAATCTTTTGCCTTACGTCATCTAAGGGATCTGATTTATCTGCTCTCCAGATAGGTCTGAGGAAAATTGCATCTTGGATGCAGAACAGCTTGCTCAAAATAAATGGAGATAAAACTGAGGTTATGATTTTAGGAAAAGAACAAGACCTATGGGGTCCACAACATTGGCCCACTGAAATGGGCTTTTTACCTGAGCCAGTACATCAAGTTTGTAACCTGGGTATCATCATTGATGGCCATCTGTCAATGAAGCACCAAAAATCACTAGGTTGGCTGCAACATGCTTTACCATTCTGTGGATGTTATCCCTCTCTGTTCAACGTACTGTGGTTCAAGCCTTGATTACGTCTAGGCTTGACTAAGGCAACGTTCTATACTTAGGCTCAAATAAAACTATAATGCGTAGGCTGCAGGTGGTGCAAAATGTAGCTGCTAGGCTGCTGTGTCAGGTACCCAGGATGGTGTCAGCCACCAACTCCCTTTGCAAATTACACTGGCTAAAAGTGAAGAACCGTATTAAATTTAAGGCATTGAACTTTATGTTTAAAATGAAATCCGGAAGAGCCCAACAATACTTGCAACCTTTAATCCAGTTGTACACTACTCCTCGTCTTTTGCGTTCTGCTGGACAGTCTAAATTGGTTATCCCCAGAATTAAACTGACCAGGATGGGTGGTAGGTCCTTCTCTTTTTTGGGACCCTCCCTGTGGAACTCTCTTCCTATCTTTCTACGGGAGGAAATTGTCTTAGTAGTTTCCGTAGACAAGTGAAGACCTGGTTGTTTAATAAGTAATTTTCCTACTTACTCTTTTCACTTGCACCTGCTGGTACTGGGAAACCCGTCGGGCAGCTGTGCGCCTTATACATTTAAAATAACATAACATAACATCTTGTTTGTCTTTCTCAATCTCAACCCTCTTTCCACTCGGGCCTGCCACCGGTAAGGTGTCATTTCTGCTCCATTACTGTAGGTGGAGCTCAGAGAATAAAGCGTTGCACTTTCGGGTGAGTGGCTCGCAACACCTGAACTGTTAATCCCCAAACACTACTTTAAGGCAACTCTATCAAGGATTTGCGTATAACACTAACTCATGAGCACTGGACTATCTCTGGTCAGTGTGCGCCCATACTTTTGCGTGAATACTTTCAAGTCGTGTCTTTATTTCACTTGGCCTTTGATTGTTTTCCAAGACTTTGGATGTTACTATGAAGACCCTTCCTGGTATTTAAGAGGCTACCATTTTTTATATATCATTCTTCTTTATCCTTTTAATGTGGAACACTTTATTTACGTATGTTTTTTTTTTAGCAAAGGCTGAGGGCTACCAAATGCAAAATAAATCTAAATTGAACATGAACAGAGAGGGTATTTGTATTTGCCCCTTACAATGTCAGTTGATATGGCTCAGTCATTGTTTGTTTAAAATGTCGGTCACTTTCTCATTTGGATCAGCTCACACGAATACTTCCAGGACTAATCAACCTCCTGTAGCTGTTCTTTATCACAATATTAGCTGCATCTATAATGTTGCGGGACCACTCTGCTGCAGATGCTCCTTCTGAGGTCTCCTGGCAATGCAGAAATAGTTACTGCAGACTAATCTTGTGGTGTGCTCCAGGAGTAAGGGCCTTTTTAGTACCTCCAGACCATCCATTGAAGAAAGAAAAATATGAGGCAGCTGCACAGGAGAGGGGAACATTGTGATACATAGGCGTGAAGCTGGGATGGAAAGAGTAGCTCATAATACTTAACTTTCCTGGTAAATAAATTGCAATTGATCATGTCAGTCATCATCAAACAATGGTAGTACTAGGATATCTGAGACATTCAACATTCGTCTGATTGCGGCAGTGAGGGCTTGCGGACCGGATGTATGACATTACAACGCATGCGTTTACCACGCATGCCTTTACAACGCAGTTTTTACAATGCATGCCATTACAACGCATAGCGCTTTGGGGTGCTGGATAGTGAATAGTTTAATTTACTATTCCAAATCCAGTCCCCGTGGATAGTAGGGAAGGTGTTGGATAGTAAATTAAATCTATTCCCTATCCTAGAGCGCCCCCCCAGCGCAATGCATTGTAATGGTTTGCGTTGTAAAAGTTGCGATGTAAAAGCACTGCGTGGTAAAAGTTGCGTTATAAAGGATGTTTCCCTTGCGGACCTGCTGCAGTATCATTGGAGTCAGTCTCCCTGTGACTCTGCTTTAATTTTGCTGCCCTCAGCACGGAATACGCTCTTCCTGCAGAGCTGAGTGCTTTATTAGTTTCATGGTCACTATGTTGTAGAAACAACATTCACCATCAGAAGCTTTGTGAACTGTATAAAGTCTGCAGGAATTCATTCTGGTTCCATCGTTGCTCCTGATTTAATATATTCATGAAAAACACGCTTCTATAGGAAACCAACATTACACAGCCAAAACTGTATGATAATATTAAGATCTCCCTGTGAGTTTGCACTAGATATTATATAGAGATTGTCCTCATGTCTCTTTTTCCACCTATACTAAACTTGAAATCAAACAACTATGTTGTAAATTGTATAAATGGCATGCTGCGTGCTGTTCCTTGCATTTCTTTTTATAGTCTTCTTTCCACCACACAGACTCCATTTAGTTGAGAACTTTTGAGGGCAAAACCTTAATAATTTATAATTATGTATGTTTCTTTTACTGTTTTTTGTTATAAATAGGGGTCCCTAATTGGCAGAGGTAGGTACCTTTTTCCGAATATGGAACCTTGCTTCTAGTCAGGGTAAGGGGATACATACTTTCGATAACCCCTGCTCACCCCCTTGGTAGCTTGGAATGGGCAGACAGGCTTATCCCAAAGGTAATGTGTAAAGTATTTGTACCAATACTCACAGTAACACAGTAAAAATGCCTCAAAAGGACAGCACACCAGTTTAGAAAAATAAAATATCTTTATCTAACCTAAACAAGACCAAAAAGACAAAAGTTCAACATACACAGTTAAAAATATGACTTTCAAAAGGTTTAGAGAACTTGTACCATAGAAAACTATGGATTCGTAACCTTTACAGAAAGTACCTGTATTTGAGTCAAAATTCACAAGGCCAAACAGCCGCAGAGTGAAGAAGCGTCAAAAGCAAAGAGATGCGCCAGTTCCTGAGACCTTGGGGAGGCGATGCAGCTGTTTTGCTGCACGCAGGGGAAGTGATGCGTCAAATCCGGTCTGCAGGGAGAAGTGATGCGTCGATTCTCCGTGATGGTTCCGGTCCACAGGTGTTGCATATGGAAAACTTGCCGCACAGGTGCGATGAATTGAAATCTGCGCAACGTAGGTTGTCTTCAGCTGCGATCGCTCGATGCATCAAATCCTGCAGCGGCGACAGGCGCTGCATCGGTTCTCGCAGCGGCACAACGATGCATGGAAATTCTTCTTGCGCCCTGGAGATGCATCGGAAAAACAGCCGAGCGATGGTTGTTTTTGGAGTTCTAACAACAAAAGAACCGGGGGTCTATAACAGAGCTTCAAGTACTCCGAGCTGCTGCAAAACTCCTACATAAGTGAGTTAGGCGCTAATAGAGCTACATAAGTCTCTATATCAGAATGTGTGCCAGGACAAACCTGTCGAAGGACCTACTGAGATTGTTGGTAAGACCCGTACAGAGATGTGTTGGATTCCCATCAAATAGGTATGTAGATCAAGTGTTCTCATTTGGTCATCCAAAAATGGGGTGGTATGTCTCTTGATCAATGAGACCCATCCATCGCCCTTACTCAATTGGGTCGCACCATCAATCGCTAAGGTACCCATGAACAAATGATAAAGACGGGATCGAGTGCAGTGCAAAAATCAAAAGATGTGTGAGTTAAAAACAAGGGGTAAAAGGATCAATAGGCGAAAAACTCTAATGTAATTTGTCCTTTCCCTCAAACAAACAAGAACAATGCAGAGGAAGCAGTCTAAACATATAACTGCATTTACAAGGCCAACATGTTTCAGCCGGTAGGGACAAGATCCCATGGCTTTCTTCAGGGCCAGAGTTCTAAGCATTAGCTACTGCATACATAAAGTGAACGTAACGACAATCTGTAAAGGATATACATAAATAGTCCAAAATCGTGTTCTTCTGTACCAAACAGTGTCTCTTACATCTGTTAACAAGAAACAAGAAATAAATTGTAGTAAGTCCTATCAAAACAGGAAAGACCTGGCACTGGCTTCTACTAAGTAAGCCAATTTATTTTACTAATGTTACTCACCTGAATAGTACAGGGAGTGTACCTCACCTGTCATGGAACTAAGCTCAGGAAAAAGGAGGCCCCGCTCTGTGAAGGCAAGGAAGGGGTAATGAACGGAAGGGTGGACAGTACTACTCTATCTCTCCCTCCAATACATAATATAGCCCCTATAACAGTCAAGCTTCACAGAGCCACAAAAAATCCTAAGGGTGGAATAAGTCACAGAGCCCATAAAAGTCCCAGGTTCCCAAGATCCATCACTTAATGTAAAAAGCTTTCCTCTAAATATGAGTGTCCTAAATAGGATGGAGCTAAACTGTAGCAGGTTTAGATCTAAGTACTTGAAGCTCCGTTATAGACCCCCGGTTCTTTTGTTGTTAGGATTACAGTTAGGGGGATACGAACTGGGCAGGTCTTTAAATTTCCCTCAGACCCTTCTTCAATTGTTTGTGTTTTACTGTTTTTGGAGTTCTTCAGATTCCTTCTCTCTTCCAGCTCCCAAACAGCAGCAACAACCATCAGAAGGTCCAATACTGGCACAGGTACCTCCTGCAGGTCAGAACTCACAGAAGCAGAGTTCAAGGGAGCTGGGGGTAACATCTGTGTGTTCCTGGGACTTCAGAACAGGAGGCCAGCACACACAGGCCCTTGGAGATCTCCTTCAAGCAGGGGACACAGCACACAGCAAAGTCCTTCTCATTTCCTTGGCCGAAACAGCAACTGCAGGCAAACCCCACACAGTCTCGCCAGCTCTTCTCCTTGGCAGAGGGTCCTCTTGAATTCCAGGGATGATCTAAAAGTCTGGGGTCTGAGGCCCTCTTTTTATACATAAATACCTTTGTTCTCTCCTGGCCAGGGCTCTGAGCCCAATCCAAACCAGTTCTGGGGGGCACTTTGCAAGTGAACAACAACCCCCATTGTAAGTGTGAGCCCTGGCTCCAGACACACCACAGGGGGGCGTCACCATCATTGTGGAATGCAGGCACAGCCCCATTGAGGTGCAGGTGCTACTCCTCTCACCACTCCAAATGCAGACCAGGCCTATTCAGCCTAGCACTGACTCATCCAGACTCTCTGGAGCCACAGCACCTCCCCAGCCCCTGTCACTCCAAAGCCAGACAGTCAATCCTCAACCCAGCAGAGGCACACAGGATGGCTAAGCATTAAATTACCTACTTTCTAAACGTGGTATTTCCAAACACAAAATGTAAAAATCACCTTTCCTAAAAGATGCATGTTTAATTCTGAGTTCAGGCATACTAAACTTTATTTTCCTACCTTTTTCCCAGGGGTAGTTATGTTTATAAGATGTTATAATATATATATATGTTCTGGAGGGCTCTTTGCTTTAAAAATAGTAAAGGGTTTTTTCTTTTAATATTTTCGAGTTCTTGTGAGGGGATTGGTGCAGTTTCAGTGGGCAGGATGTGTTGGGAAAGGAAGTATAATAAAAATGTGTTTTGTTAGGGGTATTTATTCAAGGCGGTGGGTCTAGAGTGTTTTTTTGTGGGTTTTATCATTGTAATTGTTTGGCGACATTAGCATTAATGTTCCTTCTACGATTGTTTGCATTAGGGGATTAGTGGAAGGCACTGTTTATTGAGCAGTAGCATCCTACACCAGAGGAGGTCCACCACCTTGCCCATCACAAACATTTCCATTATCCATTACAAGTTTTTTGAATGAGGAGTTCCCTTCCCAGGCCACCTATACTGTATGCCTACTGTATGCCTCCACCCACATTGCAACTAGTGTGGGAAATCTGTTGGTACTCAAGTCCCAAACTCCGATCCCGAGACCTTCCCTTAGTAATTGTTATGTACTGGGAGCACTTGTCCTTCTATCCACAATAAGTAATAGTAAAGCACTCAAAAAACAAATGACAATCCCCTAAACCAAACCCTTTCCTCACCTGAGCATGAACCATGTGCTCTTACAGGGAAGATGCAACATGGAGCAATGCTTCTTGTTTCCAACATGTGAACCAGCCGCAGGATTTTGTAAAAACCGAACAAAGAAGTTAGGAATTCAAAACAAAGTCTAGCATCATCATCAGAACTATTCATAATTAAGAATACGGCACAAGTCTTAACAGAAATCAAGTGTCCTATATGTTCCAAAAGCAAAGTAGTACAAATAAAAATTCAAAATAACTAGGGGCATAGTTACGATGTCAGTCTCACTGTAGCGGAAAAGGGTCCGCCTGACAAGGAGTTGGCAGTCCCCCGCTCTTATTACAAAGGGACCACCTTCACGGCAGTCGCAAAGTATGTATTTTCGATTGTGGCTTGTGCAGCGGGCTGCAGCACAAGCTGCAATAGAAAATATACGTTTTAAAAGCATCCCTTCACCATGTAGCAGGCACCATGCAGTGCCTGCCACATGGTGCAGGGATGTTTGGGGGGCACCATAAGTGCCGCACAGGCCCTGTAGCAAAGGGCCAAGTGGAGAAGACGGGAACGCTGGGGGCCCCCAAAGTCACTTTCCACCTGCCTATTCATGGCACGCAAACCGTCATGAAAGGGCAGGCAGAAAGGGACATTGTAATCCCTACGGCAGTGACTGAGAAGGCACTGCCCCTATTGTAGAGATTACTGATCTTCCGATAGTCCGACGGGCTCCTTGAGCCTGTCACAAAGGGTCAAACTGTCCCTCCCCCCGCTGCCTCTGACCGCACTCAATGTAATGTGTTGGTCTGACCGCTGTCAGAATTACTCCCTAAACCACAAGTTAGCTAAGTAGGAATTACAGTACAAGTGAGTGCAAGTCGAGAAATGTTGCTAACTAGATTTTATGTTGGGTGTATGAAATAAACAGAAAATGACACTTTATCTGGCCTTATCCTTCAACTGTATTTCTAAATCTAGGATCTGCCATAGAGGATAGTGTGGGTGGCTTTGTAGTTTGTTCTCTCATGGAGAGGTTTAGCGTTGCATTCTCCACATCTGCTCCCCATGAGTGGGATATGTTGGTGGCAGAAATAGATAACAGGCCACTATAACTCACAATTGTAGGAAGAAGGTCAGGAATTCCCTCAATAAGTAGCTTGGGGAAATTAAGGAAAAGTAGAGAGAGAACGCACAAGAGAAAGAAAAAGAGATGCATTCAGGTACTCTGAGGTTCTTTAATTTTGACTCCATCTTACATTTGTCGTCAATTTGTGTTGCCTTTACACAGGCTGCTCTATTCATGAAGTGTCTCTGCCCTTTGGACTGCAACGTGTTGAAAACCCCCTCTGTCCTTGTTTTGAAAACCAATCTCAGACACCAGCTGGCCTAACTGCATACAGACATGTTCTGCCATTACTGATTGACCTATAGGTGCTGTAGTTTATTGACTTATGGGTTGGGCAGAAACACACTTAAGGGGGACGTTCTGGTTACATGATGCCTTGTTCTGAATGTTTTCCTATTGGCTAATATTTTGCAGATCTTGTATGTCCATATTAGGTATTTTGCATGCTTGCAAATGCTAGGACTGCCCCTTACTTTTGTACTGAGTTTGTAACCCTAAGCATATAAAAGGCCTCTGTGTTTTGTACTCTTTAGACTGCCTCATTCAGTTGTTAAGGCTCCTGTGTGACGTAGTCTCACTTAATTAAGTTTAATAAAGATGTCTTTTCATATTTCAGCTTCTGTGCCAAGTTCTTTGTATTAGTGAGACCCCTGAGATTGAAGATTACAGTTCTTCAAATGGCGCCCCACGTGGGGCTTCATCAGAGAAGGGACTTTCTGAAGGAGTGATCTTGTCAGGAGACTGAAATCTACTGAGGAGGACATGACAGGATTCTACTACGAAAGTACTCTCTGCATGGAGATTCTGGGGATTCTTTGTCTTTGCAGCCCAGTATATTTCTGATCTTCCTGATTTTGATCCTCCACATGATGTCACTCCTGACTGAGAACCTTTTTGGCGTGAGTATTCTAAAAAAGGACCATTAGGTCATTTAGAACTTGGCAGTTATAATTTGGACAACCTTTTGATTGATAAAAGTAAGGTAGTTTAGTAACGCTTACTGTAGCTTTGGATTTTTGGAATTTGTGTTGGCCAACTTTTGATTTGTATGGATTTGATATGCAAATTGCCATTTGTGTAGACAGGTAATGAGGAGATTTTTCTCTATTTGGTTTTGTTGAACGGTGCACGTACGAAAAGTACATTAAGCACTACTTTGATTATAATATTCAATCAATCAATCAATCATGCCATTTGTATAGCGCACTACTCACCCGGGAGGGTCTCAAGGCGCTTGGGGGGAGGGGTATGCTACTGCTCGAACAGCCAGGTCTTGAGTTGTTTCCTGAAGGCGAGATGGTCCTGGGTCAGCCGAAGGTGGATGGGGAGGGAGTTCCAAGTCTTGGCAGCCAGGTAAGAGAAGGGTCTTCCTCCGGCGGTGGCTCTTCGGATGGGTGGTACGGCTGCGAGGGCGAGGCTGGTGGACCGTAGCTGGCGGGTGGGCGTGTAGAAGGTCAGGCGGTCGTTAAGGTACTTGGGGCCCAGGTCGTGGAGAGACTTGTGTGTGTGGGTGAGGAGCCGGAACGTGATCCTCTTGTCGACGGGGAGCCAGTGCAGGTTCCTCAGGTGGCTGGAGATGTGGCTGCGTCGGGGGACATCCAGGATGAGTCGGGCGGAGGCGTTCTGGATGCGCTGGAGTCTTTTCTGTAGCTTGGCTGTGGTTCCGGCGTAGAGGGCGTTTCCGTAGTCCAGTCGGCTGGTGACGAGTGCCTGGGTGACAGTCTTCCTGGTCTCGGTCGGGATCCAGCGGAAGATCTTGCGAAGCATACGCAGGGTGTTGAAGCACGATGAGGAGACGGCGTTGACTTGTCTGGTCATCGAGAGGGAGGGGTCCAGGATGAAGCCCAGGTTGCGTGCGTGGTCGGTTGGCTTGGGTGCGGTGCCCAGGGCTGGGGGCCACCAGGAGTCGTCCCAGGCGGAGGGCGAAGATCCCAGGATGAGGACTTCCGTCTTGTCCGAGTTCAGTTTCAGGCGGCTGTCCTTCATCCACTCGGCGAGGTCTTTCATCCCTTCGTGTAGGCAGGTTCTGGCAGTGTCGGGGTCTCTGGTGAGGGAGAGGATCAGCTGGGTGTCGTCGGCGTAAGAGATGATGTTGAGGTTGTGCTGGCGTGCGATGGCTGCGAGAGGTTTCATGTAGATGTTGAAGAGGGTGGGGCTGAGTGAAGATCCTTGCGGGACGCCGCAGATGACTTCGGTGGCCTCGGAGCGAAACGGGGGGAGGCGGACTCTTTGTGTTTTGCCGGCGAGGAATGAGATGATCCACTCCAGTGCCTTCTCTTGGATAACGATGTTGCTGAGGCGCTGGACTAGGGTGCGGTGGCAGACCGTGTCGAACGCAGCGGAGAGGTCCAGGAGGATGAGGGCCACTGTTTCCCCCTTGTCGAGCAGGGTCCGGATGTCGTCGGTGGCTGCGATGAGGGTGGTCTCGGTGCTGTGGTTGGCTCTGAAGCCGGACTGCGAGGGGTCGAGGGATCCGTTCGTCTCGAGGAAGGCGGTCAGCTGTCTGTTGACGATCTTCTCAATGACTTTAGCAGGAAAAGGGAGGAGCGAGATGGGGCAGAAGTTTTTGAGATCGGTGGGGTCCGCTGTAGGTTTCTTCAGGAGGGCGCTGATCTCGGCGTGCTTCCAGCTCTCCAGGAAGGTGGCTGTGTTGAAGGAGGCGTTGATGATGTTCCGGAGTTGGGGTGCGATGGTGGAGTCGGCCTTGTTGAAGACGTGGTGTGGGCAGGGGTCGGTCGGTGATCCGGAGTGGATGGTGTTCATCGTGCGGACTGTGTCTTCGGTGGTCACCGTGGTCCAGGTGCGAAGGGTGGCGGTGGGGGGCATTGGTTCGACGGTTGGGTGCATGGATGGAGCGCTGAAGCTGTTGTGGATGTCGGCGATCTTGCGGTGGCAGAACGAGGCGAGGGAGTCGCAGAGGTCTTGTGACGGAGTGATGTCGTTGGTGCCGGTGCTGGGGTTGGAGAACTCCTTGACGATAGTGAAGAGCTCTTTGCTGTCGTGGGCGTTGTTGTCCAGTCGTTCCTTCAGGGATTTCTTCTTGGTGGTGCGGATGAGCTGGTGGTGCTTGCGGGTAGCGTGTTTGAGGGCGGTCATGTTGTCGGTGGTCCGGTCGAGGAGCCAGGCTTTCTCGAGGGTGCGGCAGGTCTTCTTGGAGTCCTTGAGGTCGTCGGTGAACCAGGATGCCTTCTTGCTTCTGGGTCTGCTGGGAGGGTTCTTTAGTGACGCGAGGTCGTTGGCGCAGGCGGTCAGCCACTGTGTGAAGTTGCGGGCTGCTTCGTTGGGGTCCGTTGTGTTGGCGGGTGGGCTCTGGCTGAGGGAGGTGGTGAGCTGGTCTGCGGTGATCTTGCTCCAATTCCTGTGAGGTACCTGTTGCGGGTGGTGGTGGGTCGTGGATCTTTTGAAGCTGAAGTGGACGCAGCTGTGGTCAGTCCAGTGGAGTCCGGTGGCGAGGCTGAAGGTGATGTACTTGCTGGAAGAGAAGACGGGATCAAGCGTGTGGCCGGCGTAGTGGGTGGGGGTGTTGACCAGTTGCTTGAGTCCGAGGTTGGCGAGGTTTTCCAGCAGGGCGGTGGTGTTGCGGTCCTTGTTGTTCTCCAGGTGGAAGTTGAGGTCCCCGAGGAGGATGTAGTCAGTGGAGGGGAGGGCGTGCGGGCTGATGAAGTCTGTGATGTCTTCGCTGAATTGTGTGCGTGGTCCCGGGGGTCTGTAGACGAGGGTGCCTCTGAGGGTCATCTTAGGGTCGGTGTGAATCTGGAAGTGGATATGTTCGGCTGTGGCGAAGGAGTCGTTGGCGTCGGTCGTGATTCGGATGGTGTTCCTGTGGACGATGGCGATGCCACCTCCGGTCTGGTTGATGCGGTCCCTCCTGATGATCTTGTACCCGTCCGGGATGGCGATGGCGATGTCGGGTGCAGAGGAGGCGTTCATCCAGGTTTCCGTGAGGAAGGCGACGTCCGGTGATGTAGCGTCGAGGAGGTTCCAGAGTTCCACGGCGTGTCTGTGGACGGAGCGGGTGTTGATCAGGATGCACTTGAGGTGGTTGCTGCTGGTGTTTGTCTTGGCGGGTGCGGGGCAGGTTCGGAGGCAGGTGAACTTGCAGGTGCAGCAGGTGAAGGGTCCGTGGGTGCGTCTCGGGGTGGCTTGGCAGCAGGCGTGGGTCCGGCCGGCATTGAGTGCGTTGAGAGTGGCGGCGTCGTAGATCAGTCAGGTCGTCTTGCCTCGGCGGGGAAGGCCAGGGGTCCTGGTGCCAGGCGCGGATGGGCGCAGACGGGCTTACCTTTGGCGCACCTTCGGCGCTCAATCGGCGCTCCCGCTGCGCGCGTCCGCTGCGCGGTCACTCTGGGGGCGTCATAAGTAAGGAGCCGGGAGGGAGGAGCAGCTGGGTGGCGGGAGCGGGGCGGCGAATGGAATCACAGGGGGGCAGGTCCGCAGGGAGGCAGCGGCGGGAATTTCCAAGAAGCAGCGGGCAGCGGGAAATTCCCAGGAGCAGCGGGAAATTCCCAGGAGCAGCGGGCAGCGAGCGAAGGAATCTGCAGGCAGGAGGCGGCAAAGGCAGGCAGGAGCGGCAGCAGTGAGTGGGGCGACCAAGCCCCGTGGAGGGCTGAGCGGTCACACCGTATATTCTGCAATATTTTTGGCATGCCTGTTTTCAAAGCTCACATAGAAGAATGTGTTGCTTTATTTGGAAGGTACCATAGTGTTATGTGAAATTAATTAGCCGCCTCTCCTAGAAGGAATACCTAAATAGGTTTAGGTATACAAACATATTTCTTCCTCGGTGATTCTGTATGCCCAGGGAATTAAAATATGGACATAATACATACAAGGATCCTTTGTTCTGTGCAATTTTATGAATGAAGATATGCAGAGCGATTTTTGATGTTCTGCTAGCCAAAGCTAGTGAATTGAGTGTATTTTCGCTTCTTGAACATGCATCAGTCTGTTGGGCTGTTTTTGCAGTCTTTTGGAACACAATTGAGAAGCGCTTCTTGTAAATATGACTTACAACTAGTATTTACAAATGGTTTGGTTTAAGTACAGTCTGTGGGCTGTTCTTTGTTTCTGTTCTGAGTATTGGTTTGTGGGTTAAATGTGTGTTTAAATGTCTATGTGGTTTTCCCATTAGTACAATTTCTGTAAGTGAATAGCGATGGCGCTATTCACGAAATAAATGGCTAAAGCGCACCATATTGTGTGTCCTGAGTGTTTGACCCCTTTCTGTTTATGTCTGAAATGAGCTCAATGTCTGTTCGTGGTTTTTCTTGATGTTTTCAGTCTATTAAGCAAAATGTCTAAATGCTTAAAAACTAAAATGTAAATTCACATTCACTAGGAATAAAAAAGCCTCAAAATCGAAATTGTGTGTTTTGTAGAAAAATAAACTTATAGTATTTTTTACTTACATACATTGTGTTAGATATTAACAGGCAAACACTTCAGCTGAAGTACATTTTTGCTGAATTCAAATGCATATTATAGAATTAATGTTTTAGTTTTAAATAGATTGCCGCCGTGCTCATGTTACAAACATTGAGTGACAAGCTAAATAGACAGGAATATTTACTCAAGCCAGGACTTTGCCCTCAGTTCCACGGGTGAAACTTTGCATTTCAGAATGTTGTTTTAAAAAGGTTCCAAAGCTAAGGTTCATTATTTTATATTATAGGAAGACATTTCAAATAAGGGTTTTCCTCTCTTTAAGCATTTCTGTAAGTATATTCTTGGCCCTGTTGCTAAATAATAATTAACCTATGTAATGAAGAAACATTTTTAAAAAAAAGAAACAGTAACAGATGCTGAAACAAGATAAGGCAGGTGCAAGGAAACTAAAAAGTTAACGATGACTTGAACATTGATTGGCAATCTCAGATAAAGATCAATCAGGGAAATTGGCTTTGCGAGGTCAGTTTCAGGTGAAGAGGTCAGTTTCTTGCAGTTCATTTTAGAGTAAACCTGGTTAATGTGTACATGAACTGGGGAGGCCAGGCCACCTTGTTCGCCAGGCTATCTTTGCAGGCCTTCGTGGCACAGAGCAAAAAAAAAGAAAATGAAGTCAGATTCGAGGAATTACAGAACCTTAATATGTGGAATTATCAAAAATGTTTGGGTTTATTAAAAATAATTATTAATTATGCAAATTAATTATTAAAATAAGTGCTACAAATTCGTTTTTTACTATTCATGAAGCTTAATACTTATACTGTGACCTCCTAGCATTATAATTTAATTTAAGTTATGTTATACTGCATAATGAGGACATTAGCATATAGAATTTCACTTGGCGCAGGCGTGAAAAACTCATTTTTCTCAGGATTTGCATGATATGTCTAATGTCCAATCTCTACAATTTGTAAAGAACATTCTGAGGATGATTAATATGTATCACAATTATAGGATATTTATTTTTAAGTGCCCCAAATATTAAAGTCGAATTTGGGTAAAATTTGGGCATTCTTGCCATTTACAATAGCTTTAAAGTGCTTTAGGCTTCAGTAAATGCATAAATTTAGGTATAATACAAATTTGCAGGTTGTTCCCATTTGGGTTTGCTTTTAAATGGCTCAGTGAGCCAATGTGCCTGGTGCAGAGGTTTGAGTTTAAGATCAGGGTGGAAGGTTTTAACTTTAGCTGGGTCTATTGAGACGTTCATCCATTTAAGGTTGATGAAATAAGTACCATTGCAAACAAGCATTTGTTCTAAAAACTGGTATGTGTGTTATTATGTTCTGCGAATTATTCACAGTAACTGTTTTAATAATCTAAGTATAGAAATAAATTGTAGCCCCTAACAGGAGTAATATATATATATATCATGTGATTTTAAATAGGGTTGGTTATTGCAGGTTAGAAAGAGTTGGGAAGGTTTTTTTTCTTTTTCAGCCTTAGAGTTAGGAAGAGGGAGAGGGCTGAGGAGCACGCAAGGCAGATTTTGACCTTAAGGTCAGTGAGGTGGAAGTTAGGAGTAAGTGTAAACAGATGAAGAAATCATTGCTTGGAAAAAGCAGGGCCTCAAAGGGTGTTGGCGCACGGGACACACAGAATGGCTGTGAAAGAGTTTTTGGGAAGTCAAAATTAAGGTGGTTTAGCATGTTTTCAAAAGATGGTTGGTTACAGTTGATATTTTGTGTGTTATATGCAGTGTCAGCAGTATGTTGAAAAAGATGTGTTTTTTTTATTATGACTTCTTTTGAAAAGAAATGTTTGTGCGTTTTACATATTTTTGCATTTTATCCTTTTATGAATTGTTCCTGCTGGTCCTGTGTGTCAGAAGCGACACAGTAAGTTGTGTTTGACAGACAAATCTCCACTAACTGGTGATCTGCTGTCAAAAGGAGGGTGAGGATTTTAAACCTGGGTTTTGGGCTGCAGGTTCACAGTGCATAAAGTGCATGCAATAGTGTTGTGTGTCACCGCTTATTTACATATGCTATTGTACTTTGTCTATGCTTTTTGAGCTTGATATACAGCACGTATATCTGATTGCTTGGCATGTGTGTGTTTTTTTAAATTATTTTATGCATGTTTTTGTTTTATGTTGCTGCTTTAGATACTATTACAAGTTCACCTGGGTTGTGAAGGCTTCTACATGATGAAGTACATCGCTGCACAACAGTTGGGTGAATTTGTGCTGATACTAAATTTCACAGATATGATTTTTCATGCTGTGAACAAGAGAGACAACACTTCACCAGTGTATGTCAAATGTGGCTATATAGTATTGAAGTAAAATAACAGAGATATACAGGATCAAAGTGTGTCACCTGCAATTATTCACAATACTGTCGTCTTCCCTTAAGGAACAGGCAGCCCTAGATTTATGTTTCCTTGATTGGACCTAAGGATGAAATTATAGATTTGTGGCCTAAACTTGTCATTTTATCCCTGAAAAAGGAACTGGAACATTAGCTGAGATTACCGTATACGGTAGAGCTAACATTTGTGAACTATTTTGACTTTTGTGCATCACCCATACTCTTAGTATTATGTCACAAACTTGACTATCACCCGAGTAATTTTTTTTGTTCTTCCTATAGATTTTTCTTTTGCCGCTTCTCCCCTGACTGATATTGCATTGTGCCTAGTTATTAGGGATTTAAGCTGTGTCCTACTCACATTTCCCTTTTCTGTATTCTTTTCAGCAGTCAGCTCATTTTTTCCTTTTGTATGACCAGACTGGTTTTCAAGAATTTTCTTTAGGCCTACTTTGATGTTTTCCAGTCTGACCGTCAGGGTAGTGATAGACTGGCTAACTGACTCAATACTATAGTAAGATAAGTTTTCCACCTCAATAGGAGATACCTTACGTTTTTTTTTTAATATGACAAATTCAATGCCTATTCTAATTTGGTATTTAGTTCCTTTTTTCTGCTGCTTTAATTTTTGGTGGATTAGATATGTTCTAAATGATGGAAATACCAGGACTCTCTAGTTCTTGTTTTTTGTTTCCACATTTTGATCATTAGCTTTTGTATTGCATAGTCCACCTGATGCACAATTATTAAAGGGAGGTATCTACATGTCCCTGATAATATGTATTATGCGATTTCTCTTTTGAGATGTTGTAGATAAGGAATTTAGGAACACCTATATGTAATCATTTAGAGAAACAAAATGTGTTTACCCCATTAGACGATGCCACCATATGTGAGGACATCCATTCAGATAGAATTCTCATGTCGCTATCTACCCTTAGATGGTAGAGGATATGCTCTCACATGGAAACCAATTGAAGAGGCTAGAGGCACTGTTTTGCCTACTGCCTTTGTCTTTGTATTGCCTTTGAGAATGACAGTGTATTCTAGACCAGAAATGTCCCATGACGTATGGCCACTCCTTTAAAGATTGCAGGCCCCCTGCTTGCAGTCCCCTTGTTATACAATTAACTGTTTTTGTACTTAATTGAAGGAAACTAACAACTGTGTCACATTTCCTACGTCACTAGGTTCTGCGGGATTAAGTCATAATAACCTGCGGAACTCACCCACAATCCCATCAGTGACAGCTATAGATGAAAAGTCTCAGCACCCAGAAAAGTAGCAAGACTGGACAGCGATCACCAGCGTGCCATCAGTGGTATCTCCAACGTATTGTGCTTGCTTCATCAGAAGGCGTTGAACATCAGAAAAGAAGGAGGGGCTGGTTTTGCCACAGAACCAGAGTTTCAGTACAAAAGAGCGAAAGAATTGAGGCTTCAGTTTTCCACCTGTCATGTGCTGGTAACCTCTGACAGTGTGCAGTCCCTTGAGCCCCTTGGCCTGAGTTTTGGCCACACACCCCCTTTTCTTTGCTCCAATGGAAAGGCAGAGCACTGGAGGATCCAAGATTGGCAAAAGGCACTACAATGTGGTACCTATGATTAAATGAAAGAGCAGCCCGAGCATCCTCTGACACTGAATAGAGAGTGTTGGAGCCTGAAAGTGTTGCTGAGTGTGAAAGTCTGTTGCTCTTTCCCGATTAATAGTACTTGGGTCTGCATGAGATGATCTGTGCCCATGACTAACGAAGAGCACAATATCTGTAGTGCCTGCAGCACAGGAAATATATTGGTGCACTGCATTGAGACATTGAGACTTTCAAGTGAGCTGTGAGTCTTTGCCAGGAAGGCACTCCAACGGATACTGAGAAACACCATTTTCATGAAAGGCCTGAATGAAGACGCAGATTTGATGGACAATAGAAGCCTGCCAGAGAGGCTTGGGTATTTCCCGTGCGATTGCATAGAATGGGTGTTTGGAGACTGATTCTTATTGTTTTACTGGCATTGTCAATAGTCACTGAAATAACTAGGAGCCCTGAAAATGTTTGCAAAATAATTTTAGGATCTGCTTTTGCCTAGGGATGTGAAAAAATATGATAAACCTGTTTGTAATAGTGGTCATTACTTTCTTTTGCTATCTGAATGTTAAATGCTTTGTTCTCTTTGTATTCCTGCTGATAGTTTATATATACCTGTTTGTATAAAATGAGTAGAATGCTCACCTAGCAATGAATTAGGATTTGCCTGTGTAATGGCAAAAGGAGGGTCTGAGGTTCTTTAATTTTGACTCCATCTTACATTTGTCGTCAATTTGTGTTGCCTTTACACAGGCTGCTCTATTCATGAAGTGTCTCTGCCCTTTGGACTGCATCGTGTTGAAAACCCCCTCTGTCCTTGTTTTGAAAACCAATCTCAGACACCAGCTGGCCTAACTGCATACAGACATGTTCTGCCATTACTGATTGACCTATAGGTGCTGTAGTTTATTGACTTATGGGTTGGGTAGAAACACACTTAAGGGGGACGTTCTGGTTACATGATGCTTTGTTCTGAATGTTTTCCTATTGGCTAATATTTTGCAGATCTTGTATGTCCATATTAGGTATTTTGCATGCTTGCAAAAGCTAGGACTGCCCCTTACTTTTGTGCTGAGTTTATAACCCTAAGCATATAAAAGGTCTCTGTGTTTTGTACTCTTTAGACTGCTTCATTCAGTTGTTAAGGCTCATGTGTGACGTAGTCTCACTTAATTAAGTGTAATAAAGATGTCTTTTCATATTTCAGCTTCTGTGCCACATTCTTTGTATTAGTGAGACCCCTGAGATTGAAGATTACAGTTCTTCAACTCCCATGTACATGGCACATCTGTAATGGAAGGAAGATGACAGTAAACATCAGCCCACAGACTCCCAATTAGTCACTGATAAACTAAACTAGGGAAGGCACCAACATTTCAAAAGTATGTTCTATAAGGAAAGGTATTACTGCATGAAGAAAGGTGTAAATGTATTTTGGCATTGTCTGCATTCAGTGCACCATAAAGCACAATGGAATTCTCTTTGCAAAAAACCTGTTTACCGAGACTAGGAAGTCACCGTATTTGAGGGTCAAGATAAATAAGGGCTGGGAGGTGTCAGAATTGCCAAAGGATGGCATAGTGAGGGTATTTGCTGGCATAAGTACTGTTTACTAAAGGACAATCTAGTACCACTCAGACAAGTAGTAGTAGTATGTATCATAATTGTTGCATCGCACAAACACTTAAACTTTAAGTTCAGTAATGTCCCTCACGTGTGCCACATTATTCAGTTTGTACTTTCCACTTGAGCCCCTAATCTTAATTATTCCCACTGAAGTAAATGAATCACCTATTTTCAATCCACAGGTGTGTGCCTTTCGTTTTCCATGGACGTAGGTAGTCAGAGATGTGTCCCCCTTGTGGTTGTTGTGGACCAGACATGTAGATATGTTTTTTATGGCAGTAAAATTCAGAACCTTTGATTGAGAAAAGGATACGATTTGAGACTGAGAGTTAAGTTAAACTGACCCCAGAGATGACAGGCGATCATTTCTAGGAAGGCTGTTAACTAAATGGCAATCAAATACCATTCCCAAAGACATTAGAAGCATGTGCCCAGAATAATGTAAAGTTATTTACAACAAGGGGTGGTGATGGACAGAGTCTCTGAATTAAGCAGAGAACTCTCACCCAGTCAAGAGATCAGGGCTAGATCCAACACCGTTTTTTAGCTCATTGCACCATCCCAGTTTCAGAACCTGGCTGTATGCAAATTAGTCTGTCCCTGGCCCAGTGCATCATGGGAACAGGGCAGACCAGACTACAAAAGCCAATTCTTACACTGGGAAGGAAACAAGCTTCCGGGGACCGGTTTCTGCCATTTCAGGCGTCTTCGGCCCGGCTTGCTTGAATCCTGATGGTGCAATGAGCAAGGGACTCACATCTGAGTATACCCTTCCACGCTTAGGGTGGACAAAATTATTTATAACAAGGGGTGGTGATGGACAGAGTCAGGTTCTGAGCTGGGATGGGGCAGTGAGATAAATAACGGTGATGGAAGAGTGGTCTGCTTAATTCAGACACTCTGTTCATCACCACCCCCTTTTCTGAATCGTTTTTGGCCACTATAGGTGTGGCAGGGTATACTCAGACATGAGTCCCTCTCTCACTGCTCCATCAGGATTCAAGCAAGCCGGGCCGAAGAGGCTGAAATGCCAGAAACCGGTCCCCGGTAGCTTGTCTCCTTTCTGGTGAAGAATTGGCTTGGTAGTTTGGTCTGCCCTGTTCCCATGATGCACTGGGCCAGGGACAGACTAATTTGCATATAGCCAGGTTCTGAGCTGGGATGGGGCAGTGAGATAAATAACGGTGATGGATCAAGCCCTGATCTTTGGACTGGGTAAGAGTGGTCTGCTTAATTCAGACACTCTGTTCATCACCACCCCCTTTTCTGAATCGTTTTTGGCCACTATAGGTGTGGCAGGGTATACTCAGACATGAGTCCCTCTCTCACTGCTCCATCAGGATTCAAGCAAGCCGGGCCGAAGAGGCTGAAATGCCAGAAACCGGTCCCCGGTAGCTTGTCTCCTTTCTGGTGAAGAATTGGCTTGGTAGTTTGGTCTGCCCTGTTCCCATGATGCACTGGGCCAGGGACAGACTAATTTGCATATAGCCAGGTTCTGAGCTGGGATGGGGCAGTGAGATAAATAACGGTGATGGATCAAGCCCTGATCTTTGGACTGGGTAAGAGTGGTCTGCTTAATTCAGACACTCTGTTCATCACCACCCCCTTTTCTGAATCGTTTTTGGCCACTATAGATGTGGCAGGGTATACTCAGACATGAGTCCCTCTCTCACTGCTCCATCAGGATTCAAGCAAGCCGGGCCGAAGAGGCTGAAATGCCAGAAACCGGTCCCCGGTAGCTTGTCTCCTTTCTGGTGAAGAATTGGCTTGGTAGTTTGGTCTGCCCTGTTCCCATGATGCACTGGGCCAGGGACAGACTAATTTGCATATAGCCAGGTTCTGAGCTGGGATGGGGCAGTGAGATAAATAACGGTGATGGATCAAGCCCTGATCTTTGGACTGGGTAAGAGTGGTCTGCTTAATTCAGTCACTCTGTTCATCACCACCCCCTTTTCTGAATCGTTTTTGGCCACTATAGGTGTGGCAGGGTATACTCAGACATGAGTCCCTCTCTCACTGCTCCATCAGGATTCAAGCAAGCCGGGCCGAAGAGGCTGAAATGCCAGAAACCGGTCCCCGGTAGCTTGTCTCCTTTCTGGTGAAGAATTGGCTTGGTAGTTTGGTCTGCCCTGTTCCCATGATGCACTGGGCCAGGGACAGACTAATTTGCATATAGCCAGGTTCTGAGCTGGGATGGGGCAGTGAGATAAATAACGGTGATGGATCAAGCCCTGATCTTTGGACTGGGTAAGAGTGGTCTGCTTAATTCAGACACTCTGTTCATCACCACCCCCTTTTCTGAATCGTTTTTGGCCACTATAGGTGTGGCAGGGTATACTCAGACATGAGTCCCTCTCTCACTGCTCCATCAGGATTCAAGCAAGCCGGGCCGAAGAGGCTGAAATGCCAGAAACCGGTCCCCGGTAGCTTGTCTCCTTTCTGGTGAAGAATTGGCTTGGTAGTTTGGTCTGCCCTGTTCCCATGATGCACTGGGCCAGGGACAGACTAATTTGCATATAGCCAGGTTCTGAGCTGGGATGGGGCAGTGAGATAAATAACGGTGATGGATCAAGCCCTGATCTTTGGACTGGGTAAGAGTGGTCTGCTTAATTCAGACACTCTGTTCATCACCACCCCCTTTTCTGAATCGTTTTTGGCCACTATAGGTGTGGCAGGGTATACTCAGACATGAGTCCCTCTCTCACTGCTCCATCAGGATTCAAGCAAGCCGGGCCGAAGAGGCTGAAATGCCAGTAACCGGTCCCCGGTAGCTTGTCTCCTTTCTGGTGAAGAATTGGCTTGGTAGTTTGGTCTGCCCTGTTCCCATGATGCACTGGGCCAGGGACAGACTAATTTGCATATAGCCAGGTTCTGAGCTGGGATGGGGCAGTGAGATAAATAACGGTGATGGATCAAGCCCTGATCTTTGGACTGGGTAAGAGTGGTCTGCTTAATTCAGACACTCTGTTCATCACCACCCCCTTTTCTGAATCGTTTTTGGCCACTATAGGTGTGGCAGGGTATACTCAGACATGAGTCCCTCTCTCACTGCTCCATCAGGATTCAAGCAAGCCGGGCCGAAGAGGCTGAAATGCCAGAAACCGGTCCCCGGTAGCTTGTCTCCTTTCTGGTGAAGAATTGGCTTGTTGTTTGGTCTGCCCTGTTCCCATGATGCACTGGGCCAGGGACAGACTAATTTGCATATAGCCAGGTTCTGAGCTGGGATGGGGCAGTGAGATAAATAACAGTGATGGATCAAGCCCTGATCTTTGGACTGGGTAAGAGTGGTCTGCTTAATTCAGACACTCTGTTCATCACCACCCCCTTTTCTGAATCGTAGAATAATGTAAAGGGCTGGACACTATCAAGGTCTGTCAAGCTCCCTTCTTGATTTCCCAAGGAGAGGGAGTCACCATTCTGCTTGGCACGTTCAGAGCCCTTCAGCCCGCATCGAATGTGCTGCCCGGATTCCTTTCTGACCGTGCCATTGCGATGGGCTCGGCCGGAAAGGTATCCGACTCGGATTTCAGGATGACTTACGACAATGCTTGGAGAGCCTGTCCCCTGTCCGGAAATCCTTCAGTACTCCCCCGGCCATCTTTTTACGACGACGGAGTACGATGGCAGTTTTTCACTGCCTTTTTAGGCCGGTGTTTGTGGCACGAAAAGGCAGTTGAAAATTGTCTTTGGGATCCCCCAGTAGGGCCCCCAAGGGTGCAAGGCTGCCGAATGGTGGCCTGGGGTCACCTATGGTGCTCCTCTGTAGATCCCTGCACCCGGTGGCAGGCACCTTGGGGTGCCGGCCACAGGGTGCAGGGATGAACTGCACTCCTCCGTTTCACAATGCGGGCATGCATTCTGCCCGGAATGCATGCTCCCATTGTGTGACATACGATTGCGACCGAGCAGGGTTCGGTCGCATGGTACTTGCAGGGCCGTAACCGACGACAGTGGGTCGGTTGGTCATGGTTCCTGACCGATGTCGGGCGGACTCAGGTCCGTCCGACATCGAAATCGGCCCCTCAATTGTACATGTGCAAGGTGTCAAATGTCAAAGCCCACTTAATAATGTTGAAGCTCTTGATTGAAGATGACAATTATGCAGAAGTAGGGCACCAAATAAGACTGGATCGAACTCCCCCTGACATTAGGGAGGAGAAAAGACTCAAACAAAAAACAATGACACCCAATTGAAGATCCAAAGGGAAATGCAGGCTACAAGAAGCAAAATTCAGGGACACAAGTAGTAGAATGTGGCAGAAGAAAGCAATGATAAATAAGGAAGTTAATGTGATGCTATACATCCTTCAATCATTGATACCTCCATTACACACTTCAAATAGGAAGTGACATCACAGGAAAAAGACTCAACTTCATTTTAGATTGGGAACCTCAATCAGAAATCTCTGGTTGTACCACCATCTAGTAAAGAGCATTTCACAAGGTTTGACTTTAACTGCCGCTTCTAAAAATGATGATGACTAAGCATAAGAGGAAGAACCTCAACTTTGACATCTTAAATCTGATGCAGAATACAGCAGTATCACCGTAGCCTTTCCTCCCAGACGCTGTACGCATGCCGTGCAGCAACTAAGGGTGGGCGAAGAACCTCAACTTTGACATCTTTAATCTGATGCAGAATACAGCAGTATCACCGTAGCCTTTCCTCCCAGACGCTCTTCGCATGGCGTGCATCAACTAAGGGTGGGCGTAGTTGGCAGAGTACCACTACACAGAATTCTGTGGAATCGATCAAAAACTCTATGGATTCTGCTCCGCAACTCCATTCAGTATCACCACAATTAATAAAACAGAAACCTCACATACTCTTGGTAAAATGACAAATAACTATTATTACGTGCTAAAATGCACATAATCATCGCACGAAAGTGAAAATGATAATATAGCAAGCAGTGAGAGAGGTGATGATTTTGATGTCCTCACTAACATAGGGAGAGAACCAAGCAGATGCCTTGGACATAAAGAGCACATCATGCTGAATGATTGTTGGTGGTCCCATCCTCCTAGGAGCACTCCAAGCACAGTTATGGGCAAAAAAGTACAATCCCAACCAAAGGCCCTGCAAAGCATAATGGGACAATATTCTAGGGTGGTTGGAATATTGTAGTATCCAAAATCAAAACATTCCTCAGGGGCAGGCTCTCAGGCTCAGCTGAGAGCGAATGTTATAATATTCACTAAACTCTAGAATCTCGCCCCATAATGCTTTGCGGGGCTTTGGTTGGCATTGTATTTTTGCCCATAACTTTGTTTGGGTAGGTCCTAGGAGGATGGGACCACCACAATCAGCTTTGAAAATTACCAGTCAATGAGAGAGGTGATGATTTTGGGGTCCTTCCTAACCTAGGGAGAGGACCAAGCAGATGCCTTGAACACAAAGAGCACATCATGCTGAAATGATTCGGTGGTGGTCCCATCCTCCTAGGACCGTCGCAAGCACAGGATGGGCATAAATACAATCCCAACCAAAGGCCCTGCAAAGCATTATGGGACGATATTCTAGAGTGCAGTGAATATTATAGTATCCAATATCAAAACAATGCTCAAGGGGCAGGCTCTGGGCTCATCTGAGAGCTAATACTATAATATTCACTAAATTCTAGAATCTCGCCCCATAATGCTTTGCTGGCGCTTTGGTTGGCATTGTATTTTTGCCCATACCTTTGCTTTGGGTGGGCCTAGAAGGATGGGACCACCACCAAATCGTTCAGCATGATATGATCTTTGTGTTCGGGGCATCTGCTTGCCCTACCCCTAGGTAAGGGGTGCCCCCAAAATCATCACTTCTCTCATTGCCTGTTTTCCATAGTTCACTTTTGTGAATTGGTTAGCATATACAGGTAAAGTTGATTTACCAAAGGGTTGTGGGTAGAGTAGGTAACGCCATTACATATTGAAATGGGAATTCTTGCATGAATTCTGTGTTTTCAATTAAATGCGTAGTTACCAAATCTCTGCAACTTTGACTAGCGGAGCGTAGTTCATTGCCCACGGTTAGCAGCAACCTTATGGATGACCGAGACTGCGAAAGTAATAGCATGTGTAGGCTATAAGGATGCTTACATGAGTATTAAATGTAGAGTCCTGCAACATGCCACTTTACTGTGTGATGAATGCACTGTCTTCTTCTGATGTCTCAATGCCTCTGGTACGCTCTCAGCGTGGATGTAGCAAAGATCACTCAAAAACAAAAAAAACATGCAAGCTTTGCTAAGTTCCTCACATGTACCACATTATTCACTCAGCATTCAACAATTATTTGGAATCACTTGCTTGCAATCCGAGTGGTGTGATTTGTGGCATGTAGTTCTCTCAGAAAATGTTGAAGCTATTGTTCATTGCATATGTCTGTGGTAGGCTGAGTGGTGAATTATTTGCCATTCTTTGTCTGTCACCAGGCAAACATGACTGTGTCCTTGATTATCTGTCTGTGCCTTTTCTGTACATCACTTGGCACATTTCAGATATATAGTGATTAATAGCAAATAAGTTCTCTCAGTTGAAGTAGTCTTTTTTACATAGTTAGCCCAATGTACAGTTTATCTTCATATTCAATGTCTTCCTCTGAATAATCAGACCATTGCAGTCACGAAGCCTGAGGAAACTACCCCTTATGTTCTACGGTTGTGTTTTAGGCAGTCTCATAATATCTTGGGAAGCAACTGCCAGCACAGAATCTCTCATACATTTCCAGACACTATATGTTACCTTAAACTTACTTAGAGAACCTGGAAGTTTTGCACCTTTCTCGGCCAGTGGAAATTTGCCACCATTTTCAAATGGAGCATTTCATATCAAAATACATCAATAATTACATTTGATGTGCAGTCAATGAAGTGAGTGTTGGTGAAGTTTTAAAAGTGTATTCTCTCATTTAGTGATTAACCTGATCTTTTTGTTCTTTTATTCAAATTAGTGGCATATCAAATACATAAATAATAAGAAAAAAGTTGGTTAAAACAAGTATAGAAAATAAAACAGCGTGTTACATTAAGAGAATTGTCATTCTGGAATTTTTGTGATGCTATTGGCGTGGAATTTTTTTTAGCAGAAGTTGTGATTCAGAAAGATGATTTTTTAGCAGTTGCAGATGTTGCTATCGTGGCATGCAGCTGAATATGGAGTGTACATTTGACGTTCTTTCAGTGGATCAAGGGTTGATCTCAGAATCCTCCTGTCTTGATGATTTTACATTAGTTACATGACTTTTGTACTGTGGCAGAAAAATGAAGATGTTTGATGCCAGTATTATTTCGAGTGATAACAAATTTCTCCTCACTTGCCACTTTTTTTTCACGAACCAGTTACGTGGGTGCCATCTAGACTTCTTGTTGGTTAGCACTTAGCAGAAAGGTCTTTTCACTGCCATGTCAGCAAATTCATAGTGGTGTCTCTGTCTCAGTCTCATCCACATGCAGGCAATACAAAATAAGAAGGACTCTCCCAAATTTGTACATTCTCAGGATTGCAATACATGTAACACATAGCAGTAATACAGTGTGTACACAAATGTGTGGACTGGTCCTAAGCTGGACAATAAACCTTCATGAAAAGCTGCTATTGCAAGAAGATTTTAAAAACTGTTGAATGCTGAAAAGTGCCTTGATTGATAGTTTACACAATGGATCTGATGCAATACCCCATAAAACCACAAAGGCCAATATTAAAGAGAATGAGACAACTTGACTAAATGACTTAAAAATAATAACCGTGGCCCACCTGGCCTAATCACTGTGGCAGAAAATGTTAAATATGATCCTGTAAAGTGACATTCAAGGCCATTAACACTCTTCTAATGCACCTAGTACAATGGCATCTGCAAAAATGTTAAACCAATTGCTTAACTAATTGAGAAATCCTCTAGGGCTTACAGCAGACTAGTACTACATGACCCAACCACATAAACACTTCTGAACAAAAACAAAATATCTGGCCAAGCAAAATCAAGAAAAATGAGAAAATATATCCTGAGTTCTCAGCACCACAAAATCCAGGACCTTCAGCAACAAAAATAATGTATTAACCCTAAAAGAAGAAAACAGTGACACTGCCGTCCCTCTTTCAAACATCAACCCAACAAAGAGAAATATTATGCAAAGCTGCAAAAACATCCAAGTGTGGATGATGATGATGCAGCAGAGAATGCAGACAAAGGGTGAGTAAAGCTTTTGCTACACTATTCAAAGCCACAATGACAAAGGAATCAACAAACAAAAGAGCTACGTTTGAGTCCATAGTACTCCTTCAATACTACACGTTCATGTAAATTTGT
This sequence comes from Lissotriton helveticus, assembly GCF_964261635.1. Classification (NCBI taxonomy): domain Eukaryota; kingdom Metazoa; phylum Chordata; class Amphibia; order Caudata; family Salamandridae; genus Lissotriton; species Lissotriton helveticus. The sequence goes on along the minus strand of NC_136057.1, from coordinate 761,518,768 downwards.
TGGGAAGTGGTGACTATGTATTTACATGATCTAAAACAAAAACAGTGCCACGAGTATACTTCTCACCGGGTGAGGTGATAACTAGGACAATTTTTATTTTCTCCTTTCCACTATTTCACGATACCATCTTTTGCCCATAGAATAGCAGGGGAGGTAATATGACAGGAAGTTCTTTGTTTGTCTGCAAATGTCCATACCTAATGATGTACTGGGTAGTACCACACATTAGGCACACTTCATGGTACATTGTGCAGCAACCCATATTAAACATCACTCCAGCGAATATTCAGAGGATACCCTTCCACTCATTATAATTGTCCAACACCTCATGCAGCATTGAGCATTACCCCATTTAGACTAGAATCTCACATTAAATAGCTCTTTCTGCTACATTGTTCAAAACGCAAACACCATGACATAATGAAGTAGCATCCAAATAAGGTGGGTCCATGGATTGCATGGAAAGGAAGACTGGATGAATTTATTTTTTTGTGGTGGCCACAGGACAAAAGGTTAGGAAGCCTTCATGTGGGAGTGCAAGACAGAGAAAACTAGTTTGTGCTGTCCATTCTCCAAGCCTACTGCCCATGCTTGGAGATGTTAGGAGCTCTTCCCTTTGACTCTGGCTAGCCGAGGAAGAAAAGGTTGCAGGAGAGTGTGTAGGCTGTCATCCTGCCACCACAACTCAAGCTCAGTTGTATGAAGGCACAGGCTGCCAGGAGTCCAACATGCCCCACTTCCTCCTATTTCCTAGCTGGGGATTGCTAAGACAAAGACATGTAGCCTGGGGATCCTATTTCTTTGTTCTTGATAATGTATTATTTCAATCTGCTGCTTTGTAAGTAGATATAATCAGTGTTTTCTAGTGCTATTCTTTAACGTAGTATCCTAAGGAGTCAACCAATGGTCTATTGGCTTAGGACAGTGAAAGAAACACACAGACAGGTTTAAGTGCTCTTGCACGGTGCTGGCCCAAGGCACACACAAAGGACACTAGCTTATTGTGACCCCAGACAGACTGAGACCTGAGCAGGAAGGAAGGAAATTCCAGACACCTCTGTGGGAGAGACTCCAGAAGCTTCTCCCCTCAAAGGGGGCACCAGCCATAGCATGCATTGGGAAAGTCAAAAGGTCTCGCCTACACAAGAGTGTTTGGCTTTGGTAATGTGGTTTTGCCATGTTAGACACCAGTGTGGCTGCTTTTCAGTATGGCTAAAAGTTAGTGGTGTGGAGTTTCTTAGAGTGGAGTGAGAGGAGTAGAGTGTCGTAGACTGGATTTGTTGGAGTACAGTGTCGGAGAGTGGAGTAGGGGAATAGAGTGTCAGACACGAGAGTAGAGTTCAGTGGTTCAGTGGCAAAGAGTGTCATAGAGTGCAGTGTCCTAGAGTGCAATGTTGTAGAGTGGAGCAGAGTAGAGTGGAGTGGCATGGAGTAGAGTGGAGTAGAGTGGTAAGTAATAAGGTGGAGTGAGTTGGAGTGGATTGAGGTAGTGGGCTGGATTGAGTGGAGTGTGGTGAAATGGGGTGGGTGGACTAGGTGGGCTGGATTGAATTTGACTGGGGTGGATAAGATTGGTTGGTGGTGGGGTGGGGTGTATGGGGTGGATTGGATTTGTGTAGGGTGGTGTGGAGTGGGGTGAATTAGACAGGAGTGGGGGGTGGATTGGACTGGACTGGAGGGGTGGGTTGGATTGTAGTGGGCTATATTAGATTTTGATAAGATTGGACTGGAGTGGCATAGATTGGATTGAAGTGGAATGGATTGGAGTGTGGTGGGCTGGATGGATTGATTAAGTGGGTGGACTGAACTGGGGTGGGGTGGGTTGGATTGAGGTAGAGTGGGATGGATTGGATTAGCAGTGGGTGGATTGGACTACAATGGAGTGGGATGTATTGGAATGGGGTGCACTGAATGGGGTGGATTAGATTCGAGTTGGGTGGAATGAAATGTGTGGGATGGATTGGATTGGGGTGAGATGAACTAGAGTGGAGTGGATTAGATATGAGTGGTGTTGACTGGAGTAGGGTGGACTGGAGTGGGGTGGGCTGGGGTGAAATGGAGTGGAGTGGAATGGAGTGGGGCGAATTGGAGTTGAGGTGGATCAGATTGATGTCGGGTGGAGTGGAGTGGATTAGTTTGGATTGCAGTGTGGTGGATTGGATTGAGGCGGTGTGAACTGGATTGGGGTGGGGTGGGATGTATTTGATTGAGGTGGATTGGGTGGGGTGGATTTGGTGGGGTGGATTGGATTGGGCTGGATTGCATTTGTCTGGATTGGGGTGGATTGGATTGCTGTAGGGTGGATTGGAGTGGGGCAGATTGTTTTGAGTAGAAGTGGGACAGATTGTTTTGAATTAAAGTGGGGAGTATTGGAGTTGGGCAGATTGTAGTGGGGCAGATTGTTTTGGATTGGAGTGTGGCTGATTGGATGGGGCAGATTGTTTTGGATTGGAGTGGAGTTGATTGGGGTGGGGAAGATTATTGTGGATTGAATGGGGCAGATTGGAGAGGGGCAGATTGTTTCGGATTAGAGTAAGGCAGATTCAACTTGGGCTGACTGCTTTAGATTGTAATGGGGTGGATTGGAATGGTGCAGACTGAAGTGGGGCAGATTATTTTAGATTGGAGTGGGGCACATTGGAGTGGGTTGATTGGAGTGGGGCAGATTCTTTTGGATTGGAGTGTAGTAGATTGTTTTGGATTTAGTGTGGTAGATTGTTTTGGAATGGATAGGAGCAGCTTGGAGAGGGGCAGGCTGTTTTGTTTTGGAATGGGGCAGATTGTTTTGCATTGAAGTAGGGCAGGTTGTTGTGGATTGGAGTGGGGCAGGTTGTTTTGGATTGGTGTGGGGCAGATTGGAGTGAGGCAGATTGTTTTGGAGTGGGTCAGCTTGTTTTGGATTGGACTGGGGCAGATTGGAATGGGCAGACTGTTTTGGATTGGAGTGAGGCAGATTCTTCTGGATTGGAGTGAGACAGATTGGAGTGCGGCAGGTTATTTTGGAGTGGGGCAGATTGTTTTGAATTGGAGTGGGGCAGATTGTTTTGGAATGGAGTGGGGCAGATTGGACAGTGGGAGACTGGGGTGAGGCAGATTGTTTTGGATTGGAGTGGGGCAGATTGGATTGTGGAAGACTGGGGTGAGGCAGATTGTTTTGGATTGGAGTGGAGCGAATTGGAGTGGGGCAGATTGGAGTGGGTCAGATTAGAGTGGGATGGGTTGGGAGGTGGATTGGAGTGTATTGGATTGGGGTGAGTGGCTTGAATTGGAGAGGTTCTGGACTGGATTGGGCTGGGGTGGATTGGGTTTAGTGGGGCAGATTGGTAAGGGGGAAGTGGGGTAGATTTCTGTGGATTGGAGTGGGTGGATTGGGGTGGACTGCATGATTATGTATTAAAGCATCATTTCAGAAATTACACAGAAGAAAGAAACAACATCACTTTGCAATAACATAATCCTCATCTTTTGAGAACAGTGCCCACAAGCAAAAACAAAAGAAAACATGCAAAATGCAAAGTTAGAAAAGGAGACTATAGAAAATAAATATTTTGCAAACGTGTTTGTCCTGCTGGACAAGTTTTTTCTAGTCACACGCCTTCTGATTGCAGGGCACTAAAATTTAAAATAAAGAAAATAGTACCTCAATCACGTCTGGAGCAGTGGGCGGGACTGAATAAGTTGAATTAATCAGCGCTTGGGCCCTGCTCCTCACAGAGAAACGGAAATGATGTTAGGCCTGTCTTGAAAACTTACTAGGCTATGAAGAAGTGTGCCAAACAAGCCAACAAATGGTAAGCAACGGGTTGGCTCCAAGTCTTTTCTGTATACTAGCGTCACTTCTGGACCAGTGGATAATACAAAAGAAGGAAGGTCCTGCTGCCAGAAGGACTGCCCTACTGACAGAAGGACTCCCCTGCTACAAAAAGGGCTACCATGCTGCTTGAGACCTGCTCTGCTTGTTGAGAAGGCAGATCAGTTATGTTGCCTTCATCCCAGGGTAAGTGAATCCAAAGGTCAGATGACTGACCTCCTGTTCTGAGCTACAGGGACTCAATAAACTCTAGAGACCTCCACTCCTCTGCCCAGCTGACCTGATGCCTGACCTGCAACAGGCCCTGTTGCACCCTGCTGGCCTTTTCAAGAGTGAATCCCTGATCCCCAAGACGTGCCTCTCCTGGTCCTAGACTCTTGGCTGGCATGAGAGTGGACTTCTCTGGACCGACAAGGAGAAATCCAGAGGTTTTGGGCTTTTTGCAGCTGCAATGGGCTCACTAATGCCAAGATCCTGCCAACAGCTCCCACAGCTAATGTGAAGTTCAGGTGAAACCGCGTCTTCACGCTACAGCGAGCTCCAGCGACGACCTTGCAATGCGAGATCTGCACTTTGCGCTTCAGCATTGACAGCCTGTGGTGGCCATCAACAAAAAGCTCCAGCAATAGAAATTCATGACGCCCGTCAGGATCTTTGCACTACAGCACCAACTGTCCGCGATGCCCAGCCTGCCCTTCATGCTACAGCAACGACCATCTGTGAGCCTCTCCCTGCTTCTCGTGGCCTCCTCCACCAAGGAACTGGGCTCCATGCGTTCAACTTTTGAAGATAACTTCTTTCAGTGGGGCTAACCTGGTCCCTTTATCTGGCCTGAGTTCAATCACAGTCGGCCTGAACTTTTGCCTTTCACCCGGTCTCACACAATCAGATGACCACAAGTGGCACTTTTAGTTGCTATACTTACCTTAAAACTCTACAGTTCTAATGCTGATATTTTTGTCATTTTGGTTTCAAATAATGTATAGGATTTTGCTCTATTTTTCTAAATTGGTGTGGGATTTTTCTTGTATTGTGTTTCCACTTTATTAATGTTCAAATACTGCACAAATACTTTACATATTGCCCCTAAGTTAAGCCTGACTCTTTTTGTGCCAAGCTACCACAGTGTTAAGCATAGGATAATTTAGTGACTTTTTGTGGTTCATCCTGACAGGTATTGCGGCTGCTGCTTGAGAAGGGCTCACACCTCCCTCAACTGCAACCCAATTTGTTACAGCTCTAAAATAATTGTAGTAGTATATTGTCTCTGCTAAGGGGGCTCCTTAATTGGTGGGTGAGAAGGGAGTAATGAGTATCACGCATTGATGTTATTCTAAATCACCAAGGAAAGAGAGGTGCAGTATTATTTGGAGCTGGACAAACTGGCATGTGTCAGAAGATGTAAATGACATTCAGCGACACATACTCAGGATGACCGAGCTAGTCCATTTTAGTATCATATAAAAGCAACGATGCTTAATAATGCATGGTATACATGTGATGTGCTGTGCTTCATAGACAATACTGCGCCTCACACAATCTTAGACATGATCTGCAGTGCACATGTTCCTTACACTGTTTCCTCACTCACCTCTGAAAATCATATGCATGGCTTTGTTGTAGCCTAGTCAGAAACCTCCTAACAGATTTCCTGAACAAAGTACTAAAGTTTTATTTTATGCAGGAGGACGATGTGTTACGAAGCATAACCTGGGTAGCGTGTGTGCCCATTCAGAGGACCCTGGGATAGCTACTCTGGCTTGGCAGTCGTTTTGGAGTGGGACGAACATTTATCATAAGGCCCGCTTTTGGTTTGTGAGGGCGTAGTACGCAAATAGATGATGGAAAGGAAGACACCAAAAGCAACTTTCAATACTTAGAATACGTCTAAGAGGGATATTGCCTGTGATTTGCTATGGGGAGCTTGGGAGCCTGGGAGCTTCCTGCTTGCACAGAGGTGGTGGCAGCCGGCCGGCAGGCAGGTAAGTAAGTAATTTTCCCCTTCCCCACCCCACTACTGCTTCTCGGGAGCAGCCACCGCTGGAAAGGGGAATATGTCTTGCCCCTCTTTTGGAAAGATGGGCTAAAGGTCTGGACCGTTGTATGGTACTGGAACTTGTTGTCTACAAATCCGGAAGCTGCCCACAAAAACATGCCAAGATTTGGCCTGACTGGCAGAAATACAGGTGTATCGTTGGCAGGCGAGTAGGTATTCATGAATCGTTTAAAGTCACGGAGTAGGAGGATATTCCGCCAGAATGAGATAAATATGTGCGGCGCCAGAGAGTGTCCTTTGCCAAATGACTATGTGAAATGTGAAACGATTGTACACTATTTTCTTGAGGTAGAATTTCAGAGGGGATTGTTTGGTAATGTATTGTGTGAAAACTCAATAAAACTATATTGGAAAAAAAACCATGATTAAATCTAGCATTCCAACCACCAATTATTGTTTTTCTTTAATAAACATAGTCTAGGTTCTGGCTCTGGTTTCTACGGAAACCATTTACTCAGGAAGCATTCATTGGAATAAAATGAAATTCGAACTCAAAAATAATCAATATTTCACCAAGACATCGCAACGAAGTAAAATGGTACCTTATCACCCTATATCGTTGGCGGGATGGTGATCCACCTTAAAATTAAATGTAACCAATGTTAATATGCTTATATCCACTATTCCCTCTAGCCAGCTTAACCGGACCCTTTTTCAATTTCCCTCCCCATCATCTATTTCCTCTTCAATTTATTTTATCATAATCCATTTCATTGGGGAGAGGATGCTGCTCAGAGAGCGCTGCTGCCTCAGGGAAATGCTGTAGAACATAATCGTTTCGTAGTAAGTGAATTTAAAATGAGAAACTCCATTAGGTGTTCCTATTTTATGAAGTAGTTAAAATCATTTTATATAAAGGACAATTGAATATTGATGCCTATCCGTACTGTCATCTAATTTTGCTTTCAGGATCAAAACAAGAAGGTCACTGTTTCCCGGCAGCTTACATGCACTGCCAGTCTTTCAGTGGTCTTGCCTGGAGAATCTTTATTAAAAATGCTACTTCCCATAGGGTTGTGCTTTCTACATTTTCAGCATTTGGCTAACATTGAATAGTATTACAGCACTGTAAAATGTCCAGGCCTGAATTGCAAAGCTTGGAATCCTTTCCAAGGTACCGTAACCTAGAAGGTGGGCCTGTGTGGCTGGAAGGGGCAATGCAGTTGAGCTCTGCACTCTAGTGAGTGCACAAAAGTAGACTACTTGCACATCACTAGGGTGAGATTGATTTCTTTGAGGCAAATAAGTATGTAATTGACCGGTACAACCGCAAAGCACTATGGACAATGTACTATGGATGGCTTGTTACTGAAATAAAGTGACATTGAAAACGTGAGAGTATTTCTAAACCATTGAAAGATTAGAACTATACATGCTTGAGATACCACAGATTGCATTTGTGTCCAAAATAAGGAAATGAAAAACACGACTGGTATTAATTGGAACTCAATTGAAAGGAAGTCTTACCTCAATATCTGTTTAGCAGGTGCCTTACAAGACGAATGACTAACTACCCTGCATTTGCAAATGACTGAGACCCAGGAGGGTCAAACAGGTTATGCGGCATTGTGCCTTGATTAAAATAAATGAAGTTTAACTTACATACTTTCTGGTGGGCTCAATGTGCTTCTTGATGGACGAGTGTTGTTTATTTGCAATATACGTATATATGAGACAGTGTGACCATCTGTCTTCTCTATGAAATGAATTGATCATATGTAAAATATTCCCATGTTGAGTGAAAGCCCATACAGGGCCGAATTATGGCTAATTAATTTGTGTATCGCTTTAATCAGGCTATTGAAACCTTAAGAAAGTGAATAACATATACCAGGGAATTCAGTTTAAAATGTTTTTAGATGGCGCCTGAAATTGAGACGGTCCGTTTGTCCTTCATCACTATGTAAGGAATTGACCACATGATAAATGTTGCCTTAGAAACTGCGAAACACGTATGTTAAAAAACTTATTGCAATAAGTCCTAAAGTGTGGATTCACCTAACGTGAGTACTGGTCTGTTTACTTTTGGAGTGTGGAGCAGCGCTGCTACCGCTGCTACCGCTGCTACCACTGGACCGACCGAGCACCCGTTCACAAGTTCGAAAACCATTGGCAGGACCCCGGAGCATTATTAAAGTATTTTCCCATGGTTTCTAATTGACGTCAATATAAGAAATTCTCCTTTTTTATTTTTTATTTTTCCAGCTTAACGTAAATGGTTCAGTGTTTGTTTCTACAGTTGGCGGAGTGGTACAGTCAAGATCTTATGCAAGGATGAACTGCAGTCAGGCAACAACATTTTTATTTACTTTTTTTAACTTATTGGTGTCTAAATTTATTGTAAGGAGAGATGGAGGGTGCTAGATAGATGTTATTTATTAAAGAAATGTATGTTATTTGATTTTTAACCAGTTTTTCATCTTCATAAAGGTTCTTTTCATATGTGCATATCAAGACAGTTTTTTTTATTCAACATAATATTAAAAAAGGATCGCTGACTTAATATTGAGGGACAAAATATAGACTACCCAAAATATCGATGCCAAAATATCGACAGACAAAATATCGAATTCCTATCTACAAAAAGGTAAGGTCCAAAATATCGAATCCAAAATATCGTTTAAAAATATATACTTTGTAAAAATATCGAATTTCTTAAAAATAATGTAAAATTAAAAAAATATTAAAAATAAATAGCTAAAATATACTTAAAAATACTTAAATTACTTTAACATTATTAAATAATTAATTCAACTTATAAATATAACATACAATCATATATGTTAAAACATATATATATATATATATATATTAACATAATATTAATACAAAATACAGAATATTATTACCGTAGGATAGCGGGAGTGTAAAAATTACTATTCCCACTCCTGGAAGTGCAACAGTAGGGAAAGCGTTGGATAGCCTAGGGGTAAAAATTACTATTCCCACTCCAAAGAGTGCAACAGTAGGGAAAGCGTTGGATAGCGTAGGGGTAAAAATTACTATTCCCACTCCAAAGAGTGCAAAAGTAGGGAAAGCGTTGGATAGCATAGGGGTAAAAATTACTATTCCCACTCCAGAGAGTGCAACAGTAGGGAAAGCGTTGGATAGCGTAGGGGTAAAAATTACTATTCCCACTCCAGAGAGTGCAACAGTAGGGAAAGCCTTGGATAGCGTTGGGTTAAAAATTACTATTCCCACTCCATGAGAGTGCAACAGTAGGGAAAGCGTTGGATAGCGTAGGGGTAAAAATGACTATTCCCACTCCAGAGAGTGCAACAGTAGGGAAAGCGTTGGACAGCGTAGGGGTAAAAATTACTATTCCCACTCCAGTGAGTGCAACAGTAGGGAAAGCGTTGGACAGCGTAGGGGTAAAAATTACTAATCCCACTCCAGAGAGTGCAACAGTAGGGAAAGCGTTGGACAGCGTAGGGGTAAAAATTACTATTCCCACTCCAGAGAGTGCAACAGTAGGGAAAGCGTTGGATAGCGTAGGGGTAAAAATTACTATTCCCACTCCAGAGAGTGCAACAGTAGGGCAAGCGTTGGATAGCGTAGGGGTAAAAATTACTATTCCTACTCCAGAGAGTGCAACAGTAGGGAAGGCGTTGGATAGCGTAGGGGTAAAAATTACTATTCCCACTCCAGAGAGTGCAACAGTAGGGAAGGCGTTGGATAGCGTAGGGGTACAAATTACTATTCCCACTCCAGAGAGTGCAACAGTAGGGAAAGTGTTGGATAGCATAGGGGTAAATTTTACTATTCCCACTCTAGTGAAAATAAATTAATATAATTCACATAATTATCAATTAATAAAAATTAATAACAATTAATTACCAATTAGAAATTAATTAATTACCAATTAAAAATTAATTAACAATTTATTCAAAATAAATACCAATAAATAAATTAACATATTTAATAAATTATAATTAAATTACTTCCCACCCTATTCCCCTATAAACCCACAACCCGCTACAGAAAATAAATTAATATTATTCACATAATTATCAATTAATCAATTACTAACAATTAATTATCAATTAAAAATTAATTAATTACCAATTAAAAATTAATTAACAATGTATTCAAAATAAATACCAATAAATAAATGTACATATTTAATTAATTATAATTAAATTACTTCCCACCCTATTCCCCTATAAACCCACAACCCACTACAGAAAATAAATTAATATTATTCACATAATTATCAATTAATAAAAATTAATTATCAATTAAGAATTCATTAATTACCAATTAAAAATTAATTAACAATTTATTCAAAATAAATACCAATAAATTAATTAACATATTTAATTAATTATAATTAAATTACTTCCCACCCTATTTCCCTATAAACCCACAACCCGCTAGAGAATTAAATTACGCAAAAATTAAATAACATAAAATTAATGACTTAAAATAAATTACAAAAAAATATACACTTTTCACACATATACTAACATACAAAACACTTAAAAAATCGATATTATTAAAAATTCGATATTTTTAATAACCTATAATATGTCCTTTGATATTTTGACTTTCTATATTTTTAAAATCGATATTACATTACTTACCTTAAAAACAATATTTTTGATGTCTATATTCTGTCCATTCGATATTTTGTCCATTCTATATTTTGTAGTCAATATTTGTGTTACTCGATATTTTGGACTCGATATTTTGACCATATACCAATTCTGACTAATAGCTTGCTATTTGCCCGCAACACCATGTTAAGTGGAAGAATGTAGCCTCCAGTGCCCCACATCTCCAACAGTTTGCATCTGGTTGAAGACCCATGCAGTATAACTGTGTAGGCGTACGATACAATCTATGTGAATAATCAAAGTGTATAAGTCTTAATCTGTAATTGGGTGACAGGTTTTCCAGCTGTGAGCAACAGAATGACCATTGTTTATCAGATATTGCAATGTTAGCCTCCCTTTCCCATTCCACCCTAGACGTGCTTAGAATAACCGGCGACGTCTCCTGCGTTATACTATATTTATTTATTTATTTATTTTGGAATTTTATAAAGCGCTTAGTTATGCTCTCCGGCGTGTCCCTGCTCTGAGAGTGAGCATGTGGGAGGGTGGAAAGTTAAGGCAGTGCTAGGCGAAACAGGTGTGTTTTGAGGGCTCTGCGGAATTTGGCCTCAGAGGATTCAAGGCGTAGTTCAGTCGGTAGCAAGTTCCAATTCTTGGCTGCAAGAAGTCTGAACGATCTGCCCCCCATACGGGCTCTACGGATTTTGGGGACGGCGGCCAGACCAGTGCCAGAAGATCTAAGCATCCGCTCTGATCTGTAGGGGGTAATAAGACAGTTTAGGGGGGCGGGTGTTCTACCTCCCAAGATGCGATGGCACATGCAAAGGGCTTTGAATTTGATCCTTTCACGGATCGGCAGCCAATGAAGGGACTTTAGAGCAGCTTTAGAAGAAGTTCGCCTAGGGAGCCTTAGCACCAGCCGGGCTGTCGCATTCTGCAATACTTGGAGACGGTTGAGACTGCTGGCCGTACTGCCCAGGTAAAGGAGATTAGCATAATCGAGTCTCGATGTTACCAGGGCGTGCTCAAGGGTCTGTCTGTCTCCAACAGGGAGCAAGTCAAGGACCTTACGTAAGGTCTTGAGTATCCCAAAGCACATTCCCACTACCCGATTAATCTGGGGCGCAAACGACAGTTCGGAGTCAAATAGTACCCCGAGGTTTTTGGCCTGTTGACATGGCGCAGGAGTAGGGCCCAGACAGTCCGGCCGCCACCATGCTGAGGACCACACAGACGGCCCCCCCCCCCCCACCACGAGCACTTCAGTCTTGGAGCCATTCAACTTCAGGCAGTTGTTAGACATCCAGGAGGCTAGCTCCTGCATGCAAGCACTGAAGTTGACGGCCGCAATTCCGGGTGCCCGTGATAGGGAGATGGCCAGCTGGGTGTCGTCCGCATAAGAAAGAAGTTGGATATCATATCTTTCCACAATAGTGGCTACAGGGGAGGCGTAAAGGTTGAACAGGGTGGGGCTTAGGGCAGAGCCCTGGGGAACCCCTTGATCGAGATTGAACATCCTGGAGTAGTGTTCAACCTGTCTAACCTGAAAGCCTCTCTCCGTCAGAAAGGACTGTATCCACCTGAGTGCCCTCCCATTGATTCCACCCTTGTTAAGACACTGTAGCAAGATGGAATGTGCTACAGTGTCAAAGGCGGCACTTAGGTCGAGCAAGATGAGTGCCATAGTTTGTCCCTCATCTACTCCTTGCCTGATGGTCTCAGTGGCCAGGAGCAACGCAGACTCCGTGGAGTGGCGTGGGCGAAATCTAAACTGAGTGGGATGAAGAAGATTGGATTCATCCACAAAGGTCATAAGATTGACCACCTTTTCTGCCACCTTGGCCATGTAAGGGAGAAGGGAAATAGGTCTCAAGTTGTCCATCCTGTCCCAGCTGAGGTTCGATTTTTTTTTGAAGCGGGAGCACAATTGCTTGCTTCCACTTTTTAGGTACATTGCAGGTCTTAAAAGAGATATCGAGAACATCTCTAATGTATGGTTCTAGGGTTTCAATACTTCCTACAAGACGTTTTGGCGATGCCGGATCACAGGGGGACCCAGATTTAATAGAGTGGCAAATCCGCTGTAGCTCATTAAAGGATGGGGTAATAAAATTGCCTAACCTATTTGTACCTTCATCTAACTTAAGGTGTTCCCTGAACTCTGTTGCCTTTTCCTTACCCCCTGTAAAAGCGGAGTAGATATTAGCCACTTTATCAGAGAAGTAGGTGGCAATGCGGTTACAGGACTCAACTGAGATCGAGGAAGGGTCGACAGAGGAGCTGCAAATGGAGATTTCTTTATAGATTTTAAATAGCTCCTTGGTGGAGTTATGAGCTTCTCCAATCCTACCTGAAAAATAGTTGGTTTTAGCGCGCCTAATTAGGTTGTGATATTCCCTGCGTCTGCCTATATATTTCAGTTTAGCTTGATCTAGGTACGCCACCCTCCATTGTCTTTCTAGTTTCTTACATTCCGCTTTGACTAGGCGAAGTTCATCGCTAAACCAAGGGGCCGATTTATGGGGCCTGCTATACGGTTTTTTTTGGCAGAGGGGAGCTGTATCGTCCAGGGCCGCGGTAATGCGCTCATCAAGTCTGTCGGAAGCTGTGACAGCATCTTCCCCACCTGGTCTACCACCTTTGGTGAGGGCAGAATCGAATTTGGCTTTAGAAAATGTAGTCCATTTCCGACTCAGGTATTTGGCGTTATAGGGCTTTTAGGCATTAGTTGCAGGGACAGTTAATGTGAAAGGAACTACAAAGTGGTCGGACCACGGAACAGGGATAGGAGACTGGACTTTTACACCATCCCAGTTGGCAAATATAGGATCCAACAAATGGCCCTTTAGGTGGGTGGGGGCTTTAGATTCAGTGGATAGTTGAAGGGATAGAAGTTGCTGGTAGAAGTCAGTAACTGCTTTATCTGCTAGATTATCTAAGTGGATGTTAAGATCGCCTAGAAGCAGAAACTTATCCCTACGGAGAGCAGTCTCCGTGATGCCATCAGTCAAGCAGGTAATGAACTGGATAGAGGGGCCCGGAGGACGATAAATCAATAGGCCATTCACCATATTCCCCGTGTTAACCTTGATGGAAAAGGCTCCTATCCCGCCTTCGGCGATGGGAAAGGGTTCAAGTTGGCAAGTCAATGGCTGTTTGAAAATTATTGCTATCCCCCCACCTCTGCCTCCAACCCTATCCAAATGAACCATAGTATATTCCGCAGGAAGAGAAGCAACTATGTAAGGCCCAGAATTGGAATCCAGCCAGGTTTCTGTGAGAAACAATAGATAGAGTTTCAAGTCTGATAGTAGATCATAAATATCAAGGCTATGTTTCCTCATGGATCTGGTGTTAAGTAACCCGCACATAATCCTGGTGTGCTCCACTCTGGGAGGGGTCTGGTCAGCCACGTATATTGACAGACTTTGCAGCTATTGGTATCCTCTGCATTAAGATTGTGAAAACAGTCTTTAGCAAGGTCGGGACACAGGTCCCGGAGTTGTTGTGCATTCCAACATATCCTGGACCCATTTTGTCCAGGGGTCCTGGCCCCTGTCCCCGGATGTCCGCGGACGGGCGCAGACGGGCTTGCCTTTGGCCCACCTTCGACGCCCCGCTGGCGCCCCCGCTGCGCCCGTCCGCTGCGCTTCCTGTATAAGGGTGCCATTTTATCCACTCGAGGGCGGGAGGGCGGGCGGGGCTTAGCGCTAGAATGCTAGCCCACCAACCTTCTCCTCACCCAAAATGGCGGCCCCGAGTAGCCCTTACTCGGCTACAATCGGGTGAGTGACCAAGTGCATATGCTTTCAGAACCCTAATATCGTTTTTTTAAAATTATCTCCCAAAGTTGAGGGCAGGTCCCGGCTTTCCGCCTCAGGACAGTGTGGTTTAAGAAAACGAACAGTTTTTTAAAATACCCCGGATTTCTGTGCAAAATAACAATTTGGCAGTACAAATGACACAGTTTAAAAGCAGTTAAAAAAAATACAATGAAACGCCTTCAAGCGCTCAAAATCGCCATCCACTCACACTCGCAAACTATAGATACGGGTAATCAATTTGCGGGGTGAGTTATTAGACAAGACATTTTCCAGCGCCGGAAATGAGACCGGAGCACTCGGGAACTCCGAGTATCGTGCTTTACATGCTGCCCTCAGCTGGTAGTATATTAGCATGTCAGACGCCGTGGGCTCTTTCGGCTCACACATCTTTTGTAGAGTTAGGAATTCGTCATCTGGGTAGAGATCCATAGCCACCATCAGACCTAGCTTCCAAGCACGCTCTGCCACCGCCTTATCCATTAGTGGTCCCAGCAGCGGGTTCCCTCCCAACTGCATAGATGGCGCATATAGTTCTTTAATGCCCGCCGGCCTTGCTATATTCCTCCATGCCCACCGTGTAGATTCAACCGTGTTGATGTCAGAGTGGGAGCGTCTATACGGGTGGTATATCGTTACATTGATTGGAGTGGGCGCAGACACATCCATTTCAATGGCCACATGTGGTTGGTATGGGATTGGATGATGCCAATAATGTAAATACTGTGCTTGCGCACTGTATGCGTATAATTCGTAGTCCGGGGCTGCTAGCCCACCTTGTGCAAAAGGAAGAGTCAGTAGCTTCCAAGAGACTCTAGATTGCCTTCCCGCCCAAACTAATTCAAGAATCCCAGTCCGGAGAAGTTTAAAAAAGTGGGTGTTTAAGGGCATGGGAATATTAACAAATAAATAAAGCAGCTTGGGTAGGATTACCATTTTGGTGATGGCTATACGCCCCGTAAGGGAAAGCGGTAATGTTTTCCACCTCTATATCTTTCATTCCAACCAATCTATTACTTTTCCATAGTTTGCTAGCCAAATTCCGAGTTACTTTACGTCACCACCCGTCCACTGGATGGGGAACTCTGTCTCACATTTTTCAGTGTTATCAGTCAGCGGTATCAGAACTGATTTTGTCCAATTGATCTGTACACCCATCAAACCTCCATATTTAATAAACTCTCTCATTACTATGTCCAAATTGTCTTTGGGATTGGTCAAGTAAATTGTCATATCATCCGCATACATGGATATTAGCAAGCCTGTAGAGGTGAAGCAAATGCTGCGGTGCGTGTGGTGTTGTCTGAGTCGTGCTGCCAGTGGTTCAGTAGCAATGGCAAACAACAGCGGCGACAAAGGACAGCCCTGTATTGTTCCTCTCGTGATATCAAACGTGTCCGATATATGACCATTGACCCTTACCCTTGCCTTTGGGTCAGTACATATGATTTGAAATTGCTTAATGAAAATCGGACTCAGGCCCATTCTAGCAAGTATGGCAAATAGGAACTGCCACTCAAGAGAGTCAAAAGCCTTAGTGGCATCCAGGAGAGCTGCTACCGCCTGCAGATGTGGAGCCAGGTAATGGATCAACCCAAAAAGCACTCTTAGAATATGGGACGTGGACCTACCCGGCACAAACCCAGACTGATCAGATAACGCTATCCGGGGGAGCATGGGTTGCAATCTGTCTGCTAGGAGTTTAGCGTAAATCTTACGAAAGTGGGCGGTAGGATTCCGGTCTTGTGGGATCTTTGTCAGGCTTCAACAGGGTTATAATTGTGGCCTCTCTAAGTGTGGGCGGGAGAATTCCCCTTTCCATCGCCTCTGAATAGACCTGATGTAGGCGTGAAGCCACAATGTCCACATATTCTTTATAGAAGGCAGCCGTGAGCCCATCGGCCCCAGGAGCTTTATGAGCCGGCATACCCGCGATTACTCTTTTCACGTCCTCCACCGTAATGGGAATTTCCATATACTCTCTAGCTCCGTTATTAAACCATGCTAATACTATAGTGTCCAAATAGTCCGTGATTTCTAATGCAGCTGGGCTTGTGTGTGAAGTATAGAGCGACCTATAAAAGTCAGTCATAGTCTGAAGTATGTCCTTTGGAGTCCTGACAACCTCACCACTCTCACTCTGTAATTCAGTTATATAGTCTGTCCCCCTAGGAGCACGCAGTAGATTAGCGAGTGTTTTGCCTGCCTGGTCCCCTTCTCCATAACGTCTGGCCTGTACATATTTGTGTAGGTATGCCGTTTCTCTCTCCGCCTCTTCCTGAAAGGCAGTCAACTTCGCTCGGAGCGCAGCCTGGGTGACAGGGGAAGGGTGCTCTCTATTGTCTCCTTCCAGTTCCGCAACGTCTCTTTCTAGTGTAGCAAGCGTGCCTCGTATAGCTCTAAGTACTCCTGTTTTCAGCGCCATGCAATGTCCCCTGGTGACTACCTTATAAGCCTCCCAAAGTGTCCCATGCGAGTCCACACAACCGTCATTTAACTCAAAATATTCAGCTAATTTCTCCCGGAGTTCCTCCCTAAACACTTGATCCAATAATGCTTGCGATGGGAACCTCCAACTAAATGGCTGTACATATTGCGGTAGAATTTGTATCGTGAGTTGAGCAGATGCGTGATCTGAAAATGTACGCGGAGGGTGTTTGGCTCCAACTACTAGGGAATGTAAATCCTTTGACAATAGCCAGTAATCCAGTCTCGACCAGGCATTTCTATGTGAAGTTACACACATACCCACTCTGGCTGCCGGGTAAAGGGCTCTCCAGGAGTCCACTAATTGGACATCCTCAACAATATCCTTCAGTACCGCCGCAGCTCTAGGATGGTGATCATGAGCTGCCCCTGTCTGTCGGCAGTGAGTGACATGACCACATTAAAGTCCCCACCCCAAAGTATTGCCATAGGTCCAATCGACTGTAGCCTGTGCCATAGCTGCTGAAAAAAGGACGGACTATCTACATTGGGACCATATGTGTTAACAATTAACATTGTAGTATTGCATAGTGTCCCTTGTAACATGATGTATCTACCGTCTGCGTCTATGATCGATGTGTGTGTTTTCCATTGCAACCCCCTGCGTATTAGAATTGCAACACCTCTAGCGTAATTCAACTATGGAGCCTCCACAATCTCTCCCCACCTAATATGTCATAGCATGCTAGTATTAGTAGAGGTCAAGTGGGTTTCCTGCAATAAGCATATATCTACTCCTTTACGCAACAAGTAGGAGTGTAATAAGCGAACCTTTCTGTGGTCATTCAAACCCCTAATATTCCATGATAGGCATGTAAAGACTTTAACAAATACCACACTACAACACCATATATATAAGCAATCAATCTCTCATCCATTGACAATGCCATCTGGACTTGCGTGAGTCTAATTCCTAGTTTCAGCTTAGAGAAAGTAAATTGCCACACAATGCTGCATGTGCGAGGCATACTACGCAGGCAAGGATATTGCATGACTTCAGGCATAAGACATGGCGGGCAAAAGGACCAATCGAACACCCCTTTCCTCCCCCCTCTCACACCAACCCCCCAAACAGGTTGTGTATTCCCCACCCCAGCACACAGTCCCTTAACAGTCCCCACTCCACCCATACCAACCCCCAAACCAGGTTGTGTATGCCCCACCCCCGTTTCCCATGACCACGAACAGGTCAGAGATAATGACCAATCTAAGGGAATCATCCAATGGGGTACGCAGGGTGTCCGGCATCTGTCCCTGTGCTCATGACAGGGTGGCCGGGCTGCTAATACCACGCACAGGCATCTTGTGGACTTCTTGTTTCAACATAACCCAACAGACATTAGGGAGTTCCACGAGATTTAGATCGATATTCACCATTCAAATGGACAGCACAGAACGTATCTTACAAAGCAGCAATCAGTCCACTGTCCCACTAAACCCATTAGGAGCACACCGGTACCGGTATGCACTCCACTTATCTCTATATATCAATCATTGTCGCTGAGTCTGTCCTCCGCCTGGCCCTCCTCCGAAGACTTCTGGTGTTTCTGATCTTTTGCCATCTGCTTAGCATAATTGAGTGCCGCCTTAGCGTCCCTAAAGAAGGTGGGTCTACCAGGTCCCTGAACCTGTAGCTTGGCCGGGTATATCAAAGCATATTTTGTTCCTATTTGTTGGAAGATTTTCTTTGCGGGAATAAATTCCCTTAGGGCCGCCAGTACTTGCAGGGTAAAGTCTGGATATAGAGCCACATTGTTTCCACGGTATTGGATGGCCCCCTTTTCCCTGGCTGGACACAAAATCGAGTAGCGGTGCGCCATGCTTCGGTCTGGACCCTAAAGATCCATGCGCTCTTTCTATAAGAAACATAGGAGACAGATTTGGACCAAACAGTTTCTTCATCATGGTTTCAACGTATTGCTCCATGTTTTGGCTGTCTGTTGATTCACCAATGCCCATAATTTGTATGTTGTTCCGCCTCGATCTCGCCTCCAAATCCTCATTCTTCTGTTGGATTAGAGCCAGGACTTTATCCATTCCCCTCAATTTTTTATCCATGACTGTTTGGCTTTCCTCCATCTCCGTCACACTTGCCTCCAGAACACTCACTCTGCCCTCCTGCTTGTCCATCCGTTGTGTGATCCTGTCCATGCGCTCAGCAAGAGTGTCCATCTTGGAGTCAATCCCTTGTAGGCTGGTTTTCAGTTCCTGGAACATGGACCGTATGTCCTCTGCCGACAGCTGACCATGTGCTCCACCGTCTGCCAGCTCCCGATCAGCAGCGTCATGTTTCAGTAGATTTACTGGATTTCTTCTTAAAAGTAAGTCGCGGCTGCCTCGTGTCTGGTTTCCCCATGATGGCACAGAGTGCGCTATTTCTTCAGGTTGGCCGCCTACGTATAGCACGTCCGACGCTAGCAGACACCTCGTCGCGCCTTCTTGATGTTGTCACGTGGTCTGTGCCCAAACGATTTGTCCCCTTGGCTCTTGTTGCCTAAGGCCTGCTGGTTGGACTCAACACAGGTCCCAGTGTGCCGGTAGCCACACCTGGGTCTCCCCACAAGCCGCTTTACTTTGGCAACATCAATGTCTCATGTGGCGCACAGTAGCCGTGTCGCCTTCTCCAGACCCCTCGTACTTCACTGCAGGAAAATCGACACTGGCTTAGCTGCTGTGTCCCGCTAATTAGTAGCACCCCAATATCACAACATCAGTCCTCAGCCCGGCGTCCCAATTGTTCAGCGCAGCCCACCGCCATAACAGTATTCTCCAGGGGTCTAGATCGTGTTCAGCCCCCACAGCATGCCCCCACAAGCAATCAGGTAAGAGCGCGGTGCCCAAAGCCAGGAAGAACGGGCGTCGCCCTCCGTACGTGACAAGTCTTGGCTTATATAAATAAAATTGCTGCGCCAGACCCGGAGGCACGCCAGGTAGGCCGGTTCAGCCAACATATGACGCCTTCCACCACTCTTATTCCTCCAGCCAGCTAACCGTGGCTCCATGCAGGCAGCGCAGCACCCCCTGTCTCCGGGACCCGACAGGCTCCTTTATCGTATGTCTCTTAAATTGATGGCTGTCCCAGGTGATGGTGCTTTTTTTTTACAAAATTCTTAGCCAGGTTCTACAGAGCTTCGCCGAGTCGTCCCTGGTCCTCAGTTCCTTGTCCCAAAATGGCGGACGGTACTGCCGTCCACCTCTCGTCGAAATCCACGGGAGGCAACGACCATAAATTTAGCACCCTGGCAGTGGGGTCTTCGCTGCCCAGAATTCAATCATCGTGACTCTGCCGGCAGCGCCAGACTCCCCCAGCCGCCTCCTCCGTTCTCACCTCCAGCGATGCCCTCCACTCATACTCGTTTACGGCTGCCGATCCAGCCTCACCGGGCCCTCTGCCGATTCAGACCAGGCTCCCGCCCCCAGCAGGAGACTCATATCGGCCCGCCAGCCTTACACTGCCGCCTCTGATTTTCCACAGCTCCACAGCAATTTGCGGCGCGGGTCTAGGCACAGCCACTGCGCGCCCACTGCTCGTGCCTCGGGCTCAGCAGCCACGCCAGTCCCCGGCTTATAGACAGCCGTCAGGCCCCGCTCCGGCCGTATCTTCACGCGGAGATATTTTCGGTTCTTACCGGGGTTTGGCCCCAGAAACATCTCCGGAGTGGGCAGGAGACATCCCACTCCCTTTTTTCGGTGTTTTTGTCCACATGTGCAATGTGTAGAGAGCGGATAATGTGGGATAAATGTGCCCGGCCGGCGGAGCAGCGCTAGCAAGCGGCCATTCCGCTGCACGGCCAAAGCCACACCCCCGGATGTGACATAGGACTTAGGTCGACTAGGTCTCTATCGAATATATTAGACTTATTTGTGAGTGCCAGATAGCTCAGAGGTCACTAGAAACTTTCTCGAATAAAGAAGAAGGGATTCGTTTCTGACAACCGCATAAACATGCCAACTTTGTTTCCCCAAGATAAAACATATCTTCATAGTCGTGGAAAAAATAGATAGATATTTCACTCAGTCATTCGTGCATGCTTCGTTTCACCAGAGGTGCAGAGAAATAGAGAGACGGGCGTTTTCAATAAAAGTATTTATTGAACAGTCTTCTTTCTCATGTAGAAGAAATGAACTGCTACAATCGTAATACTGGCTGTAATGTATAATGCATACAGCAAGAAGAGTATTATAAAATAATACTGTAAAAGCATGGTATGGTTTCTAAGCCATAAAATACATACATAAATAAATAAAAACTAAAAGTACCCAACTGGTGCTTCTAAAATACGCCTACCCCGATGTACCTAACCTAAGTCTAGTACGAGGGAAGAAGTAAGTGTGGTGTAGAATAAGTTTAGTATTCTTTTGACAAGAATCTATCCAAGATTTCTCTTAGGGTCTAATCATCTCCGTACCTTGGTTTAGAATGAAGGAGGTCTGGTATCTCTATGTCCCCGGACTCGATTTCCCAACACCCCGCGAGGGGAGCTTGGAAACACTGGAGCTGGATTTCTCGGCAAGAGAACAGACAGCGTCTCTATCAGTGCGTCAGCTGGAGGGTCGGCTTCCTTCAGCACTTGCTGTAGCGAGATGCGTCGGGCAAGTATATAGTTGAACTGCTCCAAACCACTGTGTGTTTGCTAGGGTAAGTGTGGGCATATTTATACCTTGAAGGTGCTGAGTTTGACGTAAAGGTGGACATAATAACGGCATCAAAGTGTCACAGTTCTTTGAAAACTCCATGAGTTCTTGGACAAATCAATGTTCAAGCAAGGGGAAGTCCCTAACTGCTGAAGCCGAGTTTTCCAAGATATCGTTGTGGCTTTTCGGAACTAGTGGAAGTGTCCATGCCTGTATTTGGACTGCATGGGCTATGTCTAAATATGGTTATGATTTCTATGCCTTTATAAGGACAAGGTGATTTATACCTATATAAGGGCATGAATCGGGAAAATTACACTAGGGTCCTAAAATGCTATACAACACACCCCCCCACCCCCCGCCCCCCAGTATGGGAATGGATGGCTACCGTACAGAGAATCCACAATTTAGATTGAAGCGTCTCCTCTTCTAGAAGAATACAATTCTGGTTGATTTGGGAAGAATGGCTTAGAGCGGGCCCATACGGCACATAGATTTACTACTATCTAATTCATGAATGTTACATGTCCCATGATTATAACATCTTCTCAGTGGTGGTGAAAGGGGAACCAGTCTAGTAGTTGCCATTAGAACTCTCCTCTATTGACCCTATATACAGTTAAGATCCAGGCTCCTGACTTAGTCAATCATGTGTCTGTGCTTTCTGCGAAGCCCCCTGGGGGGGATGCAACGCTTATGACAGAGTCTTAGAGTGTTTTGGCCTTGTGTGATGATTAATGCGGACAATAAAAAAAAGAAGGAAATATGAAGCCTTGGGGAACACATTGACAAAGCTTTACAGAACACACAGGAATGAGTGATGTTGAAGGAAACCCAGACCCTGGCTCCTCAATGGATGAATGGCCAAGTTATAAGCTTATTGTGTTTCTTAGAACAGATGAATCTTTTTCACGTGACAGTCAGACAAAGTGGAAAAGGTAGTTCAGCAGAGAGAGGAAAAAGAAAACAATGAGTATGAGAGAAAAAGAAACAAGTGGGGAATCAGAAAATAAAATGTACAACAAACAAAAACGTAGTAGAAGAGACTATGAACTCATTGGTGGTAAACATTTCATCATAAATGTTAACTGACGCACAAAAAAGGTATTTAACCAAGGACTTATGTTCTTCCCACATTTTAAGCCATATGTGAATCTCAGTGTTGATCTATAATAGTTCACGAGAAAGTTAGAACTTTATGAATATTAAGCAATGCAACCTAACAAACAGGAAAGTAATGGAAAAGATTCCATCTCTAAGTCAAATGGAACAGAGATTACTGTTTCAAGGCACTGGAGATCTTCATATTGGACCTGGCCATAACATTGATACTCTGGACCTTTGGGGTTGTGGTCAACAGTTGGTTGTGGGGGTTTAATCCTGCTTCCCTTGCCAAGTTTCTGGCATGTGTGTGATGCGGCTGGCCAGATATGGTTATTACATCAGAGCAAATGTTGGGGTGCTCTACTTGTGAGGATTACATACTACCACACACACCCCTATCCACTGACCTGTGGATAATGGTTTCACGATATGCAAGTTTTTTCATCATGCCTAAGTTTATGCAGCGGCCCATTGCTTTGCTGCTCTGGGGTTGTGAAGTTGGGGTCTGTTTATTTGTTCTTTGGGTTCCAAAGTTGGTGTGGTTGCTTCCTGAGAGACATGACTTGTGGGGAGAGCAGAGGGCAGGGAGCGCCCTGCCATGGCTTACCCTCCATGGTTACAGCTACAATGCACACTTAGTTTAAACTGCTGACTTGGAACATCAGGGGCATGGGGTCAGCGGCGCGATGGCACATGATACATATTTTTCTGTAGTGCATGGTGGTAAATATAAATCTGTTACAGGAGACACATCTCACATCTGTACAGGTTATTCCACCCATGCTTGGGGCGCCCTGATCTGGGTTCGGTTAGGCTTCCCTTTTGAGGCTGCACTGGTTCGGGTGAACGAAGATGGCAGATTTGTCCTAGCGGATGGGAGGCTAGATGGTAACCCTTTGACACTTGGGTGTGTGTATGCTCCTGATCAGGACCAACTGCCTTTTTTGACCGCTTATCAGCGCAGCTGGGTTTGCTCCATGGAGTGTATATGATTATTGGAAGGAGGGCTATAACTGCATGGCAGGAGCTACCCTCAATCATTCTATCCTATCACTCCAGGGGGAACCAGCACAAAGGATCGCAAAGGAATTTCAAGACTGGGTGGGAGGTTGGGGAGGATGAGATTCTTTAGAGGACGCAGCACGGTGTGTAAAGGGATTACTCATTTTATTCTGGTCTGTATGCTTTTCATGTCTGACTAGATACGTTCTTTTGCTCTTCACCCCTCTGACAATTTGTCCATCACACAGAATACCTTGGTTGCAGTATTGCGGATCTTAGCCTGCTCATAATGGGACTGCCTTTGGGGGCACCTCAGCCAGTGAACCCAAGTGGCGCCTCTGCTCTAGTACCCTGGAAGATGATGCTTACCGAGAGGGACTCCAAGAGGCCATCACGGACTATTTTGGCCTTAATACCGGCACAGTTGCTGAATGGGAGGCCTTTAAGATGCAAACCAAATGGTATTGAATGGGCACGATGGTGGCAGGTCAGAATGACCTTGATAGGGAATTGGTATGGTTGGTTGGAGCCATCCATGGCCTAGACAATCACTCGGCCTGACTCACGAAGGTGGTTGGCAGGAGCCAAGGAACGCTATATAGTCATCTTGGAGAGGCCTCAAAACCATAACTATAAGGCCTACGTTGTTAGGACACAGGAAAGTGATGGTAGGGTGGGCAGACTGCTGGCCTAGTTGGTACGACCTGAAATATGTCAGGCCCGATTACACAATTGACCCAGCCAGATTGAAGGCAGGTGTACTCCCAGGTAGATGTTAATGATGGCTTCCAGGAGTACTATAGCATACTATATGGGAGATGCTCTGAGTGGTCTAGAGAACGTATGGAAGCCTTCCTGCCCCCTGACACTGTGGAGCCTGTATTTGGTGCTATGTGGTCCTCTGCAGGTTGGAGCGGACAGGGCGGGGGTCTAATAACTGTTGACCTGGAAAGGGGGTTTGATATCTTCATTTGGGTCTATCTGGCAACTGTTATGGTCAAGATGAGGCTGGAGGCCCCATGGGTGGCATAGTTGTACCATTGTATAGTAATCCCACTGAACGGGTCCGGATGGGCCAGAGTGTCTGACTTCTCATGTGTGTCAGTGTACCAGACAGGAGTGCTCGATATTCCCATTCTTGTTCCTTCTTGCCATCGAGCCATTGGCAGAGCTGTGCAGACTACGGGGTCTGGGGAGGGGTATTCAGGTGACTTGTACTGAACATTTAATATCACTATGTGCTGATGATCTGTTGCTGTATGTGTCTGAAATGGAAGCAGATGTTCTATTTGTGTTGCAGTTATTGCCTAAGGCCCCCCGGGGGGACTTGAGACCCTCACGGGTGAGTAGCGAGCTTAATAGCCCCAGACTGATTGATTGATTGAAGGTGAACTTGGAGAAGACGTGTGTTTTCCCAGGGCTCAAGCCGGCTGCGGACCTTGGTGCCAGAGATTAGCTGGGCCCCTTCAAAGTTCCCTTATCTGGGGGTTCTAAATTTATCATACCGTGTAAGATCTGCAGAAGGGCAATCAGGGGTTGATGTTAAGCTCCTTGTGGAGTTGAGTGGCCTTTTGGCGACAACTATGGCTCCACATTATGGCACAGATTGCGTTAGCCAGGAGTGGGCGAACCCCAGACGCATAATGTCTTACATTTGTTATTGTCTCTGGGAAAGAGTGGACAACTCATAAAATGATTTTATGGTGCCCTTAACGGGATGGTGCGAAAGCCTTTGATTACCCTTGGACAGAAATGTAATAGCAATTACTGACTGCAATATATAGTGGGGAGAAGGGGCTAAATGCTTCCCCCGTTTTGTGCTAATGGAGGCAGATTTTTGCCATATGGCCTGGTCCTGTGCTCCAGTAAGGATGTTTTGGACTTTGGTGGTGCTCAACCGTAGTGTGCTATGTACCTTGTAAGTATATTTGCTAGGATCCTTTTACGCCCGAACCCAAGGAAGTGGGGAATCAATCAATCAATCAATTAATTTGTAAAGCGCACTACTCACCCGTGAGGGTCTCAAGGTGCTGAGGGGGGGGGGCAGGGGGAATGGCTGCTGCTACTGCTCGAAGAGCCAGGTCTTGAGGAGCTTCCTGAAGGTGAGTAGGTACGGGGTCTGCGGCATGTGGGTGGGGAGGGTGTTCCAGGTCTTGACAGCGAGGAAGGAGAAGGATCTGCCTCCGGAGGTGGTACGCTGGATTCGTGGGACGTCGGCGAGGGCGAGGCTGGCGGAGCGGAGCCGGCGGGCGGGGGTGTAGAAGTTGAGTCTGTTGTTCAGGTAGGCTGGTCCGGCGTTGTGGAGTGCTCTGTGAGCGTGGGTGAGGAGCTTGAAAGTGATCCTCTTGTTGATGGGGAGCCAGTGCAGGTCTTTGAGGAGGGGGCTGATGTGGCTGCGTCGGGGGAGGTTGAGGATCATGCGGGCTGAGGCGCTCTCATTCCGTTGAATCAGTTCCTTGATCTTGCCTTTATGTTGGCCAAGAGGTAGATTTCCAGGACAGTTGGCCCGGTGATAGCCCAATGGGAGGCCATTTTCAGTGAGTGTGCCTGGGTGGAGGACTAGGCACTCTTCATTAGAGATGAAACACGGAGAGTAAGCAGACTGCCAATAGCAAGTCTTTGGGAAGCAGTGCTAGATGCCTTTGGGAATCCGAGGAGCCTAAGTCACTGACTCTTGGAGGGCCCAGGATCCGGGAATGATAATGGAACGGCTGCTTAGGGGCAGGCTTGGGGGCATGGCAGGAGCTGCAGGAAGGGGATGCCGCTGTGATTGGTTGCATGTAACTGTGGAGGGCCGTACCTTGGGTGTGCGGCTGCTCGACACAGGGAGTGTGCATGAGCCCTATCTTATAGAACTGCTCTTTGAACTAAGGGGGCCTCCTTGACACCTGTCCTCTGAACTCTACCCTGTTAATTATGCTGAATGACAGCCCACTTGGCACCCACGGATTGCACCGTTGGTTATAATATTGTTTTTTGTGTTTTTATATTAGTATTAACAATGGCCTTAATACACCTGAATGGAACACGACCATAGATGTACACTGACAATACTATTGGATTTTTGTATAGTACTCCACCCCCCATTTTTCAGTCAATGCAAACTAATGTTTTAAATTTTGACTATATGTAATACCAGCACCTGGCCTTGATATTTAAGTCTACATGCACGGTCAAAGCTTTTTCCAGTGATATGAGTCGATGTCCACCTATTTTTTATTCCCCCTCCCCTTTCCCCTTCCCCCCACCCCACCCGCACCCCCTCGCAACCTAATGCATCCTACTCTGACTATATGCAATAACTGTACCGGACCTTGATATTTAATTTTACATGTACAGACAGAGTTTACGTTATATCCAGTGACATGAGCCAATGTCCCCCTTCTCTTTTCCTTCTCCTCCCACCCCCCACCCCACGCACCATTGCATTTCCGTTCCTTTCCTTCCCCTCTCTCCTTCCCACTCTCCAAACTGTATATAAGACTTTGACTTATTAATTTGTTATACTTTGTCACGTGACCACATGTGTCTCTTATGAATAATAACTTCGCTGTACACGGGGATGTTTCATTACACACTGTTATTAATGTTAAACCCACATGTTTCCCTTGTGAATAACAATTTTTCTGTTGCCCTTCCCTCCTCTAGCCGCCCAATCATGCACATGTGACCCATTCTAGGAGAGCCGGCAGACCTCAGCACGTCCGGCTGGTCTCCACGGCGCTTCACTAGCCCGTCCAATCCAGATGTCTATGCAATTTACTGGCAAATACTACGCTAAGATCCCTTCCCCCCGAGGGCCGTTGGCCTCAACTTTCCAAGGTATATTGCATCCCTACCCCGCAATTACTCCTGACCAACCGTGAAGCCTCTCCTGTTACCGGTCCTAACCCCCCCCCCCCCTTCTCTTGTTCTTTTACAGCTAATGCCCGTTTTAACGGGACCAAATTTACTTGTTTCCCCTAACCCAGACCTACATGCCCTCTTACGTTGATGCAGGTAATTATTCAGTGTCCCATCATACTCCAATTAAGTTGGCTTGTTACCTCTGTCCGACCCTAGGTGTCTTTCACAGCAGTTTTCCTTTTATCCCCCAGACATCCCATTTTGGACCATCCACCAAGCAATTGCCTACCAGCTGACAACAATTCTCCCCTCCTGGATTAATTTATCACTACCGCACCAGGTAGTTTTTTCCCCTCTTCCCTTGTTACTGCTTCTATTCCTATCACATCTACTGCTTCTTAACTTTATTCAGCACTATACTGAATCAGGTAACCTTGTCCTGATGATGACCTGGAATCGAACAGGTCGAAGCGCCGTCGACCACACAGCCTAAAATTCTATCTAAACAATCTAAATCAATGATTCAACTTGTATATATTTCCTATTGTATCATTGACCACCTTAAACGTCCTTGTATTTTTGCCTTGCGCCGTTCACGCTGCTCTACACTTACTTGTGGCACTGCGACGTTCACCTTCACGAGCATGTCCAGTACACAATTGTATGTTTTGGTTACTTCTGCATAAAATGTTTTGTAGTGCTGATATAACTACTTACAAATAAGAAACCATTTTGTACCAAACCCTGTTGTGTCTCCCTCTGGTGTGTAATCACTAACACCTGTGGACATTTTTTTTAACTATTAGATCTATCTTACTGGCCTTTTTGGGTCATGGTCAGCTTGTTTTACGATATTTTATTATTTATACTTTTTGTATGATTTTAATTACTAGAATACAAATAAAGATTGATTTGATTTGTTTTAGCTTGGGACTAAATCATATAGACTTCTCTCCCCCAGGGTACATGGAGTCACCTTTTATCGTTTCACAGGATCTCAAGAAGGAACTGGACACTCTCAACTTCCTGGAAGGACCTACTTTGGTTTAATATGCTGATGATTTGTTAGTTGCTTCTACATTATGGGACCGTTGTAAGCTTCAGCCCCTATATCTGCTTACTGAACTAGCTAAGAAGGAACACAAAGCATCAAAAGAAAAATTACAATTCTGTTTACCTGTGTTCAAAATATAGGTCCCATCATATCAGTGGGGGAATAACCGCACGAAAGCCACCTGTAATCTACTCAGACACATTAACTTCTCCTAGGTGTGCACTCTTTTGGTGGGCTACCACTGAGAGTGAATCTTAGGGTATGATAAGATTGTCAAGCCACTGCGAATTGTTGTGCAGAATGGCACCCCTGAAAATATGCCCTGTCCAAGATGGAAGAACATGATTTTCTATTGTTGAAACAAATATTGTCTTCTGCACCTGCACTTAAACTACCTGATTACTTCAAACATTGCATTGCATTGAAAACGATGGTTTGCTGTAGTTGTTCTGGTATAGAACCATATTCATAAAAACAAAACCGTAGCCTATTTTGCTTTTTATACTGCACCTGCAGGGTTGCCTCCATGCTTTCACACGGTAATCGCTGCTGACCATCTAGTTCAAGCAACAGAACACATTGTGTTGGAATCCCTCCCATTATGGAGGTACCTCATGTGGCTGCAAATCCTACTATTGACCTCATGCCCACATTCTGAAAACATGAAACACTGTTATTGACTTTATCTTGTATAACACTTATGTGATGTCCTGCATGGACGCTGCTCACAGTGGCAAATCTCATTACTGTGTCCTTGCGATAGCCGACCTAATCAAGCCTCATGAAAATTAGGCCTGGATAAAATGTTATTTATGCCAGAGTAATCAGAGTATTTTCAGTAATTTTTATATACTCTTTTAACGCAAAATTACCTCAAATTACATGATTACTTCTGTTTGTGAAATAAGGAGTATTTCTGCACATAAATCCTACCACAGGAACACAGGAACAACAAAATTAACGAGTGCAAGTGGCGGCTGGCTGCTGCTGTACATGCTGTTCACAAACCCATCCTCTGATCCATTTTGGATGCAAGGGAGAGTTTTGCATGAAGAAAACAGCACCAAATTCCAGATTATGCTCCTCGTGTAATTGCACATAATCTTGCGTAATTTTGCTGTAATTTCACCAAATTATGCAACAGCAAATTACTCAAGTTACGCCCACCCCTAATATCAATCTCACTGATACATCTCTACCAAACTATGATCTTGTGTATCATGTTGATGGTTATGTTATATTTACTTGATAAAGCACAGAGTATCACACCCGAAGGTGTATCTCAGAGCTTGGCCTCCTCAGATCCTATCCGCCCATTAAAACAGTCAAGTTTTTAGTAGTTTTTTAAATTGAGCAAAGTCCACATTGCTTCGGAGATGGCCCGGCAGCTGATTACAAGCCCACCGGGCAGTATTAGAGAAAGTTCCACCCTCATATTTTGAGGCCTGAATGCGGGGAATGGACACAAAAGCTTTATCGCTTGAGCTCAGAGTTTGAGAGGGGCAGTAGTAACGTAGTTCAGCCTTCTGATAAAGAGGAGATTTGCTATGTAAGGCATTGTGTGAAAGGCAGCCTATCTTAAAAAAGATATGCTTCCTGACTGGAAACTAATGGAGGGTCCTGAGAATAGGGACCAAAGGAAATTTGAGACTAACTGGCCCCCGTGTTTTGTATCACATGGAGTCTGATCAAGAGTGTATCATTGGCAGCCATGAGCAATGGATTGCAATAGTCCAGGCAGGTTAATATGAGTGACTGGACCAGCGATTTCCCAGCCGAAGCAAAGAGCCAGGCAAAAAAATTTCCTTAGCAGCCTCATGGTGGCAAAACACTACCCTCTAGTGGCCGCCACATGACTTTTTATGCATAGTTCATGATCAATTATTATGGCAAGATTTTTTGTTGCCAGTCTGGGACTCCCAGTTCCATGAGTCACCAGTCCGAAGACCAAAGATGCTGTGCTTTGACAAACAGCTAAATCTCCATCTTCTCATTGTTCAGCTGAAGACAGTTCCTGGACCTCCATCCTGCAACGTTCCTCATACAGTTTTGGAAACGGTGCTTGGTGTCTTCACTGTCCTGTTTCATAGAAATGATCAGCTGAGCATGGTCGGCACAGGAAATAACTTCAAAGTCATACGATTTCACAATCTTGGCCAAAGGGGCAACGTAGATATTAAACGTCGTGCTCAACGACAAGCCTTGAGGAACCCCTTTGGTCAGAGGAAAAGACCGCGATTTGAAGGAACCCATAGAAATCGTTTGGGTCCGATCAGTTAAAAAGTAGGCAAATTATTGCAGGACAGTGCCTCTGACAGCAATATCATGCAGTCTGTTCATCAGCACTGCATGAGAGTTTCAAAAGCTGCAGATAGATCCAGCATCACATGCATGGCAGAATCACCAGCATCTAAGGAGAGATTGATGGAATCTGTGACAGCCACCAGATCCGTCCCCATGCTGTGGGCTGCTCTGAATCCTGATTGAGAGGGATACAGAATCATATGGTCCTCCAAAAATGCCATCAACTGTTTGTTCACATAGCTTTCAAGCATTTTCCCTAATAAAGGGAGAAGAAACACCGAACAATAATTGGTTGGATTTTTGGTGTCTGCATTAGGGTTTTTAAGTATGGGTAGCACCAAAGTTGTCTTCCAGGCTGATGGACTTTCGGTGGACTCCAGCGAAAGACGGAATAAAGATAGAATGACAAGGGCAAGCACCATCCTGGCGGACAAGCATCTGCTGGGGAGTCTGATTTAACCATGGTCAGGAGAGCTAAATCTTGATCCAAAGTGGGAAGAGCAAAACTACCAAATTGAGAAAGACATATTATGAGTTGGTATAGATGACAATGAATTAGTCTTCTACTGATTGGTGGAAAATTTCTTATGGACCCCATCAATTTTGTCTTTAAAAAAGTCTGCCAAGGCATTACAGAGAGGCGGGTATATCTGACACACACACATGAGGATGAATAGGATAATTTAATACTTTGTAGAGCTCCTTAGAGGAGTTACCCACATTAATTATTTGGCTGCATATGAAACTCTTCCTGGTCTTTCTGATAAGAGCATGAGATTCTGCCAGTACAGATTTGGAAGTGACTTTGTTGTTCAAAGATTTGAACGACGCCAACGTCTTTCCAGTTTTTTGCAACTTGACTTCAACTGACTTGAGTCACTGGTAAACCAGGGGGCATGCAGCCTGAAGTCTAACTGGAAATCTTTAATGGACCAATTTTATCAAATGCCGCAGATAAAGCACAGTGGTAGTTAATAGGAAAACCCAAGCACACACATGCAGTCCATGGCTGAAGTATAAATTAGATATAGTAGTCTTCTTGTTTGAGATTTAGAGTGTGTAGTCAAAGATACTTTATTCTTTGCACAGACATTTGGTGGTTCAGTAGAAGTACATTCTTCATTACAAAGCAACTTCTCCACCCGATCTGATCCAGTCCAACCAGTTGGTAGTTGTCTGGCAGGGCCAGAGGAATGCAAGAATGGGAGGAGGCATTTAACAAAGTTTATGTACAGAAACAGTGATCAGGGGAAAGGGATGACAAAAGGTCCCAAACTTGCATTGCATGTTTTGGTAATGACCGAATATTGCAGTATATCCTGAGAAACAGGGGTGAGTTGGAGTGGCCAAACACCTAGTCAAAGGTGAGATTAAATAAGCAGATGGGGATTTGGTTGAGAAAATAAGGGATTGCCGGCCTGAAGGTGACACCCAAGGAGTAGAGCCCACACAGGAATTAGTTAGTAGAGGCATACATGAAAAGTGACATTGCCTTCAAGAGAACAGGCTTCCAAGTACACTGGGGAGAACAGGCTACAGGTCCACATAGGTCTGTCAGGACCTGGCAAGTTGTTATCAACTGTGTGCAAGAACGCTGCGGAGTAGTCAATCCTGTCATTTATAGTTATTTTTCGTAGTTATGGGGCAGACGACCTGCCTCCTGGCGACTGTCGGGCCGGACGGGTGCCTTTGGCGCACCTTTGGCATGCCAGCAGCGCATCGGCGCTATCATCTGGCTGCAATAGTGCAGCCGAGCTGAGCGCAAGACCACCAACCAATCAGAGAGTGGGGAGTGGCTAATTGGAGATGACCTGCGTAAACCACCCCATCCCCTCAAACAGAAAACTGCGGAAACAAAAAGGGCTTCTAATCAGAGGTGAGCAAGTATCGCTAAAGATGCAGGTTAGCCCAATCAACACAAAATTCAAACTCCCCACAACACAAAACCAGAAAGATTAAAATATGGTGTAATAAAAATGAATGTGGGGAACCTAAGGGAGGTTGTATGTCCATGCTATCATCTGGCTGAAATAGAGCAGCTGAGATGAGCACTAGACAACCAACCAATCAGGGAGTGGGGCAATAGCCAATGGGAGATGACCTGTCTAAACTGCCCTTTCTGTTCAAACAGAAAACTGCGGTTGACTTCTTATCAGAGGAGAGCATGTATCACTAAAGGTGCAGAATAACCCAATTAACACAAAATACAAACCCTCCACAACACAACCCCAGAAAGAATAAAAATGTGGCGTAATATAAA
This sequence comes from Lissotriton helveticus, assembly GCF_964261635.1. Lineage (NCBI taxonomy): Eukaryota > Metazoa > Chordata > Amphibia > Caudata > Salamandridae > Lissotriton > Lissotriton helveticus. The sequence goes on along the minus strand of NC_136057.1, from coordinate 761,485,832 downwards.
CGAAGGCAGGGTACCTGAGTGAGGTTCATGTCTTATAAATGATAAAGGAACTTTAGTCGCAGACTACGCTAATTCCTGTTGCACTGCTGCCAGCATTCTGCCCGATGTCAGCATCCGACGTTATCTTGAGTGGACAGGATGCATGGTTCCCACAGAGTTAGGTCTGTGAGTGGGCTGGCGGGCCACCACGCTTTTAATCTAAACTTGTCTTCAGTCTGCCAGCCCACCGATATTGTTTCCTATGTTACTTTTCCTCTCCCTGTGGGGTCTTTGTCAGTAGCCGCCATTTTTGCCTCCTTACTTCCAGTTGTTTCTCTCTCACAGAAACCCTTGTGAGGATTTCCAATTAATAATATTTACCCAATTCCAGATGACCATCAAAGTATTGAAGTCTATAGCCTTGTTGCCAATCCACTATGGACTCTTTGGTACTTCTTGTTCCTTTGGCCTATATAAAGAAGGAGCTTGACTTATTCCTTGCTTTGCAATGCTTCAGGCAGACCTGTTGGCTCGTTTCAGCGCTCCTGATTGATGGCAGTTCTTTCTTGCTTTTTTGTCAGTTCTCATTATCTACTTCTTCCTTCTGGGCTATCAAGCTCCTCCAGTGCTTTCTGCTTTCCTCCTTGGAATTCTTCTGTGAGGATTTCTTCTTCACTAGTGATGTCTTCGGCCTCCAGTTCTGGTCAGCATTGGTCAATGTTCAAGTCTGGGACTTCTGGTCTTCACTGGGATTTTTGCCTTTGGGCTTTTTTCCCCATTCTGGGACTTTTCCAGATAATATATTCTATTTAGGCATAACCAGGGCTTTAAGTAGGATGGGTCCCTCTGGTTCTCAGACCTATTGGACGTTACTATTCATATCCATAACATTACTAGCAAAACAGTGATGGATTTTGGAACAACGAACATCAAAAGCGGTAAGGTCATCTATATCAGCAATTTTGTTCTTGTTTTTAATTTCACATGTTTTAAATAATGTTGCATTCCCTTAGCCTATTAACTATTACCAGGATGTTGTGTTTCTGTATGTTTTTGTGTATTATATCACTCTTAAATAGTGCAGACTTTCAATTGAGTCACCTTCAGATGTTTATATAATGGCCACATATAGAGCTCTGGAGTTGAGCCTGAAGGCAGTGCAAGTTTTTCACATTGCCTTTCAGTCTGTTAAAAAGGTGTTCAGAATACATGGTTATGCTGAAGACCACTACCCTTAACACAGGCCTCAGCAATATTTAATTCACAGTCTCAGAATTTCAGCATTGAAACATTCTTAATATAATTATTGTCAACAAAATCAGTGTGGTTTCTCATTTATCATAAATAGCCAACAGCAATTGACAATGCTAAGAGACCTGGCTGGTTTTAGGTATATGTCAGTTGTGTTATATATATCTGGCTGCAATGACAGAAAGCTTAGAAAGAAACCAAAGTACTGGTCAGATAGCAAACTGTGTGAAACACAGAAATATTGTTTATGTGTTTATGCCACATCCTTGATTACATATGCAATGCCCTTTTAAAGACCACCTCGCCCACTATTTTGATCTCGCTTAAAGCCCTGGGCATTACCTATTGTCGGCAGCAGTGTGGTCACTGGAAGGGGTTGCCCATACCTCTGGCAGACTAAGTTGGTGAAAACCTGGGCCACTGGACAGAGACACAGCCAAAGACAGGCATAAACGTCATGTCAGTTTCCACACTGTACAATATTGTTGAAAGGCATTGTGTGTATAGTGTATATTCCAATCAAGTAGCTGAAATAACTCCTCTCACTAGTACAAGGAGTTTAGCTGCTAAAATATTTGTTGGGGGTCATTTATGATTCAGGTTTCTTTTTTCTGCTGGAGTCCCTATCAAATATGGGTCATGTGTAAAAGGTTTGCTTGATGTTTTTAAAATGCCATCTAAAATTGCTAAATTGGTATTGTTAAATATGATGCTTATTATTAATCTGTGCAAGATGAAGTGTTTAGGGGGAATGCTCTTGCTAATCAAGCTGCAAAAAAGGCTGCTTTATCTCCCAATTCTGAAGTTGATGTGCAAGTATCCCAGGTTGCTGCACCACTTGTGCCCTTTAAAAAGGCTATTATAAAATTACAAAAGGAAGAGTGTTTGCTCCAAAACATTTATCTTGACTTTTCCCCAACTATACCATGTTCTTGCCCACATAAGCTGAACTGTCATTATTAGATCTGATAGCACTTAGGGTGGACGTCCTACAATTCTTTTGCATACGTGCCTTCTGGTTACTGAAATTCATTTTGTTGTCTTTAGAACTCTGCACTTTACCACTGCTAATCAGTACTATTGTGCTTGTTCCTTAAAACATAGTATAAATTGCCTACTTATACGTCCCTATAAAAGTGATACAACATGTACCCAGGGCCTCTAAATTAAATGCTACTAGTGGGTGTGCTGGTAATTTTATGGCTGTTTATTTATTAAACAGTCTTAGACCATTAATTCCTTTAATGTGTCTGAAGTATTTCATTTACTTCTGGTTATAATTTTTTAAGCATGATAGAAAATTATTAGAGCATGTCCATAGCATGTCCAAAATTTGATTTCGCCCTAAAATGACAGATATTCTGCAGTCACACGCCCTGTAGAGAAAAAAACCCCATCAACTACCAAAGGGGATCAAAATGCGTCAAAATGTTTTCCTCCTGGGATAGAAAATGAATACCATTTCTCTATGCAGATCCAATTGTGTAAAACTTGTTTGCCCTCATAGATTCAAAATCTGCACCCAGCAGACTACAGCGTTAACAAATACACAAAGTAATAGTGTTGAAACAAATCACCCATAGGCTGTTATGTTTTAAAAAATGACTGGTTGATGTACAATATGTTTATTTGTTTTTTGTTTACTAAGTTTGTTTAATTTCTATGTTGAGCACTGTACCAATTTGTGTAATGTCACAGGTAGTCTGTCTTTTTTATGGACATGCTCTAAAAATGTTCTATCATGTTTAAACAATTATAAACAGAAGTAAATGAAATACTTCAGGCCCAATAATGGAAATAAAGGTCTAAGTCTGTTTAATAAATAAAAAGCCATAACATTACAGGACTCTTTTTTTATGAAAAGTTATATGAGCCCTTCCTGACTTGTCTCGGGCCAAAACCCCCCTTTTTAATTAACTAGTGGGTCTGCAGCACTTATTGTACCATCCACTTTAACCTTTTAAAACATCTCAGGCCTGCCTGTGTAGCCTGTGTGCAGTTTTAAATTGCCAACTTGCTCTGGCAGAAAAATGTTTTGCCAGACCTAAAACTCCCTTTTAAATACATATAAGCCACCCTTAAGGTAGGCCCTTAATAGCTCGGAGTGCAGAGTGCAGTGTATTTAAAATGTTGGACATATACCTTTAAATGTTAAATGTCCAGGCAGTGAAAAACTGTTAAATTCATTTTTCACAACTGTGAGGCCTCCATTTCCCATAGAAATATTGGGTTACCTTATTACAGTTACTAAGTGATAACTTTTGATTGGGAGCACATAGAAATGTCATGTTTACACTCAAATGAATTGTAATTTAAAATTCTCCTAAATGGTAAATATAGATTTTAAGTTACAATTGTGAAAATGAAACTTTTAGAAAGTTCACACTATCTTTTTCTTACCAGTTGGTGCCTGCAGCCTGTATCCTGGGTCAAATGACTGGACATAATTGGTACTTGGCTTTTACTGCCAGACAGTGAAACAAAGGAAGTCTAGGTGTCAGCAGGATGGCCCATCCTGCCAGGATTGGAGGGAAGGAGATGTTTTCTGCCCCAGTTATATTTCAAAGAGGCTGCCTTCAGCATACTCAAAGAAATTTACACCAGCGTATTGTCAGCCCAGACACCTTGGAGCCTGGGGTGGAGAGGAAAGAAAATTCCAGAACTAGATGTGGGGGAACTCTAAATGTTTCTCTAACTTCGAAGCTAGCACCAGATACAAATACACTCTCAGAACAACTGTTCAGTGTACTCCTGGACCTGTGGATGTTATCTGCGCTCTGAGAAAGAAAACTGGATGCGCTCCTTTCATCCTAGGTAAAGTGACTCCGAGGTTGAGGTGGCTCACCTCCTGTTCTTAGCTACAGGGACACAAAAAGCTCCAGGGCCCTCCCTGTAACTACCCAAATGACTGGCAACTGGACCTGCCTGAGCTCTGCTGGCCTCTATTGGAGTGAGGTCCTGATCTCCAAAAGGTGTTCCCCATGTACTGGATCCTGGGATTGGAATTCCTCTTCAGATATGGAGACCAAATGGTACTCACTTTGCGTCCTCTGTAGTCCAGCTCCACGAAAAGTTCTAAGAATGAAATAGTACTTTTATTAGGCTTACTCCAAATCCTCTGGAAGAGCAGAAAGGCTCAACATTTTTTTCAAAAACAAAATAGCTGTGATTTGTAGTAGAAAATATATTTAGTGGCCTGATGCTCCACCTCATGACCCCCCTCTGGCTGTACTGTATTTGCATCCTAATTAGGCCTGGGTCAAATTCACAAAATTTCACATGGCTGAATTCCATAGAGTGACATGAAATCTCAGTGCGTGTTTGCAAATGATTTAGCCCTGGTAGTGCATTCTGCATTGAAAAATCATAGCGAATGGCACCCGTGGTGCGCAAGCACATGGTCATTTTGTTTTATGCAGCCTCCTCTGACTAGATAGCTTCCCTTCCTATTTTGTGTGCTCCTCTAGTCTCTGGTCCTGCATTCAACGCAATCATCTCATTCTCAACCCAATTCTACCTTTTTTCTTTACTTGTTACTTTCTGACTTTCCCCGTGTGTTTATTATTTAATTTTACGTTCCTGTGTGTGTTTTTAGTTACTTTTTTTCCTACTTTCCTTCTCATCCCAGTCCCTCCATGCTGCTATGGGCGAATGAGGCAGCAATCACAGCTATGCTGCTAGTGCAGCCATACCACCCACCTTTACCCCTGTGGGCAACCGGCGGGGGTGCAGCCTTTCCTATCTTTGGTGAGATAGAGGTGGCTGCCCTCATCTTTTGGGTGCAGCACCAACTCCTCTACATGTTTGCAGCAAGCGGCAGGCCTGGCAAGGGTTATGCCCTGTAGGAGCCTCAGGTGCTCTGGGGATGAGTTTGATGCTGTAGGCACCGCACTAATGGCACCCAGTGCACCTAGCAGCAGCTGGTGCATCACTGGGCAGACATCATCAACTGTGAAAAGGACCTGCTCGACCTGCTAGGTATCGAGGTTAAGGGGCTTGGTGAGTAGTATTTTAGTTTTTTTTTAATTCTAATATTATTACTATTTTTGAAGCAGCATGATCACAGGTAAGTTACATTTATGTGATTTTATTTACACATGTATATATATATCGCACAAACCCTCCTATCCATGAAGGAAGTGGCCACATGGGGAAATTCCTCAGGAAACACTTTATTGGACTATTAGCTGGGCATAATGCATTTTGGCTGTAGTTAGCCTTCCTCAGATACCATTGTTGTCCGGAGGTTATCACATCCACATTTAAAATAGTCCCACTGCACTCCAATTGGTGCAAGCACTGTTAGCCCCTGGTCACATGATCACCCATCAGCTGTAGCCAAGTGTTGACTACAACTCCCAGAGATCACCTTACTTGGCAAAATGTTGCGCGAGGAACCTGTGTTGAAATATTCGTCACAGTGGACGTGTGCTGTGTGGGACTCAACATGATGTGTCCTGATAGCAGAAGTCCGGTCAGGTAAGTGTCCTCAGCACTTCCCCCGGTGCCCGCATACGTTCCAGCCCCTTTGAGCAGGAATCCGTTGGGCCGTGAGCTGGAAATCAGTAAGACCAACTCTTCGTGCAATGACGAACTGCACATGGCAGCAGCCCTTACTTCACTTGCTCGCTGAGGCGGGCCGAAACTGTGCCAACACTTTGACAAAGAAAAACGACTGCAGAAGCAGATTCCAGTGAAGCTCCAGCCTGCTTGTGGAACGGGGCCTCTTGATACGCCTCTGGCTGGTGTGGAAATCTCGCATGAACCCTCCCATCCACGAAGGAAGCAGCCACACAAGGAAGTTCCTCAGGAAACACTTTATTGGACCATTAGCTGGGCATAATGCATTTCGGCTGTAGTTAGCCTTCCTCAGATGCCGTTGTTGTCCGGATCTTATCACATCCACATTTAAAATAGTCCCACTGTGCTCCAATTGGTGCAAGCACTGTTAGCCCCTAGTCACATGATCGCCCATCCGCTGTAGCCAAGTGTTGACTACAACTCCCAGAGATCACCTTGGGAAGATGTTGCGCGGGGAACCTGTGTTGAAATATTCGTCGCAGTGGACGTGTGCTGTGTGGGACTCAACGTGATGTGTCTTAATAGCAGACGTCTGGTCAGGTAAGTGTCCTCAGCGCTTCCCCCGGTCCCCGCATACATATATGGCTGCACAGCCCCCCTACCCTCGCCGATTTCGGCCCAAGGAACACCATCCCCTGGGGCTCAGCCATCTCTAAACCTAGTCTGCAATGAGACCATGGGGGTAGCTGTGTGCTGCTGTCCCTGCCGGCTCTACCCCTCCTGTGGGAGCCGGCATTGCTCTGACATACAAGGAGCTTTTGAAAGGCAGCTCCCTCTCTATCAGAGTAATCCTTCATCTGTTTCCCTGCTCGCTTGACAGGGGGCAGAGAAACAGATGAAAGCTCCACTTCCAGTAAGCGAGAGCATTTTTACAGCTCGCACTTTATGGAAGTGGAGTGGTTGCTGTGACTTGGCCGGAGCTGTCAAAGCTCCTGCCAGGCCACAACAAACAGCTACGTCCTGTAAGTGGGAACTCCAGGACCAAGCAGGAGCCGGCCTTAGGGAGCGGCCATCCCCTGGGCAATCTGTGGCTCAGGAGGGGGACGTGTGGTCACCCTCCTTTCTTCAGAACGTGCCTGGCCCAGGGAGGTGGTGGTCCATAAGGTTGAGAACAGCCCGGGAGGGGAGCCGCGTTGCCCCACTCCTTCTTTTAAAAAAATGAAAGACCTGGGGAGGTGGTGGTTCCCAGGGTGCCAGGGTCCGCTTGGCCCCCTGCTATATTTAACAAGTAGCCCCGGGGAGGTGGTGGTCCCTGAGGCACTGGGTGTCCGGGCGGTCCATTGCAATGTTCAAAAGGTAGACCCGGGGAGGTGGTAGTCCTCAGGGCCAGGGGGTCCGAGCGGCTCCCCCTTATTAAAACATCAAACTCCAGGGAGGTGGTGGTCCCCAGGCTCAAAAGAGCCACAGGAGGGGGGGCCCAGTGCACCCCCTGCTTGTATTAATTATGCATTCACCCAAGCCCTGGCCTACCCGAGGTCTAAGTATTAGAGAAGCTCAAGAGCCCGCACTTTTTTTGTTGTCTTTTTTGAGCGGGAGCCGCAGATCCTGCTCGGCTCCCGTCCAAAACTTTTTTTTAACCATTTTTGCCCCAGGCAGGGTCAATGCAGGACCTCCCAAAATGCCTAGGGGTCAGGGTATACCTACCCTCCCCCTTCTCTGTTTTTTACATTTTTGGTGAGACTCAGTTGAAGCTAAGTCCCAAGATGGCTGCCACCACTTCCTGGTTGAAATGTTTTCAGACAATCACACTTCAGCACAGGGACTATATATACACATTTTCATTCCCTTTGATATCTCAAAAACTATGGAACGGATTTACACCAATTAACAAAAAAGGGTTCTTTCTGAACCAAGACCTATCTTTCTGCCAAATTTGGTGTAATTCCATCCAGTGTTTCGGGCTGTAGTCGCTACTAAAATATGTATTTGAACTAATATAGGAAAAGCACATTTTTTGACCCCCACCCTTTTTCACAGTCCCTGCTTGATGGATCACCCCAAAACCTTCTACACAAAAAAGGGTGGTCCCAAAATGTGTTTTCCCCATGTTATGCCTATGGGAATTTTTCACTTTTTGAATACGAGTCCAGCCCAAACGGCTGAACAAAATTACACCAAATTTGGCAGAATGCTAGATGTTGATCCAGAAAGCACGTTTTTTGTGATTAAGTGTAAACCCATTAAGCAGTTGCAGCGATATTTAAGTATTAAAAATATAGATATCTAGGGATGCAAGTCTTTGCAGTGGACTCACGGTTCCTACTAAAATTTGATTGGCTGGCAACACTTCAACCAGGAAGTGTTGGCAACCATCTTGGGACACGGCTTAAAGCCAAGTCCCACAAAAATATTAAAAATAAAGAAAAGGGGGCCGGATAGGAATACCCTTACCACCCAGATATGGTGGAGGGTCCTTGAGGGCCCTGGTAGGGGTTCAAAGCATTTTTCTTTTTAATTTTGCCACATATTTGCAGGTGGATCTGTGCCAAAATAAAAAATAAAAATATGTGCAGGCTACCACGTGTCTTTTTCAAGAAGCCCCTGTGTGGGCCAAAACCCGGGGGCATGTTTTTTAATTATGTGGCAGTGACCATGGGGAACCCCTACACCCCCGGGACTGCCACCTCCGCAGCGAATGGAACAGTAAAGTGTTGTGGGGGTCTGCAGGGCCCACCGTAGCCGCTTGGACTGACACCTCCCTGGGGCTAATGCAGTGGGGGGCCTCGCAGACATCCCCTGCCTTAGGGACCACCACCTCCATGGAGCTTTTAATTTTTTTTACTTAGGGGGCCTCACAGACCCTCCCCCCCGGGGACCAGCACCTCCTAACCAAACTTCTTTTACAGAAATAGGAAATAGGTGGCATACCCCCCTCCCAGGTAGTTCTCATCCCCGGGGACCGCCACTTCCACGGGGCAGGCCCATAATCGAGGAAGGGGGCGGGAGAGCTATAATTGGCCCTGGGGACCACCATCCCCCAGGACTGGCCCCTGCTACGTCTCAGGGTGCCCATCGCCAGGACATAGCTTTTTGCCATGTCTTCATGGGAGCTTCACTGCTCCTGCCAAGCTATAGCAAAGTGTGCTTGCTTTCAGGAAGGGAGGGCATTAAAAATGCTCTCGCTTCCTGAAAGCGAGCACAATTGCTTTGACAGAGAGGAAGCTGCATGTTAGCAGCTCCCTCAGTGTCAAAGCAATGACGGGTTCGCAGGAGGCACGAGCCAGCAGGGACCGCAAACAGTTGAGGCTCCCCCCGTGGTCCCAGTGGTGAGTGGGTGACCTTGAAGCATCCACTTTTGGCCAGGAATGGAGGGATGGGGTACCCAGGGCCAGATGGCCCAGGGAGAGGGGTCGTGCAGCCCCTGTTCCCTAGTATTAATTTTAAATGTTTTTAAAAAGGCCGGGCCCTGGGGTGTGGGGTTCCCTGTGGCCGAAATCGACCCATGAGGGCCCCCCTCACATAATCTTGTTTTCTTCTTAAAGGCCGGGCCCTGGGGTCCCCGGGGCTGAAATCAGCTCAGGCAATGGGGTCCACGCCCCCATTCTCCACCACTCTGCAAATGAGCCGCCTGGTGCACTACTGGTAGGGGGTATGAAGTCCCCTTAGCTCCAAAGGGTCCTTGGGGCCAACTAGTGCTCCTGTTACCTGCAGAGCGCGATTGCTAAGAAGACTTTGAAAGCCAAGTCTCCTTTTTTCACCACTCTGAAAAAGCACCTTGGGGTGCACTACTTGCTGAGGAATGAAATGTCCTTGGCTCTAGAGTGTCCTTGGGGGCCAACATGCCCACCTGCTATCTCCAGTAAGTGCCACAAAGTGGGATTGCTGAGAGGTCGTCAGCTGCCATGTCCCCTTTCTCCATCACTCTGCAAATGCACCTCTTGACACACTGCTGGTTGGGGGATGAAGTCCCTTTGGCTCCAGAGGGTCCTTGAGGGCCAAAAAGCCCTTCTGTGATCTCCAGTAAGTCTCACGCAGTGATTGCTGAGAGGTCTTCGGAGGCCATGTCTCCTTTCTCCACCACTTGGCAAACACACCTCCTGGCGCACTGCTGGTAGGGGGGTGAAGTCCCCTTGGCTCCAGAGGGCCCTTGGGGGCCAGCAAGCCCTCCTGCTACCTGCCGCAAGTTGCATGCAGTGGAATTGCTGAGAGGTCTTTGGAGGCCATGCCCCCTTTGTCCACCACTCTTCAAATGTGCCTCCTGGCGCACTGCTGGTTAGGGGATTATATGGCAACTATGCGGCGCAAGAAGAGACTACTGGTCGGAGACAGCTCACCTTGACAAACGTGTGACTATAGGGAGCTGCTCTCGCTCTACCACCAGTTCAAGCACTGTTTTTAATAAAACACGAAATCTAACTGGGAGTAAGTTACTCTTCCACTAGACCTGAGAATTTACTCAGATTTGAGACTACGCTCTACTCTACGGGTAAGGAGGTAGGGTGAGTGTCTAAGGGATCTACTTTTCATAGTCCTGATGAAAACCGGGGACATTGCATTAGCCGGCTGAAACATGTTGAAAATTTGCAGATTGGAGGGGTAGGTGGTTCATTAAAGCCCACCATACCACCATCCACTGGTCATTGAGTGACATTTTTATTCTGACCAGGGAATCCATCATTGAAGGGTTTGCTCGGAGATCCCTCGGTCAATTTTAACTATTTTTTCTCTGCATCCTTCTTTTCGATCCTGCACTGTTTCTCTATTTGTTTGTTGTGTTTCCCCCTTCCTATTGCTCCACCTCCAGCGTTGTCTTGCATGGAGGTGTGTTAGCAGCCCTATGAAGAAGCATGCCACAGATTTCTGTGGGTGAGGGCTGTATTAAAAAACTTGTGTGTTATTCTTCCTCCACATCATAGCGACATAACTTGCACAGCCCCATTTCTTTGTGTGTGTAAAGTTGTATTTTAGGAGGTTGGAATGGGGCATTATCTCCTACCCCTTATCTACTGTGTATGTTAGAGGATTTTATCCCCTTGGCTCCTGATTGTCCTTGGGTGCCACCATGCCCTCCTATTACCTACAGTAAGTCCAACACAGCTGAATTGCTTAGAATTCTTAGGCAGTCATGCCCCTTTCTCCACCACTATGCAAACGCGCCTCCTGGTGCACTCTTGGTTGGGGGATAAAGTCCTCTTGGATGCTGAGGGTACTTAGGAGCCCAGAAGCCCTCCTGTTATCTCCAGTAAGTCTAACACAGCAGTATTCCTGTGAGAGGGTGTGTGAGTTTCACTGTAGCAAATACCTTAGGCTTCACTTCCAAGGGTTCAGAACTGGGCTGGCAACACTTGACAGGGTAGATTCACAGTTTGCAGAGTCCAGGTGCAGCAGCTGCTGTGTTGAAAGTCTTTTTATGTTGCTGAGACTTCAGATGAGGAGGCAAACCAGCTAGTCCTTGGAGACACCACATTTTTTTTGTAGATGTTATTCATCATGGCTTCCTGATGAAGGCAGTAGAGCTGTAACACGCATAGGTCATTATCGGTCAAACTCTTCTAGCCATGTTGTATTTGCACATGTTCCTACTTAATTAGCTGAGCTGAATTGAATCCTCTCCGTCTTACTTTGACAAGCCATGAAGACCTACAATGTTTGGCCATTGATGCAAATTGAAACAATTGTAATTCGTATTGGGCTATCATATTACTATGTAGTAAAAAGAGTACTGACACATATTACCGCTGTGTAATAGAATGAAGATATATCTATACATTGTATAGGTCTAGTTCCCATACAAACCTATGTACCTCATTGCATCTATTCTAGTAGTATGAATGTGGAAGTGTGAGTGAGGATTCAGGCCTGTTTCATCACTTTTGAGATGGAGACACATATCGCTCTTTTAAATATGTATAATCATGAATAATATATTTTGTATCATGTATTTATATAATGTACTTTGACAATGTCTCATGCACTTTTTGTATTTTTGATACTATTACATTGTTGTTATATAGATCTTGATCTGGGTTCTCTACTTACTTTTTTACCTATTTCCCAAATGTTTAATAGTTGCCTAAGTATTTATGTATACATTTTTTGTCACCCAGGCAGGGGACCAGCAGGCAGCAGGCAGCACACCATTGCAGGAATCCAGCAAAGCAGTAGTCTAGCAGAGTGGCAGTCCTTCAGCAGCACAGCAGTCCTTTTTCCTGATAGAGTCTTCACAGCTCCAGAATTGTACTGAAGTGATGGTGTCAGAGGTCCAATACTTATACCCAGTTGTGCCTTTGACGTAGGGGAGTTTCAAGTTTATTTATTTATGATCTTGGAACTCCAAAGAGAACCACATAAACTGAAAGACCAAAAACATATAAGAATTTTTATGCAACATATTTTCTTAAATCCTAAGCGAAAGCCAACAGTAAAAATCTCCAAATACAAAACATTATAATATTTTATACAATAAAAAATAATTAAAATATCCGTTATGCCCTTAGTGCTGTATAACGAAAGATTAAAAACCAAAGTTAATATGTGTTCCCTTCATCAAATGAGCATTAATACAAACTTAAAAAACACTTTAAAAAGTTTAAAATCATATGACAGAACATTTCATTTGGTGGCTCGTAAATAGAATCAATTAGTGCATAGGCCGAGAGAATGGATAATTGTAAACAAATTGGTCTCATCCATTTACGCCGACACAATAATAAAGTGGGGCAAATAAATAGCACATGATTAACATCCTGAATGGTATTATTACACAAATTACAGATCGGGGAAGAACCATGCAATTTAAACATTACAGTATTTAAGGGGAGCATACCCTGCCTCAATAATAGCCCAAAGCTACGCACTCCGTGGGGCAGGTTCCAGGAAATATAGGCCTGTACTTTATTTATCACACAGGACTCTGTGGCGGGGTGGATACCCCTCTTTAAAATGCGAGCTTCCCCATCCCTAGTGAAACTTAATTTCCAAGTGGCCTGTTTCAAAGTGGCCCTATTTAATTGCAGCAAATCAACCGCAGTCCTAAACTTTTTAAGAATAAATAGCTGTTCTTTTAAACTTTCTAATATTTCTTTCTGAATCAAAAATCTTAATGTACCAGGATCACCTTTTACCAAGCTTACAACCCATCGCACTATCTCTGCAAGACCCTTTATCCGGCTACTTCGTAAACCAAATTCTAACCAGAGAGCAGCCACAGGGCAAGCAGAGTTGAAATGCGGCATTCTGTTATGGTTAAAAAAAAACTTTTCTCTTCATCGAGCAATTAAATGCCATACAACAGCAAAGCAGGGATTTTTGCACGAAATACCTCTAATAACAGTGCAAAATGTATTTTTCCAGTAGATCTGTAAAGGGAGCCCAGGCTTTTCCCCTGCGTAGTAGCTTTACAGATGTTATTTTCTATATGGTCACTTAGGTTGCCACACACTATTTTTCCCAAGAAAGTGTAAGATTTCACAAGTTCCAATTTTTGGCCACCCACAGACAATACGAATTTACCGTACTGTAACTTTTTTCTTCTTCGCATGCACATCATTTTACTTTTAGATATATTAATCTTTAAATAGTGGGCTTCTGCAAATTTATGAAGTGCCTACAAATGACTATTTAATCCTCTAGACGTTAGATCCAATATTATTATGTCATCGGCATAAAGAAGACACTCAATCGGTTTTCCCCCCAGTAATAGGGCAATGCCCTCACTTTGGGCCAAATTGTGAGGAAGATCAAAGATATATAGGGAGAAAAGTAGGGGAGCCAATAAACAGCCTTGTTTTAGGCCATTTGCAGTAGGGATGGTTTGTGAGAGACCTCTTTGCCCTCCCATTAGGACTTTGCACCAAGTATTCGTATGGAGAGCACAAACTAACGCCAAAAGGGTGTCTGGCATAACCAGATTTTACAGTGTTCTCCACAGCTGGAGACAATCTACTTTATCGAATGCTGTGGAGAAATCTATAAAGGCTGTATACACCCTTGGTTGACAAGCATTCAAAAAACCAAAGCCATTACATAACATGGTGCTAAATGAATTTGTTGTAAATAAGGGGACAATGTATCCCTGAAAGTATTCAAAGAAGTCCGTTCTATATGAATAGTTCTACTGTAAGCAAATTGAATTGCCATGTATATTTCAAATTTAGAAAAAGTCCATTTTAGGAAGAGTTCCAAGTTTCTGTTCTGTTTTGAAAATATGGAGGCCAAATTCATAGCTTCCCTAGTACACTGTGAACTGAGTCAAAGTCAGTGTAAGGGTCTGGGGAAAACATGAAATCAGCTATTCCCGTAGACAAAAGATCATCTACCGATGTCGGTGACAGTTGGAATACCTTGTTTAGAAGATTAACCGCACAGAGATGTGAAGCATCGCCTTAAGCATTGGATGCCGCAGCAATGTTCATGTCCATTGTTACCTGTGTGCCTGTTGATCCATCTCGTACCTCAGCAGCAGCAGGTTGCATCTGTGAGATCTCAACAAATGCTGTCATCAGGATTGGTAGCCTCTGGGGACAACACAGAGCATGGGCCGTTATCGGGTCCAGCAGAGTATCGATATCCGTTGTCATGACTGATGGGAGTGTTAGACAGAAATAGCACACCTTCTTCACTGCAAAGCAGGCAGGGTCGAACAGGTAAGATGCAATTTTGCCAGATTGTTCTAAATGACAGAAACCATGTTGTATTAAGTCCCGTAGACGAGGTATGCCAAAAAGTTGCACTATGGGATCACAGCACTTCCGTTCTCTGAGAGCTTTCTCAAAGTTGCCTGGAGTGACGCCGTTGGATGGTCTTGCCATAGCGTAGCAGCAGGAATAAAAGTAGGATTCCTGCAACAAGTGCTAGAATTAAGGGCAGACCACCAAACACCGAATGCATAAAGTTTGGAATGATTCAGAGGACCACCTGAAAAGGTGTTAACAGTCCTGAACATATGGTCTTAAATACATGTACAATCCGCTCCTATCAGTCATGTTTAAGATACGTCCCATCATTTTTACGAAATGTATGGGGCAGTTTGTACTTATTAAAGCCTGTATCTCAGCCGAAGTCCCTGCAATGTGTAGATCATAGGTTTCTTTGGCCGAGGTCAAAGGCACGGTTTGTTGTAAAAGCATTGCTTTCATTCTGCTTAAAGTATTAAAACGTATTAAAGAAACATTCAATTAAGGCCATCGACGTGACTCCCTGACTGTGTCTATTTGGGGGAACAATACTTGCATACAGCAAGTAACCCTGGAGAAAACCGTTACCAGATATGGGATTCCTGGCAGCATGCCACAGCAACTCTGATCATTCAACATGAGGTAACTCACATTCGAAAGTTGGCCAAACATCGGATAATTCACAGCAGCTGGTGTACCCTGTGGGTGGCAGGACAAGTTTACCACAGAACCGTTACAAACTCCGTGTAAAATAATGCTCCGACATATGAGTGACCCACTCAGTGCATTTTCACAGTGGGTACCGCTTAGAAACCCTCCACGACCCCCACTCCAACATCTGTATTCGTAAGATAAATCCCAGGATGTCTTAATGTATTCTTTGCCCAACCTTTCATATTTGCCTGCTTGCATTTGTTTGAGGCAGTACTGAAAATGAAAAGTAGTGACAGGCAGAGTTATTTTGCCATGGATAAGCCATTCTGTAGCTGGTTTTTCTGCTACCGTAAATGGTAATTTTCCCAGTTTTTCAATGCTCAGCACTGTATACTTTGCTCCCTTTTATGCCGGTACGATCTGTTTATCCGTGAGATTGTATTCTGTAAACAGAAACAACGTGTTAATAAAACGCCAAGGCAATTAGCCTGCACGCAATGATTGCAGCGTCCAGCTTAATAACATAATAGAATGTAACTGAGACTGGCCTAGTTGTAACATGGCTAAATCTTGTTCCAGTATGTCAATAGCAGACGATACAATGTTGCCCAGTGAATATATTCTGGATGACAAATTTGTTAAGCCATTGTCGACCACAGTGAGAGATTTCTATAAGTTAATATGATCAAGTTCACGTATTCTTTCTGCGGCCTCTGCCTGTGAAACCTTTCATATTTCATTATAAGCAGCATAGATGCTGGCATATATGAAACATTTTTGACGCAGTTTTCTTGGTCCTAGCAAGAAATCCCTAAGGTCTGTGCCTTCTTTAATTAAAGATAAGTGTTGTTTCCCATCCTCGAGTGTAGATTTTTGTAACCAGTGGAAGCACAATTTTCCTACACTGTCTGTTGTTACTACCCCTGGATGCTGTCTTTGAACATAACGTGGTTCTGGCGTGTGAATAGTAAAGCCCTGTATTCTATTTAGGAATCTTTCTTGACAGATGTTTGTGTCTGTGGGCCAGAGCAACCATTTTTCCCATTAAGGATTTGATCTGTTGTTTTGTAGTATTGTGTCTACTGTGACCGCTTCCTGTGTAGTGCTATTACCTGCAGGTGTTGGTACAGAAGGTGTTGTTATGTCTTTGATCTTGTCTAATCCAAGACAAGATGTTTGTTGCACAGTGTCATTCAAAAACTTTATTTGCTGTGGGATGATACAGGCTCTAAACAAAGCTTCTATCCCCTGCACTTGCCAATCTTTAGAACCCCAGACAGTTTGTGTGTCAATTGTGTCTTTCCAAAAGTCAAACACTTGTCTAGACAGTTGGGCAATAAAGGCTGCAGAATAATTTTGTTTTGTATTAGTTAACATACTTTTCAGTCCTGTTTTGTTTATATTTCTATAAAAAAAAAAATCTGGATCACATGTATTGTATCCTGAAAAATATGGAAACGTATTCGCAAATGTTTTTGAACTGCCCTTCGGTTGTGTAGGACAATGTTCCCATTGGTTAAACATAAACACATTTCTAGGTGTTGCAGATCTATGCAAAAAATGATGGCCATAGTGGTTATAACAATAAAGCTGTTTGTAGCCTGATGAACCCTCTAAGTTTTCATTGTTAGAGAACGCAGCAGACCTGTCTAGATCAGACTTCATGTTATTAACAGTCTCAATGTCCCAATCATCAGAATAGGTACTCGAGGTAATAAAGTCACTTAATGAAATTTTAAAGTGTGGAATCTTCAAAAGTTCCGATGGGCTGAATATATCATAATCGATTTTGTCCCAAACTATACCATCTTGTATAGGAACGGCTGTGATGTTCACTGCTGACAAGTCTCTTGCTTCACGATGGTATGATTTGTGTGGCTTCAAAAGTAAGTTCACATTTTTACTTTCAGTATCCAATCGAATGTATCTGTCATTCACAAGCACGCTAGTAGTCATTGCTAAAGCTAATCAAAGCAGATAGAAAAATATTCCAGAAATAATCCATAGTTCAATCCATGGTGAAACCAGATAAGTCTTTTTCGGAAAATGAAAAAAGTCCTGTACTCGTTCTTTGAAAGTTTTTTTGACTGGCGTCGTTTCAGGCTTACTTGGATCCTCAGATACATATCAAGGTTAATGAAGTAGCCAGAAGGAGTTTGGTCAATTGTTGGAATTGCATCAGGATTTGTTGAAATCGCTGGAACCAGTTGATCACTTGTCACATTAGTGTAGACGATGTGTCTGGACGAACTGTTACTTGAGTTTCAAAAGGGATGAGTTCCATAGCCTTGTTGGTTAGTCCTTCATCTGTTACTGCTGGATTCTTGATGGTTATGAGTCTTTCAGTCTGAACCTCTTGGATAGTAGAGAGAGGAGTGCGTCTGCTACTAGATCGGAGTCCACGAGGCCTACTATTTAATATTGGCCACATAGTGTGGTTTGATGAGGTCGATTGACACAAATCTTTTCTCCTTTCTTCCTGCAAGGGGCGGCAGAAGTACTGTTCTTGTTCCGTGGATGGCTAGGACATGTACTGGTTATCTGTAAAAAGGCCCAAGTCCCTTTTTGTCTGCAATTTTTTCTCTGACTAGATCCCCAATTTTTGGGATCCGGACAGGCCTTGCTGAGATGGCTGGTAATCCCCAGTGGTGGTTGGCATCAGGAACACGTTGCTTTGTTTCGATCTTAGTCCATTTAGATCCTGTAAAACAGCCAAACGGTCGTTGATATCAAAGGGTTTATTTCCCACCATTGTGCCTTTACATTCGAGATCAGGCACCCACATTCCTGTCCCAAATAGGACTTCATATGGAGTGAACCCCCCCCTAGAGAACTTCTAGGCAAAATATTTAATGAGCGTTTGACCCCATATAGATGTTTGACCCACCCATCACCCGAACCTAAGACTCTGGCTGTTATAGACGGCTTTATGTCCCGGTTTTTCCTTTCCACAACAGAATTTCCCTCAGGATGAAACGGAGAGGAGTATCTCAATGCTACGCCCAAACTGGCCATAGCTTCTTTGTAAGCCAGAGAGCTAAACGCAGGGTCCTGGTCAGAATGTAGTGTGCCAACTCTTTTATAACAGTTTGAGCGTCAGCCAAACGCTGAGGTTACATCCATAGGAACTTTGAGCACAAATCCACTGCAACCATGATATATTTATAGTTACCATCCCTTTGCAAGGACCGCAGTGATCCAGGTAAATACAAGCTAATGGTTACTCTGAAATTAACAGGGGCCTCTGCGCAGGACGTTTCACTGTGGAGACTTTCATCTGTTTTTTAGAAACAAAACAAGGAGTATCCCCTGCAGATTATAAAGTCAATAGTCTGGAGGGTAGACTGAATGGCATAAAAGGAAAAAATCTCATTTTATTTAAAACCCCTCACTCACCAACCTGGTGGTGACATGCTTCATCATCGGGGTCCACCCTGGTGGCCTAGCGTCACCAGGGTGTGCTTCTGTGGTAAATAAATAAATAATACCCTATTTTTGAATGAATAAATGAATAATAGATAGCTCAATAAATAAGAGTCAAGATTCGAGGTAGTAGGAGTTTTTGCAGGTTTAATACAGCAAATACAGGAATAGGATGGCAAGGCCCAGCAGCGCTGCTGCTGGTGTCAGGATCGGGACAAGGGAAAGATAACCTTTTAATAACAGTGCATGAGCATATATACATAACGCAAACACATAGCATTACATTGCAATAGGCGTAGCAGTGGGTGGAGCAAAAGGCGTGACGCGTAGCAGTCGCGAAAGATAAGGGTGAAAAGAGGTGTAACAGGGCGTATACATAGACATGTGATGCAAACGTAACAGAATATGTCATGAATGGGGCGGAAACCATGGAGGGGGCTACCTAAGGAGCCGCGACCTCTAACCTGATGGTGCGCGCAAACTAGCAATGACGTGTTACTAGGAGAAGCTGGGGGCTATGAACTCTGTGCTAGGAGCAGAGACTGAAGTCTGGAGAGTCAGGGCGACATGTACCTAAACAGTATCTAGTATCTGATGTTTAGAGAACATGTTGATATAAACTAGAAGTCAGGAGGGGAAAGGCTAACTTGATTCTAAGACTGGACCTACATTATTCTACATGTAGTGCGTGATGAAGAATATTAAATGACCATTAAATGCAGTATTTCCCTAACGTGGAGACGTGAAGGCTAGACAATGACGGAAACTATCGATGCGATTCAGTAGCTTTAGGAATGCAGAGAAGGAGGACTGAACTGATAACTGGAATCATAACATATTCTTGGCAGACTCAGAGGCAGAGCCAGGGTGAGCCGGGCACTGCGAGGCAGGAAGTAAGTGAAGGGTCGAGGATACAGGTGGGGGCTGTATCGCTCCTCAGCGAGGCTTCATGAGACAGGAGCTGAATCTGGTGTCCAGGCCCTTTTGAGGCCTGGAAACGGGGACTTTTCAATAGAATAACGTGCACACTGAGAGACGTGGCAACGTAGCTTTACATAGACCTGATATTCGTAGTATTCACGAGAACTGGAAACTGGCATACTAGAGGTGGACACAACTGTAATTGCGTCATTAATCGAACATAGGGAATGCATATGCATATTTAAGCATGCACACATAACATATGATGGATGACACGTAGTGACACAGAACATGGCAAAATTTACTTTTCCACATTCCCTCCTTGTCACTACGTTTCCATCAGGAAACATCAATATTCATGATACCATCTATCATTTCATACAGTATCATTTGCTCGTCTCGAATTATCCTGGAACGGGATTTAGAACGGGGCTTGGGACTAGGAATACAAGAGGTAGCACAAATGCCGCAAATCGCAGGGCCACATTGTATACAGAGGCAGCAGCTGAATATGATCGCTACTGCAATACCTAGAAAGGACAAGACTTTCCACCCCCAGGCGGAAATTATATTCCAGAACCAACCGGACCATGTCCAGGTGCCTGGATCTTGGTGTAACAGATGGGCAATCTTATGGAGTCTGGTTATAGCTGAATAAACAGACGGCGCGTTATTTGGAATGAAAATGCAGCAACTAGATCCGATGACTCTACAGGCCCCCCCCCTATCGGCCAGTATGACGTCAAGGACGAGACGATTCTGTAAAACGACAAATCTCATAGCAGATTGCTCTTCGGTTAAGTTACCTAGAGCAGAGGCAGTCTCATTTACTACAGCTTCGAGGGTTCTGGTTAACCTACGGATTAGCTTACTATTCTGGATAGGTCCTATAAAGAAAAAGAAACCTCTGTTGAAATCTGTATACTGTTCTAGAGCAGTTTCAGTATAATCGACAATGGGGGACTCCCTTCTATGTCTAATGTGTACTAGAAGTGTGTTTCTATGATAATCAGGTGGGGCTAGGAAAACTGGTGGCAGTAGGAAGGCAATGTAACAGGTTCCCTCCCAATCGAGGGGCAGACGAACATATGCAGTTTGACCACAAATAAAATAGGAATGACGTGAAGCTTTGAAAATGGATTTCCCACTGTCACTATACTGGACAATAGTAGTACAATCACTATGTCCTACGTGTACGGAGCCATTATTTCGGACACATAATTCGCCTTTTACTGGTAATACTGAAATAGCAGGTAAGTCTGGAGTAGTATCAGACTGAACATTCAGGACCATGAAATTCGAAGAATAGTTACCTAAATTATACACTTCATTTTCTAGATCTAACCCGGTTCTGTGGGGGAGACCTTGCTTGTCTGGAAAACATGTACTGTTAAGAAAAGACATATCTGTTGAGGATGACGTTAACGTGGACCATGCTCCACATGAACCATTATGTGAAAAAGGATAAGGAAAGAGTGGCAGAACTCCCTTCGGTATCTGGAAAGGGGGGAGTCGACCACACACCCAGCAATTAGTGGCATTGCTGGTCTGATGTGAGTAATGTAACATGCGGATAAAGGAATTATTTTTCATAGCGAGGCGGTAAGAGAGTTCATGAGGAGGCAGATCACTAAACGTGTGCTCTACTGTAGCATTAGCAGACTTATTTACATGAAGAACTGGGAAATACAAGAAAAATGCATAACTGGTGCAGGAAATCATAATGCTGAGAAATAAAATGAAACATAGAAAAATGATACATCGAATTGAGTTTTGACTAACTCTCTCACTATGGGGGTCTATTTTATACATGTCAGAAACAGTCTAACCGTTTCACCTAGGGGAGGACTTAGACAATCAAACTGGCTGACTTATTTTGCTAGACCGGAGTTTCAACTTATACTCCTGTTGCGGAGTTTTCTCTAACAGGGGGGGGTTTGTAGCAATGTCTTTTGCGGGACAGTCCTTGAGAACAATATTTTGGCAATCCTTCAAATCCTGGGAAATGTTCTTTGAGACGGGTTTCAGTCCATAAAACTTTTTTATATGAGAAAGGTGCACCCAGCCTTTGCGACCTTCCAACTTCACGGCTGTACGGGTGGTGAGGAGGACCTGTCGGGGCTCCTTCCAGCGAGGCTCCAGCGGACTTGATCTGTCAAAATTCCTCACCAACACCATGGATCCTGGAACGATTTCATGCGGTGCCACCTCGGTATTGTCTGGAAATGCAGCGGCAACCTGTGAACGACATGAGTTGAGGGCAGACATCAAGGAAGCTAGGTAATCTGTCAGCATGTTACTTGAAACATCGGTAATACTTCGGGGTCTAGGAGTACCCCACATATTTGGGGGGCGGCCGAAAACGACCTCATACGGGGACAGACCTGATCTGGAATGTGCGACCATGCGCATATAAAATAAAGCGACTGGCAGAGCTACTAGCCAGTCCACACCTTTCTCTTTACATACTTTGGCGATTCGGATTTTCAGAGTCTGGTTATGTCTCTCTACGAGACCGGCTGCTTCAGGATGGCGTACGCAATGAAACTTCCACTGGTACCCCAACAAAAGGGAAACATGCTTCATTAACTCAGATGAGAATGGCTGGCCGTTGTCAGAATATACGACCCTAGGGAGTCCATAACGGGGGAAGAACTCACGAACCAACTGCTTGGCAGTGGTCGCGGCGGTGTAATCTGGAACTGGATATGCTTCTGTCCACCTGGACAAAGCGCATACAACTACAAGGACATACTTGAAACCTCGACATCGCTCCATCTGAATATAATCCATCTGGAGGACTTCAAAAGGGTGGTCAGGAGGTTGGAATCCACCTTGTTCCACCCGGACACTTTTACCTGGATTAAACTGACAACATATCATACAGGTACGGACTTTCTGTTTGGCTGCAGCTCGTAAATGTTTGTTGAACCAAATATTCTGGATACTGTCTAACATAGCTTTTTCTCCTAAATGTGCTGGACTATGTGCGGTATTAATAATGACTTGAACCATAGAGTCGGGGAGAAACCATGTGGCTCTGCCCTTCGTTAACCATCCTTGATCTGTCTGGACCCCTCCTTGTTCGGACCATTTCTTGATTTCTTCGGGAGTAGCATGTAACTGGATATCTATGACATCTTGTGTAGGGTCCTTAACTGTCATACATGTAATCGGATCTGGAGTGTGTGTCATGTTAACTGGAATGTCTAGAGTCTGCGCTGTAAGCTTGGCTGTGCGATCTGCTAAATCGTTACCTTGAGAAATAATGTCAGTAACTTTCGTATGTGCTTTGCACTTCATGATAGCGATAGATGTCGGTAAATGTATGGCATCTAACAGAGCTTGAATAAGGAGACCATGCTGAATCTTGGTTCCATGAGAAGTCATGAAACCTCTCTCCTGCCAGAGCACTCCGAAGTCGTGTACAACTCCAAATGCGTAGCGTGAATCTGTGTAAACATTAACTTTCAAGTTCTTGGCGTGTATGCAGGCTTGTGTCAGAGCAACTAGCTCTGCTGCTTGAGCGGACAGGGTGTCAATACGGTGTGTTTCAATAACTTCAGTGTCAGTAGTCACTGCATACGCGGCGACTAGTTCTCCTGTACTTGTTCTCATACATGAACCATCCACATAAAGTGTCAGGTCGGGGTCTGGTAACGGAATATCTGTCAGATCTTGTCTTGGCTTTGTCGTAATGTTAACTACTTCCACGCAATCATGTGTGGCTGGATTTGAATTAACTGATGGTAACAGTGTAGCAGGATTAAGGATGTTGCAGCGTCTGATTTCTATGTGTGGCTGGAACAGTGTCAATTCATAACCTGTTAAACGTGCAATTGTCAAGTGCTGAGTTTGTGTTCGGTTTAAAAGAACTTCCACGGAATGTGGAACTTGTACTGTCAAGGAGTGTCCTAAGACTATGGAATCACTTTGTCTGATAGCTAGGGCTGTGGCTGCAACTGACTTGAGGCACGCAGGCAGAGCCTGGGCTACAGGATCTAATGTGCTCGAAAAATAAGCACAGGGCTTGTATTGTCCTGCTTGATCTTGTGTGAGAACAGATAATGCTGTACCTTCGCGTTCAGTGACGAAAAGTGTAAAAGGCTTACTGTAGTTCGGTGTCGCTAGAACTGGAGCTTGGCATAGGGCTTTCTTTAACTCATTGAAACTAAGTGTATGTTCAGATGTCCAAGGGAGGACAGTCGATACGGCTGCCTCCTGTGTCGTTAACTGTATCAGTGGCTTGGCTAGAAATGCATACTGAGGAATCCATTGTCTGCAGTAAGAAGTAAGGCCGATAAAAGCACGTACCTCCTTCTGGGTCTTGGGCTGAGGAAGGAGGAAGACTCGCTATTAACTGGATACGGTCTGGTGTCAACTGCCTACCCCTCTTGGACAGTAAGTGTCCTAAGTAGACCACTTGCTGGACACAGAATTGAAGCTTCGAAGGGGACACCTTGTGCCCCATCTCGGCTAGGAAATACAAGACTGTAAGGGATGCTCGCTCGCAAGCACGTTCAGAACGGGCTGTGATCAGGAGATCATCGACATACTGGAGCAGGGCAGTGTCAGTTGGCATGTGAATGTTGTCTAGTTGTCTCTTAAGTGCTTGACTGTAAATGCTAGGGCTTTCTGTGAAACCTTGAAGAGCGCGTGTGAACATATAGCTCCTTCCATTTAAACAAAATCCGAAAAGGAACTGGCTGTCTGGATGAATAGGGACACTGAAAAACGCGTTCTTGAGATCGATTACAGTAAAGAACGTGGCTTCGGAATCAATGGCTGTCAATAGGGAAGAGATATCTGGAACGACTGGGTACTGCGGAATAATACATTTATTAAGTTCTCGTAGGTCATTCACTAATCGATATACTGGGGTTGCATTTGGATCAGTACGTTTCATGACTGGAATGATCGGAGAATTGCATACATTGGAGTCAGTTTCTACAACCACTCCTTGAGCCATGAGCTCGTCAATAATTTTGGATAAGGCTGCTACAGCCTCAGGTGGCAATCTGTACTGTCTGATTCGTGGTAACACCACACCTGGCTTGAGAGTCACACGATAGGGTGTGATTTGCATATAACCAACATCAGTTGGACCTTGCGCCCATAGATGCTGCGGGACATTAGACAATCTGGGATCAAAATCTCGTAATACATAGTGACCCTTGAAGTCACGTAGGAACAATCGTATTCCCTCTGGGGAACAGCATATAACTGCACCTAACTCTTTCAGTGTTTTAATGCCTAATAGGTTTTCTGGACATGACTTAGTAAGTAACAGATCAGTAGTGCGGGACAATGGACCTACTTCTAGAGTAACTGGCTTTGATATTTCATTTACAATGGGTTTTCCTGAAAATCCAAGGGAAACATTTCTTGAGCCTGAGAGCGGAGCCCCTGGAACTTCGGCGTGACTAATTGTGGTCCTACTTGCCCCTGTATCAATCAAAAACTTTCTGTCTTTCCCTAATACTTGACTGTGAACATAGGGACCTTCTTGATCTACAGGTATCTCGATGAGAGGCAAGCCTACCTCCCTCTCTAGGCTCTTTCATGAATACTGCTGGTACTCTGGACACTCAGACTGTGCATACTGGTACATCTGCTGTGTAACGTGCTGTGTTGCAGCGATAGGCTGCGGTGCGGTAACTGTCTGTGGTGCATTCTGTGGCTGAGGAGTCTGTGAAACTTGTTCTTGTCTAGGCGGACGTGGTCTTTCTTTAGTCTTACCGGTAGCTATGTTGTGTTTCAGAACTGCACACTCGTTTATAAAATGACCTGGCTGTTTACAATAATTGCAGTTCCCTTTAACGGGAGCTGCAGGATGACTGGCTTGATTCGGACCCCTCTTCTGACTGTCTTGAGGAACAGATTGTGCAACTAGTACTTTCATTTTCGTGTCTTTCATACATTTTCTCTCGTGTTCTTGCTCTTCCCTGATCCTATTCTGGTGGTATTGGAGCATCTGCAACATCTGGGACGGGGTATTAGCTTGCCAGGTACTTTCGACTTTCAAAACTCGATTCTTAATTTGTGGACTTGAATTCTCGACTAATTTAGTAACAAAAAGGTGAGGGTATGACTCACTACTTGTCTTGAGGCCACTATTGATGCTAAAACATTTCTCAAATCTGGAATAAAAATCACTAATATCTTCGTCTTGTTTCTGTTTACAGGCTGAGATTGCATCCCAGTCTTCTTTTCTAGTTGTCAATAATCTGGGTAAAACTTGTATTAATAATTTTGGTAATTCTTTACATTTCGCTCCAAGACCGGTACCTGGTACTCGTGCCTTGTCTTCAGCTTCTAGAACTGCCCAATCGATCTTTTTCTCTCCCACCTCCCATTCCTTTTCCTTGAGCTTTTCATACACCCCTGCGGGCAGCAGAACCTTTAACATTTTAATTATATCTGGATACGTGTATTCTCCCATACGGAGCATGTCTTTTAATTCTCTATGGAACCCTGCTGGATCTTTATCATGACAGGGAATTAATTTCTTCATCTCTAGGAGTTCCATCTTTGTAATCGGAGTGTAAACAAACACTCGTTCTAGTTCGCCACCCGTTCCTCTAACTGGGTGGACTTCTCGTAACGGATTCTGTCTCTCTATGTAAAATGGTTTACTTTCTGGGGGTGAGACATGAACAAAATGCGGATTCAAAAACGTTCTATATTTGTGGCGCTGTTCTAGAATGACACTAATTAAGTCTGTACCTAAACCTTTCCATCTATACTGGAGTAGCTCGTTCAGGATATCATGTAACGGGCCTGGATCAGAGTGTTGACCCTCATACAATGTAATGAGGTGCTGAATCATATACATACCCGCCAGTCGCTGCTCGGCTGGGGGCATTTTCAGAAACATTTGTGCCACTATTTCGTCTGGAAAAGTGGTAGAATCAGTAATCCATCGGACTGCTGATCGGGCTAGTTCTTGTTCATGCATGGTACTCAACTCACTGTAACCGATTCGTGATTTCAGAATGTGATCGGTAGCTTGAAACACTTGTTCTAGAGAACCTTGGTCTGGTACTGGATGATGAAAAATAGACTTGTGTTCTAGGCGTAAATGGCGATCTGGAAATCTAGATTTTCCTACATACGCTATTCTGTCGGGATTTCTCGTCGTCTAACTCTTCAGGATCAGAGTTACTTTCTTTCTCGCTTACTTGTGCTGCTTTACGCTGTTCGTGTAACTTTATTATTTCTTTACGGATTTTCTTGTACATACTCTCCATAGCACCGACGGTCTTGTGCTTACCCTCGGCTATATTATCACTCCACCTTGTCAGGGTTTTCATTTCAGCCGGATCTTTGGACGGGTAATCTTGTTCTCTTATTAGACAATTGATCAGAAACTTTAATATCATGAGCTGGGTCTCAGCTTTCCTTTGAGACATGGCCTCGCCAATGCTTTCTGGATCATCCCCTGTACGGATGAAACAATATATTCTGTCTAGATCTTCTTTCATATTCGGTAGGGTGACTAGATACTCGGCCACCTTTCTTACGCGGAATGAATATAAAACCATATTATCCTCGCCTGGGACTGGATCATAGCCGCATTCGGCAAGGGATTTTCTTATTTCTGCTACAGTCTGATGTCTGGGCGTACGCTGTGATGCTTGTATATGTAATTCGGCTGTCGTTAAACGCTTGTGTGGCGGCGGGGTTTGAGGAGTACCTCCCCCTGCAGCCCCTAAACTAGAGTCGTCTACTGAGGCTCTTCGTCCTGGCAGAGTGGGAAATGGAAATGTAGGCTGGACTTGTATGGCGGGCTGGACCGGGGGTACCGTAACAGGTACTCCGGTGTCTGGAGGAGCGGGAAGTGCCTGATTTACAGGGACTGGCGGAGCGCGAACAGGATTTGCATATTCTGGGACTGTGTCGTCCAAATAGGACGAAATAAAAATATCAGCTGCGGTCGGTTTGTGACGTAGCTTGGTCGGAACTAATGGTGGCGGGAAATTACTGGATGCCTCTGGGGTCGCTTTTGGCAAGCCCTCGGCAAGGAGAGGATACATACCCTTAATAAGGGCATGCCTCTGTCTGTCTGACTGTTCGGCTTTGACTTGTTCACCTATCTCGATTAGTTCTTTTTCTTGTGCTCGTTCTAAGGATTCTCTACTTAATTCTGACTTTCTGATTTCTTTTTCAGTTCTTTTATGAGCTTCTTTGCGCCATAACTCGATGGCATCTTTCTGTGACTGTCTGGCTTTCTTTTTCCATAATGCCTCTTCTACTCGCATGATGCACTCGGCATCCCATGTACCCGATACGGGCCATCTATACTTTTCCTCTAACTGTTTGGTATACTCTACCCATAAATCTAGATACAATATGGCGCTTATGCCATGCTTCTGATACATAAAATGACCTGGACTGTCCCTAGGCGGGACAGGAACTGCTGCTTCCAGCAGACCCTTTCTAGTTTTTAACTGACGTAACTTAGAAAACAAGGGCATGACTGGACTGTAATCTAGACACAATATAATACACAATGAACACGATACTTATTCCCCATTCATACCACGACATTAAAATACATGAAGAACATTAAAAAATAACAGTTCGAACAGAATACTACCTGGAATACGGAACACAGAATACATGAATTTCCTCGAGAACAGAACTGACTGGAACAGAAACTAGGTGCACTGCTGAAACAGTACGAAACTTACCGGTCTCATAAAGAGACACGTCAGGACCCGCATCCACCGAAGTGGACACTTCGTTTGTGGGTCTGTGTACCACCAACCCACGGACCAGAGTCAATTAAATTGACCCTGTCTAGATACTACCCCAGTAACGGTACTCACCGGGCAGCAAGAACGGAAGGCCTCAGACTGGACGGGACTGCTTGGACGCCGGACGGACGAACTTCGGACTTCTGTTACAGGTGGGCCTCCGGATACCTCGGACCTTGGACTCTCGGCTTGGGCTCTGGTCGGGACTCGCCGCGTTCCTCCACCGTCTCGTCTGGATGCTGGACCGCCTCCTCCGTCTCCTCCGTGGGCCTGAGGGATACTTGAAGCAGAAATATCTGCCGGTGCGCAGAAGAGTTCCGTCACGACTGCAGAGGGTCAGGGGGTCGGCGTGGCTTCACCGACGCGTGGGGAAAGGGCAAGTCCCTGTTCGGGCGCCATTATGTGGTAAATAAATAAATAATACCCTATTTTTGAATGAATAAATGAATAATAGATAGCTCAATAAATAAGAGTCAAGATTCGAGGTAGTAGGAGTTTTTGCAGGTTTAATACAGCAAATACAGGAATAGGATGGCAAGGCCCAGCAGCGCTGCTGCTGGTGTCAGGATCGGGACAAGGGAAAGATAACCTTTTAATAACAGTGCATGAGCATATATACATAACGCAAACACATAGCATTACATTGCAATAGGCGTAGCAGTGGGTGGAGCAAAAGGCGTGACGCGTAGCAGTCGCGAAAGATAAGGGTGAAAAGAGGTGTAACAGGGCGTATACATAGACATGTGATGCAAACGTAACAGAATATGTCATGAATGGGGCGGAAACCATGGAGGGGGCTACCTAAGGAGCCGGGACCTCTAACCTGATGGTGCGCGCAAACTAGCAATGACGTGTTACTAGGAGAAGCTGGGGGCTATGAACTCTGTGCTAGGAGCAGAGACTGAAGTCTGGAGAGTCAGGGCGACATGTACCTAAACAGTATCTAGTATCTGATGTTTAGAGAACATGTTGATATAAACTAGAAGTCAGGAGGGGAAAGGCTAACTTGATTCTAAGACTGGACCTACATTATTCTACATGTAGTGCGTGATGAAGAATATTAAATGACCATTAAATGCAGTATTTCCCTAACGTGGAGACGTGAAGGCTAGACAATGACGGAAACTATCGATGCGATTCAGTAGCTTTAGGAATGCAGAGAAGGAGGACTGAACTGATAACTGGAATCATAACATATTCTTGGCAGACTCAGAGGCAGAGCCAGGGTGAGCCGGGCACTGCGAGGCAGGAAGTAAGTGAAGGGTCGAGGATACAGGTGGGGGCTGTATCGCTCCTCAGCGAGGCTTCATGAGACAGGAGCTGAATCTGGTGTCCGGGCCCTTTTGAGGCCTGGAAACGGGGACTTTTCAATAGAATAACGTGCACACTGAGAGACGTGGCAACGTAGCTTTACATAGACCTGATATTCGTAGTATTCACGAGAACTGGAAACTGGCATACTAGAGGTGGACACAACTGTAATTGCGTCATTAATCGAACATAGGGAATGCATATGCATATTTAATCATGCACACATAACATATGATGGATGACACGTAGTGACACAGAACATGGCAAAATTTACTTTTCCACACTTCGACACCTGAACTACAGTGGAGCGGGTTGTGTCTGTAGGTGCAAAAAATGAATTATGTTAAAAATTGTCCTGGTTTAACTCAAAGAATAACTTTATTGTAGAGTAACTGAACAATGTTAAAAAATAATTGCGAGATGGTAGTGGGCAAGTTACGACCGACTCATCTCTATATGTGTTGGTATGTGTTGGTCGACATGTTTCTACCAATGGGACAGTGCCCGGTTTCTTCAGGACCAAAAAACAGGTGGACGGGAGGTGTGGGCCCCCTAAAAGGCTCACCCTACCCTGATCCCCTGTTTGACCCACCAGCAACATTGCTAGGGGTATGAACGCTCATCTGAATAAGTGAGCATACAAAAGAAAAAAGAAAAAGAGACCTGTGGAGAAAAAGGATAAAAGCAAGTATCAATTGTGAACATTTTTACTCTCCTGTTACGTAGTGGAGTGTCTCTAATTAAGTGGAATATTATGCCAATTAGATATCCAGTTAACCCTCCGGGTGAGAAAGTGTGGCATCCAAAGATGCTGGGCATAAACGATTGATCAATATGGACGTGCATTGTTGCATGCGTTATGCTAGTCGTGGTTATAAGCCACCTGGGTGGCGCCCTTATCGTTTGTGAGTAACACAGCAGTTTGGGGTGATGGGGCTGTGCTGTTGTAAGGCAAAACACTTAGGTGCGTGAAGTAAATGTGACTATTTAGGGAATTAATGCTTTGCCAATGTGCGCATAATTCTTAATTCGTCGTTTTACTTCGTGAAAATGACTGTAGTACATTAACATACAAGACTAACATACAATTAACATATAAAAGAGTACACATGGGCTTGGTGGCGTGAGTATTGGGCTTACTTAGTTGAGAGCTCTATTCTGCTTCATCGGACAGGGCGTAGGCTCTTCGCATTAGGCGAACATATTCTGCATTGGCGCAATATATGGGGAGAAAGAATAGGCGCGTTTTAGTCAAAGAAGCGGAGGGTAGGGCGCAAGGAAGAACCCAATCCGAAATGGGGTTACGGATGGTTCAGCGCCTCCGCTTGTGGGGTCGTTACTTACAGTTTGCAGGCGAAGCGATTAGCCAGTGACCTACTGCCTTGGTTCCCTGTGCGGCTAGTGGAGTCGCTTGCTGAGAGCCGAGTATGTAGGCGTCGGCCGCTTCCGGGGTGGGCGCGGTCGAGGGCTCGTCTGGAGGCGTGGTCGCGTTAGCAAGCGTGGTGACGCTGCTAGGACCTGGCACGCCCCGTCTAAAAGTAAACACACGTTCGTGTGCGCTAAGCTTGAGGGCACCTACCCGTTGTAAGGCAGTGGGGATCATATTAATTAAAAGCAAGGTGTGTTGGCCCTGCTTGTGCTGGAAAATATTGCGAGGGACGAAATGAGGGCTAATTATGTCGGCGCTCGCCGCATGTACACAGTATAAGACGGGGAGGAAAGCCCCTGAGGGTGGTGGACTCAGTGGGATGGGGCAGTGCATAGGCACAGACTCCCAGGGGTTATCTCAGGTTGGTTTGGTGAGCTTAAACCCAAGAATGGGATTAGGAGCCAAATAGGGATAGTTTCCCAGGCAGTAGGGGTAAATGGATTGGGAGTACAAAAAGGGCGCTAAGGGCCTATGAGAGGTCAGGAATTATCTTAGGACGGAGGCCCATGGAATATTATCATTCAGGCCCGTCTTGTGGCTGGAAAGTCTGTAAATCCAACGCTGTTCCTTTTCAAACAGTCGTGCTTGGACATTGGGACCTTGTTGGATTTGTTCTATCACAGTCCATCGCATGTCGTTGGGGGTGTGATGTACTGTCAAGAAGTGGTCAGTGAGTTTGGTGTTGTTCTTCTTGCATCTCACTGTGCTGCGGTGTTCTGATATACGCAGCTTCACTTTCCGGGTCGTCATTCCTATGTAAGGAATTCTGCAGGTGCATCTGATCAGGTAGATCACATTGGAGCTGTTGCAGTTTGTGTGTGATCTCTGTTCCCATGTTCTCCCGGGTTCCAGATCCAGGGTTTTTGTGTTGGCAGTGAGGTGGCAGACGCTGCAATCTCCACATCTCGAGTGTCCAGTCACTGGTGGGAGACCCCAAATTGCAGTGATAGTGGGGTTCATGTCGTTGTTGGTCTTTGGCCGAGTGTTGACCAAGCTGTCTTTTAGGCTGCGCGCTTTTTTGTACGAAAAAAGGGGTTTTTCCCAGTTGTATTTGCCTGTGCAGAGTATAGACCAGTGTTTTCGTATACTTTTGCTCACTTGGTTTGATACTGCGTTGTACGTTGTGACACATGTGAGTGGAATATTTTCCATGTTTTTGGGTGTGTCCTCGAGTAGAGCTTCTCGCGGTTGGTTCCTTGCTCGTTTCTGACATCTGTTGATGATTGTCTGGGGGTATCCTCGATTGGTGAGTTTGATGGTGAGATCTTGCGCCTGTTCCTTGTAATCAGATGTTTTGCTGCAGTTCCTTCTCAATCGTAAGTACTGTCCATAGGGCAAGTTTTCCCTGAGGGGACGGGGATGGAAACTGTCAAATCTCAGGAGGTTGTTTTTCGCGGTAGGCTTGAAATGCGTTTTGGTGATCAAGCTCTCATTTTCTTTTTGGATGACAATGTCCAGAAAGACCATCTTGTTTGTGTCTATGCTGTGTGTGAATCGTAAGTTCGGATCACAGGTGTTCAGCCAGGAAATGAATGACATGAGTGTTTCTCGTGACCCTTGCCATATGGTGAAGACGTCGTCTATGTAGCGCCGCCAGAATTTGATGTGAGAGCCAAAAGGATTGTTCACTGACAGGACGAATTTCTGCTCGAAGTCGTAGACGTAGAGCCCCGCTACGCTGGGGGCAAAAACACTGCCCATGGAAGTCCCCCCTGTTTGGAGGTACAGGGTACCCTGATATTCGAAAAAGTTCCTTTTTAGGGCCAGAATGGCGCAATTGACAATGAACTCCCTGGGAGTGCGATAGTTCCACTCACAATTGTCAAGTGTTTGTCTCAGTACCTCAATTGTCGCATCTTGTGGAATGTTAGTGTACAGGCTTTCTATGTCAAAGCTTACCAGAATATAGTCTTCTTCCATTTTGATGTTATCCAGAAGGGTCAGTAAGCTTTTGGTGTCCCTTAGGTATGTACTTGTGCCCTGTACAATAGTTTTCAAAAAGAAGTCGCAAAATCTGGACAGTGGTTCTAATAATGACCCTATTCCTGAAACAATAGGCCTTCCAGGTGGTGGGAGTTTTCCTTTGTGCATCTTTGGCACCACATAGAAATAAGGGATTTTGCCCTCAGTCGTACTCTGGTAGTCAGCTTCTTGTTTAGAGATGTCACCAGCGGTCTCTGCTGTTTCTACCATATTGGTAATTACGATGCGTAGGTCTTCCGTTGGGTCCTTTTGTAGGACCTGATAATTGTTGGTATCACTCAGTAGACGTTTGCACTCTGTATCGTAGTCATTTGCATTCATGACCACTAGGCCTCCGCCTTTGTCGGCTGGTTTGATAACTATGCTGGTATCTTTCTTCAGATCTGATAGTGCTTGGTTCTGAGCCCTACTGTTGTTCTTATACTGAGTAGTTTGTGTAAGAGCTTCAATGTCGTTGAACACAGCCTGTTCGAAGGTACTGATTTCCACCGGGATGCTGTGTGGGGGTGGAGTGAAGGTTGATCTCGGTCTGAGACCAGTTTCATTGATGGTTTCACTGGGTTCACCCGGGGTACTTTTCTCAAAGAATGCTTTGAGTTTGAGTTTGCGAAAGAACCCTGCTAGTTCGCAATGTAGCTTGAACTTGTCAAGAGCTGCTGTAGGTACAAAACCTAGTCCTTTGTTGAGGACCTCCGTTTCTATGGCAGTTAATGTGCGTGAGGATAAGTTGGTCACTAACTCGTCACATTGCTGGGGCCTGCTTTGTTCGCTGCCGACTTGCTCCTGGTGGTGCTTCCTGTTGTGTCTTCCTCCTCCCAATGTACATTGTTCCCTCGTTTGTTGCGTCCTCTTCCGCGCCTGCCTCTGTTCTGAAAAGGAGGACGGAATTGGTTTTGTGGAAACGGGAATTGTTGGAAGGGTGGTTGCCATCCGTACATGGGGAATTGTGGTGGTTGTTGGAATGGGTTCATTTGGGGATGTTGAAAAGGATGCTGCATAGGATGGTTATACTGTGGCCACTGGTAGTGCCCTCTGTATGTACCTTGCTGTCTTTGTCGTGGAGTTCCGTTGTTGGATCCAACGCTGCTGCCGGAGCTATTGGAGTTGTTGCTTGATGCATCCGAGTCCTGATCCGGGGTTCCTGTGGTTTTGTACTCCGGGTCAGAATAGGGGTAGACCTTCACAAACGAGAATTTCTTGAGGTCTTTTTGAAATTTTTGTACCTTCTGTTGTGTGAGATTTTCCCGATACTCGTTTATTTCTTTGTTCAGATCATCCAGTTTTTTCTTGTA
The DNA here is from genome assembly GCF_964261635.1 of Lissotriton helveticus. Classification (NCBI taxonomy): domain Eukaryota; kingdom Metazoa; phylum Chordata; class Amphibia; order Caudata; family Salamandridae; genus Lissotriton; species Lissotriton helveticus. The sequence continues at coordinate 761,451,634 of NC_136057.1, read as the reverse complement.
GCCTGTGATGGTGGTCTTTATTTGGCTTTCTGTTAGTTGGATCTCTATCTGAATTTTTTTGGATAATCGTACAGCTGTTTTTAGGATCAATACAATCCAGTCATGCGTGCAGTGCCACGCAATGTGGGCCCAGTCTTTTCTAAATTCAGCATCATCCAGGAAAATGCGTGGGGCGTTAGTGACTAGTAAGCCCTTAGGGGCTATGCTGTTTGTGAAGTACTCCTTCAATATCGTGCCATGTAGGATGGTTCTAATTCGGTTCCGCTTCATCTCCGTCAGTTTCTCCCAGTCAGATGTTTGGGAGATGGTGTTGCTGATGTTGGCATCAGCAAAAACACTGAGGTCACCCATGATTGCGTCTATTTCCTCCGTGGAATAAGTTAGGCCCGGATTCTCAGCCATGGTTGCTGTGATGTGTACTTGGTAAGTTCAACTGGTAAAAAGATATGCTCTCGCAGCTGTGCGCTGCCAGGAAATGAGATAATCAAAGGAGAGAGTAAGGGTTTGTCTTTAGATGCCACACTTTCTCACCCGGAGGGTTAACTGGATATCTAATTGGCATAATATTCCACTTAATTAGAGACACTCCACTACGTAACAGGAGAGTAAAAATGTTCACAATTGATACTTGCTTTTATCCTTTTTCTCCACAGGTCTCTTTTTCTTTTTTCTTTTGTATGCTCACTTATTCAGATGAGCGTTCATACCCCTAGCAATTTTGCTGGTGGGTCAAACAGGGGATCAGGGTAGGGTGAGCCTTTTAGGGGGCCCACACCTCCCGTCCACCTGTTTTTTGGTCCTGAAGAAACCGGGCACTGTCCCATTGGTAGAAACATGTCGACCAACACATACCAACACATATAGAGATGAGTCGGTCGTAACTTGCCCACTACCATCTCGCAATTATTTTTTAACATTGTTCAGTTACTCTACAATAAAGTTATTCTTTGAGTTAAACCAGGACAATTTTTAACATAATTCATTTTTTGCACCTACAGACACAACCCGCTCCACTGTAGTTCAGGTGTCGAAGCACACCCTGGTGACGCTAGGCCACCAGGGTGGACCCCGATGATGAAGCATGTCACCACCAGGTTGGTGAGTGAGGGGTTTTAAATAAAAGGAGATTTTTTCCTTTTATGCCATTCAGTCTACCCTCCAGACTATTGACTTTATAATCTGCAGGGGATACTCCTTGTTTTGTTTCTAAAATACTTGCCCCAGGGGAATAGGAGTAACCCTGGTCCAGAACCGGTTCTGTGGACAAACCCTTACTCTCTCCTTTGATTATCTCATCGACTTTCATCTGTTGGCATATTTCACATTCCAAAACATAGTTTTTGGTCTGTTTCCTAATGCCAGGCCACCAATACCTTTATTTTAGTAAAGATACAGTTGCAGAAACACCTACATCACCTACATGGGCAGAGGCTATCCCATCATGTGCTTCTAGGATTAGTCCTAATCTAGGTTCCTTGTTCGGAATTACCCTATCGCCCACTCTAAGGATTTGAGCCAAAGGAACGTTGTTCGCATCAATTACATAAGAATACTTGAGTGAAAATGTTTTTGGTAACGCTATGCCACAGCCTTTGCTTGAAGCATTGACAGCCAACAATATCTCACTGTCTAGTCTTGTTTTTGAATGAGTGACCGCAGCTAAGGAAGCCGTTTGTACAGCCCCCTTTGCGGTTTCATAAGCCAATGAATTCCCTGCAACGTGAACGCCATCACTTTGATGACTCAGCGTGTGTATCACGTGAGTATTTTGTAGTACGTTTTGTCCCTAAAGAGTTTTATGCTTTATTGTGCCACCATTTGCATCTTTGAATCTGTTTTGAAGCCAATTCTGTAAATATTCATTATATGACTGAACACAGTAATAGGAATCGCACACTATAAGTGTGGGAAATTCGCGATCCGTATTTTCAAGTGCCAGTTTAAATGCTTGTAGTTCAGCTCACTGAGCTGTACAATCTCCTAGAGATTGACTTTTAGGGACCATGGGTGGGAAGATATCATCGCGCATGCGAACTTTAACGATTGCGCGCACTGCACTATAAGCTTGCTTACTCCCTATTGCGGTTTGGGCTGATCCATCAGTATAAATTATAAATTCGTACTGATCAAGAGGCAGAATTTCTTTGGGCAGAGGAAATTCATGTTCATGTTGCAGGAATGCTTGTGTTTTTAAATCAGGATCAAAAACATATTCAACATCTGTTGCAGCAAGAGAATTAGCTCATTGTATCGATCTTGGTTGTAAAGCTTTTGCTTTTGGAATGCTTGCTTTTGTAACCGCCTCTAAGGCGTTTCCCCTGAGCTAGAGCTCTTTCTTTTGCTACATCGTTTTGAACTGCTGTCAGTATTTTTTCTGTTGAAGTGAAGCGCATTTCTACTTGTGTATACAAATGTGATTTGTATGCAATTGGTACTTTTTCACCCTCATTAAATGTTAAATAGGTGAATCCGCATTGACCCGAAATTATTCGGATTACTAAATTGCGTGTATTTACGCGTGTTTGTAAGTGATTTGTTGCTAACATGTTAGCTTGGAGTATGTATGTATGTATGTATTGTGCACTTATATAGCGCAGACTGTCACCCAAAGGGTATCCTGGCGCTCTGACTGAACATAGCTAAGTACATGCATACACAGATTACCCTGCTCTAGGAAACAAGTAGGTCATCTGGCTTCTCTTAAAGGCTAGGAATTCACCATGGCTCCTCAATAAAAGAGGGAGAGAATTCCACAGCTTAGCAGCGGCAAAGCTAGAGGAGCGGCCACCCTTCCTTACCCTCTGAAACCTGGGAACTGTCACCAAGCGTGCAGAGGAAGAGCGTAAGGTCCGGGAGGTGGAATACCAGGAAAACAAGTTCTGCAGCAGAACTGGACCACATCCATGCAAGGCTTTAAAAACCAGGCAAGAGGATTTGAAAAGAATGCATTGATGCACTGGCAGCCAATGCAAGTCGCGCAGCGCAGAGGTGGAAGAAGCCGTGCGTGGCCGGGAGAGGGCCAGTTTGGCTGCCATATTGTCAACGCGCTGCAATTTACCAACCAGCAATTTAGGTGCTTCAAGAAGCAGAGCGTTGCAGTAGTCCAGCCTGCTTAAAATGATCCCACGCACCACTTCTGGTCTGGCCTGTGCTGGGAGTAGCGACAGGACTTTCCGCAACATCCGCAGCAGCATCATACACGTAGCAACGGTTTTGTTGGCAAAGGCATCCAATTGCAAGTTGGGGCCAAACACAACCCCCAAATTGCGAGCAGACTCTGCTGCTGACACTGCCCCTAAGAAGGAGGACGGCCAGAAATCATCTGGAAGAGGGCAAGGAACGCGGTCAGTGGAACAGTACAGCACCTCCGTTTTCGAACCGTTAAATTGGAGGGAGTTGGAACGCAACCAGTCCGCTGTAGCTGTCATGCAGCGATGCAATGTCTCTAAACAGACTGCATCTTTACCCTCGTCAGCGTAATTAAACACTGAGACACCAAAGGACCTTATCAGTTGGATCAGAGGGCGTAGGTACAAATTGAATAATATGGCGCTGATGGCCGAGCCCTGAGGCACACCCTGCCCTACTTTCCGCACTCCCGACCTAAAAGGCGGCAATGCCACCACCTGCTGTCTGTTGTTAAGGTACGAGACTAACCAGTCCCTCGCCCGCCCTGTCACCCCGATCTCCTCTAGTCTCCTGATAAGGGTGGAGTGGCTGACCGTGTCGAACGCGGCCGACATGTCGAGCAGCACTAAAAAGGCTGCCCGACGCATGTCGACCCGCGAACGGAGATTGTCCAACACGACCACCAGCGCGGACTCCGTCCCATGCGCTGGCCGGAATCCAAACTGGGCCACATCCAACCCGATGTTATCTTCCAGGAATCCAGATAGAGATCGGGTAACCAGCTTTTCCATTATCTTTACCGGAAAAGGAAGCAGAGAGATAGGCCTGTAATTTGACAAGCAGGTGGGGTCGAGTGTGGATTTCTTCAGGAGGGGTGAAACTACCGCCAATTTCCAGCACTCCGGGACAGTCACGGTGTTAAAGGACTGAAGACAGATGGAATACAAAGGGTGGAAGAGTTCCTTCTGGAACAGCTTCCAAAATGTATGCGGAAGCGGATCCATCGGAGAACCCGATGACACAGTCAGCGCCAATTTACAGAACCCCTCAAAGTCAGGAAGGGAGAAACAGCTCAGCAGAGGTCGAATAGATGGTTCTTCCGGAGTACCCAGACTAGATGACGTGTCTGGGGGAGCCCGGGGAAGAGGGCCCGGCCTAGCCAGTCCGTTCAGGATGGTGACGATCTTGTCCTCGAAGGCAGCAGACAGTGAGTCACATAAGTCCTGGGAGGCAGGAATATTATTCGTGGCGCCAATCGGATGAGAGAGGTCATTGACAATCTTAAAAAGTGTCTGCGACTTATTAGTTGCCTGGTTCAATGTATCCTCCAAATAGGCAGCCTTAGCACATTTGATCTGTGCTTTATATTCCTGTAATACTAGTTTAAAACTGACTTTCGCTGTGTCTGAGTAATGCTTCCTCCAAGCCCTTTCTGCCCGCTTGCATTTCTGCTTCAGCAGTAAAAGGTCTTTGGTGTACCACGGCATCGCTCGATTCTGTCTATCCCTAGATCTGCGCAGCAGCGCTACCGTATCCAAGGAGCTCGAGATTTGCTGGCACAAACTAGTATAGCTTGCATCAACATTGTCACCCTAGCACATAGCCCCCCGGAAGTAGGGTAGGCAGAACTGGTAGTTGTAACAGTCTGGACCAAGATCTACCCATTTTAGTATGTCTCCGCCCTGCGTCGCTCGAGAATTTCACCGGCAGGTAGAGAGAAAAAGAGATAAGTGCGTGGTCTGTCCAGCATTGGGGTATGATGTCGTTCACCACCACATGCTTGGCATCTGCAAAAACTAGGTCCAAGATATGGCCCTTTGAATGGGTCGGGGAGAGAACCAGCTGTTGCAGCTGGATATTACTGCAGGCCTGGCATAGATCGCTATAGGCATTGTCCAGAGGCCCATTTGGCCACATATTGAAATCTCCTAGCACTAACAGTCTGTTGTGAGAGTTGGAGAGGTCATAGAGAAGATCAACCAGTTCAGTCAGAGTCGAAGGTACATTACCCGGTGGTCTATAACAAAGGACACCGGTATGTAGTGTTCCTATCTGCCCTATAAAGGAGAATCCCATGAGCTCAAAGCCTGGTACTTCCTTAATCTCCAACTGTGAGAGGGCTATAGTTTCTCTAAAAATAAAACCTATTCCTCCACCTCTATTTTTTAGGCGGGGGTGTGCCTAATTTTATAGCCCATAGGGCAGGCCAGTCCCAGCTCTACATCGCTGTCCACCCGTGTCCAAGTTTCCGTGAGGAACAGAACGTCAAGCCCAAGAGATTCAATGAGAAAAACAATCTCAGTATAGTGCTTACAAAGGGATCTAACGTTAAGTAAGCCACAGGAAAGCGGCTCCAGCTTACCAGTACCCGCGTCCTGCTGAGTGCAGGGTGATTGTTCCGGCCTCAGCTGCAGGAGCTCTGAACTAGAGTAAACTATGCGAGGGGGAACCGAAGAGGCAGTATGACAGGCCCTAGGCGCGCACGTTGCGCGAACGGGCGCAAACGGGCTTACCTCTGGCGCACCTCCGGCGTGCCTGCGTCACGCCCGCTGCGCGCCAACGCTGCGTGCCAACGCTGCGCGCTTGGGAGGTGTCCATCTAAAATACCAAGGATCGTGGGAGTCCTGTGAGGGCGAGCCACTGGCCCCTCACCCAAGATGGCGCCTAAAGATTATCCCCTCCTAGGTACTCAACCCAAAATGGCGTCCAAAAGCGGCGCGATTCGTTCCTAGTGAGCCCCAGTATCCCTCTGTCCCACAAAATGCAGGTGGCCAACTATTAACGTGCAGGTAAGCTCTACCTAGACTTCCCCAGTGAACGCAGGATGTCTGTGTGTTCCTGTATCCAATTCTTGAATGAAAAGTCAAATCAGGTTTGAATAATTCATAGAGAGGTTTAATCCCTTCTGCGTAATTTCGAATGTAAATTCTTCCAAAATTTAGGAAACCAAGAATCGACTGTAAATTTTTCAGCGTTTTTGGAGGTTGTAGCAGCGCACACTTTTCTAAAAAGTTAGCTGCCAGGCTTTTGCCTTCACTTGAAAGCACATATCCTAGGAAAAGGACATTGAGATTGGCAATTATGGATTTTTTAAAGTTGAATTTATAGCCCTCAGAGGCGAAGCCCAGTATAATGGGACTCACCCTGCGCAAGTGCCTATCTAGGTCCCTATCTGTCAGATAGATGACATCGACATATAACAATGCCTCGTCATCATTAATTTGTAATAACTCTGTTACTCTTGCTGAGGCTGGGCTGTTCTTAAACCCTTGTGGGAGTCAACAAAATTGACGCTGGGTTCCCATTATTGAGAAAGCTGTTAGGTACCTGCTATCAGGTGCTATGTTTTGACAAAAGAAACCATTTGAAATGTCTAATGTGGTTTTATATTTTTTACGTACAATGTTATTCATTAATGCTGTACTATGTGCATTTTGCACTGTAAATATTTTGAACATGTGTTCACGTGTCTGTAATCCAAAACTAGACGATATGTATTGTCTGGTTTGGATACAGGAATCAAAGGATTGTTCATTAAGGAGGTGCATGTTTCAATCACTCCTTGGTATTCAAGTTAATCTAACATTTCCCTGACCTGTTTTTTAGGTTCTTGCTTTATTGGGTACTGCCTTTGTGCAGTAGGTTGATTTTTTAGCTGTATTTTGTGGTGAGGTGAGTCCTCATCCCATCCTACATGATTTTTGTATAATGCTGTGGCCTGTGAAACTGCCCATTTTCCTGGCATAAGTATATTTTAGGTGAATTAGAATATGGCTGGAGAAGACTGACATAATGATGTCCTCGCCATTTGGGCACTCCCTGACAAATTCTGGTGGCCAGCACTGTTCTGCTAGAAGTATATCATAACCCCTTGAAAGCTTGTCCCAAAAGAGTGCTTTCACTTTTCTTGGTTTGTCTCCCTCCATCCGGAGTGTTATTTCATATAACCTTTGTGGAGTACTAACCCTGGTGTCTACAGTCTCTAATGTGATGTACTCATTCTAGTCCACTATCTCCAGAAGTTCCTTCAGGTTCTGGTGAGCTATTGTTACTTCTGCTGCACAGTCCAGCATTGTCTGAGCCCATTCTCGGTTTTTGAGTTGTGTTCTCAGTATTCTTGGCATGTCTGATCTTCAGACCTACTACCTTCTTCTTGGTGAATTGAGGTTTTGATTTATTTTTCTGAACGTTTTGATCGTCTTTGGACTTCACGCGTTCTTCTTTGTGGTCTGCCCGTCTTCTTCTTTCGGATGTCCGTGATGATATCTGAAAGGTATGGGAGGAAGGTGTATTAGTATCCTGATACCTGTCAGGTTTTCTCAAATTATCCCCATGCCTGAGGTTATATCTCCTTTCAGAGGGCTCCTTTTGAGGAGACCTACCTCGGGATTCAGAACGTTTCTGTTTTGAATTTTGTTTATTAGTCTCCCACTTCTTTTAAGAAGATGTAGGATTTTGCTTAATAGAGTCCTTTTCAGGACCTTCAGACAGTTGTGGCTTCAAGGGTTTTCCACCCAAACTGTCTCTGCCTTTTCTATTATTCTGGGTAGTTCATGTTAATGTTCTGTTACATCAAATTCCCTTAAGCATTGGCCAATCGCCACTGATGCTGCCTCCCTTTTAATATTAGATAATATTATTGTTGAGACCTGGTCGAAATTTTTCAGTAATTTCATACCTAAATTCAGAGCAGGCTCTGCCTCATATTCGTTTTGAATTTGTTTCAGAACGGATGTATGATGGTACTACGCGGTACATAACACTGCAGTACCATCACAACGCAGCTTTTACAATGCAAGTCGTTACCAAGACTTGCGCTGTAGGGTGCTGGACTTAGAAATAGTATGATTTACTATTCCAACTCCAGTCTACGTACAGTAGGGAAGGTGTTGGAATAGTAAATCACACTATTCCTTCGTCTAGAGCGCCCTCCAGCGCAAATCCGCGTTGTAATGGTACTGCGGTGTTATGACCACGTCGTAATGGTTGTTTCCCTTTCAGGACATCTGCTATAACCGTAATTGACGGAACACCATGTGCTTTAGTATAGATGGCAGCAAAGACTGTGCCCCAAGTGGTGCAATCTTCCAGTTGTGGTGTGATCCCCACTGGTAAACAGATTGTTAGAATTCTGTGTTTCTCATACGGGCTAATATTAGGAAATACTGCTTCGATTTAAGTAATTTTTTGAGCTATTCAGAATGGAATTTGTTCACGTTTTGTGGGCATTTTACCCATGACTGCGTGTAAAGTCTGTGGAGTAATTTTTAGTGTATTACCCTGTTGAGGTGTTTGACTTGGAATGGTCAATGGTGGTTGGACTGTGAACGTCTGCATGACATATTGGACTATTTGTCTGTACATTTTTATTAACCCTTTTAGTTGAGGGATTAATTCATTGTCTGACATCTCTTCGATGTCAGGATGAGGTGTGTAGCAGGCTAAAATGGGCCATGTTGCTCCTGGTCTACCTAGTGGCCCGAGCCTGGTAATGTTTTTGTGATGTTTTAGGGGTCCTTTAAACCAGAGATCATGCCCCTGGTATGTGAGTGGAATTTCAATATCCTCGAAAGAAATATAATCCTCAGGTGGTTCATCGTCGTTAAAGAAGTGAAACACTTTTGTTATTGGATTTGATTCTGGGAATACAATCCATGAATAGAATACCTCTGTCTGAAATAATTTGTGTGCGTCTATCACGAAAACTGCTCTACCACCTCTTGGTGTTAGGCCATGTTGTATAAGTTTTAGAGTGATGGCTCTCCTTATATTTGGATGGATAGATATCGCATCCTTATTGGTTTCATCAAAACTGGTAGAATTACACGCTGTTACGACTGGGTCAGCCGCAGCTACACTGTGTTCGGTGTTAGTTTCCCTGTTATTGGATATTGTTTTTTGAAAATTGTAGAACAAGTTTCAAGGAAACAAAGATAAGGTGTACAATATTTTGGAACACTGTATCCTTCAACGTTGAACAAACCAAACAACTAAATATAGGAAGTTTGTTCTATTCAGTTTTGGCTGATACTTAACCTTACCCACTCCAGACGTCTTATGGAGTATGTGAGTAGGGGTCTCTGAGAAAAGCATGACTGAGTTACTCAGTGTCTAGCGTTAAATTACTGCCTTACCAAACCGGTGGGTGCCATGTAGTGTAGTTCCTATTTCCCTAATAGGCTCTGCGCATTGGAATAATATACACTATAGGTTTGGCATAATACTGAGGTCAGTATGCCCCTTTCGAGTACATTAAACTTAATTACTTTGTGTGCCAGTTAACTCAGAGGCCACTAGAAACTCCTTGTAAACAAGAAGGGAGTAGTTTCTGGTAACCGCATAAACATGACAACTTTGTTTCTCTTTAGAATCGGAACACTCAGAATCGTGGAAACAATAGATGACAGTTTCACTCAGCTAATCGTGCATGCTTAGTTTCTTCAGTTACACAGAAAGAGTAGATGGGCGTTTCAATAAAAGGTTTTATTGAACAGTCTTATTTCTTGTGTAAGAGATATGGGCTGTTACAATCATAAGACAGTATGCAAGATATATTATGTATAGCGTAAGCAGTAGTAAAAAATAATACTGCGTTAGCATTATCTTTTAGCTATGACACATATATTCATATACATAAATAACATAGGCTAAAAATGCGAGTACTTATAAGAAGCGTTCTCTACTAGTTCTACCCCAGTGTACCTAAGTGTCGTACAAGGTAAGAAGTAGGTGTTGTATTCTATAGTATGGTATGCTAAGTCTAGTATGCCAAGTCTAGTATGCTAAGTCTAGTATGCCAAGAGTCCCTCTAGGTTCTAGTCAGCTCCATACCTTGAGAATGAGAGAGGTTGGAATCTCTTTCCGGGTCTCGAACTCTAACACCCCGCGAAGGGAGTCAGAACACTGGCAGCTGGATTCTCTGCCAGCAGGGATAACAGCGTCTTGTCAGTGCGTCAGGCAGGGATACGGGCTCCTCTAAAGTCCAGGTCTCCTCCTTATTTGCCGTACTTGCCGTAGCAAGGGAAGGTATATTTATACCTGGTAGGTGCCTTGGAATGTTAGCATTGAAGTAAAGTCAGGCAGAGGAAGATGTCAGTAATGAACCCTTAGGGTATAGAGGTTCATGCATAATAAATGAGTTCTTGGAGAAATCAATAATCCTGGGCTAGGGAAACTCCCAACAGCTTACGGGTCTGGTTTCTAAGAACTCGTGACGTTGGGGTGGACGGATGTTTGTGACCATGCCTGTATTTGGATAGCATGGCAATGCCTAAATAAGGACTGGGATCTTATACCTATATAAGGGCAATGCGAATTGTGCCTATATAAGGACATGTATCAGGAAAACCTATATACGGACACCTAAAGCAGAATACAACAGGGCTAGTTGGGCTGCCATTCTTCTAGATGATGCTGCTCTTTTCTTTGGGTTCATGTATAAGTTTACGAGAATGATTACTTTTGCAGGATTATTAGCCCAAACATCCATTTTCAATGCTAACTAATTTGGATCATCCACATACAGTTCTGCGGTTTTACCCGCTAGATTGATATTTATGTAAATTGCCAGGCCGCCATTCGCCCGGTGTCAATGGTTTGTACTGTGCCCTCAATACATGGTCTCTTTTTGTAACCGCATAATAGGGCTTAATTTGAGGCCACAAATAAGCTTCTCATATAGGCCACAATATAGTTCAAAGCTCTTCCAACTAAGCATTCCCCACATGCAGAGTGCTGCCCACGGGTTGATGTACTTTAGCACATTGTGAGGGGCATGAAGTACAATGTAAACTCAACCACAGTATAAATACAACAAATCCAGTCTTGGATTATTAGACAATAGCACTTGAGATCTGTGATCTCATACTTAAAAGGTTAAAAGTGAAACTATAAATTCAAGACTTCAAAGTGCTGTTGGCCAAAAAGCCTAGAGTGGCTAAAGGTGTCACATATGACATGAAGTCACCAGGGATGTTTTCACATCATAGTAATGCATATCGAGCTTGAGTTATTCCTATTTGCATAGCTGTCAACTGCTCCCATTGTATCGTTGGGGTGTCTTTCAGCCTGTCCTGGATTTGCAGTCAACACTGAGTATGGGACGTGCAATTTCTCTTTTTGCTGCTATAGGTGTGGGCCTACATGTCCTAGCATGTGTAGTGGGGTTAGTTAAGTAGAGGACAGGCTGTATGTCACATGGCAGAGGACCAGTTACTGGAAGGCTATGTGTTTATAGAGCCTGCTCAGCCTCCCTTTGCATTGTACTGAACAGTCAGTGAGCATAATGTGTTTTGTAGTGCTCACGTTGGTAAAACGTTATCTGTCAGGATTCGTTTTACGGTGTGTTGGGCCATAATTTGGCTCTCTGCTGGAATCTGCTGCAGCTCGCGCCCGCCCATCCAGTGGCAGGTCGCGCTTTGCGTGTGCATAATTCTAATAATGAAGGGATGGTGGAGCAGCCGACTGCGGCTCCCTGCTGCGATGAGCGCGAGAGACGTCCTTCCTCGACTGCTGCTCGCGCCTCCCACGATCCCAGAGGTGCGAGGCAGCGGCTGTGCCTCGCCAGGGCTCCGTCCCGCGTCTCCCTCCCCAGTTACACTGCGGCTCCCAGGACACCGAAGCCTCTCGGTTGTCGACTCTGGGGCTCAGTGGCGAGTGACGTCACCCTCCGCCAACAAGAACCCGCAGCCCCCTCAATCCGGCAGTCTTCGCCGAGGCCCAATCAGAGCCCCGTGAAGGCAGGAGGCGGGAGCCCAGACGGGTGGGTGGGTTGCACGGCGCGAGGGGTTTCTGGCAGGTGCTACCCGGCAGCGGATGCAGCCTTTCCCGGCGACAGCCCGGCACCTGCAGGTAGGACGCCTCTGGGGCACCCACTACACCTGCCGTGGGGGATATAGCATGGGCGGGAATGGTGTGCAGTGTGGCTGTTGTGGCGGAGGCAGGGGATCCAAGGACGGAGTGACTGATCCACTGATGGTCAGATGAGTGGCAGGGATGCTGCGCTGCGTGCAGAGCAGGCGGTGCAGCCACAGCGCGGCTCCTGCAAGCGGAGATCAGAGCAGCTGACGTTAAGCCCCTTTCTATCTGTAAGCAGCAGCAAGGCTGTGTCGCGCATAGTAATTCCAGACCTGCTGCTGCTCTGCGGTTGCTGTGGCTGCCTCTTAAAAGGAAAGGGACTGAAAACGTCGGCGTCGCCAGGTGCATGGAGGTGATCAGACCGGCATCCAGGATGATGGTGCGTCCTACGCTCCAGGAAGGTCTAGTGTAATTTTAGTGGCCCCAGACCGCCTCCGTTCGGAAACAGACCAGGGAAATACCTCTGGGATGTGTGGGTGCTATCTGCCGCCCCCATCATCTCTCCTTCCATTGCTGTGCAGAGCACATGGGGGGCGATAGCGAAAGAGACAGCTCGCACCCACACACACATAGGTATCCCCGCTCTGTCTGCTGCAGGCATCTCTGCAATGTGACATGGACGCACGCGGATCCCCTGACACGCCACGCGCAGTGCACAGGAGCCGCCAGATCGATGACATTTTCCGAGCAATTGCACCGATTCTGCTTACCAGCGGGTGGTGCAGCAGGCTCCAAAAGCAGCTACTGTGGCTGCAAGGCTCCGTGATCCGTTTTTTTTTCACCTGCTATAGTAGCCAAGCCCCGCCCTTCTACACTGAATGTGACTCCCTTGTGGTGATGTAAATTTTAGGATTAGCATCCTCTGAGCTGCATGTACTCGCCGCAGGAGTCCCTGGAAGCTGTCTGCGTCCTCTCAATTTCCAAATATTTCCCAGAATAGCTTTAAATAAGGGGCCTGCACCCGAACAACACAGGGCAAGCCTCCCACACAGCAGCAAGGGGTGTCTGCAATTACCCACATAGAGTTGCATCAGTCTTCCAGCGAGTGAAAGCGCCTGACACTCTCAAAACAGAGGGTGAGTCTTTCACACAACAGAGGACCAGTCTCCGCGAGGGCACAGGCCTCCCTCAGAGCACAGAGGCAGCTGCCTTCATGGAGTGTGCCAGTCTTTCTCAGAGTACAAGTTCATCCCACCCCCGTAGAGGAGAACCACCCTCGCGGAACCGACGGCACAATAAATCGAAAGACCAGCCCCCCATAGGGCGGAGGGACAGCACCCCAAACATGATTGCATGCCTGCCTCCCAAGAATTTAGGGCAAGCTCCCATCGAACAGGCTACCCTATCCCCTTGGAAAGCACAAGCCTTTGGGGGATTAGAGGACCAGACTTCTATAGGCTGGAACGGCAGACCCCGAGGATTACGGGGTCAGCCTTCAAGAGGACAATTGACCCCTCTCTCACCCCATAGAACCAGAGCCCACATTGCAGACCATGAGAGTCAGGCCCCATAGACGAGCACCAGTCTACAATCTCTGCCCCACAGAAGAACGCCAGCCTCCCGGGGAGCGGAGCGTCAACGCCCCCCCCCCCCCCGTCCGACCTCTCCGGCCACTCTTCCACAGGATAGCCATCCTTCGGGAGAGGTGAGGACAAGACTCAGGCAGGGGCTGCCAGCCTCCCGTGGGCCTTAGCGTCAGCCTCCCAGGTAACAGCAGATAGCCTCCCATGTAGCACACATCCAGCCTTTGAAAGGGGAGCACAGAGGGCAAGTTACCAATAAAGCTACCCCAGAGCCTGGGGCAGCTCCTACATGCCCCCCGGGCCCCCTAGCTCAGTCCTTCCAGACAGTAGAGGCAGTCTCCCGCCGACATGGTGAGAGTTTATTCCACGGAAAGGAGCAGTGTCGGGAGCATGGGTGGCGGAAGGTGCCTCCCCTCCCCCAATTAGACATTAACCTCGGCCTCCAGCAGACATTAAGAGGAGGCCTCCGGCAGCATCTCCTCGTCCACGGCGGCAGGCAAGGACCAGCCCCCCTTGCAGCAGGAGGAGCCTCCCAATAGCTCTGCCGCAGAAAGCCGGTCCTCTCCTTTCAGGCGCGCAGGTGCTCTGCGGATGCTGCGGCGAGCCCTGGGCCTGCAGTCATGAGCTCGATGTCCGCCTCCCTGGCAGGATCGCATTGCATCAGATGCCTGGCATGGCGGCAGAGACGGACCCCACGGGCGGGCGCTTTCCAGTCCTGCGGGCCGATTGCGGGATATTTCCCGCTTTTCTCCACAGCCAGTCAGCGCAATGTCCCGTTTTTTTGCTTAAAAATTCTGGTCACCCTACGTATTGCGCCTGTTCCCATAAACGCGGTTCATATTAAATAAATTGTCTGTACATCCCAGTGCGGCTAACAACATGAGGCTGCAGCAAGTGTGCATGTCTATGTCTTCTGTGTGTTATCTTCTTTGGTATATTCCTGCAGGAAAAGGTGTGGGGGAGGGGTTGGAAATTATCAAGGGATGTTCCGCTCAGGAGGGCTTGTTTTACACCGGGTACTCCTCCAGTTGCAGCCATCCATCTCTAGATCCCAGCCCGGCGGGGCACAGTAATGTTCGGCGTTGCACTGCACCGTTTGGGTGTGTTTCTCGGTGCATGTTAATGAGCCGCGATGCCTCAAACATTACCTTGCATCCCCCGGAGGCGGCAGTTACACTGTTGTCAGATTGGGCAATTTTGGCATCGCTGCACACATCTTTCCTCTGTGAGGCATGTCTGGCTGGTTTTGTCAGGCCGCACCCTCTGTTGCGTGCAGAGGGCCACCTTTTTTTGTTCAATTTCGGAACCTTGTGTGAGGAATATTTCCCAGCGATGACTTGAACCCGAACTGATTTTCGTTTTTGGTGTACCAGTGTACCAAGCAAGGATTATATCGAGGTGGCCATTCGTAACCCTCTCTGTACATTGCGTTTAATGACACTCCTGCAGACGAATCTCACTCTTTAATTTTTTTTTAAAGCAGTAAGGGCCGGATGTACTAAGATAATGTTCGCAAAAATTGGTCACAATTTCCGCACCATTTTGCTAGCCCTATGATATTTTTCGAACCGACCTATGTACTAATAGATCTGTTCCCCCAAAAACTGAATCTTAGTGAGTAACAAATTGACCAGCTTCATGAATATTAAAGAGGCAGGTTGCAAAGACTCACTACAATTCATTGCAATCCCAGGCACAGAGATGGCTATCCCCACAGAGATGGTGGTCTCCTAGGGTCAGCAACCACCATGTCGTAACATAGGACCCGCAGTGTGGGGGGCACCCTCAGCACAGTACATTGGCCTGAGAGCTCTTGACTGAGTCCAGATGGGGGCCCCTCCCTGTAGTTTGCAGGAGGCCCCCGCTCAAGTTTCATTACGCTACTAGTCCATGACGGTGTTTAAATAAAGCAATCCTGTTTTTTAAATGCAGTCCATTTTTCTTAAAGTAAAACATGATGATTTAAAAAAAAAGAAAGAAAAGTTTCGCAAACTTTTTAGCATAAGCAGTAGTTTGCTGGACCACTGCCTAGCCCTAAAGATATTTTTTACAAACAATCAAAAAGGGAAAAAGGTTTCTAAGGGACCCTGTTAATTTTGAAAATAGGTTACCTCTTTCCTTGTGTAGTCGGTAAAATATCAGTGTTTTGCAACCAAATTTTGAATTGCTAGATGTCAATTCTTCCCATTGAGAACTGAAATTTAGAAAGGCTTCCCTAAAGACGCCCCTTCCAATAATGATTCAGTATGTACTTGCCAACCAAAATTCACATTGCAAATTGCAAACCGCGATTTTGATTCAAATTGTGATTCAGTAACGTGTTACCAAATCGCTGTTTGGGACATATCAAAAAGCTATCTTGCAGTCACGAAGACTCAGATTTAGCAACTCTCAGCCTTTCCAACCGTGAATACTTACTACATCTGGCTCTAAGGCTTTGCAACATATGAACACATAGTGAAACCAATAAAGCATTATTGTATTGTACAGTTATCCAACTATTTGTATGGAGTATTAGGTGCACACAACAAACTGAATCCTGTCTGCCTTAGGATGCTTTTTGTATTTACTGTATGGATTGGTACTGACATTGCTTAAAGCTACCTGGAAAACACAGCAGCACTGCATCAGTAACAGGTAATAATTAAGGATTTCGAACATTTAGCATATAATGGGGATGGATAGATTATCCTGAGTATAAAAGGAGAAACTTAGGTGCTTAGGGAGTCTTACACAGAAGTTATACATTTTGTTTGCACCCCCATCAATGTTTAGGAAACACAACCCTTACATTAATTTAAAAAGAAAATGGTGTCCTCTTTACAAAAAAGAAAATAAACACAAGGATGGCGTATTCTCGTCTCACAACTGTTCAAATGTTTTAAGTGTGTTCCGGGTTTGCTACTAGATGAAGCTAAGTGCACTGAGTGACTGTTGTTGCCATTTAGGTGCATATAGATGTGCAGGGTTTGCATCCTGAAGAGGCCAACTCAACCTTTTGTCCTTCAGAAATCAACAAAAAGGGCACAGTTGAAATGAACAATACTAACATCTATTATTTGAGAACCAAAAGACTATTAAAGGTTTGATAATTCTTATATGAATGGTTAAAAATCATTTCAGACAAAACTTTAACATCATATCTTTTAGCCACATTCCAGATTCATTTTTCCAGATTGAACAAAAAGAAATCCAAGTAAATGTCTCTTGCTTTTCCTCTCTTTCACACACAGGAAAGAGTTGCAAATCTCATGTACTATGTCCACATTCCCACTGATGAGGCAAGTCTTAGCCCTGGCTTCTCTTTTCTATTACTATTATCCGCATGTCGACCCCAATCGTTGTTAGGTTGTGTTCACTAAATACCAGTTGCATTATCTATTCATTCATACCAAATATATGGGTGATAAAAGAAAAAGGGACTAGAGTATGCTATGTAGATTCATATTTTTTCATTTGGAGTATCAGGAGAGGTATACAGGTTTAATGCTTGTCACGGGGAGACCAACTTTCACACCATGCTAGTAGTATATTTGCTATTTTTAAGACTCCACTTAGAACATATTTTCCATTAAGATATTTGATATAACAGATTATAGATATGTCACTGTGTTTTCTAACCGATATAAGAAATCATTATACCATGGTTCTAATGATTTTTTGTATGACACCTTTCTATATACAGGGAAATGTAAGGCTGGGGTAACAAAACAAAACTATGAGGTAATTACAGTAAATAACATCCAACATCTAACCAGCAATTATGAATGTGTAAGTAGGCAAATAAAATCATGTTATGTTATGTTTAATGGGATGTTGTCAGCAATGCAGCAACGAGGTTATTCATTTGGGAGGGTGCACTTAGTTTGGCTAGGTCAGAACATTGTTCTGAGAGAATATTTGCTCAATCCATGGTATCTATGACACAAGCAGCAAGCAACCCCAGAGAAGTGCATGGCAGGTTTTGAACAGCACCACGTTTTAAAGTAAAGACTGTGACACAATAAAGTTTCCGAACCACTTTAGAAAAATAGAGAAAAATTTAATGAGCGAAAAAGACACAGAGGTATGGATTTTTGAAGTTTCAAGGAAGAAAGGCCCTAGAAAAAGTCAAGCACTTTAGACCAATAATAGTTCACGGTGTCCCGAGACCAAAGCACCATTCAACAGGTTATCAAAGATTTGACCTTCAGATTTAAGTCCAGATTTATATTCTGGCAGATGGAGTATTCTTATTTGGCCTGGTAGAGGACTTAACATCCACTAGACCAAGACTACTCCACCTGCCAGATTTTTAAATGACCGCCTAGCTGGTGGTAATTTATTAAGGCATTGGCAGGAACCACCGTCACTACAGTTCCTGTCAATGAACTTTACTGTTTGCTATGGGGTGGCATTGGATTGTCAAAGCCCTGTGGCAAACAGTATTCTTATTTTCAGAATCGAAATCCCAAAGTCAGATTTAGTTTTTATAAATAAAAAACAAGTAATCTTTCCCTCACCATGGTAGGCTTCTCTTATAGCAGGGGATCTTTATAATGTTTTTACTGTTCCTTACTGCCAGGTTTTACCTGGCAGCAAAGACCAATAAAATATGACTGCATGCCCGCCCATCTAAATTGGTTGGTCGAACATGAAGCCATTTCTCCAATTGCCCTGACTCCCCTGGGCTGTCAGAGGGGATTAATCGAGGCAGAGACAGAGTAGACTTTGCTGTAATTAACCGTAAGGTCCACCCACATGTAAATGAAGCGCACATACCACTATATTGACTGGGAAGGAACTCTGTAGCCATGGCAGAGTACCCTCTCCTCCAATATATAAATCAGGCCTATACTCTCCAACTTCTGGGAAAGCATCTTGTTGTTATCCCCGAAGCTCCTAACTCCTCAGGGCAGACTTCTGGGACTCAGATCTCTCGCCAGTCAGGTTGGTTTTCTGCATGGTTGAGTCCTCTTTAGTCAGCTGAACCCTCTTAGAGTCAGGTGTTCTTCTACCTGTTGTGTCCCTAAAGCAGAAGGGCAACCACTTGACCCTTGGTGAGCAGTACCAGTCTGTGGGTGCCAGCAATAGTCAGAGGTCCTTGAGTCCTTTTGTGAGTCATATTTTTCTCCTCGGGACCAGGAGTCAGAAGTCAAGGTTCTTATTCCAGCAGGGCCTTCTTCTTCAGATGGAATATTCCGGGGTCCATGAATATTCTGAGCAGGTCAAAAGAGGTAGTGATGAACCATCCTTTCTTCTTCCAACTTTTCCTGTCCCTTCCAAAATAACGAATCTGGTAGAGTTTATAATCCCAGGACAAAACTGCTAAGTGGTCAGTAGTTACCATCCATTGGCCTTTCCTTGGTTCAGAGGCAAGCCGTTGTCCTCTGAGTCAGAGGCATCAACTTTCCCAGTCAAGGATGTTGATTGCCGATCAGGATATGTGATGAGTGGCAGAACCTTCTGTAAGACAATCCTAGCTCAGGAAGCCTAAAGTACATTATTAACATAGTTACCTTCATGCATAAGTAATCAAAACTATGACTTCCCCATTAAGCCAAATTTTAAAAACTAAGCAGGGAAGAACGTTGGAACAATTTTCTATCCCTTTCCTAAGCAGAAATGGTAAATAAAGTTTTTAATCCCACCTAGGCTTATTAGGAAAGATCAAGTTAGGTCTATAAAGTGAAATAGCTTATGGGTTTTTCTGTGTCCTATTTTTATATATTAGCACCCTGTCATGTGGCCTTATAAGGCACACTTTTAGGAATTACTTATGAATATATACAACATGTCTATTTATAAATAGCAAAGGCATTGTTCCCTGCCATGGGTCAATAAGTGCATTTAAAATGCAACTCAGACAGACTACAGTGGGGTTCCTAGCAGAAATATATTGTTTTCATGTATGTAAGTGCTGTAAATATACACTGCTTTCCATATACAATGTTTAACTTTCCATACTATAAGTGCATTTACAATGGACTTATAGGGAGGTTAATTAGGTAAAATCAGGTATTCCAACATAAAGCACACAATTGATAAGGGGAGTACAGTCAGGCCTCTACTGTTTATTTATTTATTTATTTAAATATCTTTATTGCATTTTTAAAAGCTTTTTGCATTTTGAAGTTGTTCAAAACAGTATACATACATGTACAGGCAAGCATCGTGAAAGAGTACATGTGGCTGATATTCTTAGAATAAGTACATTTACAGAACCTAGATGGGCACTTCTCTACATTTGTAATACTAAAAGGGAACAGTTGTACACTGCCTCCTCCTTGTTCTGTGTCACTCCTTTCCTTTGTTCACAAGTGAGAGGGCCTGTGAGATATACAGTCACATCAACCATGGTTTCGTTTAATTGCCACGTGGAGTGTACAGTGATTCATCACATGGGAGCTATGCATATATGTTCACCTCCATATAAAACTAATAAATCTGCAAGATATGCTAATAAGATATATATTTTAATCCTCTAAACTAAGAACTTGTTAAACAAACTGCCATCAATATAGTATATCTGCTGGGCCTGGATATGTGCATCTGGCACATGTATATTATGTTAGCTCGCCAGGCTGGCACCTTGGCTCATATATACAGCGAAGTGCCGGGTGCTCCAGGTGATCGATTGGGGTCTTGGGTAAGTTCGCAGCAGTGGGTGCAGGTCATAAGTGTGTTTCGTTATAGGTCCCAGCTGAAATGTTGGATGAGGTGCGCTCATTGACTTGAGGCGGTGGTGTTTGTGTTAGCTACCTTTGGGGTCAGGACTCTACTATTTAATAGTGGTAAAGAGCACATAATCCTAAAGTCAGCAAAAATAGGGTCCCGAAAAACATGAAACATCTTGGGTGGCCGTGCAGGAAATTTGCTTCCCATGTACTCTGAGTCAATCACAATGTTCTTACACTGGAAGCAACTATTCTATATAACAGCCAAACAAGCACTTACAAAATTGTTATGTTATGTAAATTTATAGAACACACTATTCCCCCGGAGTGTATCCTGGTACTGAATAGGTATGAGCCTAGCGTAGGCGCCTATGGGACTACTCAACACTGCTAGGCCTTTAGGAGTGATGTAGGATAAGGCTCTACCTCCAGATCTGGTTTTCTGTATGCACGGAAGGTGTGAAAGTAGGAGTCCGGACGAAAGCTTGTGAAAGCAGTCCAGTTTTGAGGTGTACTGGCCAGTCATATATAGCACTTTGAAAGTGAAGGTGAGGAGTTTGAGTTCTGCTAGTTTTATGCATGGTGAGGCAGTGGAGATCCTTCAGTTGTGGTGTGATATGAAAGGGCATTGGAGGTTTAGCGATATTCTGTCCACCAAGTTCTGAATGGTCTTCAGCCTTTTGGTGATTTTTTTGCTGATCAAAGGATAGAGGGTGTTCCTGTATTCCAGCTTGCTTGTGACCAGGGCACATGTGACAGTTTTTCGAGTGCTGATTGGGAGCGATTTGAAAATCATCCTCAGTATCTTCAGAGTATGGAAGCATGAGGTGGTGACGGTGTTGGCTTGAGCGGTCATGTCAAGTTTGTTGTCGATGACAATCCTGAGATTGTTGGCATCGTCAGTCCTAGCTCTGTTTGTCATCATGCAGAGTCCCAAGGTGAGGTGCTCTTCCTGAAGATCATGGTTTCAGTCTTGGTGCATGTTCAGCTTTAGACAGCTAGTCTTCATCCAGTGAGTAATTTCAGATATGTAGGCATTAAACTTGATTCGGGTACTGAGTGTCTTGTCTGTGAGGGAGAGAATAAGTTGCATTGGAGTGGATGTTGTTGTGTGGGAGTGGATATTGGTGGCTAAAGGGATTACGTATGAATTGAAGAGGGTCAGGCTCAGGGTGGATCCTTGCAGAACTCTGCAGATGAGATTACATACGTCTGAGGTGTATGGTGCAAGGCTGACTGACTGACTCTTTCCAGTCAGGAAGTAACAGAGCTATCAGAGTGTGTGTCCTTAGATTATGATGTTATGTAGGCATTGGAAGAGGATGGGGTGAGAGACTGTGTCAAATGCTACGGAGAGATCCAGGAGGATGAAGCACAATTATTAATTGTTTGAATGTATTTGACAATGCTGTGCTCAGATCAGTAAAGAAACTTACACTAGCTGTCATGCAACATAGGAGTGAGTGATTGCATGAACAATTGTCCTGTATCCCTTGATTCAAATGCCACCTGTTTCACGATTCACTGTAATGACATACATTTTGTATTTAGACCATTTCATACATGGGGATGCAGAAGGAAGGACTCAAAAACATCTCCCTAAACCAGGGCCACTGGAATTATGCGATTGTGCGTCTACAATATTTTTTTGCATAGTTCTGAATTTACTGCATTTGCCACATAATCCATCATCTACCGCATAATCTGCAGATTTCCCCCCAAAAAAGCTTGTTTCTAGCTCAAACGTTCCGAAAGTTGCTATAAACGCAGCAACACGAGTTGCCAGGCAGTGGAAGGCTGTGTGCATAGTTTGACTGGTCACCTTTCTGTTGCTTTATGGCCATATTTGGGTGGTAAAGTGGTACTAATGCCCAGACAGTGTTGACAAGTCTAAAAATGTGAATTAATACTATCGAAAACAGTGCTACATTACCCCGCATAATTACTTTTTTTTGCTTCATAATTTAGTCAACCCTACTGCACAATTTGACCCTCTCCTTCCGCATAAATCCTAGTGGCCTGCTCTATGCTTACCCGGATCACATCGCCCTGTGCTTCTCAACATCGTCATAATTCTGTGCTTGTCTTGTGCAACCATCTTCCCCTCCTGCTCATCACCCTGTTCCCACTGTCACAATATAAATGTAAGACAGTTGGACTGCATGCATGGGCGTCTATTTATTAGTTTGTCTGCATGGTGTCTGTATTTCTGTCTGTCTTCATTAATTAATGGATGAATGTCTATGTGAGTGACTCAACTGTATGGCAGTTGTTTTGTCTGACTTTGTGCTTGTAGGTTTTGTTTTTTCCGAGTGTATCCACGGGGCACCTATGTAAGCACACATAATACAAACTTAATCTGTTGACCTTTTAAAAAGGTTGGAGTGTTGTGACTGTTTTCACTAGCGTTCAAGGGTAGTATATAATTTGAAACATTTCCGTAAAGATCTTCCCAATATTTATTTTACATTTTCCAACTAATGGTATGTCAGGAAGCTTTGTTTCAGAACAAAGTAGCCAATACACAGGTCTTTCTTCTCTGTTGTTCGAACACTCCTGACATTTAAATATATCTCTATTAAATCTGCCATTTCTGTTCCCGAACATACTATTTAAGTTTTACATTCTTTCCATATATAGTTTATGGTGCAGGCCATGAACAGCACTGCTACATTTTCTTTGGACTGCTTTCAGGTGCTTCATGATAATCAGAACTGTACTAAGTAATGCAAGTATGGCTTTTTAATGTATTTAACAATAGCTAGCACTGCATCAAATTAGTAGGGCAAGTAAACCTCTGCACATGGAGAGTACCCTCAAACTTCTCAACAAAGTTACCATTGCATTGTCCCTCTGTTGGGAAACTGTGACATAATTAGTTAGAGGCATTTCACACTTTAAAACAAACATATGAGATTCTGCAGAAACAATTTCACATTTCTGCTGGTAATACAAGTAACATTTGTGGTAGAAACGAGAATGTTTTGAAAACATCAGTGAAAGTATAATATTTTTTTCAGTTTTGTAACGAAAACAATTTTAAAAAGTTTGTCAAACGGTTCTCACAGTATTTGTTTTCAACATTACTGAATTTTTAGAAAATAAACTTATTAAAATACACATGCCCTCTGCTGCTAGGACCAGATGTATGAAGGAGCAGAATAGGGCCGTTAAGGCTTGGCAAAAAGGCTTTTTGTTGTGTATGAAATGGAAACTGAGATTCTGTAACCCCTTACCGAATCACAATTTGGGTTTGGGACCAAATGAATATTTGAACGGAGCGTGTGTAGGGCGTCCCTTTCAAATACTGATTCAGAAAAGAATGTATTAATGTTTTGCAACTGATATCCAGTCTCAAAACATTAATATCTTACTGATCACAGAAATGTAGTGCTAACCCATTTGCAAACATGAACGGGTCCCCAAAGAAACCCTTTGTGAATGTTGAGACTAGGCAATGGTCCATGGACTACTGATTACGCTTAAAAAAATGTTACTGAAACGCTTAATAAAAATACATTTTAAAAACACATCCGTTTTTCTTTTGAGGAAAATAGGTTTCATTCAAAAACTGCTTTATTTAAAACCAATCACAGACATGGTAGTCTGCTGATGTCAGCAGCTCACCATCCTTGTGATGGCTGTAATTCATAATGGGTCTCATTTTGCATCCTACCTAATTTATACTCATGAGGTAGTTCAATGTGCAACAAACTACGCATCTGGTTGTTGCAAACCAACCTATTAGTACAAAGGCCAGTTTTCAAAAATAGAATGGATTCAGTAAAATTTGGTGCACGATTTATAACCACTTTTACCAAATCTCTTCATAGTAGATCTGGTCCCTAGGTTTGTACTATTTTGGTTAAATTCTGTTCAGTTGTTGTTTCCCTTGTTAAGAGCAAACTTTCCTTTCCTGTTGTCCTCCCCATAGGACCTCTGCAATTGTATCTGCATGAAACTTGGCATTTCTCAACTGAGCTGGACAGACCGGGCGAGTGCCAAATTCCATGTCACTGCTCCTTTAGTAGGATAAAGGGACTGTAAATGGACTCCTAAGCATCTTTACATGGGGACTGTATGTTGGGTTTAATAATTTCTCAAAAACCTAATTCAACCTAAATGGAATTTAATTCCCCTGGACTAGTAAAGTTCGGCTGAAGAAAGAGGGAAACACACATTCCTAGGCTTGTCCCATGGGTTATTTCTAATATGGTGTATGCAAATTGTTTGTGCTGTATGGTTTGCTTCAATATAATTGAGCTAATGTGAGAAAGGGAATGACAAAAAAATAAATTCACCCACATTTTTCCAGTTGAAAATTCATGCATGAGAAGATTTGTGGGGAATGACTCACGTAGACTGACAGTGGTAGAGTTTGCCTTTCCATTATTCAATGAGGTTTTTGAAATTCTCTTGTTTTAATAATGTATACAACTAGCACCCACTGTGCAAAATCATTACTCACAATCGCTTTAAAAAGCAAATCCAGTTTCCTCTAGTGCACACATTGTTTACTCAAATCCTCATGTTAGACTTCAAAACTTTTGAATTTGTATAAGCAAAAGTATGTGTACAAAAAAAGAAAATATTGATTCCATTGACATTTAGATCGACTCTGTATTCTGATTTCATGTTCCCCAGTTGTTTGTACACTCTAAATTTATAATTATACACATGTGTATAGTTTAACAGCTGGACTACAATTCAACGAAACAGAGTAAATACAATGACCAGCAATTCAATACATTAGTATCTGAGTCTCTAGTATCTAAAAAGTTGTGCTGGCATGCAGATCTTGCATACA
This sequence comes from Lissotriton helveticus, assembly GCF_964261635.1. NCBI lineage: Eukaryota > Metazoa > Chordata > Amphibia > Caudata > Salamandridae > Lissotriton > Lissotriton helveticus. Next base: position 761,426,663 of record NC_136057.1, on the reverse strand, counting down.
CCATCTTGTTGTTGAGGTTTCATTTCATGAATGTATTGATTAAGACTGCCTCCACCCACAAACGTGTGTTGGTGTTCATCGAAGTAGTAAGTAGATATTTACTTACATTTTCCAGTAGGAATCAGAACAAATTTTAAAGATCATTTATTTATTAGTGAATTTTAGTTAAAACCCCCACAACTTCTAGCACAGACTGGGCAATAGAATGAATCTCTACTATGGTATCTTGGTACTGCGGTAATTGTCATTGAATTTTAAACTATACATTGTCCTCATAGTGGAAGTCAATTGTATGCAATACTAATGCATGGATTGCATTGGGGAAAGGGGACAGCCACCTAATTTTTCTATTAGTCTCTCATCCTGCGTGCCCCCAACCTCAGCAGCATGTACGCACTGAAGAACCGGGTTTTCTTAGAACCCAGCGGTGCCAGGGACACACCCGAAGTCTTCAGATTCTCCTGTCTTGGAATACAGGGACACGGAATACTTCTGGATGGCGTCAGAGATCAAATTTATTAGCTGCAGCTAGTAACAGTAAACCCAGCAATACAACACTGTGTACAACTCAGGAAACAGCTCAATTTTCGTAGAGCAAGACATCTCTTTTTATACACCATATTCTCATTAGAAATGTACACCCACTGCGAAAAATTCTGACCAATAGGACACATTTTCTAACTGAGTATCACATTAACAAAAAACCCAATTTACAGTAACCCAACCCAAAAGTTAATTATTAGGACTGTCCCAAATTCAATTTCCACAAGCCGGACACACCCATAATTGAAAGCACTACCCATGTAATAAAAAGTCGTAAGGAAATAAACAATTCAGATGTTGAGTAGGATAAGATATGTGCAAGAAACTAAAAGTTAACGATATCCTGAACATTGATTGGCAATTTTAGACAACGATCAGCCAGAGAAATTGGCTTCGTGAAGGGTCAGTTTCAGGTGAAGAGGTCAGCGTCCTGCAGTTCACTCACAAGTCAGAAAAGGGCCTGTTAATGCATACATAAACAATGAGGCCCATGCAACTTTGTTCGTTCGGTTACCTCCACGGCCTACGTGAGGGCAACACAAAATGGCGTTATGAACAACGCAAACAAAATGGAGTCCGGTCCCGAAAACCACGGAACCTCAGACCCTCCTTTTGCCATTACGTAGGCAATGACCTAAACTCACGTCAATCTGAATCCAGGTCTGTATCTATTCTCATCAGGTCATCAAGGTGTTGCTGTAACATCATCTTATTATCCTTCGCTTCTCTCAGGACTGGTCTTCTCACACAGATTGTAGCACAAAGACTACAAATGGCGGGACCACACTGGATACATAAGCAACACGAGAAAAGGATCGCTAAAGCCATACCAAGGAACATCAGAATCTTCCATCCCCATTTGGACAGCAGTTCCCAAAACCATTCTATCAATGACCAGTTCCCTTCGTCTACATGTATAGACTCAGCGGACTTATGTAACCTCAAGATGGCTTGGTACACTGTCGGGGCGTTATCTGGTATGAAAACGCAGCAACTAGACCCGATCAATTTACATACTCCACCTCTATCTGCAAGTATAATATCTAAAGCAAAGTGGTTCTGTAATGTCATAAGGCGATCCGCTTGAAGCTCAGCTGTAATATTGCTAAGGGCACCTGCAGTCTCATTTATAGTGGCCTCGACCACTCTCGTAAGCTGACGAATATTTCTACCATTAGCCATAGGACCCCAAAAGGGCAGAAAACCTTTAAAGAAGTCTCCAACTTCTTGTGCGGCAGTGTCTTTTGCATCGATAACACCTCTACCATATCTTATCTTATGGTAATTGAAAGCAGCTGTGTATGTAGGTGGAAGCAAAAATGCCACATAACATGTGCCTGAAAAATCAGAAGGCAACCATGTATATGCTCTGTCGTAACAAACAAAATACGTGCCTTTAGCTGGCACGAACGGTGGAGATTTCTGGGAAGTATAGACATAGGTGTGAACACACACACACCATTACCTTGCAGACAAAAATGACCTCAGTGGGGTACAATCCAAATAGGAGGAGACCTTTTCTGTCTCTTTTCTGTCTCTCTTTCTCTGTCAGACTAATACTATATCTCATCTTGTTCCAACCAACATATGCTCATACCTCATCTTTAGGGATAGCATTATATGCATCAATATCTCTGACCATATCTACTATTTCCTGTATCAAGGCATTATTATTCACATTATCTTTAACAGAACGTACAGGAGATGCTTCATTCGCATAGATAAACATTGCTTGGAGTGCCCATACTGACCCATTAGGCGAAAAAGGCAAAACCAAATATGGCATTCCCTTATCAGTCGTATGTGGCATAAGACCACACACCCAACAATTCGTGGTATTTACGACTAGCTGATGCAACATCTGTATAAACGAATTGTTCACAAATTCTGATCTTCGTGTCTGTTCATGTTCAGGCAACGTATGAAACTCATGTGGAGAAACAGTAGGAAAAGAAAGAGTAGGTTGGGATGTAGATGCAAGCATCTGTTGTATAACATAGACAATCCAACCCACACATCCCAATATAATATTCAAAAGCATTAGAAAACACCTGTATTAAAAAACATTTGCTACGGACCAATATACATATCTTCACTTTGAAATCAGTTCTCTCAACACCCTTATCAGACTCTAGAGACTCCATCCTCTAACGTGCTGCTCACGGCTATTACCTTCTTCACTTAAGTGTGCGTCAAGATCGTACTAACGACCATGAACCACAGACCTTATGTCAATACGCGGCTCACCCCTTAAGGCTGTACCGTGACCCTGCAGCTGAGTCCGGATGGTGACTCGAAAAAGAAAAAAGTAAAAAAGACTCTTGATCTGACAAGGTGCAATTCACTATATAAAAAAATTCAGATTTTATTTGTCCATGTGAACAGTCTTTCTTGGTCTCAAATTGTAGCGTTCTTTACCAAGCACAGTTGGGTCTTTAAAAAGGAGCTCCGGATTCGTCGTGTCGAGCTTCAGATGTGGAGGCACAGCAGCTTGCAGAACATCATCATCCTCGCGTTCTGACCGAGTCCATGTCAAATGAGCATCACTAAAAGGCACGAATCTAGGGACTTTCTCACAATCTGTGTCAGCTATACCATCCCTCACCCACTGATCATACGGTAAAGGCAAAGGAACTTTTTTACAGTGGGTGGCATGCACCCAGTTATTTTTGCCAGCTTCTCTAACAGCGGTTCTAGTAACAAAAAGGACTAAATAAGGACCAGTCCATCTCGGTTCCAAATTCTTGGTACGCTGAAAGTTCTTGACCAGGATGTAGTGACCAGGTTGGATCATGTGTCCTGGATCTGTAGTAGCTGTCGGCAAACTGTCATAGACCTGTTGGTGGGAAAGACGTAATTTAGCAGTCAAGTCATGTAAGTAATCCACCAACATAGGGTACTCAAGGTCACTGTATTTTTTAGGACGAGGCACACCCCAAACATTCGCTGGACGACCAAAAACTATTTCGTATGGGCTAAGTCCCACACGAGAATGCACTGTCGTCCTTGTTGACAAATGAGCCAACGGCAAGGCATCTGGCCATGTAAGACCAGTGCTGGGTTGAATCTTAGCGAGTTTCAGCTTTAATATGCCGTTATAGCATTCAACAAGACCTGCTGACTGGGGGTGATTCGCAACGTGGAACTTCTGATTTTTCCCTAAACCAATACACACTTTCTTCATGACTCGACCCACAAATTCACTCCCATTGTCCGACCATACAATTCTCGGCAAACCAAATCTAGGGAAATACTCTTTGAGCAAAACCTTAGCTGTAGACAAGGCAGTATTATCCTTTAGGGGGTAGGCCTCTATCCATCTGGAAAAGGCGCAAACAACCACAAGGACATACTTCAGATTGTTGCATCTCTCCATGTGAATGTAATCTAGGTGTATCACTTCAAATGGATACGTCGGAGGAGCAAAATGACCAGCTGGAGTTGGAGTTCCCTTGCCAGGATTATACTTCAGACAAATCATGCAATGCTTCACAACATTCTCAGCACATTTTGGAATTCCAGCATTCTCCCATACTGGAGCCAACAAATTACATATTCCCTTCGAACTAATGTGAGCCATTACATGAGCCATAGTAACCACTGGGAGCATATACGCATCAGGCAGCAACCATCGCTGGTGTTCTGACAACTCAACCCAACAACCCGTCGAATCCAACATACCCGTACTCTCTCTCCACGTACTCACTTCTTTTTCCGTAGCTTCAGCCTGAATCATCTTCACACTTTCTATTTTGTCTTCACACATTCCACTTTCCACAACCCATCTTGCAGGACGTGCCACATACATACGGCTCATCATGTCTCTCGCCGTTTCCTTCGCAACTTCATCCGCAAACGCATTCCCTCGACCTACATCGTCCACAACTTTCTTATGCGCACTACACTTCACAATTGCAATCTGCTTTGGGAGAGCAAGAGATTCCAAAAGTTTATTCACTAACTGCCCATGCTGAATTTTTGTGCCATGGGAAGTAAGGAATCCTCTTTCTCTCCACAAACGTCCAAAACTATGGGCAACACCAAATGCGTACTGGCTATCAGTATAAACATTCACTCGCTTTCCCTCTGACAATACACACGCTCGTGTCAATGCAATAAACTCTGCTGCTTGTGCTGAATTCTGTGCTATATGTGCTGTTTCAACAACTGTATGTAAAGTTGTGACGGCATATGCCACAGTCGTTTCAACATTCGGAAGCTTGAAACACGAACCATCTACCCATAGGGTACCATCAACATTTGTAAGTAGAGTATCTTTCAAATCAACTCTAGCCTTCGTTTCTTCCTCTGTTCGAAGAAAGCAATCATGCTGTTCTTGAGCATCTGTCTCTACAGAAATCGGCAACAACGTCGCTGGATTCAACACATTACATCTCTTAATGTGAACATGGCTAGCCAAAAGAGTCAACTCATATCCTGACAGACGTGCACTAGTAAGGTGCTGAGTCTTGGTCCTGTTCAATAAGGTATCCACTGCATGTGGGACCATCACAATCAACGTATTATCCAATACCAAACCAGCAGACTGTCGGATAGAAACAGCCGCTGCCGCTGTAGCTCTCAAACAGCTCGGCAACGCTTTAGCTACCGGATCTAACGTCGCTGAAAAATACGCACATGGACGTTGCTTGTCTCCAAACTGTTGAGTCAACACTGACAATGCACAACCTTCTCTCTCGTGAACATACAATGTGAAAGGTTTACTGTAGTCAGGAGTACCCAATACCGGAGCCGAACACAATGCATCACGTAATTCAGAAAAACTTTTCTGACACTCATCAGACCAAGGGAGAGGATACGGAGTATCTTTAAGAGTCAATGCCAACAAAGGTTTCGCTAGCAAGGAAAAGTTGGGGATCCATTGTCTACAATACGAGGTGATACCTAAGAAAGCACGCACTTCTCTCTGTGTGGATGGTACACTCATTTGCGCAATCGTTTGAATTCGTTCTGGGGTCAACCTTCTTCCCTCCTTCGACAAGAGATGACCTAAGTAGGTTACTTCCTGTCGGCAATACTGTAACTTTGAAGGTGACACTTTATGAGGAAGGTCAGACAAATGTCGTAACAAAGATTCTCATGACGAATCTTCACCCACAACAAAGGTTGAGGAACTACATTACCCATTAACATATCTATGTCAGCTAAATTCATAATACACGTTTCAACTGTCTGAGACAACTCCTTGTGATAACCAGCAGGATTCTTACGAGAGTCAGGTAAGTTCTGCTTAAGAGCCAAGACCTCTGCTCTCTTCCAAGGGACATGTACCCACACTCACTGAAAATGGGCCGGTACACCCTGAATACCCTGATTAACATTAGCAACAACTTCCTCTCTCCAAACAGGGGGAACCTCTCTCATAGGATACTGCTTCACTTTCCTCCTAACAGAGGAATCAGGTTCGTACAATGTCTGAGGCGGTAATCTAGACCTAAAAACAAGTATCGTCTCCACGGCATCTGTAACATCAGATTCCACTATCGTCCCTTTAGCAAATTCTGACTGAACATCAAGCACTTCCTGCGGAATCCGACCCAACTCATTATCTTCCCATTCCTGACGAAGAAAAGTACACATTACATTAAAAACATACCTTTGCTTAGGCGGCTCCCACTGAAAGAAAACATCCATAACCGCTGGCAAATTATACCTGGAAGCATTTAAAATCCATCTACGAGCCAACAAATCCAACACTGTCCGTTCCTCGGAACTAGGAAGCTGACTACGACTCTGCTTACGTTCCGAAACAGGGGTCATATTCAGTGACCCAAACAATGGAGACAACAGATTAACAACAGTCTCAGTCATTCGTTTTCGAGCAGAAGGAGAAGAAGCAGACATAAGAACAGGAGAATAAGTATTTTGAGGCGAAAGAGGTGTAGGAACAAGAACAGTAGAAGTCGAAGATGCAGAAGTAGAAGGCAAAGGAGTTTGAGGTAGAACTGGTAGCAAAGCTGGCGACCCTAGAGTGGGTTGCGCCATAGGAGGGAGAACATTCTGTAAAGCAACGGGTGGCTGAACAATAGCAGGGGGCTGAACAACAAATGGTAATGGAGGCGCAGTAGCACCCTGCACATAAGGGGGTGGCAATCTTAGTAAATGAGAGATCAAAGGATCTTTTTCAGGGTCTTCCGTCACTTTCGGAGGAGAAGACGGCAAGGCCGGATAACATTTATCTATGGCCATGCAACGCGGTCTATCTAAAACTTCACTTGCGCGCTCTTCTCGATCTTCCCTAAACTGCCTAGCAGCTTGTAGTACTGACATATTCTTATCTTTCCTATCTTTTTTTGCTTGCTTCATTTCTCGCTGTTTGGCTTCTTTACGCCAAAGGCGGAAAGAGTCAAACATTGCCGGCCGGGCTTTCTTCTTAAATAGCGCAACTTCCAGATTATCTAAAATATTTAATTCGAAACTACCATGTTGGGGCCATCGTAAAACACCATCTTTCCTTGTATAGCGGACCCACACTTCATTATAAGCAATGGGACCCACTCCGTGTTTTGAATAGAGCTCATAAGTCGGAGTTCCAACCGGAGGTATCGGACATGAATCCTCCAATCGGGAATTCCTGTTGCAACCACAACTAAACCATTTCCCAATTTTGCTAAGACCAGGCATCTTATAGCTCACTAATCTAGCTTCAAACTTCAAGGGGTTATCAACTATCGATACACTCGTAAATATACGAGCCCCTCGGCTTCGATTTTTGCAAAAATCAAATCAAACAAAACCAAGAACCAAAACAAAGACGTGGGAGCGACCCACTTATACTTAACCAAATATCTGTCACGTCACCAGAAGACCGTCTATCGTCTCGCTTTACAAAGGATCAATCAAGGGTCCAAGACAGGGCGACAGTCAGGGCAGCAGTCCTTCGTAGCCGTTGGAAAGCGGGAAGCCTCGCTGAAAAGACTTTCGGTCCACGTCAGGGCATAGATGGGGGCGCACAGGATGTGCCCTCCTCCCGTCCTCCATAGGTGGAGGGAACATAGAGTGGGAGAAGAACATGATTGCTAGATACTTCGCGGCACGAGGAATGGCAGGAGGTGGGTGAAGCTCAGATGTCTTCTTCAGAGCTTCCTTAGGCACACCAAACATAGGTGCTACCTCTCGCTCACAATACATATTTTCCTGTCATAAATATGAGTAGGCCTCTATCTCTTCCTGCTTGTCTGCCCAGCTCTAGAACCAACGTTCTACAGACAGCTAAGGACGACATGATACAGACTATAAAGCCAGGCATTTAAAGTGTCACATTATTGAATTAGTTGTGGAATGCTATATTTCAAAGTAAAAAGGCTGAAAAGACTAAGATTTGTGTATCAAAAAGGCATTTTCAGATCAAAATGCTGATCAGTGTAGCAATCCAGTCCCAAGGAATGCTTGGAGATGCTGTCCAAATATGGGAAGTAAGGCTGCAGTTGTATGCACTGAAAAAAACACCGGGTATGGCAAGCAGCCCAAACACCAATAACCATTGCATGAGCAGGCAGTACTTACACACACATCTGATGAATATCGAACACCAGTAAATATGCAAGCTGATGCTAATGGCCCGAGTCAAGGGATTAAAATCCAGAATCATCAGAATCAAAGCAACGTTCCGCACAGTAATTTAAATTTTGATCACCAAGGTCACAGCACAGTTACAAAAAATACAAGCCAGGAAAATAGAATTAGGACATTGCCTGGCAGCATAAGAGCACAAATTAATGGAGCATTGCTTTACCTTGTGTGACGCATCTTCAGAACCTCCTGAGAAAAACAATTCTAATGACTCTGGTAATAACCAGATACTTGAAACAATTTACTAAGACATTATGGCTCACAGGGAAGAGATGCAAAAAGAACAATTGATGGACAGAATACAGAACAATGTCATACATTCACCCCAGTACAGAGATCTAGGCCTAATTCATTCGTTTTTTGCTCACCATGCCATTCCAGTTTGGAATGCAAATATGCAAATGCAAATCAGTCTTGACCCTGTGCCCAATGGGAACAGTCCAGCCCGACCTACCAGGCCAGGTCCTCCCTGGCCTGGAAACAAGTATGCTAGGACCGTTTTTGGGCTTTCAGCCCTCATCACCCAGGATAGCTTGACTCCAGTGCAGGGCCGGACTGGGAGCCACAACCTGCACTGGCAAAGTTCTCGGCCGGCCCTCCCACCCCCGGGGGGGTTGGGGTTGTGACAGCGCTCTTTGCCGGGGCCGGTTTTAGGCCGATTTTGGTACAGGGCCGATTTTGCAGCTATGCTGCAAAAAACGGCCCTGTAACAAAAACGGCCGCCAGGGGCACAAAACCGGCCCCCACCCGTGCGGCGCACCGGGGGATTGCCCTGTGTCCACTATGGCCAGTCCGGCCCTGCTCCAGGCCAGATCCTCCCTGGACTGGAAACAAGCATCCTAGGACCGGTTTCGGGCTTTCAGCCCTCATCAGCCAGGATAGCTTGACTCCAGTGGCCTAGAGAGCACCGGACCCACGTCTGGGCATACCCGTCCCACTTGGGGTGACAAATGCAAAAAGAACAATTGATGGACAGAATGCAGAACAATGTCATACATTCACCCCAGTACAGAGACCTGGTCCTAAATCTATAGTTTTTTTGCTCACCATGCCATTCCAGTTTGGACCCAGTCATATGCAAATCAGTCTTGACCCTAGGCCCAGTGGGTAACAGTCCACCCCAAACTGCCAGACCAGGTACTCCCTGGACTGGAAACAAGCAACCTAGGACCGGTTTTGGGCTGTCAGCCCTCATTAGCCAGGATAGCTTGACTCCAGTGGCATGGAGAGCATTGGACCCACGTCTGGGCATACCCGTCCACCTCAGGGTGACAAATGCAAAAAGAATAATTGATGGACAGAATGCAGAACAATGTCATATATTCACCCCAGTACAGAGATCTGGGTCTAAATCCATAGTTTTTTTTCTCACCATGCCATTTCTGTTTGGGCCCAGCCATATGCAAACCAGTCTTGACCCTGCACCCAATGGGAACAGTTTAGCCTGAACTGCCAGGCAAGGTCCTCCCTGGACTGGAAACAAGCATCCCAGGACCTGTTTCGGGCTTTCAGCCCTCATCAGCCAGGATAGCTTGGCTCCAGTACCATGGAGAGCATGGGAGCCGAGTTTGGGCATACCCGTTCCACTCGGGGTGACAAATGCAAAAAGAACAATTGATGGACAGAATACAGAACAATGTCATAAATTCACCCCAGAACAGAGATCTGGGCCTAAATCCCTTGTTTATTTGCTCACCATGCCATTCCAGTTCACAGGGAAGCGATGCATTTCAATAGCCAAATGACCAGGATGTTAGAGGGGAAATACAAATTATCTCCAAGACATGTGTAAATATTGCAGAGAAGATACCAGCGGTGGTGACGCAAACCATGGGTCTGGAGTCCAACAACATTCAAACTAAAGATCGGATAATGGGATATGAAGCACAAAAAGTGGTATTACAATGTAAATTAGAGGAACTTTGAAATGAGGCAGCACCGGGACAATATTAAAGTGTTGGGTATAGCAGAAGGAGTGAAAGCAGCAATATTAGAGCTTTCATTATACAACTGTTCAAAACTGTGTTTTGGAAGTTAAATGATTGGACCTGGGAATGCCAGGTGCAGCAGAAACAGATTTCCTTTGACCCTTAAGCAATCATCCAGTGCACCATCTGAAGCTATACATAGACCCAGGCTGATGTTAGATTTTTTGGAACATTTTACTGAGACAAAAGATATATGACGGAGGTATGACGGAGGTATATGAAAAAGTCCACCTGAATGGAAGTTGATGGGCATGCGTTTCTTGTCAGACCTGATTAATGTCATCACAGTTGAGAGTAGATGGAGACTTCATCAGATGATAAAATCTTTCAGAATGAAAACTGCCAGGCATATTTAATAAATCGTGCTTGTCTACAAGTGTTTAAACACTCCAAAGTGCATATGTTCACCTCAGAGAAAAATGTACTTACTTCCTGCCAATTATGCTGACTTGCATTTAGGGCTCTAAAGAAGGACCTCCATTTCTGTCTGTCTTGGGAAAGTCTCTGTGCAGTACCTCAGCTGTGTGTCAAAGCCTTCATTTCTGTTTTGACACCTCAGCTCCAGGTGTTCTTTTTTCTGTCTCTCTTCCATTTGTTCTGTGGGGTCCAGTCTTATGTTGGAGTCTTGTTCTCTTCTGATGGTGTGTCCTGTCCATCTCCATATTTTCCTCACAATGATGGTATTCATGCTCTCTTGCTTGTATTCACTGAGCAAGTCCTGGTTGGAGATGTTTTGCAATCAGAAAGTGTGCTGATTCTTTGAAGGTTACTGATGTGGAAGGCTGACAGTTTGGTGGTCTCACTTTTTGTCATCCACTACTATTCTGATCTATACAGGGGTGTGAACTGAATGCAGTTCTGGTAAAGCCTCAGCGTAGTGTTGGTGCTGTACTGAAATGACCTTCACACATTGTTCCTCATCTTGAAGCCCTTCTTGGCCATTTTCAATCTGCCCTTGATGTCACTGTCTGTGCCTCCATCATGTCTGATAATACTTCCTAGGTAAGTGACCTTTTCAGTCACAGCTATGTCCTCTCCATCCACCTTGATTGGTGAAGGGTGAAGGGCTTGTGATTTTGAGTGGCAAACTACTGACTTCTTCATGTTGATCTTCAGACACACTTGCTGTGCATAAATGTTGAGGCGAGACATAATTTCCTACATATTTTGGAGTATGTGAGAGAGCAAGGCTAAATCATCGGTGTAGTCAAGGTCCTCCAGTGTAGAGAATAAGGTCTATCTGGTTCCTTTGGCTTGGTCTTTAGGTATGGGTCTCATCACCCTGTTGATGACTAAGTTGAAGTGCAGCTCTGATATCATGCATCCCTGTCTCCCAACAGTCGTGACGTCAGAGCTATGCTCACTATCTCCCACCTAGAAGGTAAAATTATCATGAACGCTCTCGATGAGGAGGACTATCTGCTTCAATATGCCATAGACTCTCAGTAAATGCCAGGAGCTATCATGGTGGTTACTGTCAAAGGCTTTCTTAAAACCAATGAAGGTGATGTATAGTTGTCAGTGCCACTCTGTGCACTTCTTTAAAATGTTACATATAATGGGGATCGGATCAACATGCACCCTACCCTTGCGAAACCCAGTCTGTTCTTTTCCTAACTGCTTGTCCGCAGCATCAGAAATGTGCTGTATAATGATTTTCGCCAGGAGTTTACTTGAGATTTACAGAAGGATCATTCCACCCAGTTGTTATAGTCAGTTAAGGCTTCCTTCTTTGGAATCTTGATGATAGCACCCAGTTATTTTGTTACTTTATTTCCCTCTCAAGTCAATGTAAACAGTAGTTGGAGGATCTTGTCTGATGTTTCAGGTTCAGCTTTGAACATTTCTGCATTCAGGTTGTATTGGCCAGGAACTTTTCTGTTGTTGACAGATTGGATGGCAGTAGTGATTTCTTCTTTCTGTGATGTGGCAGTGTTCACATTCAAGTCTGTCTCTTTTTCTTAGATTTGCACTTCGCCTCTTGGTACTTGTTTGTGCAAGACTACTTTGAATTGCTCGGCCCAGCATGCTTCCTGATTTTTCTCAGTTGTAAGTAGTCTGCCTCGCTGACTCAGAGATGTAAGTTAAACATGTATTTGATACTTTGGACTGAAAAAGTTTTGAACCAATATTTTGACCGCTGCTAAGAGGGTGGTGGTGCAATCGCAGCCTGCAAACAGCACACACACGTTTGTCCAGCTAGAATTGTTACAGTTGGGCTACTTTCCCATCCTGGGGACACAGGCCCATGGTGCTAGTGGGGTCAATCATGGCGTGGATCGTAGAAGCAAGGATAAGGGGAATGTACAGGGATGGCTACTCTGCAGGAAGCGGAGGAAAAGGAGGGATTGGATTTACCAATAAAATGCATATGGGCAGGATGAAGTAGATATTGACCTAATAAGGAACGTAGGGAATAGTAAATTTAGGAAATATGCAAGAGCTCAGAATTTTATCTTTACATATCGGGGGCTTAACAAAATAGCAAAACCAAACTGCTTGTGGAGAAGCTTCAATCATAGGAGATATGTATTCAGGAAACACATATCTTATATGCAAACAGGAAATGACCATGTAGCCTTGGTATCAACTCCAAGTTTATACAATGGTGTGCTCATTTTAACAAAATACAAATAATTCATAACCTGGAAAAAGCTTCTGACACTTAGAAAGTTGGGCAATAGCAGAATGCTTGATGGGATTATTTTGTTTTGCTTTATGTTTAATCTTCGGCCCAGACTTTGATGATCCTGACATTCAAGAATTTTTTACTACAGAACTAGCAAACTATAATCAACTTATACCCTGCTAAATTGTTTAATTGTCAATGCAGGGTTAATGCTGACTACCATCAGCCTTATAGGGTCAGATACTGACATAATATATATGTGTTCTACCTGTGTTAGTTCACAATCATTTTAGGGTGAAAAATTTGGCTTTATGGAGAAAGGTTTGCACATGCATATTACACATATTACTCCAACTTTGGAATTTGTAATGGTGCGTATATATAATGTGAACAATGGTCTGTCGTTGCCTGTGTCTGCATAGCTTCAGCTTGGCTGGCTACAGATCCCACTACTTTTCAGCAGTGACTGTCTCTTATCTATTTTGTTTTGTAAGATGATTTTTTTATTTGGCTATATAAGATGAAGAGACTGATTTAAGTTTCACATGACTGCCATTTAAATCCTGAATTATTAATTTGCTCATTTTTTGACAACAGTTACTTATTATTTGTATTACTGAATATCTATAATGGTTGTATATACTATCTTTTCCACTTCCAAAAAAGTTAAAAAGGGAAGTCATTTCAAGCTAATTACAAATGCATTAATGCCATTATATAGTCAACTCATTTGTTAAACTCTTCTAAAACATTTTCAAAACTCCTTTTCTGATTGTTCCCGATACCAGTCCACGCAGTCTTATACTACCAATCTCATAGCACTCAGCTGTAACTTCTGTGTAAAGAATCGTCACTTACTACTGGTTCTGTACTTGTCCAGGATGTAAGCATCAAATCATATTTTTGAGTCCCACCATTGTGTTACTGTGCACTGGACAGAAGCATGGCATGTGTGTTATGTACCCAAATGTATTCCCCTGTGCAATTTTTAGTGAGGGCTACCACTTGTAGAGCATTTGAGTCTAATGTTACTTGTAAATTAAGTAATTATTTGAAAGAAATATAAGTAGGCACAAATATGGTAGTCAGGGTAGAAACAGCTGCCATGAAATTGAGTTTACAATAATTGCTGTGAGAATCACACTGAGAGTAGCATTACACAAGGTATAGGCAATGCTTTTCTTTCTAGTGGTACAATCCAAACTTTGAGAAAAATCAGAAGTGGTAGGTTCAGAGATAAGTCTAAGAACACTTAGGTTGTATTAAGTGGTGATAGCTTTTCATTAAAAAAATTCAAGAATTTTGCAAGGTCTTCTTTTCCACTGAGTAAAAATATCCATTTATCATAAAAATGGCAATAAGGACTCAATTCTTGCTCAATGTCGTCTGTCCTGTGACACAAGTAAAGAAACAACAAATTAACTGGAGTTTTGTATGTGTAACCAAAACTTCTGTGGTTTGCCTGGATGAACATACTCTTTCATGTACAAAGATATTAAATTACATTGATGTATGTGTTACAAATCAACACCCTGTAACTTAGGCATGAACGCACTGTAATTTAGGTGCCACGACGATCAGTAAATAGACTTTTTCACTCTGTAGAAAACACTACTTTGTCTAAACACTAACCCTTATCTAATCCTCACCCATATTCCAGTGTTTACACTAGGTCAGGAGTGTTCAACATAGTTCCAGGAGGAGTGAATCCAAGTCAGATATATCAGGTAACCTCCATGTGGAATCACTGCAAGTAACCTTATTTCATATGTATATCCTGAAAGTCAGGCATTATCCCATGATCCTGGCCTTGGGCTCCCCCAGACCAACGCTTACTCCTAATCCATTTCCCAGGTTTTGTGCCTAGCCCTGCCTTTGATGGGATGGTTATTTGAAAATCCGAGTCATCATCTTCTTGCAGAGTTCAAGAAGGAAAGAGGTGTCTCTGATGTGGCGTCAGAGGTCGTTCCACGATTTAGCCCATACTCCAGATCTGGTTCTGCATAAGTGTGGGATGTAAGCGAGTAGGAGTCCTGTAGGTGGAGCCTGAGTTGTTTAGCGGCTTGAATGTGTGTTTGAGGAGTTTGATTTGAGCACATCTGTGTATCGGTAGCTAGTGCAGTTCCCTGAGGTGTGGTAGATTGTGAGTTCTTTGTGGGAGGTTGAGGATGTGTCTGGCTGCCGAGTTCGGGATGATTTGTAGTCTTCTAGCAAGTTGCTTGGTTATCTGAGCATAGAGGTTGATCCCTTATTCCAACTTGCTCGTAGCTAGGGTGTGAACGTTTTTTAGTGTTGCTTGGGAACCATTTGAAGATCTTCCTCAGCATCTTCAGTGTTATGTTATGTTAGGTTAAATTAATTTTATACAGTGCACAGCTACCCAACAAGGGGTTCCCAGCGCAGTGTGTGATATAGAATGCAGTAATTGTCCCTCTGTTGTAGGAAGCAGCTTCTGCTGTCTTTCTGGTGCTTATGAATAGTCAACATGTGAAGATCCTAGTGTAAAAGTTTCTTCCTTTTACTGGGTTGGCATCCCTGGATTATGAAACTGTAATTTTGGTATCCATGTGTTTTAGGAATTATCTTTAGTGGTGGGTGATAACCAGAAATTTAAGGAAGGAGTATCACTTGAACCTCAAGCTCTCTATATACTGTCAATGCCTCACAATAGACATGTCTGGGGTTCAAACTTAAGGAAATAGTGTGCAGGAGTGGTGGACACCCAAATAATTCTATAAGACATTAGGTGGAGTTTGCAGCTGCAAAACAGGCATTGGAGGCCTTCAGTGACTGCTGAAAAGCAGAAGTGGGGATATGTCTCACATACAATATGCTACACACATGTAGAGGGGTGGTGAGGAACAAAAAACACACAAATAGTGACAAACTCATATGTTTGAAAAACCTGCCCTCACTCACACACAGATGTGTGTGACATGCTTCATCATAGGCTCTGCTACAACGCCCTGGCGTAGCCACGTACAGGGCGGAGCATAGGGAGGGGAAACGTATAACATAAAGAAATCACAAACACTGAACGTGACAAACAGCGTACTAACCAAGACACGCTAGTACAAGACTGGGTACAGTGAAAAGACAAGGTGCAGTCACAAAAGGTAGTTTAAAACTGACTCAAGGGTACCAAATTTCCCTATATTAGTAGGCTCCAAGGCCAGGATTAAAATTCAATAATGGGTGGTGGTGTTAAGGAAGGACTATTAGGAACCTATAACACCCCTCCTAAACTGCTGGAGTCAACATGTTTCGACCTGCGTGTGCCCCCAATCAGTAGGTCACTTTGGTCTTCATCAGGACGTCTTCTCTGTTCCAGTCCCAAATGTAAAACTCCTTCCCTCGATACGTAGTCAAGGAGATAATGTTAGATCAAATTGATCCAGTACGTGTAGAGGAAGTTCCGACCACACGGAATACATAAACGAGTTTATTAGCAAATCAAACTCGAAATGGCATCATTGGGGTGGAGTTCCAAAGAGCACAACTGCTCTGCCAGAAGCCTCCGTCACCTCCCGTGCCCCAAAAGAAAGATGCCGCGAATACAATATGTCCATTCAGGCATATACCAGTTTTCCGGTGGAGAAGAGGCATAGGAAAAGTTGCTGTGATTGACATCAATCCACATAAGACGAGTGAAGAATTAATTGGTGAACCAAGTTAATAAAATATGTCTGTGTTCAGAAGATTGTTGCCTCACCAAGTACAGTATCCAGGTCACATGCATGACATTTCGTATGCTTTGTGGGACCCTCATAATTCAAAGAGAATGTGTTAATTCCTCTTTTTTTATTAAGGCCATCAAAGCCAATGTCCAATCCACAGTGATTCAGTGTTAGATGTGGATGCTCGGGTGCCCTTTGACTTCTGCCTCTCATGATTGTCATGATGCCCCCTTGCTTCACGCCTCAAATCTGTTTCCCCTTTATGTTGGAGGTTGAATAGTTGGGGCTGCAAGAAGTTGGTTTGTAGTTACCCTCTCTGCACTTTATATGCCCTTCCACTCTTGTGGACTATGTGCACAACTGAGTTTCTTCTCACAATTGGTGTATGTTAGAAATGGGGTCTCTAGTTGGCAGTGGCTTGTACCCTGTCCAAATAGGGACTCTTCCTTCTAGTTAGGATAAGGGGGATTACATAGCTAAAATAACCCCTGCTCACCCCCTTGGTAGCTTAACATGAGCATACACACTTATCTCAGAGGTAATGTGTGAAGTATTTGTACATAACACATATAGTAACAGTGAATACACTAGCAATTGACTCCACATTAGTTTAGAAAGATAAAATGTCTTTATCTAAACCAAACAAGATAAAAACTACAAAAATCCAACATACACAACTCAAAATCTGGCTTTAAAAGGTTTTAAGCAATTCTGTCCATTG